>NW_028250404.1:0-666846 GCF_964263255.1 Lissotriton vulgaris
GTTGTTCGTTTTCAAAAATGTTTATATGTGTTTTAATGTCGTGGTATGAATGATTGTTCGATTTATATACTGTACTCATTGTATTAATTGTGTTCAAATTCAAGTCAGCATCCAGTACCAAGTACTACGGCTGAAACATGCCGCTGTTCTCAAAACTGAGACAGATAGGAACTAGAAAAGGGATACTAGAGGAAGCTGTTCCCATTCCACCTAGGGACACTCCAGGGTACTTTATGTACCACAAGCACGGTTTAGACGCTGTATTTTATCTCGATTTATGGGTGGATTACACCAAAGATTTAGCAGAGAATCAGAGATGGCCCGCTGCAGGGACATGGGATGCCGAGTGCATCATGAGAGTAGAAGAAGCATTATGGAAAAAGAAAGCCAGACAGTCACAGAAAGATAAGCAATAAACAAAAGAAGAGTGTCTATGAGACAAAGGACCAAAAGATGGAGCTCAATAACAACCACACTAGGATGTTTTAGGAAAGCCCTCACTCACCACCTAGTGATGACATGCTTCATCATCGGGCCCCACCAAAGAGACCGAGTGTCTCTTTGGTGTGCTGCAACGCCAGGATTACTGCGGAGCTGGTTGGTGGGTATAGGGCGTGTTGAGTGAAAATGAAAAATTAGTGAGTGTTGAGGGTATTTTATTAAAAATTTGTCAGTAGTGTATCTGAAGCAATTTTTATTAAAGATCACTAAGGACAACAAGTATAAAATATATGTGAGGATCCAGTCCACTTTTAATTGAATGGTGGGATCCTAGAGAGTAGTAGTCAACATGTTTCTTGCCATCGAAACGGTGTCAATTTACCGGGCAATTCTTCAGGACTGGGTGTGATAAACCCTGGCGGTATGGGCACTCTAAGGCCTACCCTTACCTAGGGACGTGACATGTGAAAATTAAGAAAAAGTGAAAAAAGTGCAAAAAAAATTAGGAATATTGGATTGATTCCTAATTACTCCTGGTTTAGGAGGCTTCAACTTATCGTTTTCTGCACTTTTGAGGTGTTAAGGATAAACACCATGGGTCTCAGGAGGGGGGTGGGAGCGTATTTGGCACACCGCCCTCGACGCTCGGCACCCGTGGTGTACCTACGTCGCCCTCGTACCGGACCCCGACAATATTCCTAATTCCCGATGATGAAGCATGTCATCACTAGGTGGTGAGTGAGGGCTTTCCTAAAACATCTTAGTGTGGTTGTTATTGAGCTCCATCTTTTGGTCCTTTGTCTCATAGACACTCTTCTTTTGTTTATTGACTATTGACCGGGGAACAAGAGTGTCTTATACTCTCCCTACCTCTCTCCTTGATATCTCAGTCACAGAAAGATGCCATTGAATTATGGCGTAAAGAATCGCATAGACGCACAGAAAAAGCACTCAGGAAAGTAGAGAAAAGTAGAGAAGATTCAGACAAAGTTTGTGAAAATGTATTAGTTGAAGAAGGGATACGAGTAAAAACAGAACAAGTAGACAGACAACGAAACGCTCTTATGAATGGTATGTATCCTCTTCTGGCCGAGGGTTTACCTAAGGCCACTTCGGAAATACCGAAGAATCTGCCCCCTCCATTGATCCCGACTAAGGTACGTCACAAGGCCACAAAAGACATATTCCTTTCTTCCTATTTAGACGATGTAGTCCCCGAATATGTTAATGTTCCGCCACCACCTGCTGATGGCACTCCACCTCGAGATAACCTACCGCCACTTCCCCAACACCATATTACTCCTCCCGTTTCACATCTTCCGCCGGTTCCTCCAACCCTTCCTGTACCTATTCTCCCTACTATTAATCCACTTAATCCTTTTGGACCTGGCACCTCGGGAGGTGCCACAGGAGGTTTTCAGACCCCGCCACAAGCACACCGATTGACTTATAGGGATTTAGCACAGCAACGTACACCTCAATCCGCAAATTACGACATATTTAAAGAGCCTCTTACAGATTGTAGATATGATCCAGTACCCGGTAAAGACGACAGAATGATGCTATCATCAGTACGTCTACGGCGAGTTACGAACTATCTATTGTTACTACCAGGAATGACTGATTATCTAGACAGAATATATCGTTTTGTCCAAACAGGGGAAGGTCCTGAAAGTATTGGCGAGGCCATGGCATACCAGAAAGTTGACACTCAGAAACTGATACTACGTTTCTTTATAAATTGTTTGATCAGAGACCAAGACAGGCCTGGTGTAGACCAGGAAGAAATGAAAGCACTTAACAGATGGGGTCAGAATATAGCAGACGGAAAACATGATAAACAGAGTAGTATAGAAAATATGTACCGAAGGATACGTAAGGCAGTAGAACAGATACATGAAAGAAGACAGATCGAAAGAGAAATAGATGCAGACAAGACTGAGTCCTCGGAGGAGGAGGAACAACAAGAAACGACAACAGGAACGTTGCAATTACCAACTAGAGAAACAATAGCATATGTAGGTAAGGGTAGACCTTTTAATAATTCAATGCGTCCGGTACGTCCAGAAAGTAAGAGACTATTCCAAGCAGCCATGTCAAATCCAAAGACTCCTGAACACTTATTTCAGGCTACCGATAAAATACTTCAAGAACGAATGGGGTACCATGTACTCAATTCTATGGATGAACAAGAATTAGCCAGGTCAGCAGTCCAATGGGCTGACAGGTCTGATAAATATAGTGACGACGCATTAGCACAAACGTTTTTAAATCTTTCCCCAGATGAACAGCGTTTAGCTGGTATGTACATGATTCAGCATCTCCTTATATTGTATAAAAGCCAACATTCTGATCCAGGTCCCCTACCTGATATATTAATAGAATTACTCTCGAATAAATGGAGAGGTCTAGGTACCGACTTAATTAAAATAATTCTGGAGCATCGGCACAGATATAGTACTTTCCTGACCACACAGTTTGTTTCAGCTCCACCTCCAGAAAGAAAAATGTATTACGTAGACAGACAGAATCCCTTGCGGGAAGTGCATCCAGTCAGGAATGATGATAATACTCTTAGACGTGTGTTTGTGTACACACCCATAACTAAAATGGAACTGTTAGAAATGAAGAAGTTAGTGCCTAGTCATGACAAAGATCCCGCAGGTTTCCACCGTGAAGTAAAAGACATGTTACTCATGGGTGATTATACCTATCCCAACATCATGAAAATATTAAAAGTATTATTGCCTGCTGGTATTTACGAGAAACTCAAGGAAAAAGAATGGGAGGTGGGAGACGCAAAGATAGATTGGGCTGCATTAGAGGACGAAGAAAATACTCGTACCCCAGGCCTAGGGCTTGGGGACAAAATCAAAGCATTACCAGGATTATTAGTACAAGTCTTGCCACGTTTGTTAGCAACGAAAAAGGAGGACTGGGATGCAATCTCAGCCTGCAAACAGAAACCCGATGAAGACACTAGTGATTTTTATTCCCGATTTGAGAAATGTTTTGGTATTAATAGTGGCCTAAAACCAAGTAGCGAGTCATATCCACATCTTTTTGTATCTAAATTGGTCGAAAATTCCCTGCCCCAAGTTAAGAATCGTGTTCTGAAAGTCGAAAGCACATGGCAAGCTAACACGCCTTCACAAATGTTACAAATGTTACAGTATCACTAGAATAGGATTAGAGAAGAACATGATCACGAACAAAGACGTATGAAAGACACGAAAATGAAAATGTTAGTTGCTCAGTCAGTTCCATCTGACGGTCAGAAAAAGGGTATGACACAGTCCAATAATTCAGCAGCTCCTGTTAAAGGGATATTCAACTATTGTAAACAGCCAGGTCACTTTATTAATGATTGTGCAGTTCTGAAACATAACATAGCTACAGGTAAAACTAAAGAGAGACCGCGTCCTCCTAGACAGGACCAGGTCCCACAACAAGTACTACAGAATATTCAGCCTATGCAAGCTTCACAACAGACAGTAGCGGTATCACAGCCCCAACCGATTGCCGCAACACAACATGCAACTCAACAGATGTACCAGTACGCACAGACCGATTACCCCGATTATCAGCGATACACATGAAACAGCCTAGAGAGGGAAGTTGGTTTGCCTCTTATTGAGGTTCCTGTAGATCAAGAGGGTCCTTATGTACACAGCCAAGTGTTAGGAAAAGATAGAAAGTTTTTGATTGATACAGGGGCAAGCCGAACAACGATAAGTCATGACGAGGTCCCAGGGGCACCCCTCTCAGGCTCCCAGAATGTTTCCCTTGGATTTTCAGGCAAACCTATTATTAATGAAGTATCACAACCAGTACCACTTTTAGTTGGTCCATTGTCTCGCACTACAGACTTGTTGTTAACGAAATCATGCCCAGAAAACTTGTTAGGTATCAAGACACTGAAAGCTCTAGGAGCTGTTATATGTTGTTCTTCGGAAGGAGTGAGATTGTTTCTTCGTGACTTTAAAGGTCACTACGTGTTGAGAGATATTGATCCCCGATTACAGAATGTACCTGCACATTTATGGGCACAAGGCCCCACTGATGTAGGTTGTATGCACATTACACCATATCGAGTCACACTCAGACCAGGAGTAGTTTTACCTCGAATCCGACAATACAAGTTACCACCAGATGCTGTAACGGCTTTACTGAAAATCATTGACGAGCTCATTGCACAAGGAGTGGTTGTAGAAACCGACTCGAATTTATGTAATTCTCCTATCATTCCAATTCTTAAACGTACTGATCCAAATGCACCTCCAGTTTATCGATTAGTTATTGACTTGCGCGAATTGAATAAATGCATTGTACCACAATATCCTGTGGTCCCAGATATTTCATCTCTATTGACTGCCATTGATTCCGAAGCCACGTTCTTTACTGCAATAGATCTGAAGAATGCCTTCTTTAGTGTCCCTATTGATCCGGAAAGCCAATACCTTTTCGGATTCTGTTTAAATGGGCGAAGCTTCAAATTTGCACGCGCACCTCAAGGATTCACAGAAAGCCCCAGCATCTATAGTCAAGCTCTGAAAAGACAACTCGACAGTATACTCATGCCTGAAAACACTGCCCTGCTCCAATATGTCGATGATCTACTGATCACCGCCCGAAGCGAACCTGAATGTGAACTAGCGTCACTGACGGTTTTGCATTTCCTGGCTGACCAGGGGCACAAGGTGTCCCCTTCCAAGCTGCAATTCTGTGTTCAGCAAGTGGTGTACCTTGGGCACTTGCTGTCCAAATGGGGGAGACAGCTAACACCCGACCGCATCCAGTTAATAGCAAACATGTTACAACCCAAGACACAAAAGGAGGTACGGGCCTTTATAGGCCTCACTTCTTACTGTAGACAATGGATCCCTCAGTATGCATTTCTAGCCAAACCACTCATTCAGTTAACAACCCAGGAGGCAGCGTCTTCGACTGTCCTCCCTTGGACTCAGGAACACACACAAGCTTTTGACGACTTAAAGAAAGCCTTATGTCAAGCACCTGTTTTAGCGACACCATGTTACAGCAAGCCTTTTACACTTTTCGTCACAGAACGTGAAGGTACTGCATTGTCAGTGCTGACCCAAGAACAAGCAGGTTCACACAAACCGTGTGCTTACTTCTCTAGTACATTGGATCCAGTAGCCCAGGCTCTGCCTGCGTGCTTGAAATCAGTAGCAGCAACAGCCCTAGCAATCAGACAAAGTGATTCCATAGTGTTAGGACATCCATTGACAGTACAAGTTCCACACTCCGTGGAAGTTCTTTTAAATCGAACACAGACTCAACACTTGACTATAGCAAGATTGACAGGTTATGAATTGACATTATTTCAGCCACATATAGAAATTAGACGTTGTAATACATTGAATCCAGCTACACTTTTGCCATTAATTATGACAGACCCTTTGGCACATGATTGTGTTGAAGTTATTACCATTACGACAAAACCCAGACAAGACTTGACAGACATTCCATTACCAGATCCAGACCTGACACTCTATGTGGATGGTTCATGCATGAGAACAAGTACAGGAGAATTAGTGGCCGCCTACGCAGTCACGACAGAAACTGAAGTCATAGAAACGAATTGTATTAACACCCTGTCAGCTCAAGCAGCAGAGCTCATCGCTCTGACACAAGCCTGTATTCAGGCCAAGAACAAGAAAGTTAACATATACACAGATTCACGTTATGCATTTGGAGTCGTACACGACTTCGGTGTTCTCTGGCGAGAGAGAGGTTTTTTGACTTCTCACGGTGCCAAAATTCAGCACGGTCCTCTCATTCAAGCTCTGTTAGATGCAATACATCTGCCTACAGCTATATCCATCATGAAGTGTAAGGCACATACAAAAGTTACAGATACTATTTCTCAGGGTAATGATTTAGCAGACCGAACCGCAAAGCATACAGCTCAGACTCATACGACTGATCCGACAAAGCCAATAGTTCAGACACCGACACATTGCATGACAGTTAAGGATCCCGCCCTAGATGTAATTGACATACAGACACTTGCTACACCAGATGAAATCAAGAAATGGGCTGAACTAGGAGGGGTCCAGACAGATCAAGGATGGATGACGAAGGGAAAATCTACATGGTTTCTCCCCGACTCTATGGTTCAAGTTATCATTAATACAGTACACAGTCCTGCACATTTAGGTGAAAAAGCCATGTTAGACAGTATTCAAAATATCTGGTTCAATAAACATTTACGAGCTGCAGCCAAACAGAAAGTGCGTACTTGCATGATATGTTGTCAGTTCAATCCAGGTAAAAGCATTCCCGTAGAGCAAGGTGGATTCCATCCTCCCGATCATCCTTTTGAAGTCCTCCAGATGGATTATGTCCAGATGGAACGTTGTCGAGGATTCAAATATGTCCTCGTAGTTAAATGTGCACTTTCCCGTTGGACAGAAGCATATCCAGTCCCAGATTACACTGCTCCGACCACTGCCAAGCAGCTGGTTCGTGAATTCTTCCCGCGGTATGGATTGCCCCGTATCGTGTACTCAGATAACGGTCAGCCATTCTCGTCCGAGCTTATGAAGCAGGTATCACTCCTGCTAGGCTATCAGTGGAAGTTCCACTGTGTCCGACATCCCGAAGCGGCAGGTCTCGTAGAGAGACATAATCAGACTCTGAAAATTCGTCTTGCCAAAATCTGTAGAGAGAAGGGTGTCGACTGGATAGTAGCTTTGCCAGTCGCTCTTTTCTATACGAAAATGATCGCACATTCCAGAACAGGGCTATCCCCGTACGAGGTGGTCTTTGGTAGACCGCCGAATATGTGGGGGACGCCTTTGCCAAGAAAAATAACCGATGTTGATTGTAATATGTTGACAGATTACCTTGCTTCCTTGATGTCTGCACTACAATCATGTCGTTCACAGGTCGCTGCAGCCTTTCCCGACAACACCGAGGTGAAGCCCCATGAAGTGGTTCCGGGAGATTTCGTGTATATAAGAAACTTCGACAGGAGAAGCCCGTCGGAGCCCCGCTGGCAAGCCCCAAGACTCGTACTTCTTACAACAAGGACAGCAATTAAAGTTGAGGGCCGAAAGGGATGGCTCCACTCGAGCCACGTCAAAAAATATTATGGACTGCCTCCAGATCTGAACGCTCAGCCCGGCCCTCCTCCACAGACTGATTCAAAACTACAGACTGATTCAAAACTCCCTTTGGTCGAGAACACTTCTTCTCAGAACTACAAATTAAAATTGAGGTCTAGCAAGTCAGACAGTTTAATTATTTAAGTCCTCCCCTAGGTGAATCGGTTAGACCTGATTCTGACATGTATCCCCTAGACCCCAACAGAGAGAGAAATAGACAGAATCTGCTCAAGAAACGTGAATATTGTAAATCTCTGCGCAGCCACTGCATTGTGACACTATTGATTATGTTTTTTCTAAGTCTCCTGATTATTGCTGCAAGTGTGCTTTTACATATGTACTATCCTATATTTAAGCGTGCACAATCTCCTTTCAATGTCACTGCCGAGCATTCTTTCAGTGAACTGCCCCTGCATGAATTGTCTTACAGACTTGCGCTGCGCAACAACACATTCATTAGTATGTTACACCATTCCCATCAGACCAGCAATGCTACCAATTGTTGGATATGTGGCCGACTCCCTCCCTATCAGAAATACAAGGGAGTGCTGCCTCTTTTTCCGTATCCATTCACACACAATGGTTCCTGTGGGGCATGGTTTAGTTTAATTAATTCCTTAGATTCCGATTCCGTAGTTTACCAGGGCAACTGGGTATGGGGAAACCTGAACACAGTTCTGCATAGAGTATGTTTCCCTGACAAGGAGGGTCTTCCCACAAGAACAGGAACTGATCTAGAAAACGAAGTATATGGATTAGGTAATTTTACACTTAACCTCATGATTCTGAATGTTGAATCCGAATCCGAATCAGTCTTGCCCGCTATGTCCGTACTACCAGTCAAAGGTGAATTATGTATCAGAAAGAATGGTTCAGTACACCTGGGTCATAGTAAATGCCTTACTGTGATCGAATTCAGTGATAAGGGCAAGTCTACATTTAAAGCTTCACGTCATTCCTACTTCGTTTGTGGTCATACCGCATATATACACTTACCTCTAGATTGGGATGGCACCTGTTACATTGCATTCCTTCTGCCACCTGTTTTCCTAGCCCCTCCTGATTATCATAGAAACACCCATCTAGTACACAATAGACCACAGAGAGATCTCCCGATTGTCGACTATACTGAAATGGCATGGGAGCAGTATACAGATTTCAATAAAGGTTTCTTTCCCTTCTTAGGTACTGTCTCCAATAGTAAGTTGATACGAAAATTAACCAGAACTCTCGAAGCAGTAGTGAATGAAGCTACTTCCGCCATAGGTAACTTAACAGAGGAGCAGTCCGCTATACGGATTGTTGTTCTTCAAAATCGTCTCGTCCTTGACGTCATCTTGGCCGATAGGGGCGGAGCCTGTAAGGTCATCGGGTCGAGCTGCTGTGTTTTCATTCCAGAAAACGCGCCTTCAGTATATAGAGCCATTACTCGTCTTCACAAGATTGCAAGTCAGATACACCAGAATCCAGGCACCTGGACTTGGTCCGGTTGGTTCTGGAGCGTGTTATCAGCCTGGGGATGGAAGATCCTATCCTTCCTAGGTATTGCCCTTCTCATAGTATTCAGTTGTTGTCTATGTTTGCAATGTGGGCCAGCGATTTGCGGCTTGTGCGCCACATCATGTATTCCTCATTCAAGTCCTCAGTCAAAACGCCATAAGAAGAAAGAAGAGCAAATGATGTTACATGAACAGATTGACAGATTAATGAGGATTGATATATCATGAAGGGTCCGTAGGGGACAAGGAGGGAATGAGGTAATATGAATTTCCTGGTCAGTTATGTCCCCTATCGTAGACCCCAACGGCTCCATGTATGCACTTCAAGTACATGTATGTTCCCTCCACTTTCAGCTATGAAGACGCAAATACATTTGCGTCCAACGTTAACAAGTTCTCTTTCAGATCCACCATGAATGGGTCGGATATTCCGTTCCTAAGTGTACCGTGCCAACGTCTTTATATGGTGCACTTTCACGTTTTCCTAGCTCTGGCGAGTTAGGCCCTGATTTCTGCCATCGAGCCTTTTTCTGCCTTCTGTCTCTGAAGGCTACAGTCAGCTGCTTCCCGACCCTTGACTTACTTCCTGTGTGGCGAGCGGTGCCTGGCTCGGCCTGCCTTGCCTGCCAAGACTGTATTCAACCTTCAAGTTATCTGCTCCGCTCCTCGAAAATACATTCCTGTCTGGTAGTTTAGGAAAACATCTTTCCCAGCTGCAGAGCAAAGGGCCCGGCCTCACTGTCTCCATGCAAGTAATTCATAGCTTCCGTTACCATGGTAGGCCCATGGCCCCTTGCCTTAACACGTAGACACGTAGCCGCATATGCACGCACTAGCAGCCAGTATAGAATAGCCTCTGCCCGAGAGACCTTTCCTACTAGATAATACAGTTCCTTAAACACAAGATATAGATATGATTTGGGATTAGGTTGTTCTGACACCCCAGACTTCTGTCTCCTCATGTAGGGCTAAATGTCAAGTCCCCTTCACCCTCCAGTTACACGTCAATCATACGTCATGCTGCTGCGCGCGCATCTCTGCCACATGTTTCTGCTGACACTGCAGGATTCTTCTAGGGATCCACCCACTCATGACACTTACATGTGACGTTTCTTGCACACACCTCCGTGTACGCCCTAGTGCACGCCTTCTATTACGTATTTCTGTTCTTATCTCGTTCCTCTCAGCTGTTACGCCTCCTGCATCAATTCCTATTGTAAATGAAATGACTATATATATGCTTAATTGTCAATAGTCCAGGTCGTCCATGTTGTGCATGTCCTATCCGTTCCCTGTACATGCGACCTGGTTCGAACCATTAACCAATTCCTTTTTAAGGAATAAAACCCTTTAAAACCTCAACTACCACGGATTCTGCCTCTTATTTTTGACTGAGTTATTCTTGATATTTTACCGCATAAATTCCGTACAGGTAATTAAAATTTACCACACTACGAGAGCAGGTCTATGCTACCAAGCCGCTATCGTTCCACCCCCGTGCTCCGTGAGGCCCACCACGTCTACTCCATGCCCCCCTGTCACCTCCCGCTAGCAACCTATGCCCCACAGGCCCATTCCCAGTCCCGAAATTACCACCGCGGCAGGCTATCTTCTGGCTCCTAACCCACCCCGAACACCCTCGGGCAACCCCCTAGTGCCCACTCCCCGGCAACCGCTAATGGTGTGTGTCATATTGCCAAGTGTAGCACATATCCCACTACAGTATCAATTGCAACCCCGGACCAATATGCCTCGCAGCGTCCTCTGGACCTATCCACTCAGTCCTCATCCTCCACCAGCAAGTCGCGCAAGGCCTGCACCACCAATTCCCACGCACGCGCTGTATCCAAGGCTTTCTCATTATCAAGCTTGACAGCCTGCTTCATTCGGAGCGCACTCTCACACTCCGACCACCGCAGCAACTCAGTCCTCCACCTCCGCACCGACGGCCCTCCCCTGGATTTCCAATGCCACGAAATCTCCCTTTGCGCCAGTATCAACCCCAGGTCAATGAATTTGCTCGTCACCTTAGTGTGTTTAGTGTGCGGGAACCAGAGCAGCAGGCACGCCGCCATATCAAATTCCACCTCCCTGTCAGTCACTTCGTTCAGGAGGTCCCCCACCTCAGCCCAGTATGCCTCCAGATTCGGGCAGCCCCAGAACAGGTGATCCATGTCCCCCTCCGGTGACAAGCACCTCGGGCACCGCGCGTCCTGCACCTGGAAGTACCGTTTTATCTTTTCCGGAGTCAGATAGGCCCTGTGCAACACAAAGAAGTGCACCTGCTGGAAACGCGCATTCCTCGTGCCCTTCCACGTACGCCGTAAAATATGGCCCCATGTCGCGTCCGGTATGGGCCTACCCACACTTTCCTCCCATTTCGCCTTGAGCCCCAGGAGCGGTTCCAGTCCCTCGTGTAACATCCTATTATGGAGGCAGGTCACCGCCTTAAAGGTGCCCGCTGCCATTACCACGTACTGGCACGCCATGGTCGTGTCCGGCTCGATGAGCCCTCCCTTCCAGTGCTTCTGAATAGCCGCCACCACCGCCGCATGTAAGAGGAACCCCCCGTCCGGTAGTCCAAACTGTTCCCGTAGTACTCCGAAGGGCACCAAAGCCCCATCGACATATAGGTCCCCCACCACTTGAAGTCCCGCCTCCTCCCATTCCAGCAATGGGCACCAATCGCCCCCGTGCGGTAGGGCCGTCAGCATGCCAATCGGTATCTCAGGCGCATACGGGCGGGTCGCCCTCGCCCTCCTGAGGCTCCTCTGCCAGCATAGCCTAAGCGTCCGCTCTTCCAAAGTGAGGCCGCGTAACTCCAGTTTCTGCTGCATAACAATATAAGCCAGCACATGGCGCTGTATCCCCCGCTCACGATCACACTCCGGGCCCCGAAACACCCGAGCCACGTGTTGCGTGAGAACCTGGAGCTGCGCCGCCAAGTAATACAATTCAAAATCAGGGACGGCCATCCCCCCCTCAATCTTAGGGCGTAGCAACGTGCTCAGTGCCACTCTACGGCGGCCATGTCCCCACAGGAAACCAATAACCATTGTCCTCAGGTCTCGAAAGATCCTCTGAGGAATCCAAATGGGCAGCGTTCGAAAGAAGTACAGAAGCCGGGGGAGCGCCACCATTTTCTAAAGAGCAACCCTACCAAGCACCGTCAGTGGGAGGGTCGCCCAAAAAGCCATACTACCTCTCAGCGCCCGCATACACCGTCCGATATTGCCCTCCAATAGGTCCGCGGTCACGTGATAGATCCGGACTCCCAAATAAGTGAAGCAAGATGGCTCCCAAACCACCCCCAGATCACGTGCAGGGCAGGGCGACTCCACTCGTAGCGGGAACACACAGGTCTTCGCCCAATTGACCTTAAGGCCCGACAGCCGGCCGAATTCCGCCAACAGGTCCATTGCTCCTTCCAACGCCCGCTCCGTGTCGCCCAAATACAGCAACAAGTCATCCGCATACAGCGAGATGTGGTGCAGTTGCCCACCGCTGTCTATCCCCTCGTACCTGTCTCCCGACCGAGCGTGGGCCGCCAAGGGTTCCATCGCCAGGGCGAACAGAAGGGGGGAGAGGGAGCACCCCTGTCGCATGCCCCTACCGACCGGGTAAGCCGCAGATACCAATCCACCCAAGCGCACTCGTGCCGTCGCTGAGGAATACAGCACCTTCGTCCATCTGCGGAACCCCTCACCAACACCAAACCTCTCTAACACTCCATCCAGGAAAACCCACTCCAAGCTGTCGAAAGCCTTTTCAATGTCCACCGACACCGGGGCACTGCCGGGGCCCCCTTCACATCCGCCACCGCGTCCATCACCCCCACCAAGCGACGAATATTCAACGCCGTATTCCTCGTGGGGATAAACCCTGCCTGATCCCTGTGCACCTGGCCAGTTATATGCGGAGCCAGCCTGGTGGCCAGGATCCGGCTCAGTATTTTGTAGTCCACTGTCAGCATGGACAATGGACGATAGGACCTGACATCCGTCGCATCCCTGCCGGGCTTAAGCAGAGGCACTATCAAGGCTTCCCTCATGGATCCAGGCAGACCCCCCGACTCAAAAGCCTCCGTGTACACCACCAGTAGTCTGGGTGCCAAACTATCCACAAACTTCTGGTAGAACTCTATCGGCAACCCATCCACACCGGGCGTTTTATTCCGCGCCATATGCCTGATGGCCGCCCTTATCTCAGTCAATGTGAGCGGCCCGCCCAGATCCGCCGCGTCCTCCTCGTCAAGGACCGGAAGCTGCCTCGCCCCCAGGTACTCTGCAATATCGTGGGCCTCCACCCCCAACTGACTCCGATACAATTCCTCATAATACACGCGGAAGCACTCCAGTATCGCCACCTGAGAATGTACCGTTTCCCCCAATGCGTTATCGACGCTAAGGACCGGGCAGCCCCTAATATCAGGATTAGCAAGTCTGGCCAGGAGCGTGCCCACCTTATCCCGTTCAGCATGGGCTTTAATGGCGTATAGCCGATAATCGTAGCTCCTCAACCGTTCCGTTTCAGTAGTGACCGCCTCCTTCGCTTCCAGCAACCGGGCCTGCAAGTCCGGTCGGGTCGGCCTGCGCCGCTCCAGGTCTCTTAGTTTCACTTCCGCTTTAGCAAGTGCATTCAACACAGTCGTACGCGCATTTGAAAACCTGCCCAGGCACACCCCTCTCACTACCACTTTCATTGCATCCCACTCAGTGGACCTACACGTAGTGGAACCCTCATTCTCATCGAAATAATGGTCAATGCCCAGCTGGACCGCAGCACTAAACACTGAATCCTCCAGCGTGTCTGGCTGGAGCCGCCATGTTGGAATCGCCGAGCGTTCCCGTTGCCACTGGACATGTATCAATAGGGGGTTATGATCTGATATAGTTCTGGCCAGGTATTCCGTATGAGAGATCAATGGGGCCAGGGAGCCGCTGCAGAGCACCGAATCAATTCTCACATGTAGCGCATGGAGGGCTGAGAAAAAGGAATAATCCCTGACCTCCCTGTGTTGTTCCCGCCACACATCCAGCAACCCCCATCTATCCTGCCAATCCCTCCTGTGCATGGCCAGCTTGCGTACCGGGGAATCAACAAGGGGAGGGTGAGACCTGTCTAGGACCACGTCTGTAATTGAATTAAAGTCCCCTCCCAATATCACCGGGCCCGCTAGGAAGGAGGCCAAGGACCCGGAAAGGCCATCGAAGAATCGGGCCTGATCAACATTCGGCGCATACACACAACAGAGAGTTACATCCCGGCCATACAACCGCCCCTCCACCGCCACAAACCTGCCCTCAGGGTCCACCACTTGATTCAGCACCTGAAACGGTATCCCCGCTCTCACCCATATCAGTACCCCCCGGGCATAAGCTGGGTAAGTGGTACCAAACACCTGGCCCGCCATCTTTTCTGTAGTGCTGCACATTCCTGCTTTGTCAAGTGGGTCTCCTGCAACATGGCAACCTGAACCCCCCTTCGTACTAAATGCGCATGTACCTTGTGGCGCTTGACCATAGTTCGCAGCCCTCGGACATTCCACGTCAGGCATTTTAAGTTAGGTAACGTCCCCATACTGATAGTGAACATTCCAAGTCAAACAGTGCCAGTCCATGCACACACCATAGCAGTTGCCCCCCCCGAAACAGACATTGGAAAAGAAAACACCCCGAACCCCACTCCCCAGGACAGAGCCTACAAACCCAACGTCAGCCCCGGTCCAAACCTCAAACCAAACACACATCCGTCGAACCTGTGGTCGTCACCACAGAAGGCCTTAAGGGCCCTGGGGGGGTGAGTTATCGCCGACCCCAGCGAGCGGAGCCCAGGCCCCGCGCTCCCATCCCGTCATGCCCAAACGGCACCCTGCCCGGCAACCCACCCATTTCCAACAGGATACCACCCTACCAAAACTGTGTCCAAGTTTCACTTATACATCAGCCGCAAAAAATTCCATCAGATGTCTGAGGGGTGACCACCGGCCCCTTCGAACTCTCCGCTTCCGAAAGGTCCTCCCCAGTCCTGCCACCTTCGTCGCCAGAGTCCGTCTCCGCCAGTTCACTACCCTGCTGGGACCCCGTAATGGCCGCCGTTGCCGCCAGAGCCTCTCTCTTGTCCGCAGCCAGTTGGGCCTCCCGTTTCTCCCGCTGGCGCCTGTTGCGGGACCGGATCCGTTGAGATTGTCTGACCTGAGGTGTTTTAGGCCGATCCCGTCTACTCCTGTGTGACCTGTCCGTCCCGGCCCTGTACAATTCCAACCACTGCCAAGCCTCGTCCGGGGACTGAAAAAAGTGCGTTTTCTCATCCAGGATGACCCGCAGCTTGGCCGGGAAGAGCAAGGAGTACTGGATGCCCTCTTCCCGCAGTTCCTTTTTCACCGCCAGAAACGATGCCCTGGCCTTCTGGACAGCCTGGGTGTAGTCCGGGAAGATCGTAACCCTGCTGTTCTCCACCTCAAATGGGCCCGACGCCCTAGCCCTCTGGATGAGGAGGTCCCGGTCTTTATAATGGAGGAGCCGCACCACCATCGGTCGGGGAGGGCGGCCCAGCGTTGGCGGGCGGGCCGGCACCCTGTGGGCTCTTTCCAGGGTAAAGAAAGGAGTAAGCCCCTCCGGTGCCACCACAGTACGAAACCAGTTCTCCATGTAGGCCACCGCATCCTCCCCTTCAATTCGTTCCGGCAGGCCAACTACCCGCACGTTGTTCCGCCTATTGCGACCTTCGGCATCCTCCGCTCTCCGCTCCAGCGAGTCCAACCGGGCCAGGATATCCTTGATCCTGTGTTCCGCGGTCACCACCGACGGTTTCAGGTCCGATAGGAGCTGATCGTGGTCCTTGACTTTGTCTGCCAACTTCGCATGGTCCGCTCGCAGCAACCCCAGCCCCGTGGCGACTTGTGCAATGTCCTGCCGCAACGCCTCCTTGGTCGAGGCAATAGCGTCCAATATAGCATCCAGGCGCCGATTCAGCCGCTGCTCCTGGTCCGTCTGCGGGGGGGTCTCCCCCACCTGGGACAGCGCCGCCAAGTCCTCCTGGCCCAGCTCCAAGGCCGCCGTTCCTCCCGAAGCCGCCATCTTAGGTAACTGCGTCACAGATTCAACTAGTCCCGGCAGTTGCCGTGTGGAGGGCAGGCGTCCCAATAACGTACCGGATCAAGCGCCCCCTCTGATGTCCACCACTCCAAGGACCAAACGGGTTGGCACCATCCGGTTTGCACTCTTCAGATCCGGGGGGAGGAGGGGGAGGAGGAAGGATAACGGCAAGTAGTCGTCCCCAAGGCCCGAGCCGTGTCAGGCGACCGGTCTCCCAATCCTCTGGACCGTCTCCGCAGTCCCCACAGCGCCGATCACACAGCAGTGGGTCCCCCCTCCAGTCGGTGCCAAGACCTCTCAATGTCGCCGTCCGGAGCCGTCGGTCCGCCCCGCCGCCATTTTCTTCACACTCTCGGCGACACCTCGGTCCTCGTTCATCGAGGTCTCCCCGGGGCCAGCGAACCCCCAGCAGCCAGCCACCGATGCCCAGTGGCCCCCTACACTTCGTAGGGCAGAATTATCGACCACGGGTCGCTCAGGGTGCAGGAATCAGGAGAATTAGCGGGATTCCGCGCGGAGCTGCGAGCTCACGCCGCCATCCCGATCGGCGTCCAAGCCACGCCCCCCAGTGTTTGTTTACTCTTTTATGGTTTAGGGTAGTGTAGTAGTGTTTGTGTAGTGTAGTGTTTTAGTGTTTACTGTAGTGTTTTCATGTTTTAGGGTTTATGGTAGTGTAGGGGGGGAGTAGGATTGGTAGTGTTGTAGGGTAGTAGTGTTTTAGGGTTTAGGGTAGTGTGGGTAGTGTTGTAGTGTAGTAATGTTTTAGCGTTTAGGGTAGTGTAGGGGTGGGAGTAGTGTGGGTAGTGTGGTAGTGTTTTTGTTTTAGGGGTAGTGTAGGGGTGGGAGTAGTGTGTTGTGTAGGTGTAGGGATGTCACTTACCTTGCAAACTTTTACTACGAGGATTGCTTTACCATGCATGCCTTTGCATTGTAATGGCATGCGTGGTAAAGGCATACTTGTGGTAAAAATATGCGATGTAATGGCATGCGATGTCATTGTCATCGCGTAGTAATACCCGCGGTATGCGTGGTATTACTACGCGATGTAATGACATACATCTCTTCAATCAGCACATCTAAGAAAGAAAGATTTCTGTCTGGTATAGGACGTTTTGGGATGCAGAAGATCTGGAACTTCCCCGCAATTTACAGTCTGGAATCAATCCCCCTTCGAGTCTAATATTGCAGATCTGTTCGAGCCTTCTTTGAAACTACTTTATACATTTATCAAGCCGGCCAGCTTAAAGAAGAATAATTTTTTGTCATCAATAGACTTTATTATACACCTGCCAAAATAGCCAAGTTTGCCCCACTATCCACCCCAAAATGTCCTAGGTGTAAGACTCCCAATGCTAAGGATGTCCATATCTTCTATGAATGTTCTGAACTCAGAACTTTTTGGAAGGGGGTGGGAGACATCTTATGTGGCATTTTTAAAGTCAATATTGAGGTTAATGCTTCACTAGTAATCTTTGGGGAGGATGGATTGTTCAGTTTGAATTTATCGCAGATTCATAGGGGGTTGTTGCTATATTTGGTGTTACTCGCCCGGAGAGAGATCTGCATGAAGTGGAAAAATCCACGACCCCCGAAATGGGAGGACTGGCTTAAAGCCACGTTTGCCGTTGCTCGTTTAGCTCAGAATGGAACTGGGGAAAGTATGACAAACATCTGGCAGCCCCCAATGAGTTGGGGCCGAGACTTGAGATTAATATAGTTCCAGTCGGCTCCCTCTGGTCCAATGATTACACCAAGCCTTCATCAAACGGGGCTGGTCAGGCTGACCTAAGCAAGTTCAGTTAGCCGTAGGGCGCCCAGTTGGTAATGACGGCTTTCACCAAGATCTGCAAAAGCTTAATGGTGAGATGAGAACAAAAAAAAAAGTAAGGAAGGGTATAGAGAAGTGTTCAGCAACCGCATTCGGTTAGTCTTAGGGAGAAAAAGAATGCTGTGGTCTGTGGAAGATGCCGCCCAGAAGTCATAGGTATATGTATCAGGAGCTGCCATTGAAAGGAAGTGGAAATGCACTTTAGATGTTGCCGGTATTGATGGCTACTGTGCAGTTGCAGACTGCGCTGGGCTGACAGTGGGTGGGGAAATGCTATGTTGTCACTGTAGGTTTAATTACACAAATTGCGCATTCTCACTGGTGTTCAGGGCCGGACTGGGAACCAAAACCGGCCCTGGCAAAGTGCTTGGGCAGCCCCCCGTGGGGGTTGGGGGTGCGACCGAGCTCTTTTCCAGGGCCGGTTTTCGGCCGATTTTGTTACAGGGCCGAAAACGGCCCTGTAACAAAAACGGCCCCCAGGGTCCCAAAACCGGCCCCCACCCTTGCGGCCTACCAGGGGATTGCCCGGTGCCCGAAACGCCAGTCCGGCCCTGCTGGTGTTTGTCCTTGGGGTACCTGCTAACTGGTGCTACACATGGGATCACGTTTGCCTTTGACAGGAGGTATGGTTTAGTGGGGTACATAGTGCAAATTAATGTTAGTGTGAGCAAACAAAAATCGGACCCTTTGTACATTTATTATTATTGTGTGCATCATGCAGAGGATGAAAAGTAGCAGGAACGGGTTTGATGCCGTAGAGGCTAGCAGGAAGAACTGTTTTGGGGTAGTCAGTTGAAGAGATTGTTTAACATGTTTTAAACTACTACAGTGGCAATGGGGAGGGCAGCAGCTGAAAGGCTCTGTCTTTACTGGTCCGTCATCAGTCTTTGTCGGTGGTGGACAGGGGAGCAGTAGGCGGTAGTCATGGGTTCACAGTGACATCCGAGGGGTGTTTTTTGAATTTGTTTTATTTTCTAGATAAAGAGTAGAACATAGGTCAAGATGTACACAGCGGCCGGGTTTCATTCAAGTGTCTCCCAGAATATAAAAAGACATAAGTATACTAGTTGGACACAGCAGGTCGCCTACAATCCTTGTTGGGCCGGCCACGTGACATAATACATAAAGCATTATGAGCGTGTTGTGGGAAGTCTCGGGACCTGTTTAAAATCAATAACATTGTGAATACGGGTGAGAGGCCATATAAAGTGGATAGCAGTAGATGGACAGAAAAGGGTCGATAAAAGAGGAAATAATAGGAAGGAGAGGTATACAGCAACGTAGGTGGTTGGATGGACGGGAGGGAAGTGGTGTGTGGCAGTGGCTGGCGTGGATAGTGAATACCTTAATGCTTGTCGAAGGCGGTGACGCGCAAGATTGTTCCAATTATGTGAGGAGCCTACTGGGATCTGGCAGGAGTATAGCATCTTCGAAGAGTCGCAGCGTTCTAAGCTTGGAGGGTAGATAACGGCATGTTCTATTTTAAAGAGTTATTTAACTAAGGGTCGCCAAACGGCGGTGCAGCGTGTGCCGCATGATTGCAGTCGCGCTGTAAAAAGTTCCATGGTTATTACATACCATAAACGCGCGAACCAGGTGGCAATTGGGGGAGTCTCCTCCTTTTTCCAATATAGTGCTATAAGTTGCTTAGCCGCCCCAGGCATGTGAAGTGCTATAATACAATTGCTGAAGGGGGGGGGGGAGTGCTTTTAGGTTATCAGGTTTAAGGCCTAAAAGGATTGTGGCTGCGGTCTCAGGCAGTGGGAAGCCCAGTACCTCCTTAATATGACTAATGACTTCCTTCCAGAGCAGGGTCAGGAGCGGACAATCCCACCAAATGTGAATGAAGTCTCCAGATGCATTTGAAAACCTCCAGCACAAGGGGGACCCGGTAGGGAACATTTTGTGCAATCGAGCGGGCGTGTAATACCATTGTGTCATAATTTTATATGCGTTTTCCCTCTGTGAGATGCCACGATAGACCCTAGGAATGTCCCGCCACAGGCGATTCCACTGTGTAGGTGTGATTTCCGTAGTTGACGTTAGCTGCCATTGGCGTTGATATGGGTGTGTAGTTAGTACCGGAGGGTGCTGTAGGATCTGCTACGTCCAGGAGATGAGGCCTTTTGAGTCGTCGAAAGAACGGACCAGCCGCCCAAAGGGGGTGAATGGCTGGACAGCAGCTTGTTGCATCGCTGGTGAAGACACCCAATGCTGCAACTGTGCATATTGTAGTCCCGGTCCCAGTGGGAGACAAAATTCTTCCCTGCACTGGGCAAACGTCTTAAGTGTTCCCCCCTTATACAGGTCTTCGATCCCTCTGCAGCCCCCCTTTAACCATTTGGTGAATGTTTATGAGTGGAGGGCCGGAGGGAACAGTGGGTTATCTGCAATGGGGGTGTGAGGGGAGGGGAAGGTAATCAGTCCCTTACGCACGGCTATCTTGTTCCATATATCTAGGACCGTTTTAGTAGGTACTGCAAAATAGGCACTATGGGAGCGCGCCGTACGGTGGAGCCACGTAAGATCCCAGATGGTACGCCCAGTTACCATCCTGTCCATATGAAACCACACCTTTTCGCTTTCAGTGGTTGTCCATTCCGAGACAATGCGGAGGTGTGAGGCCCAGTAGTATTCCAGGAGGTTGGGGCACGCTAGCCCCCCTCTGTCTCACGGCAGCATGAGGATCTTGCGGGAGAATCGTGGTGTACGTCCACCCCTTATGAAGCTAGTGATATCTCGTTGGAGGCCCTGTAGCTGATGTTGCAGGATAGGGGTGGGGAGACATTGGATTAGGTACAAGATTTCCGAGGGGGTGTTTTAAAGGCAGGTAGAAAAGCATAACTGCGGGTTTCGTAGGAGTGAGAGTAGAGTGTAATGGATGCGTTAGTAGCAGGCACGAAGGCAGTGGTCTGTGTTTGAAGCTTGAAGGTGGGTCATCAAGTAGGAGGATGTGTTTGGTGGGCTGGCTGAAGGATCTGAAGGCAGTGTTATGTAATTTTGCTGGAGGGAGCAGAAGCAATATTTACTGCTGTATGTAAATCGCCGGATGAAAGGGCGGATGTGACCAATGAAGGAACCAGAATCCTTTTATCGCTGGCCTGAGAGCTCTTGATTGAGGTGGAGAAGGGGGGTCCCCTCCATGTCATTTGCAGGGGGGGCCCCCTCAAGTTTCGTTACGCCACTGTGCCTAATGACTTATTGGCGTTTCAAGTAATTTGCAGCTTTTTGTGGAAGTACCGGCACAGCTCTCCCCCTTTAATATTCAACACACTAATTTGGCAGTGCTGGACTGCAGAGGTACTTCCCCTACTAGAAGATGTGCTGTCTGCCTAATTCTGTTACAATACACGCATTTCAAACATCCAACAGAACATGGGTGTGAGAAGTTGGCCTGTTAGGTAGTGTTTCCAATTCTGGAACCACTTGGTAACAGTCCAAACAAACCCCAAAGATGTCTGGTTGTAAGTCAACCTTGTTAGACAAGTTATCCTAGAGGTAGCATGTACTAAGCAGCCTTAAAGGCTTAACTTAAGAGGTCGTGTTAAGCGAGCTGTTTTACCACATACAATCCTGTAATCAAATGAAAGGACACCACACAAGTATATATTATAAAAATATATGTATTTATTTCTAAATTACTCCCCAGTACTCTTTATGAGGAAAGGGGCACAAGCGTTAAATCAAAAGCACAGTATAACATACAAAGTTGCACAATTTTGGATAAGGGCCGGTGGCCACTTAAACCATATACTAAAAAAGTGGTATAAGAGATACCAATCGAACAGTGGTTAGGCCTAGGGCCTAGAGATTCGCTGGGAGCAGTCAGGACTAGCAATGCTGAAGTCGGGAGTAGCCCACAGGAGACGGGTGCAGCACGGAAAGTGCGGCTTGCACCAATGCAATGTCAATGGTGCGTAAAAGTTACACAAAGTGAGTTAAAGGATACTTCCGCTACACCTAGAGGAACCAAACTCAAGACACAGACCCTAGAGGTGTGTACCAGTGTGGGAACACCGGCGTTGCAATGTTACCTCACCCACAGGCCGTGGGTGCACAGGGTCGAAGTGGCGTCGGGTTTTGACACGCAGGCTCTTGGTGCTTGAAGCTGTTGCAGCTGCAGGCGATGTGAAGCAGAAGTGTCCGGTGCGATCCAAGGGTGGATCGAAGTAGAAAAGTACCTGAAAGCAGAGGGGACAGAGTCTGGGTCACTCAGCAGTGACCAGGGTGGAACCAGGACGGAACCAGGCAATGTCGGGCGCAATCAGGTGGTTGTCGATAGGCTTCTCTCCGCTGTCACGTGGGCTCTGGGGCATCTGCGACGACCAGGAGCGGGTCACGATCTGTCCCACGTAGGCTCTCGCCGTCAGCACCGTCGGCTTCAAGATTGCAGAAAACAGCACTTGGCAAAAGCAATCCACGCGGAACCAGGAGATTGCTTATCACTCGAACCAGGAGGGTCAGAGTGGGGGCTCCTTTTCACAGGAGCTGGTGCAGATCTGGAGCAACCAGAAAAGCAAGTCGTATTTCAAGTTTCGTCGGCACAGGGGCCACAAGCCAGCTGGCAAGTGACCGGGCCAACGCGTTGAGCCAAAACAAGCAGAAGGGCCCCACGCAGCACTCGTCGAGTGTGGAGGGGGTAGCTTTGGTGCAAGTGTAGCTCGAGGTGGGGGCTTCTCAGACCCCGGTGTACAGCTTCGAGGATCACTCGTGGGCTGCACGGTCAGCGTCTCGTGGCCTTTTCAAGATGGCGTGCCCCACGCTTCCGGTCGCCTCCACTGGTCTCAGCTCTGCAGGGACTGTGGATCGGGCTGGGAGAAGGCAGGCAAGCTTGATCTCGTCGATCTCTGTCGCTCGAGTTCCGGCGGGAACTGCAACAAAGCAAGGGTCGAGGGTTGGATGTTGCCTGTTTGCACAGGGTGGTCACTCCTTGACCACAAGGGAGATTCTTCAGTCTTCTGTGTTGAGTAGAAAGTCGAAGGGTCCAGAATTCGTTTCTTATGTTTCTTCAGGATGATCTGAGTTGCATTGGCACTGCTCCCACTCTTATTCGAATCTGGTGGGCTGGACATCCTGCTAGGTCCCCTCCTATGGGTGGGACCCAGGAAGGGGGTGGTTACACCCCTTTCCTTTGATCCAGGCCGCGCTGGGACTGGGGCTGGAAGGCCCCAGAACCGGTTTGGCCGGATTATGCAAGGGGCAGCCTTGTGCTCCTCAGGCAGTGTCTGGTTTCTTTGAAACCTCCCTACTACAATCCACTATCTCCTGTCTGGGGTGGTTTGACACCGCCCTGCGACAGGAAACTCTTTGTCCAGGCCACCATATGCTGAGTTTCGGTCAGCAGCAGGAGGCCAGACCCGTGTCTGTGGCAGAGGCATCCATTTTGGGGATCTGAGGCTCATTTTAAATCAACCTCGTTTCAGTAAAGTAACATGTCTTATCCCTCTAGAAGGGTGGAATGCTACCCCCGTCGCCAGAACTGGCGAGGGGGTAGTATTCCAATTCGTATGACACCTTACACGACATGTTTTGATAAAGCCAAACCAAAGTTGCTATATAACCGCGAGGATTATAAGGCGCTTAAGAGTATATGGTATGGCATTATCCCGGATCAGCTTAGGGAGTTGTTCCCGACAGCTGCAGACAGGCTCAGCTCATGCCAGAGCTCCATCTCACATCAAACCACGCACTCTGCCTCCAGGATTGATGAGGCCTTCCATAGGAGTGGCTTACAGGCTATATATGTGTCCAGATATAGGTTTAGATATAGGTATACTATATCTAAGCAAGGGGTGATTACACCCACTTGCCCCAGCTGAGTGATCAGCCAGTTGTGTCAATTTAAGAACCAGCCAGGGGTGGCAAAAGCTATGCTTCAGCCCCTGGTAGGCCTTGGTGGCACCTATGCCCTGAGCACCTATAGTGCATAGTACAGGGGCTGACAAGGAGTCCATTTCCAATTGTGGTATGTACCTATAGCACATGTATTATGAATTTAGAGAGAGAACAGCAGGCTGGGGGTCTGATTAGCAGGCCCACAGCCTCAGTAAGTCGAAAACCAGTGAAGCAAAAAGCAAAAATTGGGGTGACCATAGGATAGCAGACCCTACTCTCCTACACAACCCCCCCCCCCCCCAAACGCAGGGACATTAAACTTAACCTTGACCAGATAAGTCTTCATGTTCTAAGTGGAAGTACCTGGAGAGACCATCTGCATTACCATGGTCAGTCCCTGGGCGGTGCTCCACTGTAAAGTCCATCCCCTGTAGGGAAATGGACCACCTGAGCAGTTTGGGATTTTCACCCTTCATCTGATTTAGCCACAAGAGGGGCTTATGGTCTGTCTGAATTAGGAAGTGAGTACCAAACAAGTATGGCCTCAACTTCTTTAGGGCCCAAACCACAGCAAAGGCCTCCCTCTCAATAGCTGACCAACGTTTCTCCCTGGGGGTCAGCCTTCTGCTAATAAAAGCAATGGGCTGTCTTGACCATCTTGATTAAGTTGTGAAAGCACAGCTCCCACCCCCAATTCAGAAGCATCTGTCTGTACAATGAACTGTTTGGAGTAGTCAGGACTCTTCAGGATAGGTGCAGAGCACATGGCCTTCTTCAGGTCATCAAATGCCTTTTGACAGCTAACTGTCCACTGAACCTTTTTGGGCATCTTCTTGGATGTCAAGTCATTCAATGGTGTCACAATGGACCCATAGTTCTTTACAAATTTTCTGTAATACCCAGTCAGGCCCAAGAAGGCTCTGACTTGTGTCTGGGTAGTTGGAGGAGCCCAGTCCTGTATGGTCTGGATCTTGCTCTCCAGTGGTTGAACTTGACCCCCACCTACTAGGTGGCCCAAGTACACAACCTTGCTCTGCCCTATCTGGCACTTAGTAGCCTTGATAGTCAGGCCTGCCTTTTGCAGGGCCTCCAGAACCTTCTTCAGGTGGATCAGGTGATCCTCCCAGGTGGAGCTAAAGACAGCAAAATCATCTAGATATGTTGCACAAAAGTCATCCGGCCCAGCAAGGACTTGATTCACCAACCTTTGGAAGGTGGCAGGTGCATTCTTCAAACCAAAGGGCATTACCACAAACTGATAATGTCCACTAGGGGTAGAGAATGCTGTTTTGGCTTTTGACTCTTCAGCTAGTCTGATTTGCCAGTAGCCAGCTGTCAAATCAAATGTGCTCAGAAACTTGGCAGAAGCCAATTTATCAATGAGCTCATCTGCTCTTGGAATGGGATGAGCATCTGTCCTAGTGACAGCATTGAGACCTCTGTAGTCCACACAAAACCTCATTTCTCTCTTCCCATCTTTGGTATGAGGTTTTGGCACAAGGACCACTGGGCTAGCCCATAGGCTCTCTGATGGCTCAATCACTCCAAGCTCCAACATCTTTTGCACCTCAGCCTTTATACAATCCCTGACATGGTCAGGTCGCCTGTAGATCTTATTCTTCACAGGCAGACTGTCACCAGTGTCCACCTCATGGGTGCACCAGTTAGTCTGGCTGGGTGTGAGTGAAAACATATGTCTGTGGGCCTGCAACACCTGTCTGCAGTCCACCTGTTGCTGCTCAGTGAGGCTGCCTGCCAAGGCTACTCCATCAACTGAACCATCATCAGGGTTCTGAGAAAGCAGGTCTGGGAGAGGGTCACTCTCTTCCTCCTGTTCCCCATCTGTGGCCATGAGGAGACTCATGTCCTCCCTGTCAACAAATGCTTTCAAACGGTTTACATGGAGCACCCTGTGGGGGCTCCTAGGGGTACCAAAGTCAACCATATAGGTGACTTCTCCCTTTTTCTCAATGATAGGGTAGGGTCCAGTCCATTGGTCCTGGAGAGCTGCTGGGCCCACTGGGTCCAACACCCACACCTTCTGCCCTGGCTGGAACTCAACCAGAACAGCCTTTTGGTCATGCCAAGCTTTCTGCAATTCTTGACTGGCCTCAAGGTTTTTGGATGCTCTCTCCATGTATTCAGCCATCCTGGAGCGGAGACCAAGTACATAGTCCACAATGTCTAGTTTGGGCTTTTTGAGAGGTAACTCCCATCCTTCCTTCACCAAACTCAATGGACCCCTCACAGGGTGGCCAAACAAAAGTTCAAAAGGGCTGTAGCCAACCCCCTTCTGTGGGACCTCTCTGTAAGCAAAGAGCAAGCAGGGTAAAAGGATGTCCCATTTCCGCCTAAGCTTCTCTGGTAAACCTTTTATCATTCCCTTTAGGGTCTTGTTGAACCTTTCAACAAGCCCATTGCACTGTGGATGGTAGGGTGTGGTAAACTTATAGTTTACTCCACACTCTTTCCACATTGCTTTTAAGTATCCAGACATAAAGTTTGTACCTCTGTCTGAAAGAACCTCCTTTGGAAAGCCCACTCTTGAGAAAACTGCAATGAGGGCTTTTGCCACCACAGGAGCTGTGGTGGTCCTCAGGGGAATTGCCTCTGGGTACCTGGTGGCATGATCCACTACCACCAGTATAAATATGTGCCCAGATGCTGTTGGAGGATCCATGGGACCCACAATGTCTATTCCAACTCTTTCAAAGGGTACCCCCACCACAGGTAGTGGTATCAGGGGGGCCTTTGTTGTGCCACCTGACTTACCACTGGCTTGGCAAGTGACACAGGAGCGACAAAACTCCTTGACATTTTCTGACATGTGAGGCCAGTGAAAGTGTGGAACAAGCCTGTCCCAAGTCTTATTCTGGCCTAGGTGTCCTGCAAGGGGAATATCATGGGCCAAGGTGAGAAGGAAACCCCTAAACTTCAAAGGTATAACCAACCTCCTGGTTGTGCCAGGCTTGGGGTCTCTAGCCTCTGAATAAAGGAGTCCTTCATCCCAATACACTCTGTGGGTACCTTGAGCATTCCCTGCAGCCTCAGCAGCAGCTTGCTGTCTGAGGGGTTCAAGTGAAGGGCAATCTAATTGGGCCTGCCCCAGGTCTGCCCTTGAGGGTCCCCCTGTCCCCAGAAACTCAACCTGGTCAGGTTCAAGCTCCTCTGAGACAGTCTCCTCTTGGACTGCAGAATCAGTTTCCTGTGAAACTTGATCCTCAACCTGGGGCAAGTGGGAAGGCACAGCCTTAACCCTCTTGCTCCTTCTCTTGGGTTGTGGTTGGTCTATTGTTTCAAGATCCACCACTGGTTCAGGAAGGCACTTCTTAGCCTGAGACCTTGTCACTGCAA
The DNA here is from genome assembly GCF_964263255.1 of Lissotriton vulgaris. NCBI lineage: Eukaryota > Metazoa > Chordata > Amphibia > Caudata > Salamandridae > Lissotriton > Lissotriton vulgaris. Next base: position 27,188 of record NW_028250404.1, read on the forward strand.
GGACATGAGCTGAAATCCCTAGCATTTCTGCATGAGTCCTGTACTCCACTTCTGACCAAACTGAGCTTTCAAGATCATTGCCTAACAGACAGTCTACTGGGAGGTCTGCACTCACAACAACTTTCTTTAGGCCATCTACCCCTCCCCAGGAGAAGTTCACAACAGCCACACTATGGGAAGTAGTGGAGTTGCTTGCATTGGTCACTAGGTAACTTTCACCTAGTACAATCTGTCCAGGGTCCACAAAGTCAGGTGTCACCATAGTGACACTGGCACAAGTGTCCCTGTAGGCCTGAGCCAGTTTCTCATTGATTAAGGGAGTCTGCCTATATTTGCCCAGGTTACTGGGGCTTACTGCAGTGGTCAAAGATAAGTCCACATCATATAGGAGAACTGCCTGTGTGGGGATTCTGACTAGGCCAGATTCCGCCTCAGTACCCAGGGTCAACCCTACTAAACCCTTTGGCTGTGTACCACCACTGCTAACTGTACTAGGGGGTGCAGGTGCTTTAGGAGCTGCAGTGGTGGGGACTGGATTTTTCTTAGTGCATTCACTGCCCCAGTGTGAAACTGATTTGCAGGTATTACACCAAGGTTTCTTTGGGCCATCATTCTTCTTTTTCTTGTTTCCATTTTGGGAACCCCCCTCCTTATTGCTAGTTTGGGGGCCTGAAGACTTCTGGTCCTTTTCTTTATCTTTCTGATTCCCACCCTTCTGGTCTGTTTTCTTCTGGTCACCTTGGTTCTGGTTTTTCTGCTTAATCCTTGTTCTGACCCATTTGTCTGCCTTCTTTCCCAATTCTTGGGGAGAGGTCAAATCAGAGTCAACAAGGTATTGATGCAACAGCTGGTTCTGACAGTTATTAAGGATCTGCTCTCTCATCATAAGATTGTACAATCCTGTATAGTCTGAAACTTTACTTCCCTGCAGCCAACCCTCCAGAGCCTTAGTGGCACAATCAACAAAATCAGTCCAGTCCTGAGTCTGTGCTTTTTGGGTGTCTCTGAACAACAACCTGTATTGCTCAGTGGTTAGGCCAAACCCTTCAATAAGAGCACTCTTCAGAACAGAGTAGTTTTTGGCATCCTCAGGTCTAACAGTGAGGAGCCTGTCCCTCCCTTTCTCAGAAAAGGAGTACCATAAAATTGCTGCCCACTGATCCTCAGTGACCTGCTGTACCATGCAGGCCCTCTCAAGAGCAGTCATCCATTTGTGGATGTCATCCCCTTCCTTGTAGGGGGGCACAATTTTTGTCAGGTTTCTATTGTCATAGGCCCTGTCTTTTTCTTTAGGAACTTTGCTGCCACCAGTGGCATCTAAGCCACTCAATTTCTGCTCCCTTGCCAAGGTAAGTTTAGCTTGAGCCAAGGTAAGCTTAGCTTGAGCCAAGGCTACCTCCTCCCTCTCTATCTGGAGTTGGACAGCCCTCATTCTGGCCCTATGCTCTTTCCTCTGGGAGGGAGTCATCCCTCTCTGAGATTCTCTTGAGGCACTAGAAAGATGAGAATCCCCTGATAGAGATCTCACCCTCCTGTTACCTGGGAGAATTGGGTTATGAGATCTGGAGTGGTGCTGGCCCTCTCCATTCTCATGTAGGTCTAGGTTGGCCTGGTTAAGCCTGGCAACCTGTACCTGGTTTCCCTCCTGATCCTGATCTTCAGGCTCTTCTAAATCTGAGCCTTCCTCTTCCTCTTCCTCCTCCTCTTCTTCATCATCTTGTGGAAGATTCTCATTCTCAGGGGAGTGTATCCCTTCACCTGATTCTAAGGGAGCCTGACTCACCTTATCTAAGTCATCCTTTTCCAGGATAGCTATTAGGGAAGGAATGGTAGGGCCTCTGCCCTTTTTTAGCCCCCTGGCTGTGCACAAGGCACTCAGGTCTTTGTGGCTAAGGTTGTCATATCTGGATGTTGCCCCTATAGGGTCAACTGTTACAGGAGCAGAGCCTGAGGCTCTACCTGTATCAGACATGACTGCTAGTGTGGTGTAAGTGATGCACTTACCTACACTGAGTGTTTTCCTACTGTACCTTGCTAGTGAGTTGTAGTCAGGGTGTGCTAATCCCTTTAATCTACAACTACTAAGTTCAGTAGAACTTAATATGCTAAGCTTTTGATTTATATGTACCTAAGGTACTTGATGTGATCTTTCAATTTGATAAAGATTGCAATGGTAAAACAAACAGCAAGCTCAAATCCGCACCGCTGCACACCAATGTGAGAAGTTGGCCTGTTAGGTAGTGTTTCCAATTCTGGAACCACTTGGTAACAGTCCAAACAAACCCCAAAGATGTCTGGTTGTAAGTCAACCTTGTTAGACAAGCTATCCTAGAGGTAGCATGGACTAAGCAGCCTTAAAGGCTTAACTTAAGAGGTCGTGTTAAGCGAGCTGTTTTACCACATACAATCCTGTAATCAAATGAAAGGACACCACACAAGTATATATTATAAAAATATATGTATTTATTTCTAAATTACTCCCCAGTACTCTTTATGAGGAAAGGGGCACAAGCGTTAAATCAAAAGCACAGTATAACATACAAAGTTGCACAATTTTGGATAAGGGCCGGTGGCCACTTAAACCATATACTAAAAAAGTGGTATAAGAGATACCAATCGAACAGTGGTTAGGCCTAGGGCCTAGAGATTCGCTGGGAGCAGTCAGGACTAGCAATGCTGAAGTCGGGAGTAGCCCACAGGAATCGGGTGCAGCACGGAAAGTGCAGCTTGCACCAATGCAATGTCAATGGTGCGTAAAAGTTACACAAAGTGAGTTAAAAGATACTTCCGCTACACCTAGAGGAACCAAACTCAAGACACAGACCCTAGAGGTGTGTACCAGTGTGGGAACACCGGCGTTGCAATGTTACCTCACCCACAGGCCGTGGGTGCACAGGGTCGAAGTGGCGTCGGGTTTTGACACGCAGGCTCTTGGTGCTTGAAGCTGTTGCAGCTGCAGGCGATGTGAAGCAGAAGTGTCCGGTGCGATCCAAGGGTGGATCGAAGTAGAAAAGTACCTGAAAGCAGAGGGGACAGAGTCTGGGTCACTCAGCAGTGACCAGGGTGGAACCAGGACGGAACCAGGCAATGTCGGGCGCAATCAGGTGGTTGTCGATAGGCTTCTCTCCGCTGTCACGTGGGCTCTGGGGCATCTGCGACGACCAGGAGCGGGTCACGATCTGTCCCACGTAGGCTCTCGCCGTCAGCACCGTCGGCTTCAAGATTGCAGCAAACAGCACTTGGCAAAAGCAATCCACGCGGAACCGAGAGATTGCTTATCACTCGAACCAGGAGGGTCAGAGTGGGGGCTCCTTTTCACAGGAGCTGGTGCAGATCTGGAGCAACCAGAAAAGCAAGTCGTATTTCAAGTTTCATCGGCACAGGGGCCACAAGCCAGCTGGCAAGTGACCGGGCCAACGCGTCGAGCCAAAACAAGCAGAAGGGCCCCACGCAGCACTCGTCGAGTGTAGAGGGGGTAGCTTTGGTGCAAGTGTAGCTCGAGGTGGGGGCTTCTCAGACCCCGGTGTACAGCTTCGAGGATCACTCGTGGGCTGCACGGTCAGCGTCTCGTGGCCTTTTCAAGATGGCGTGCCCCACGCTTCCGGTCGCCTCCACTGGTCTCAGCTCTGCAGGGACTGTGGATCAGGCTGGGAGAAGGCAGGCAAGCTTGATCTCGTCGATCTCTGTCGCTCGAGTTCCGGCGGGAACTGCAACAAAGCAAGGGTCAAGGGCTGGATGTTGCCTGTTTGCACAGGGTGGTCACTCCTTGACCACAAGGGAGATTCTTCAGTCTTCTGCGTTGAGTAGAAAGTCGAAGGGTCCAGAATTCGTTTCTTATGTTTCTTCAGGATGATCTGAGTTGCATTGGCACTGCTCCCACTCTTATTCGAATCTGGTGGGCTGGACATCCTGCTAGGTCCCCTCCTATGGGTGAGACCCAGGAAGGGGGTGGTTACACCCCTTTCCTTTGATCCAGGCCGCGCTGGGACTGGGGCTGGAAGGCCCCAGAACCGGTTTGGCCGGATTATGCAAGGGGCAGCCTTGTGCTCCCCATGCAGTGTCTGGTTTCTTTGAAACCTCCCTACTACAATCCACTATCTCCTGTCTGGGGTGGTTTGACACCGCCCTGCGACAGGAAACTCTTTGTCCAGGCCACCATATGCTGAGTTTCGGTCAGCAGCAGGAGGCCAGACCCGTGTCTGTGGCAGAGGCATCCATTTTGGGGATCTGAGGCTCATTTTAAATCAACTGCGTTTCAGTAAAGTAACATGTCTTATCCCTCTAGAAGGGTGGAATGCTACCCCCGTCGCCAGAACTGGCGAGGGGGTAGTATTCCAATTCGTATGACACCTTACACGACATGTTTTGATAAAGCCAAACCAAAGTTGCTATATAACCTCGAGGATTATAAGGCGCTTAAGAGTATATGGTATGGCATTATCCCGGATCAGCTTAGGGAGTTGTTCCCGACAGCTGCAGACAGGCTCAGCTCATGCCAGAGCTCCATCTCACATCAAACCACGCACTCTGCCTCCAGGATTGATGAGGCCTTCCATAGGAGTGGCTTACAGGCTATATATGTGTCCAGATATAGGTTTAGATATAGGTATACTATATCTAATCAAGGGGTGATTACACCCACTTGCCCCAGCTGAGTGATCAGCCAGTTGTGTCAATTTAAGAACCAGCCAGGGGTGGCAAAAGCTATGCTTCAGCCCCTGGTAGGCCTTGGTGGCACCTATGCCCTGAGCACCTATAGTGCATAGTACAGGGGCTGACAAGGAGTCCATTTCCAATTGTGGTATGTACCTATAGCACATGTATTATGAATTTAGAGAGAGAACAGCAGGCTGGGGGTCTGATTAGCAGGCCCACAGCCTCAGTAAGTCGAAAACCAGTGAAGCAAAAAGCAAAAATTGGGGTGACCATAGGATAGCAGACCCTACTCTCCTACAATGGGTGTGTAGCTCGCCAACATTTAGCTGGATAAAGCAATGATACATAGAGTAGTTTGAAAAAATAAGCAACAGCAAAAAAAAAAGTTGAAGCCATTATAAAAATGATGAGCGCTCCCTTTCCCTCGTTCTCTCCTGTCTCTCCACCTCCTCGACTAACAATATACACAACTGAGGGGCAAGCTGTGGGAGCGTGTGTACTTGCCTGCTTCCCTCCAGATACAGGAAGTAGTTCCTATTTATATTCCCCGAGCTAAAATTTCACAAAGTAAGCAATTCTTTCCGCGGGTATAAACGTATTTCTTTGGGCTAGTGAAGTGTTCTTAAATTTACAAAGAGTGTAAAACTGCAATGGAATTAATTGCGAGAAGAAAGTTCACTATTCTAACGTGTGCTGTCATTTCTTGAGGTCAAACGTATATAATCTATTGTATTAGGCCTTAATGATATGCAATACATTGATGTGTATATCCACAGGGCACTTTGCAGTTGAAACTCGAAGTATCGCAAAAGGACCTGCTTGCAGGCTAAAAGTCAAACAAGGATGTCATACACACACATTTCTCCAAGACACAATCCTTCAGTATTTGAGCACTTACATCTCCATCTATATTTATACTTGCGAGACCTATTGCATTGCAAATGGTTGCTATATTTTCAAGGGAGTTATAATTTAATTGTGCCATTGAAATCGCCCCTATGCATAGGATGTTTCAGTTAATTGCTCTTCTCCTTACAACCCTCGTGGACCTGAAATTCCGATTCCGCCCTGTTTTATGGATTACACATTTACTGCAGTAATTGTTCCTCTGCATGTGCCTGTCACATCCTGCAGTGATATCCAGGAATGATGTAATTATGTGGCAGGAAAAGGCAAATTATGCAGTGTAATGCGGCATATTTTGTGACAATAAGACTTCATTATCTGTACATTTTTAGGTTGAGCCTAGGCAGCACTTGCATGGTCTTTTCAAGGCATGTTGTATATACATTGTGGGCGTATAGCCCGCCCATTGGCTTTCTATTAATTAAATCTATTGTTCTTTAAAAATGGTTGCTACTAGTGGCTAATCTGTTATGTATGTCCCTCCCTTTTGTCATTTGCTTCCTCCCATGCAGCAGCACCTAGCTAGTAGTATCTTTCCACCTGATTGATTATGTGTTATTCCTGGGGCAATATTTTTTTATTAGTTTACTGCTGGTGGCAGCCTAAACCAATTTGAGCATGGCGGCTGCTCAGCTTTCATTTAATGAACAAGGCACCCATGCAGATTTTATTTTATCAAGCAGAGTGTCTGCTTCACAGACGCTGTGTGTTATGATTTTGCTTTTTTTTTTTAACAAGCGGGTGGTGTGTGATTTTGTAGGTTACACAGCTTTTATTTTTTCAACATCGCATCTGCGCAGCTTTAATTTTATTAGCACAGCACCAGTTTCATGGATGCTACTCGTTTTGTTTTTATTTTTACTCTACTAAGAAGGTAGCTTGTGTGTTTTTGCGGGATGTAAGGGTTTAATTTTAACATGGCGCCCCTGCAGATTTGATTTAAGCAGTGTGTGTGATTTTTTTTTAGAGACTACAGATTTTATTTTTACAACACGGTGCATGTATGGCTTTTATAATATCAGCATGGCACCTGCTTCACGGACAGCATGCTTTATTTATTTGTTTTTTGTATTAAAGAGGTAGTGTATTATTTGTTTGTGCAAAAAGATCTGTGAGTAGGTGAATGTCTGATTTGTTCAGCATTCCATCCATCACCTGTACTTTCAGCTTTAGTCGCCATAGGAGGGTAGGGTATGCCCAGACGTGGTGCTCACTGTGCCAGTGGATTCAAGCTATCCTGGCTGATGAGGTGATACCCCAAAACTGGTCCCATAATGCTTGAATTTGGTCCAGGAAGGACCTGGCCTGGCTGTTCGGGCTGGACTGTTCCCATTGGGAGCAGGATCAAGACTGATTTGCATATGGCTGGGTCCAAACTGGGGTGGCATAGTGATAAAAAAAACAATGGATTAAACCCAGATCTTTGACTTGGGGTGAATGTTTGATGTGTTCAGAATTCTGTCCATCATCTGTACTTTCCGTATTTGTTTGTGGACATAGTATTTTCCTTTTATTCTTGCTCATGGCATTTTTAAGGCATTATTGTAATATGAGCATGTGTTTATAACTTTTTCAAGTGCTTAGTTTTACCTTTGCAACCATAAATAAACTCTTTATTTCCTATCAAGACGGCAGAGTACATCTCTGTGGACATAGTATTTTCCTTTCATTTCTGCTCTTGGTAGCTTCCAAGTATTGTTGTAAAGTAAGTGTGTTTATGTATTGCGCTTTACTTTAATTTGGGAATCTCAGAGAGCATTACCATAGTTCCTAATTTATGTTTCCACAATGACACAATGTGTATTTATATACAGTGCTCCAATATTTGGTGGTGTACTTTGTGCTTAAAACACCCAAAATAAAAGAAAATTGATTAGCTTTAGAAAAAGGGCAAAAACAAGCAGAAAATGCTAAATAGTTTTTTATAATTTGTTATATGCAAAACACTATTGTTCAATTTCCACACACTGAAAACACTCTTTTCTATATATCTACTTTGATTATGTTTCATATAGCGCAAACTCGACCCGAAGGTATTACTGCGCTTTACATGAGCAGCAGTTGCATTAAAGATGGACACATTGATTTGTTAGGCACAGGAATAAGACTAGATTATTTGCCCAGAGTCAGTGCTTCATGGACGCTGAGCCTTATGTTTCTGCTTATCTTTTGCTTTACCAAAAAGGATGCGTGTGTGATTGTGCAGGCCGTGAGGCTTTCAATTTATCAACACGGCACCTGTGCAGCTTAAATATTAGTACAACACCCGTTTCACGGACGCAGCACTTTATAGACATGAGCACAAACTGCATTAGATACAGACACTGAGAATAAATAATTTGCCTGGAATCAAGGGATATTTAGTCTCTCGCCCACAAGAATTTTCCTGAGTGAAGGGAGCTGGTCTAATGCTTCTAGATGTATTAATTCTTGCTCAATATGTCGGATTCCCTCATCATATTTCTTTCTCCTGTATGAGGCCCTTCCTGTAATACACCCCCTTATGAAGGCCTTCCAAGCCTCCCATACTGTAACCAGAGAAGTAGAGCCTAAATTTTGCTCTAGAAAGGAGGCTGTTTCATACATCAAATAATCTTTCTCCTCTTCCTCCAATAAAATTGTTCTGTCGAACGACCAGGAATGGTGAGTGGGCTTCTGATCTAATTTTACAGAGAAAGAAATAGCAGAATGATCTGACAGGTGTAAAGGGAGGTATGTTATATTTTTAACCCGATCTTTAATAGAGCGACTGAATAGAGCGTAGTCAATCCGTGATTTATGTCTGTATTTGTAGTTGTGGTAGGAGACTCCCATAGCATTGCCAGACCTTTGTCTCCATAGGTCTATTAAACCAAGATTCGACATACATCTGAGTAGTGTGCCCCTCATATTACTATGCGCAACCGCTCTGGAAGTAGGGGATTTATCTAGCTTTGGGTCTAGGACAAGATTAAAATCTCCCACCCATATTATAGGATCGGAACAGGTAATCAAATGGTTCTGCAGGGTGTTTAAATAAGAAGGATCGTCCTGATTAGGTCCATAATAGCTGATAATAGTAGTGTCCTTCGAATGTAATTGAACATTAGCTATCAGCCATCTACTACTCACATCCATTTCCCAACTCGTGATCTGGGCCCTAGCTGCTTTTTTGAAAATGATAGCTGTGCCGCGGATACTGGTATTGTGGTCCGTGGTTATAAATTTATCAACCCATTTGAGCTTTTTAAGTATATCTGTAATTTCCTGTTTATTCAAGTGTGTTTCCTGGATCGCAATGATCTGTGCGGGTGAGTCCCTTAGGTATTGCAAGATTCTATTTCTTCTAGCCCTAACACGCAGACCATTTACGTTCCAGGATATGAATTTAATGTCTGCCATTGATATTTAGCCAAGTTTCCCACCCCCCTCCTCTAATTCTTATTGTTTTAAAAAAAAGCCTGTTGTTAATTTTATCTTTAGCTATTTTGACCAAACAGCTGCTTTGAGAGACTGATGGATCTATATTCTTCATAACTATTGTATTCGGTTTATGAGGACTTTTATTTTTTGCTTTTCCCTTCCCATCCCCCCCTCCCCTGGAAAACCCCCCTCAACTTACTCTGGCTTGATGTATTGCCAGCTTGTCGTCTCTGACGTTTTCCTGCTCCATGCCCTAATACCTATTTTGTTGGTCTCTATATCTAAGATAAAGGCGGTGTTAACTCCTAAAGTCCCAATTTTATTTCTTTATGTATTATGCGTTATTATTATTTATCTTTTTCTTCCCAATGAAGATTATCGGGTGATCGAGGGTGGATTTCAGGCGCTAATATGGGGATTGAAAATAGTCCCAATAGACGTTATACCTGGAACTTTCAAGAATAAATAAGTAGATCTATAGTAAGGTTCTGAGGTTGATTAACTAATGTTTATCTGTCACTCGCTACTGTTTAGTTTTCCTGGATTTAAACTCGAAATTATATATCCAGGCCCAAATTTAGATACTTTGTGTTTTAGCATTTCTTTATTTGTCCCTTGATTTTCCTTTTCTTTTTTTTTTTTTTATATTTTTTTTTTCACCCCATTTCCTATTTCCTTTTTCTTTACTTCCTTTTTCCCTTCCCCTTCTTCCCTACTACTTTTTTTTTTTTTTTTTTTTTTACCCTCTCCCTTCGTGAATTTTGTTCTTTTTCTTGTTTCTCAATCTATTTTATTTTCACACCCCCCTTTTTTTTTTTTTTATTTAACTCCTTTTCTGATATTATCTCATTTAACAAATTGCTCTGTTATATATTTATATTGTGTTATATTATTATTATTTTTATTTATTTATTTTTTTTCACCCTTGATCCGGAGGGTTCGCATGTTCGCTAATAGTAACAAGTAACTCTTCAGCTTCAAAGGGGGATTTGACATTGTACATTTTGTTATTGTACATTACCCTTAAAAAGGCAGGGAATCTCATTTGAACCGTCGCTCCTAGGCTTCTGAATTTTTCCATCCTTTGGCCTAGCTCCCACTGTCTATCCAGTGTAGTTTTGGACAGGTCCGACCTCACTTCAAAAGAGAAGTCTAAAGCTTTCAAAGTCTTGGCTTTGAGGGCTGAAGTCAAAATCCTCTCTTTTAGAGAATATGTTAAGAAGTTCACCAGGATCTTCCTTGGCTTATCTCTCCCAGGTTTAAGGCGGAATGGGTCCCTGTGTATCCTCTGAATATCCGCTTCTATCTCGGACACAGATTCATCCATATTTAGAGAGTCTTTTAATATAGTTGCAACAAAGTTCTTTAAGTCTCCACCTTCTTTCCCTTCCGGTATTTTTAGGAGCCTAAGGTTATTTCGTCTAGAAAAGTTTTCTAGGGATTCCACCCTCTCTTTTACTGTATTACCTTCTCGTCTTAATGTTTGAATCTTCCCCTCGGCAGCCTCCAGTTTTGCCTTGAGTTCTTCAACACAATTCTCTAGACCCCCTGTTCTTAGTTAGAGACCGTCCACCTTAGACTCTAGATTTTCGCACATTGCACGGATCTCTGATTGCGTGAGTCTGGATTCCTCGAAGCATCGCTTTGATTCCTCAAATCCGTTTCTAATTTCTTTCCTCATGCTAAGAAGTATGGCTTGAATAGTATCATCACTTCCACTATCCTCAGCGTCATCTTCGCAGCCCCGTCTGCTTAGAGACAAATCATTTGTATTACTTCCCGCTGCATCGGTGAAGGCTTGCTGTTCCTGTGGGAGGGTTGCATCCGCGACTCGGTCTACTGGGTCTCCCATCTCTATACCTCTAGCTGGGTCTCCTTTAGCTTCTAGTTTTTTTTCCTTATCTCCCAGATTCTCGAGTGTGGCTGTAGGTGTTGCAAGGCCGGCCAACACCCCTGACGTAGATGCAGATTGTGCACAGGGAGGTTTTTGGGTCTCTTGATTTATGTTTAAGACCTGGGGGAGGACCTTAAAGTAAGACTTCAGTGAGGGTGTGATTCGAGGGATATTTTTAGCTTTTGTTTTGTTGCCCCCTTTGTTTAGACTTGCCTTATGTGGCAGCTCCTTTGGAGCGGTATAGCGCAGCTGACGTTCTTTCCCCCTCTTCGATAACCTTTGGGCAGGAGGTTGTAATGTATCAGTTGCCAATTCGGCCTCAAATTCAGACTCAGATTCAGACTCAAGCTCTGCGTGAGGCTGCTCCCCTAGGCTTTTTTCGGTCCCCTGCACTTGGGCTATATCACTGGAACCTTTAGCAGCAACTAATTCTTTGCCTTTATTACTGCCTTTTCCTTTCCCCCTAGCCTTTCGCTTCCCCAGGATTCTAACTGTAGTTATACTTGAAGTCTCACTTGATACCTGGCTAGAAGTGTGTTGTGCGTTGAATCTGAAGGTACTAGATATGGGGTCTGGTTCTTGCAAGCGGTGATACCCCTGTATATCTATGGGGTCTATAAGGCCCTGGCTATCCAAAGACTGTAGCTCGCCTCTCAAGGCTGACAACCCCCTCCCCCTCTGCTGGTCCCCTTTGCCGCACCAAGTAGATGTTGCCCCTTTTCTTACTGACACCGCTGCCCTTCTGCTCCTACGAAGCTCCACGGCTGCGTCACCCCAGCGGTAAGGTGCGGGGGAAAAAAACGTACCCCAGCACATTGGTAGTTCTATCAAGGTTTGCCTTTTTACGCAGCACTAGTACTTTTCCTATGCTTTCTAGTTTTCAAACCTTTCCTAGGTATAGCAAGTGTAGCAGAGTAGCAACGTGGAGTAACACAATCAGACCCTGTGCCAACTCGAATAACCCCCACAGGCAAAGTCTCCGTGACAACACACTTGAATCCAAATTGAAAATCAGAATTAGAGACCTTTTTTTTTTTTTCCCTACTCGACAATCTTCAGTATCACAAGTGCTGCTATTTCTTTAAACTGTGTTTGTTCTGTGTGCCTTGTGCTCACTTCCTGGAAACATACATCGCCTAAAGTAACAATGTCCCGGAGAACATCTATCAAAACCAGCGTTTTTTTTTTCCTTTTTTACACAACGCTCTTACACTGTTCACTGTTTACTGTTCACAGCTGCAGTTCACCGTGAGCTTAAAGCTTAAAGCCCCGACCGTCTTTACATTCCCTTAAGCTCTGAAGCTCTGAAGCCCTCTCCCGTCCTTCTCCAGTCCACCGCTACAATACCTAAGCTTTCCCGGTAGTTTTCTAGGGGTCTTAAGGGCTAGGGCTGGTGCTTAGATTTTTTTTTTTAAAAAGCACGTTTTCAGCCCGTTTTCACTCGCCGCACAGAACACTGCTTATCTTTTGCTTTACCAAAAAGGATGCGTGTGTGATTGTGCAGGCCGTGAGGCTTTCAATTTATCAACACAGCACCTGTGCAGCTTAAGTATTAGTACAACACCCGTTTCACGGACGCAGCACTTTATAGACATGAGCACAAACTGTATTAGATACAGACACTGAGAATAAATAATTTGCCTGGAATCAAGGGATATTTAGTCTCTTGCCCACAAGAATTTTCCTGAGTGAAGTTAGTATGGGTATTCACGTTTAATGTGCATTGTGCTTTACTTTCGTTTGGGAATCTTGGAGTAACAAACTCTATATTACTCTAGATTTCCTAATCTACGTTTTCACAGTAACACACCGTGTAGTTTTATACAATGCTCCAATATTTGGTGGTGTAGTTTGTGCTTAATTCACACAATTTATTTTTAAATTTGAGTAGCTTTAGAACAATGGGAAAAAACTATTTAGCTGCATATTATACACAATATTTGTAATTTGTTATATGCAAAACACTATTGTTCAATTTCCATAAACTGACAACACTCTTTTTTATATATCTTCTATGATCAAGTTTTATATAGCGCGAACTCGACCTGAAGGTCTTGTACCGCTTTACATGACCACTAGTTGCATAATAAATGGTCACATTGATTTCTTAGGCACAGGAAGAAAAGGTAATACTCCCAGAATCAGCGCTTCATGGGCGTTGTGTGCTATGTGTCTGCTTATTTTTTTGCTTTGTTAACAACGGAGTATGTGTTATAGTGTAGGCCGCGTGGCTTTTATTTTATCAACACAGCGCCCGCGCAGCTTTTATTTTATCAGTACAGCGCCGCTTCACGGATGCTGCCTTTCCGATGTGTACTTTACAAAACATGTAATTTATTTGTTATGAAGGGATAACCCCTTTATTAAACACCATATGTAATTTGCTAAGTTTAGTGATCGACTTTGCTTCTTGGGAACCAGTGCTGTGTCTTTGTGGGAGGTTTCATATTTATACTGCTTTAGGCAACTTTGTTGTGTCTGGAAAAAACCAAATGCTGTGTGTTTCCATGATTCCTTAACTTTATTTTCTCTTTGGGCTATGTCGCACTTCATCCTGCAGTCGATGTTTTAGAAAAAGTATGGCTGACAACCAGCTACGGTGCTAACAATGAACCAAATGCTTACAGACCATAAATGTTTTCCCCACTTTTACTTTAAACAGATTGATCATTCATTTCAGAAGTTACATTACAAAAATAAAAATATACAGGCACGCCTTACTTAAAAAAAAAAAATAAAGGTAAAAAATACAGTAACTAGGTTGTCCTAAACGCTAAACTTTAGAAACACCTTCAGTTAAAAAAAACTTGCAACAAAGTTGTAAAAACAAAAACTTAACTCCTAAAAATTCTAAAAATATATTTCCTTAACTTGCTAACTAAAGTCAGCTTAGTATTTCCAATTATATCAATGCATTAAAATAATGTTTAACATTAAAGGTATGCATTTCTATATAACACTACTATTTTCCTCACATTTATTCACAGCCTCCAGAATCACCATCAGTAAGATTAACCATCCACATCTAAGGGATAGGAAAAAAACACACCAGAAAACTACTCTAACACCACAAGATATAAATTATGATGCTAAATATGTATGCCGTAAAACTACAAGGAGGAATAAAAACCTGAGTCACATATAAAAAGTGTCTATTTTATTTGTGTGGATTTACTCACACACAATGCACTCAACACCACTGCAATCAGCACCAACCTACTCCTCTGCACTACTATCCTTTACACAACTTTAAGCAAAACTACTCAACACTCCACCCTACAACACTCCACTCTATAAAACGCAAATCTACAACATTTCACTAAAAAAAGCGGAATGTCATTAAACTATACTCCAACATAACACTCCACTCCAATCTATATCAATCCACTCAACAAAACTCTACAGTCCTCTATACAAATCAAGACTACAACACTGAAGTTCACACTATACCAGTCTACAATACTACTCCACTCAACAACACTACGGAACTCCTATACCACTTCATACCACTTGAGTCCACTCGAAAATACTAAACACAATTCCACACTACACCGCCAGTGTACAGCGCTCCACCATACTCAAAACCACCAAACTTTACAACATTCTACTCCACTCTATACCATTAAACTCATGTACAATACTCCACTCTATACTACTCCACACTCTCAATCTACTGCACTATAACCACCTCTACTCCAATTTACACATCGCCCTTTACACCAAACAAATCTACTCTACACCACTTCACAACACTCCATACAACTTAACACTCTACTCCACTCAAAACTATACTCCACTCTATCTACTTCACTAAAAACTACGCCTTTCCACTGTACAACACTAGACTGCCTACATTACACAACACAACACTCCACGCCACTCCATAACACATTAGACAACTCAACTCGTCACCACTACACTACACACCACTCGATAACACTACGCTATAGCCAACTTTATAACATCATTCAACACCCTTTTACACCAAAAACTTCCAAACATACTGTTAGAAATGGGGGTCTCTGGTTGGCAGAGGTAGGTACCTTTGTCCTGAGGGGATGCCCATTAAAATAACCCCTGCGCACCTCCTTGGTAGCTTGGCATGAGTAGACAGGCTTATATCAGAGGCAGTGTGCAAAGCCTTTGTAAACAGATACAGTAATACAGTGAAAACACTACAAATGGACACCACACCAGTTTAGAAAAATAAGTAATCTTTAGCTGAAGCAAAACAAGACCAAATGACAAAAATCCACAATACAGTAATTAAAATATGACTTTCAAATTGTCGAAATAGTTCAATTCAAAGCAAATTGCAGATGCAACACTTTTCACACAAAGTACGTTGGATGCGTCACGCAAACAAACAAAACGGGCCGCAGGGAAGGTGATGCGTTGGTTCCTTACATTCAGGGTAGGTGATGAGTCTGTTCCTTGCTCCATGGGAGGTGTTGCGTCGGTTCCTTACTGCTGAGCAGTGGAGTTCCGGTTCGTTACCGGAGAGGAGTTGATGCGTCGATTTCTTACTGCGTGGGGAGTTGATGCGTCTGTTTCTTACTGCGTCCCCCAACGATGCGACCGACTTGGTGCCTCGATGCGATGCGACGATCCGGGACAATGCGTGGATTCTTGCAGCCGCACAGCAGGCCTTGCGTTTTGATCGGTGCGGTGACTTCGGAGACCGTTGCACTCGATGCAGCGTGCAGTGATTTCTCGGGCCGCGGCAGGCACTGCAACGGTTTCTTCGGCGATGTGTCGGAAACAGGTATGGATGTGTCACGCTTCTCAATGTTGCGTTGATTTTCCAGCTCCAGCGGAAAACAGTTTTCTAGAGGTCCAAAACAACAGCAGGCACCTCTTTGCAGGTCAGAACTCCCAGCAAGGCAGTTCGGGGGAGCTGGTGGTGAAGTCTTTGTGTCTGAGACTTCAAAACAGGAGGCAAGCTCAGCTCAAGCCCTTGGAGATCTTCCTCAAGATGGGGACACAGCGGGGGGCATGGCTAGTGACCAACGAAAATGGCCGCAGCCTGAGAGAGCTCCTGCGAACGTTTCAACCTTCCCCGAGAATCCTGATATAAATCTGGTGACTTTGTAGAAATTAACCATCAGCGGCAACTCCGATATGCCCAGTGCATATTATGAGGCAGGTCTGAGCTCCGTGGGTGCCACCGGGATCGATGAAGACTGAGGGGTGGAGCCACGGCACAAACGCTAAAGACAAGCTGGGGCCTCGCGTACTCAGAGAGCCGCACAAGACAAAGGTGACAGCGGCCTAATCAGCTACGGTATTGCGGACAAATGGGACAAGCAGCGAGCGACATGGAGTGAGGGGAGAGACGCCACCAAAAGGACTGAGTAGCTCGATGCAAGATCGGCTTGGCACAAGCGCGAGCAGCGTCATGCAGATACAACAATCATTGGAGAACCGGGGAGCAGCTGCAAGCGCCTAGTCTGTGCGGGACCAGAGCGGGGAGCTACTGCCAACGCCAAAGACTCGTCTCGGGGGAGATCCCTGGAACCCTCTGCAAACCACGCCGCTGTAAATATCCCAGCCAACCCACTGCACCGGATAGCACTGCTCCCCCAGTGCACAGGCTCAACCAAAGAAATACCGAAGCTGTTCTCACACAGGGGGCAGGCTCCTGGCCCCTACCAAGGTACTGACTTGCGGAGGCAATTGGGGAAAGCTCTGCTTTGATTTGCCAGCTGAAGGCCTAGATGGGCATAACAAGATATCATACCATACCACTGGTTGAGTGTCAACTATACCCCTGGCAACATAAGCGCAGGAAAGTGCATCTTTCAGGTACCAAAACAGAACCCAACACACCCACACAGTGCTTCCCTGACTGACCGTGGTGGAATCCTCTGCTGAAGCTGGCTCACCAAGGGGTGCTGGTGTGAGGCAGGAAAACTGAAAGGCCACCATTGGCAGGCAGCAGCGAATACTGTCTCCCCAGGGCCCAGACGTGCCACCCAAAGCTCCAGATACCGTGGGGTGCAGAGCAACAAACTTAACAAATACACCTTCCATAAGGAACAGCCGGATACACCCTCTCTACCCGCAGCCAACGGCAGCGACCCAAAGACTGCAAGCCAAAAGAGGTCACTCCACAAGACTTAATGGCCACCCTGCAACAGATGCAAACATCTATGGGCTCAATTTCATCCAACATATTACTGCTAAGTGCTGAGGTCTCCAAAATGAACACCAGACTAACGGAAGTGGAAACCACTACAGCAGCTCTCTCAACAGACACAGCGACCCTACTATGGCAGGTCAGCCAATTGGAACTGGCGGCCAAGCAAATGGCCAAAAAACTCGATGATCAGGAAGGTCACTCACGGCACAATCATATTCACTTAGTCGATGTTCCGGAAAGCGTCAAGGGGCCAGCCCTGAATCTCTTCGTAGAAGACCTTGTCCAAACTCAACTGCAGCCCCGTGGACTCTCCCATTTCTTCTCAGTAGAAAGAGCTCAACGAGTGCCAGGGGGAAGGCCCAAACCGGAAGCCCCCCAACCTATACTAGCACGCATATTTAACTTTTGGGATCGAGATACGATTCTCCAGGCGGCTGGTGTCGTCCCCCCACTTTGGGTGGACAATTGTAATGAGACCCTCTACCCGGACTACACAGTTGCTGTGCCAAAGCAACGCAAACCTTTCTCGAAGTAAAAAAAGAGTTGCGTAGTCGAGAACTTAAGTGCGCAATGCTCTTCCTAGTAAAACTAAGTGTAAAGGCAGAAGGGAAAAACTGGTTCTTCACTACACCGGACGAGGCCCACAACTGGCTGGAGGGATGGCGCCCAGCCGCAAGACTCAGAAGACAAGGACCAAAACAGAAGCAACATCACACCGGCCATAGCAGAAATGGTAGAGGAGGAAGCATCGACCGGCACTCAACAGAATACTGACAACAACTCAGATTGACACCTTGCCTAGCAAAATCTTCACCTAAAGAGTGTAATCCACAAAAGCAGCACTGCACAACAGTAAAGAGATGAAAGTGTGGTAGGAAACACAACAAAATGCTGAAGACCTCAGATTGATCCTGCAATTTCACACTCTACGATTTAACGGACTCTCACGCCGGTCCCACGTGATGCTCCCGTTGGCACTTATGGACTGAGCCAGGTCAATGAAAGGTGCAGCTGGATCGCAATGGACTATGAATAATCAAGGGGAATGGACAGGGAACGTGGAGTAACTCTCCCCCTTTACGCAAGTACAAAGTTATGGGGATAAAGCACTCTGCTGAGTTGGTGTGGCGGGTAGTTTTAAATCCGCTGTGCAGGGAGGCAGGATGGAGGGTGGGGGATGGTACAGTCAAAGGGGGAATTTTTAGTTACAGTTTCAAATTTGACGCAAGGTACAGACTCAAGGTACATACACAGCGACAAGACAGTGGACAGCATGCAGGCGACTCAACACTCAGTTCCAATAGAGGACAACCATGACGCAACTACACAGGGTAACTGATGACCTAAGCCCCCAGACGCAAGCGTCCCGCCCAGCACACCTTCCATTTAAGGTCCTGTCATGAATTGTAAATGGCCTGGGAGAGAACATAAAACAGGGATTAGTTCTACAGTACCCAAGACGTAAGGGTCCTGCTGTTACACTTCTCCAGGAATGACATTTGATGGGGACGGCCAATAAAGCTTTGGACAGGTGGGGATTTAAAATGGCTGTACACTCCGACTTAACCTCTGGTTCGCGAGGGGTGGGGATCTTGGTCAATAAACGCTTCCAGTTGATAATAACTGGATCTCAAAAGGATGATCAGGGTGATTCGCTGCAATAACATGTCAATGTGCGGTAACATTTATAACCTAGTGATGGTTTACATCCCACCGACACTACACCAAGTAACTTTCCCAGCTCTGGGGAAATTTCTATTAGCACTCCCACACGGCAAACTCAGACTGGGGGAGATTTCAATACTACCTTGGATGCATTCATAGATAGAAAACCCACTAGAGACCCCAGCGGTGCAAACCTCAAACTAGTAGAGTTCACTGAGGCTCTTGGCCTAATAGACGTATGGAGGAATAGATTCCTAACTGAGAAACAATACACATTCCATTCGGGAGTGCATAATAGCCTTTCTAGACTAGATTATATTTTTACATTAGTGACAGGGCTAGTAGGGGTAACTGAGGTCATACAGCTGCCCAGGGGCATATCGGACCACTCTCCAGTGCTCATCACATATACCGCCTCCACCCCGAGAAGGCGCAGGTTGTATCCACTTTACCCCGGTTATCTTAAAAACCGCAAGATCAGTAAAGACCTCCTTAAAACGACAGAACTACTTTGCGGAAAACCCACACTCAGTCCCATTCCCGACAACCTCATGGGAGGCCTACAAAACAGTGCTAAGAGGGAAAGCTATCTCCCTAATTACACGTCATAAACATACTCAGCAACAACACATCAAAAGTTTGGAGCAAGAAATATCCCTAGCAGAAGCTGCACATGTTATAGATCCTGATGAGGACACGGCACATAGGGTACACTTAGCACAACAGGGGTACAGGGCCTACGCATGGGAAGAGGCAAAAACCAAGCACACTGGGGGACGTGGCTGAGTCATGAGGCACGATGGCCGCAGCTTAGCAGAGCTCCGTAACTCCCCTTCTCCCCTGTCTATCCATTACACTTATCCGTTTGCCTGAATAGGTTTGTGTGTGTCGGAATATCTCAAGAACCCGATACCGATGCAGCGGACCCCGGGGTGCACTACTAGGCAACAACCAAGTCAAGTCAAGTCAAATGATCTTTATTTGGAAGTCAAAAGCATCCATAAAAGTACACACAGGTTAAGTTAAAAAGTACATTAAAATAGTTGATAAAATTATACAGTAAATTGTACAATTGATCATACATGAGATAACATTAAAAGTTGCATACACGCATACAAAATAATCTTTTTCAGGTGTAGAAAATAGCTATTTATACAACATCCAATGTGCAAAGGGCAATTTGTGCAAAGATGTGCAATGTGCAAATATTCTGTAAAACGATCCCCTGGCAGTCATATCTAGAGAACCAAGGCAACTACATAACTAAACACCAATAAACAATACAATACTCAGGTGTGCAACAACCAACGATGAAACAGACCGAGGCCTACATAGAGAGGGGACGCCGGGGACTTGCGTGGAGGTGGTGGCCGTACGAACTTCAGTGGCGCCCGCGGAGGATCGGCGGCCAGACTCTGAGACCGGAGATCGTAGTGGGTCTCCCCCTGGCCCCAGGACAGCATCTGCTGGTGACTTTTTACATCCCGGCTGCAAACACATCAACTTGGTGGCCCACAGATACGGAGGAGACTGGGACCTGGCGAAACAGCGGTGGCAACGTTTGCCAGGAATTGGGGCACCCGAGGCCTGCGGCAGTGATTCTTAACCCTGAATAGCTGAGGACCATTGTGAAGGTTGAGATTTGACCCACGGTGGGAAAAGGTGAGGCTGGGCCTAGCCGCGACCCGCCGCTGAGAGCCCCCGACCTATAGACAAGTGAGTTTGGGAGTGAGCCTCGGGCCCGGTGGCCGATCACCGTTGCATGTGCCTGGCTGGAACGGTGGGGACAGAAGCCAGGGGGGTATGTTGAGGTGCCCGTATTTTACTAGATACTTGACAAAGCAGGCCCTTGGAGCGGAAATGAATGCCAGAATATGCCGGGCCCTGCGCTGATAAGAGGGGGCAACCAGGGGGACTGAGGACACAGACCAACGGCAGAGGGGGAAACACACGACCCACCCTCCGCCCAACGCGCCTGCAGCGGAACACCATAGAAGGGCCTGTAGCCCGAAAATCCAGCTAGGAGCCACAATAGCCGGAGATGCCCAAGAGATCACATTTCCCTGACTGCACATATCCACCAAAGTGAGTGAGTTACGAATCCAGAATAATATTGAACTATCTGGCTTCTCAGGGTCCGGACGTCTGGTGCTGGAGGGGGCGGCCGAAGCGGACCGCCTTGAAGAACGTCATACTGCACTGCTGATGCAAATGGGACCCAAGTGAGTTGGTGTTCCATAATGAAGCCCGTATATCTCCGCATTACAACAAATCCCTGCTGCAGCTATTGTCCTTGCCCTCCCCAGCCTGCAGGTTCAACCTTGTGAAATCCTCTGTGAAATCGGGTTGCCCTCGCTCCCGGGGGCGACCCCGGATTGCTGGCCTTACATTCACCTCACCCCACTGGCGCAACTAAGGCGGAAAATCAAGACATAATGGCATCATCAAGAGGCAGCAAATCAGTGCAACAGAATAGACTGAACCGCTACCCCCTCCCCAAAACATCATTGCCTGGTCCTTCACCCACAGGCAAAAGTGGTGGAGAACAACCTGGGTCGGACCCAGAACCTACACTCAAAGACGTACTGGAGGCGATCGCAGGAATCAAGACGTTCCGGGAGCATAAGATGGATGCCATAACCGTGGAAGTCAACTTGCTCAAAGCGGACCAGAACAAAAATAGTGAGAAAACCAAGCAGTTGGAACTCACGACTGCGAGTCTTGTGGGGGACACTTCTCAGCTACAAACGGATATTAAAGAACTACAAACTTTTGGGAAACTAAGCTGGATGACTACGAAGGGCGACTACAATGCAATAATGTGCATATTCTGGGGGTTTCAGAAAAATCAGAAGGACAAGTCACTGATCTCTTTGTGGAAGACCTCATCCTTAAACATCTGCAACCAAAGGGACTTGGAAAATATTTCGTCATTGAAAGAGCCCATAGAGTCCCTGGAGGTCGTCCGAAACTAGGAGCCCCTCCGCGTCCTATCCTTGCCAGAGTTCTAAACTTCAGAGACCGAAATGTTACACTCCAGCATGCCAGAGCGGGACCTCAACTCCGATACGACAACGCGAAAATCACTTTATTTCCAGGCTTTACCCAGATGGTCCAGAGAAAAGGGCGCTCCTTCCTGGGGATAAAGATGACATTGCGAGACAAAGGATACAAGCATGCCATGCTCTTCCCAGCCAGGCTCCGTGTGGAGGCAGACGGTGGGGCCTGGTTCTTTGATCATCCGGAATCGGCAGCAGATTGGTTGGAGAGCCTCTGACCGCTGAGTTGCAATTCCCTGGGAGAAATGTATAGTGCTGTGGGGGGGGGGGGGGGGGTCATGGGGCCAGCGGACACAATGGACATTGATGATTAGTTGGTGAGGCTATTGGACACTAGTGGGAGCCAGGAGCCCGCATAGGGGCATTACAAATCGTTCAGAGAAATGATGTCTTTTATATTTCATGTTTTTTGAGGACATTTATTATGGCACTATCAGTAACGGGTGGGGGGGCACCACACACCCCACTTTACTTCATTTAGTTAACATGTGTGGGCGACAGGCACTCTGCAAGGTGTTTCATGGGCAGTTTGAAGCCC
The DNA here is from genome assembly GCF_964263255.1 of Lissotriton vulgaris. NCBI lineage: Eukaryota > Metazoa > Chordata > Amphibia > Caudata > Salamandridae > Lissotriton > Lissotriton vulgaris. The sequence continues at coordinate 49,450 of NW_028250404.1, forward strand.
AGAGGGCAGAGGTGTGGGGAGGGGAGAGGTTGGGAAGGGTTGTTCAGGTCTGAGAATTTTCAGTTGTATATTGTAATTCTTCTATTGACAGCATGAAAATGTAACACAGAACAGGAGCAGTGTTGCAACAGGAGTCCAAATGGGTACACAGTGGGATACAGGGATTGAGATCCTTAGTTGGAACGTCAATGGGCTTGGGGATAAAATCAAACGTAGCATGGTACTTCAATACATCAAGAGACAAACCCCAGATGTCATTCTCCTACAGGAAACACTTAATTGGGAACATGCGTAAGGCTATGAACAGGGAAGGATATAAGTTAATGACACATGCCCGGTTTACGACTGGGTCGCGGGGAGTGGGCATAGTATTGAAAACCTCATTTCTATTTACACTGCAGTCCACATGGTCGGATAATAGGGGCAGATATATAGGTATTTCGGGTCTCTGGGAGGATAGAGTTGTCACATTTGTTTCAGTGTATGTTCCCCCTGGCCTCCAGAGTGAGACATTTAACCTGAATTCCTTGAAGGCATGGGATTGGTAGATGGATGGAGCGCATAACCCGGATAGGGCTAAGTATACCTTCTTATCGAGCGCCCATAACAGTCTCTCGCGTATTGACTATGTACTCGTTCCGGCCATTCTCCAAAGAATAATTAATATATGTCCACTTTTAAAACATGGTTATACCTAGTAAAAAGATTACATTTAATATTAGAATACAATAATAATTGTATCTCACTCTTGTACTCTTAATGGCAACTGTATGGCAGCCAGTAGTTAGAAGTGACTGGTATAAGTAAAAGGTATTCACTTACACTGGACAGGAAAATATTGGTCCTTTCTTTTAACTTTAATGGAACTATTCAGTCGCGATATTTCCACAGGGCAGTTACTTTAGGGATATGGGAGCAGCAAATGCCAATTCGTGAATTTCACACAGGTGTAAATAGTTCTGAATATTACTCCTGCTGCGAGCATCGGCAGACCTCAAACGGATTTTTGTCTGTAATGCTAATGCAGCTAAAGACCACTAGAGGGAGCTGTTGCTCGATATTACCTTTTTAATGCGATCCGTAGTGAAATAACACATTTGTACGTAAATTACACAAAGGAGTTTAACATGGACAAGCCTTCAGTAGCACGGCCACCAAACTTTTAGTTTAATGTCATTACATTTGTATTAATCCAAAAATTTTTTTTAAATGTAGATGACATTATTTGAAGTGTAAATGTAGCAGAAGTAGACACGAAATGTAGTTGTGAATGCAGCGTTATCAAAAGAAAATGTTCAAGGTTAAAAGTGTAATGTGCAAAAATGAAATTTAAAAAAACGCGAGTGGTGACGCGAGTTGTGCTCGCGTGCGACGTGAAAAAGTGCTGTGCGCGTAATAGCAAGCTGGTGGCCGGCAAGGTAGCACTTTTGAAGCAGCTACTAAATGTTTCGCCAGACAAGTGCATGCGCTGGCTCTAGCGAGACCTAAAAACGGAAAGAGTTGATACAGGCATAGGACGAAGTACTGAGCCTGGAGGACGAGTTAGAAATGACAGTAACTCCTGAGAAGTTGCATCTCTTGCAACTAAAACAAGATGAGTTTAAGGCCATAGCGACGGATAGAGCTAGGGCCCAGGGTAGGGAAACACAAAACAAAATCTACGAGCATGGGGACAAGGCAAGGAAACTAATCGCATGGTTAGACAAGGAGTGTGCTAGTCACCTTGTGCCTGAGCTCCACGTAGAGGGCGTTGGCCTAGTCTCGGACCCACAGAAAATCGCCGACCAGTTTGCCGATTACTATCAAACGATATATGGTACAGAGGGGAATACTCAATGGAAGAGAATTGCTCGCTAATTTGCGACATCGCTCCCTGCACTGTCAAAGGAAAATATCGGGAGTCTGAGCTTTCAAATGAAGAGGTCGCCCAGGTAATACAGGCGATTAATTCCGGGAAAGCCTCAGGCCCCAATGGCCTGCCAATTGAGCTTTATAAGCTCAGACCGGATAAAATAGCCCCGTATCTCCACTCAATGTTTAAAGACAGTCAGGAAAAGGTTGCACTCCCCATAGACCAAAGAGCAGCCAACATAGTAGTCATTCACATGGAAGGGAAACCCAAAACCAGTTGTGCCTCATATAGACCAATATCCTTACTTAAGGCAGAACCCAAGATCCTTGCAAAGTTATTGGCAATCCGGTTGGTAAAAGTTATAGACAGTTTGGTGCACCCGGCCAATCAGGTTTCATGCCGCACCATAACACCGCCTTAAACTTGCGCAGAGTACATGGAGTGTTGGGCAGAGAAGCAACTATCCAGGAACCGGCAGTATTGGTCTCACTGTACGCCACCATGGCGTTTGACATGGTGGAATGGCCGTATCTTTTTGCTGTACTTGCCAAAATGGGCTTTGGACCAAGCTTTGTGAGTTAGGTCTTGTTATTGTACTCAATGGCTCATGTAGTGGTGAACAATTGCATTTCAATGACATTTCAGTTGAATAGGGGCACACGACAGGGGTGTCCTTTGTCCCCACTATTATTCGCTTTAGCCCTGGAACCCCTGGCGGCATGGATCTGTAGAGATCCAGTGATCCACGGAATGCGTTGGTCAGTGGATTGGGAGGATAAGATATCCCTGTATGCGGATGATATCCTATTGTATTGGACTTCCCTGAGGGCCTTTTTAATATGTTTATTTGATAGCCTAGCAGTGTTTGGTAGATATTCCGGCTTCACTGTGAATTGGACGAAATCTGTTCTCTATGCCCTACAGGGAGAGCCCCTGTCCTTCTGAGGAACTGCCCACTTCCGATAGCGTCTCACGGCTTTCAGTACTTGGACATCTTCATCTCGCCAAGTCCCAGGATCTGTTTCACTCGCAACCTCCTACCGCCTATACAAAGGCTGAAAAATGACATAAAGACCTGGAAATCTTTACCACTCTCGCTGTTGGGTAAGGCAACTCTTTTTAAAAAGACTCCCTGCCACGTTTCCTCTATGCCCTACAGAACTCTATGGATCCAGTCCGTGCATCATATTTTAAGAAAATAGGAGTCTTCAGAGGGACCTTCTGTGGGATGGTAAACTCCTGATTGCGTAAACCAAGCTTACTCTGAATTGGTACGATGAGGCATCAGCCTCCCAGACATCAAAAAATATTATTGGTCAGCCCACCGAGTGGCCATTAACCAAGGAACATATGGAGGCATTGGCGATCCGGGATACGCCATGGACAGATGGCTCCTCCCTGGGGGAGATTATAGTAGAGCACGCTATTCTAAACCTAGTAGTTATCGTTTGACAGTACCAACCGATCATGCAGTTCATATTTGGCATATACTAAATAAGTATCTGGGGTGGAATTACCCTGGACTTACCCTGGCAACCCCTCTGTGGATCTCCCAAAAACTCTGGAATTTGTGGCAAACCAAGGGCTTCAATAAATGGGACCTAATTGGTATTTCCCAAATCAGAGACCGCTGGGTCAGGGATGATATCATCCCATTCATCTCCCTTCAGAAACAATATAGCCTGGTAGACAATGAATATTATAGATATCTCCAAGTCTGGCATGCCCTCCAACCCCACCTTACTTCGAACTCCATCCTTCCCCCTTCTTCTCCTTTAGAAGATAGAATACCCGACGGCTATTTGCCCAAAAAAGCCATTTCACTGATCTATAAGAAACTAATTAACAACATGCAGGACCTTCCTTCAGCACTCAAGGACAAATGGGTAAGGGATGGCCTTGAGTTGGATGAAGAAGACTGTCAGGATGGGGGCGCTAGGTGATGCACTAGGAAATGGCCGCCTGTAGGTGAGGTTCTTGCCGCCCGGCGATTATTATCCTGAAATTATCCTGTATATTGACCCCCATTGTGGATTTTATGGCATCACATCGGTAGAACTACCACCTCCACTCGTTCAATGCGAAATTTGGTGCGGATCGGAGTCCCCCTGTGCCTGGGAGGCGTCAGCAAAGTTTGACCGTGGAGCCTAGAGCAACAGCGTGCAGATGAAGGCCGGCTCGAGAAACTACGGTAGCCCGCTGCTGCGCGGGAAGTAACTGGTCCGTGCGGGCCGCGGATTCGCGAATGCGGGACGGACACGGCCTGTGCTCCCGCTGAGAGGAGATCATCGGAGGTTTTCGGGACGTCTCTGGCCCCCCACTCTTGCACATTGTACAAGGTAGAAGCGGAGTGCTACGGGCGGCGGGGAGTGCGAGGAGGCGTACCGGCCCTGCATGCCAGCAGGGGCCTGAGCGTCGGTGTGAGGACCATCGAATTGCCTCGAGCCCCCCCCCCCTGTACATCAGAGCAGCCCCTTCATAGGGGGGTAAAGTGAGCCCATTAATACTGGCGGCATCGTGAGACTGGCTTGGGGACCCCCCTGCAGAGGGGAGAGCTAATATTGACAGCTAGTGGGGTGACGCGAAAGGCTCTGGCTCGTTAAGAGCTACACCCCCCCCGAGTGGGCATCTCTCTGCGCTGAATATATCGCATGGCCCCGGCCAGCCTGCACATTTCTACCGGCCACATTTGCGGGAGCTGCGGCCTACATCAGCTACAGACACTGAGGGAGCAGCTTGACTGCGCGCCAACGTGATAAGTGGCGAATAACACCGTAACAGATTTCTGCAGTAGAGGCGTGACCAAGACCAGCTGACAGAGGGTGACCCTATGTGATACGGCCATACAAGGATCATAACAACCGGCCGGAGAGCTAACCTAAAGACGTGCTTGCGACCACGCCTGGACAGAGATCACGACAACCTCCAGATGCGCAACTAAACCACGTGCTTGGGCATATGCACAGGAGAATCCTGTGTTCTACCCCATTGACTGGTATCTTGCACTGACGCAAATTATCAGGGAGAAGGCTTGTGTAGAGCTTTTGGGTCACCGTGAATCAGAGTTCTACTAGAGCGCCATGGCTTCACTGCTGCAGAAATGATACCACTAGCCCTGGAAACTACCCGGAAACCCACAGTGCAGCGTCTCTGATAGATCCTACAGCAACGATGGGGAAAAACGACGCAAGGCAGCCAAAACTTACCTTTGACACTGTAAAGAGGAACAATCGTGCGTGGCAGGAAAGTCAGGAACAAGCTACGAGTCATGGATCCCAAGATGACGCTGCTGGCCCATCCACTGAGGTGCAGGATATTCGCCAAGGATTTGCCACGATAGTAGACAAGGTCGACAGGATGTCATCATGGATGGACACCATAGCCCACAAACTGGAAGGGCACGAAGAACTGCTGAAAGAATTGGAAAGGCGCATTTCAGACTCAGAAGATACAACAGCCAGACACACGTCGCAGCTCTCCCGCATGGACAATTTGCTAAGGGTCATTGCGGCAAAGAACGAGGACGTAGAAGCGCGCAGTAGGCGCAATAACATTCGCATTTTAGGCGTACCGGAAACGACCAACACAGGACGATTGGAAGATTATGTGGAGAAACTACTTTTGACTGCGATAGGCAAGGAGGCCTTTTCTACACAATTTATAGTGGAAAGAGCCCATAGATCGCTGGGACCTCGGCCCAAGCCTGAAGACACTCCGAGACCTATAATTGCAAGGCTTTTAAATTATAGAGACCGAGATGTGGCACTGAGAGCCGCCCGAAGTAAACAAGCGCTGTCATTTGAGGGCGTATTCTTTTCCATTTATCCTGATTTTACGCCCATCAAGGCAAGCAAAGATTCTTCACGAAACCACAACAAGTCAAAGACTTCCTCAAGCAACTTAGGAGAGTGGAAAGAGCAGAAGCGAGGGCGGAGGACCTCCAGATGTCCCCGTTGATGGAAGCGGACAATGAAGCTCAGGAGTGAGGACCTTTGTCGAACCAGGATTTGGTAACAGAATGCTGTATATGTGATTTATCATATGCTGCTAGGGGATGGTCTCTGCTCACAGGTATATGCTTCTTGTTGAACAATGCACACTTGAGTGTCTTAGGTTAGCTCGCTGGGCACCCTATTGCCTGAAGGAGCTGCAGATCAAGCTACGTACTTGGCTCTGACGGCATGGGGTTGTTGTGCTACCATTTAGATATGTCCCCAATAGGGAATTCCCCCAGGTTTCTTTGCTGTATATGTTTGGCTGGGGTTGCAGTTTTTGCCTTGTTGAGAGATGGGCAGGGGTGGGGTGGGTGGGATTATGATACTGGCATGTTTGGGTTGCTTCAGGGGGTGGGCTGGGGGGGAGGAAGATTTCAATGGGACTTTAGTTGCTGTTAGGGACTTTGAGGTACAGGACATGGAGCCCATTATACACACAACAACATACTCAGTTGGTGCAGATAGCAGACTTGCATTTGACGTGGTCACTCACAGACTAGAGGCTACAACAACGCCACATGATACGGCTAGATTACTTAGGACAAGATACATATGGCTAGCCCTGTAGGGTCACATTTACAAGTCATTACGTGGAACGTCAGGGGACTAGGGGACCGAAGAAAGAAACGCCAGGTACTGGCTTATTTAGATAGACAACAAGTACATATAGCAATGTTGCAAAAGACCCACTTCACGCACCAGAGAGCCGCTGCATTGGAGTCTCGTTGGGCTGTACATAGGATTTTTTCCTCCTATTCTAGTTACGCCAGGGGGACTGCCATACGGATTAAGAGACAGGTACCCTTCCACTTGGCTGGGACATCCCAAGATGATCAGGGGAGGTACTGCCTAGCCTGGGGACGCCTCGGGTTGGAATCGGTCACTTTGGTCTGTTATGGACCGAACATAGATGCCCCGGATTTTTTACCACCTTGTGGGAAGAGATCAGAGACAGACTCGAATCACATCATATGGGGTGGAGACTTTAATGTTACTTATGCCCCGACACAAGACAGATCGCACCCAGCCCCTCATCATCGCACTAAGGCCAGCACCGCTCTGAAAGATATCATTGTAGAATGTCACTTACTAGATGCGTGGAGACACACATCCCCAGGCTCGAGAGGGCACACACTTTACAGCGCATGCTGCCTCATGGGCGCGACTTGATTATTGGCTTGTATCCCAGGAGATGGGGCATATGATTTGCACTGTACAACATTTGGTTAGGACGTATTCCGACCACGCACCGGTTAAACACACTCCTCAGCAGATTTCAGTCCTCCACGCAGTGCTTGGCGACTTAATACACGCATGCTCACAGACCCAGTATTTTACGAGGAACTACGCGAAGAGGTTCAAGATTTCTTTACACGTAACAAAGGCACAGTACAGAGCGTTGAGACTGTCTGGGAAGCATTTAAGGTCATGTTGAGGGGTTTTCGCATATCGAAAGGGACGGGAGTACTCAAAGACATTCTCAACACTCAGTAAATTGGAGCGGAAGCTTCATGCACTGGAGGCACAATTGAGGCACACCCCAGACCAAGACACAGCGAGCATTCCGGACTAAACTGACAGAATACATGGAAGAGGCGAATAGGGAAACGCGGTTCAGGGGTAAACATTGGACGGTCCGCCGTTATGGAGAGGGGGAGCGTCCAGGGGAAAACTTTGGCAGATACAATCAGGAGCCCACGCTACTCTAATTATGTGGAGTTGGAAAGGCCGGATGGGACGCGCTGCTGGGACACCGCAAGTATACTCGATTTCACCAACCACTACGCCGCTTTATATACCACCACTGGGGGTCACGACGTCGATTTTGATGCCTAGCTTGGGGATGTTACCTTGGGATGGCTGAGTGACGTTCACCTCAAATTCCTGTGCGCCCCATTCGAACTAGACGAAGTTCATGATGCCATAATGAATATGCAGTCTAGGAAAGCCATGGGACTGGATGGTATTCCAATAGAATTTTATAAGACCTATGTGGATATAATGGCCCCGATACTGAGCAAGGTCTATGAAGAATCTCTAGAGGTGGGTTTCCTACCCCCATCTGTGAGAGAAGCCCTTATCTCACTTTTAAAACCAGAGAAGCCAGCTCACCTATGCGGGTCTTATCGACCACTCTTCTAAACTGCGATGCCAAGATTTTGGCGAAACTCATTGCCACCCGACTGAGCCAGTTATTGGAGCATTTAATTCTCCCAGATCTGTCCGGGTTTGTCCCTGGGAGAGCCACTTCACATAATTTGAGGACTCTTTACCATTTTGAACAATGTCCCTCCAGAATTACCCTTGGCAGCAATATTTTTAGATGCCACTAAGGCTTTCGACTCTATTGAATGGAATTTCATCTTTGACATAATGCTTCGGATGGGAGGTGCTCATTAATGGGCACATGTCTCAAAGGTTCTTGATTACTAGAGGCACTCGACAGGGGTGCCCTCTATCCCCATTGCTTTTTGCTTTGGTGACTGAACCGCTGGCAGCACGGCTGCGAGAGCGCCATAATGACATTGCCTTGCGATGTAACATGAGACAAATTTTGGTATCCATGTATGCCTATGACATTACCTTGTATGTGCGGGAACCAAAGCCAATTTAAATACTCTTCTGGTCAACTGTCGGGTGTCCAGATTAATTGGGGGAAGTCCTGCCTTTTTCCGTTAACAGAATCGGTTGTGCGCTTCCCTTTGGACTACCCGTTGGAGTGATGTGATGACGAACTACGATACTTCGGTATTGAGATTACTAGAAATGTGGAGGAACTCATGACTCAATTATGGGGTGGCACTGACCAACATAGCAGACAATGTAAGCCGATGCTTTATTTCTCAACATTCTGTACTACCCGGGCAGGCACTTTTTCCAATCTCTCAAAACAGAAATGATTAAACTGGTATGGGGGGGGGGGGGGGGGGGTAAACAAGCTAGATTGAAGTGGAACGTTCTGACTAGACCTTATGCATCGGGTGGATTTGGCATTCCAGACTTTGAACTCTATTACATAAGCGCCCAAGCCCATTATTTATATTTCTGGATCCGACAGCCCAAATATATGCCACAGTTAGCAGCCAAACACTGGCTGGTGCACCCAATCCCGATAGAAGGAGCCTTATATGCAACACTGGCTGCTCGAGAACGTACGCAAAATACGGTATATGCCACGATCACAGCATGGAGATGCATTGAACGCCTCCTGAAGGCTCATATGCTTTATTCCCCATTACTACCACTAGCATACTATCCAAACATGCCCCTCCTGCAGGAGACACTGTTTCATAAATTTCATGAACGCACGTCACTCAGTAACTAGGGCGATTTATACAATAATGGCCAATTCCGTTGGATACCTTTCTGTACATAATGCTTAGACAAGGGGTTCGGTCTCTACACTCCGACTTTCCAACTGAACCTCAGATACTTGCACCATTGCAGATACTCTTACAGCAAACGTCACCCAGGCGCTTGGTCTCCTTGCTATATCGCGCAGTCCACACAACAAGAAGTGGAAGCTCCAGCATCCCGCACACGGTGGGGAGTGGAATTAGGGTTTGAATTGACGGAAGATCAATGTGAGTACTGCTGCTCACAGACTGAGCGCATATTGTCCAGCAGTAGACTGCGCTATATACACTATAAGTATTTACACAGGCTATACCATACACCGGTCAGACTACATAAACATAGCCTTCGAGATTCAGATAATTGTGATAGATGTCATGCGTCCCAAGCGGATTTTTTACACTTGACCTGGAATTGCCCGGAAATACTATAGTTTTGGAGGCTTGTCTTTGACGCCTTGAATCAAATGACAAACACGCACATAGAGGCCACGCCATTGTTGGCATTGTTGAGTTATGTTCAAAATATACCCCTGACACGTCGTAGATACATAGCCCTTGTACTTTTGATGGCTAAGAGACGGATAGCCTGTAGGTGGGGTAGAGGGAGAGCACCCAAATTCAAGGATTGGCTTAATGATATGATTTATTGCCAAGAACAATCTGCCATTTATGCCGAAAAGCTGCCTAGAGCGTCCCGCCCTAGAGACATTTGGTCGCTGTTAACGAGCTATTTGCTGGCGAGAGCCCAGGAGGATGACCACTCATGAAATCCTGTAGGTGGAGTACTATGGGATAAGGGCCTCCGAGCCTGCGCATATGGGTCTATATAGCTGCTGTAATTGTCTGATCAACACTGTACTGGGACTGTAATGGAGTGAAAGAATTGGATGGGACTCCATACGTCCCCCTGATGTTTTTTTCTTTTCTCTTTCCCTTCCTTATTAATCTGCAAAGGTAAATGTGGCGGTAGGCACTGCGTGACGACGTGCTATATGACATATGGAACTGAACTTTGAGTAATTATGCAATGCACCATTGTGCCTTAATGTGTGAATCTCTATTGATGTTCTTATATTATTTATGTGTTCTATTAACCAGTGCAAATATTTGTTGGATTATTGTTCTCAGGAAACGCGGCCGGCCCGAATAGGTTGTAGGCGGCTTGCTGTGTCTAACTATATTGCTTATGCTAATTTTATTTACTTGTTAGATCTGAACCTTGCCAGCCAATATTTGTTTGTAGGCACCTGAACTGTACCTAATGTTAAATACATTTAATAAAGGTTTTGAAAACTTATAAAAAAAAAAAAAGACAACTGTCAGGATGCGGTCTCCTCCCCGAGGGAGGTGGCGATCCAAGCACGATTGTGATTAGTGCAACTTAAAATTCTCCATTGAGTATATGTTACTGGCCCCAGGTTGGTACAAATGGGTAGAGCCGTAAGTGGGGAGTCCAGGCATCGATGTGGGAGAGAGGGCACCGTTATCCACATTCTGTGGGAATGTGAACACATACAAGTTTAGTGGACTGCCGTACACCGTACACTAAGTGAGGTCCTAACGACTGACCTACGTCCGGAGGCGCGGAGATGCCTATTAAACATTTGGGAACCGACAGACCTCACATCATACACTATGCAATGGGAAACATTAGCAGTACTGATTGCAAAAAGGAATATTGTGCAGAACTGGGGAGCTCAGCAGCCACCTAAGATAGGAAAATGCAGGGAAGATCTAGATTGTTGCATGTTCCGAGAAAAGCCAGTCTATATAGCCAGAGGATGTCCCGGGAAATGGAACAGGGTCTGGGGACCATGGAATGCGTATAGGGGAGACATCTGCACCCGCCGACACCATTAAATGATGACGACCGCCTCACACCTCCCTAGGTGTTATGTATTCTTCACTGTGTGTTCGACCTTTGTAATTGTGTGCAATTGTTTGGTCTATATGCTGTCTCCCAAATATGATGCAATTTGTTTGAGATGTTGATATTGTTTAATAAAAAGAATTATGAAAAAACAAAAAAAAAACAAGCACACTAAAACTCACTATTAACGAACTAGGGGATAAAGCGGGTATACTCCTAGCATGGTTGTATAAAAAAAGAGCGAGCTAGTAAATGAGTGGCACAGATCCGGCTAGAAGATGGAGATAGAACGGCGGAACCCTACCAAATAACTGAGGCCTTGGCGACACATTATAAAAAGGTATACACCCAAACAGCTACTGCCACAGTGGAGGAAAATTTAGAATTCCTCAAAGACATACAAATGCCCAAACTGTGCCCTACTGCGTCTGCGACTCTTGAAAAGGACCTGATCCCGGAAGACCTAGAGCTGGCAATAGGTGCATTACATATGGGGAAAGCTTTAGGGCCCAATGGAATCCCTGTGGGATTTTACAAGAAAGCAGCGCCTCGCATCATACTACACTTACTTAATATGTACACAGACAGTTTAGAGAAGGGAATCCTGCCTAGAGATCAGCTCCTGGCCACCATAGTGGCAATTCACAAGCCCGGCAATCCACTGCATGAATGTATGTCGTACAGACCAATCTCCTTAATTAACCCAGAAGCGAAAATACTGGCAAAGACACTTACCATGCGATTGCAGCCACATCTTGCCACTGTGATCCACCCGGATCAATCCGGATTTATGCCAAATCGGAACACCGCACTTTATTTGAGACGAATGCATGGTGTCATTGCGCGTACCTTTGCGTCATTGCGCGTACCTCTACTATAGAGGAGGAGGCAGTTATTCTATCGCTTGATGCGTGAATGGCATTCGACCTAGTCGAATGGCCCTTCTTATTTGCGGTTCTTCGACACCTAGGATTCGGTCCTAAATTCTGCGGTGGGGTCTGGCTACTCTATACACAGCCATTGCTGCAAGTTGTAGTGAACGGCCATATATCGACCAACTTCCCGCTAGATAGAGGGACGTGGCCACTGCTCTTTGCGCTGGTATTGGAGCCACTGGCTGCCTTGGTGCATAAAGACCCCGCCATAGGCAGACTGAATTGGGCCATGAGCTGGGCATTTTGCTGTATGCAGACGATTTACTGCTATACCTGGCATCTCCGGCATGCTCGGTTAACTGCCTGTTGGACATATGTGCATCATATGGACGAGTATCCGGTTATACCATAAACTGGGCAAAATCACTTCTCTATTGTACTACACGGGGATGTGACATTCAGATAGCTGATGGGGGATTTAGGTACCTACGGGTTTATGTAACAAACGACAAAACACAATTAATTGCTGAAAACCTCACAAAGCCCCTGATGAGGTTTCGTCGAGACGTCAAACATTGGCACTCACTCCCGCTAACGATACTGGGGAGAGCAGCCCTCTTTAAAATGATGGTGCTCCCCAGATCCCTATATGCACTACAAAATACACCATTTCCCGTCACTCCAACATATTTTACGGAGATAAATGCAGAAGTGACTAGTTTGCTATGAGACGGAAAAACGCCACGCATAGCTCTGAATAAACTCACAAGAAGTTGGTATGATGGTGGCATTGCCCTCCCCGATATCAAACTATATTATAGGGCTTCACAGCTCCTTTGTCATAAATCTATGGCTGCACATATACTAGGATGACCCAGCATATCGCATGGATAGGCACCTCCTAGGAACTGTGGGGATTATGGGGGCACTATACAATAAGGTCAGCAAGAACAACCTCACAGGTCCAACGGCACACACTATCCAAATATGGTTCGCAGCACAACGAGCGATGGGTTGGGAGGGAGTAACAACGCAGGCCATGCCATTGTGGGATACAAAAGAACTGGGCACACTACGCAACACAAAGGGCTTTCGGCAGTGGGACCTGGTAGGAATCTCGAAGGTGGGAGATCTGTGGAAAAAAGGGGAAATGGTCACATTTGTCCAATTACAGATCACATGACCTGGCACAAACGGAAATATTCCTGTACTTGCAGATCAGACACGCACTCATGGCACTAATTCCACAGGGTACGCTGCTCAAAGAATCTTCACCATTGGAGGATAGACTCCTGACAGAACACCTCACCAAAAAGGCCATCTCCAAAACTTATTGGAAACTTATAAATAATCATCCAGACCCCACTGCAGCCCTTAAAACCAAATGGGAACTGGAGGTGGGTGAATTGGATGATGCAGATTGGCAAGAGGCACTTGCGACCCCAAAGGAGGTTGCGATATCATCCAAACTCAAGTTGGTACAATTAAAAATCTTACATCGCTCTTATTATACTCAGACACTCCTACACAAAATTAACCGGACAGACACCACTCTGCCTCAGGCAATGTGGTGCACCAGGCACACTCTTCCACACCCTCTGGCTTTGCCCAGAGATTGAGAGTTACTGGAGGGCGGTACTGCGCACTCACAAGTCACAAAGGTGCATTTTTAATGTGTGGGAACTCACGGCACTCAACCACAAAGCACAGGACTGGGTGACAATAGGCATGACATTGGCGAAGCGTAATATTGCACAACATTGGGGATCCTGCCAAACACCTACCCTCCACCAGTGGTGCAAAGACATGGACAGTGCAATGATAGTGGAGAAATCAGTCTATGTGCACAAAGGTTGTCCGAAAAAATGGACACAGGTATGGGGAGGGTGGAATACTTACTGTGGAAATATGTGAAACCCTGCTTGAAGAATCACTGTCAAAAACAAGTGAATGACTGGACCAAAATAGAACAAGCATTTGCAATGCAATAGGTCTCGCATTAGGAAAGTTTGAGCTATTGGTATTGTAAATGGCAACGTTTTTATTTCTGTGTTGGTTTTGAAAATAGCGAAATTAATAGCTTTGTCATTTACAATGCCAATAGTTATAACTTTCGCAAATGTGACACCGCGCCTCCCACAATGCAAAACAGATACCAACGCTTCAGCAAGCATGGCCCTACAGCCTCACTCGCCAGCTCACAAAGGCAGCAATCACTAGCCCTGAACACAGTAGGCAATGGGGGTCCGACAGCCCAGAGCAGGGCAGTGAATGTGAAGACAAGATTATACAGGGTGCACAAAGGAAGCATGGGGTGGCAGATGCAAACCAGAAAGTGCTGGTCACTGTTTTCCAACAAAACATTGATTTTTAAATGAATACTGAGTTATAGCAGGAAGCGGGGTAGGGCTATCATTTTGAAAAGCGCTGCTTTTCCTAGCAAAGTCAGCGGCAGGGTACCCCAATGGCTACTCTGCTGCTTTTAGCTAACTACTGTGTCTTAAAAATACTTTTGGCATGGTGCCCAACAAAAGACAATTGCGCCTGCAGCCCGTGCGTTTGTCTATGTGAGGGATCTTATATGTCTCTGAACTTGTTACATTGCAAAAATAAGCATTATTAAAAATATTATGTTATTAAGGAAGTACACACTAAATTAACTAACCTCACAGCGTATAATCATATCCTTAATAAATGAAGGTATTTCGTCACGTGTATTCATTTGCACAACCATGTCTTGAGCAGTTAGCATGCATCGTGCCAAAATTGAACACAGTGGTTATATTGATTTTTCACTATGACAAACAGTTTACGCTATGAAACCAAGGATGTGTGTGGAGGCTAGTCAGTCCCATCATGCCTTGCCCCGTGACGTTGTGTTGGCTACTACAGTGCTACACCACATCGCGGACGAGATGTATTTTTAAGCAGGTCATTGAGTCGCCCTCAGGGCGCATCATTACAGCTCCTCTTGCCCCCGGCGCAGACATCATTAGCAGGAGTTCACTGGGCTGAAATGCCAGGATGCTTCGACTTCTGGCACTCTCTGCTTATTACACCATCCTTGACAACAGTGAGACCTGGAAATGGAGGCACTTGCACACGATACAGAACAGGCGTCCAAAACAAGCTTAAAATATTGTCTAGCCAGCGGGGTGACCACAATCACAGCAAATAAAAGGAAAGTTTGTTCTGGAAAACCAGTGTAGATGCCTTACAATTGGTGCTGGAAGGGAGACAGGAGATGTGCACGCATATGGACAGGAGATGTGTACTCCGTACGCATGCACATCTCCTGGTCCCGGAGGCTGGCAGCGAGCGCAGCGCGCGCTTTCAGTTTCCCTCCCCCATCGGCTACACGGAGCTAGCTTGTTTAGCCTGGCTTGACTTTCAGGAAACTTTTTTATGAAGCTGTTTACCATGTTCACAGGGCTTGTTCAGCTGCCTGTTCTTTCTGACGCCTGCAGAGCACGAAACTGAATTGAACACTCCCTCCTGGTTTATTAACTTTTCTTATAAAAGGTTTCTATTTCATTTTCTATGGGGCTTAAATGTCCTCCAGTGGTCGACCACATACAAAATGCAAAGACTGAAAAGATAAATATATGCGAGCATTGTGTACGGTAAAGGACATGATGGTAGGGTGACCAGATTCTCAAAACAAAAAACGGGGACAGGTCATAGACATAGAAGTAGGACTTCAGTTTGCACTAACCATCGACATAAAAGTAGGATTATTTGACAGCTGTCATAGACATAGAAAAGGGACAACAACAGCTCCCTCCACAGACCGAGATGAAGCATTACAGGCAACAAATCTGAAGTCTTTTATTGGCACCCCTCTCCTTTATACAGCAGCATTAGTACTTCTTATTACATTTACACTTTTAAGAACTACAGCATATATTTGCCAAAAATCAATAAAACATCACAGGATAGCAAATGCCAGTGCAAAGAGAGCATGCACGCGCATGCTCAACTGGACTATGAAAAACAGGGACATTTCTGTGTTTACCTGGGACACTGGTTGAATACGGGGACATTTGAGTCAATTTGAGAAAAGTGTCGGGACACGGGGACACTTCTCCAAAAACGGGGACCGTCCTGGGAAAACGGGGACGTCTGGTCACCCTACATGATGGATAGACCTGCCTGGCACTTAAAATAAGCTAATGCCGGAGCAAAACGATAGTTGCCTACCGTGCCTTCATCAAGATTGGTATTATGAGTGACCCAACTGCTAAGGTGTGGCGTGTCACGTTGCCGAGTATGGAGAATTATCACTGCACTGTACCGGGCACAGCACAGTGGAACAACATGAAATTCAGGAAAAAAAAGTTCAAGACAACTTTCTTATCCAAGCTGTTGTACGATATACCCCCTTCCATGTCCCTCTGTAAGTAAGTAGCCCAGTGGTGCACGATGTGCTACACTACTTTCTATGTAATATTAAACCATTTATCATGCCCTGGGGTGTATCAGCCTACAACTGTATTTTTTCGCTTATAATTATGTACCACCTCAAACCAATATCGCACGCCAAATGAACAAAATAAGTATGGAGCGCTCTTACCAAACAGCACTAATGGCCCATTCAGTCAATTCTTTGTATGCAATCAGAACATGCGTTGTGTCTTAATCATGCTAAATCGTCAATTTTGAGCCGTGACGTCCTTTCTAACCCTTTTTTCAAATGCTAACTTTTGACTTCTGTCAGCAAACTTCTGTGATCACCTAAATGGAGTTTTTCCGACAGAAAACAAACATATTATTTGCTTCTTAACTTGCAGTAAGAGATTTTCCGAGGGTGAACCTGAAAAGTTGGGGAATAACAACTCTGCCCAGTAAAGTAAGGAACGGCTCTTCTATTTTGGAGCTAGCAGGTTTCAGGGACGTATAGATTTGAAAAAAGAACACTATTTAAAAATATATATCTAGCCCGAGCTCAGGTCTTCCTCACATTGATAATTGATCACATCAGAATTTAATTTTTATTTATTGTATCAAGTGCAAAGTTGGAATGAGTTCTTAAGAGACGTTGCCACACCGGATATTATTTTTGCCTTTATTTAAAATATACACTTTGGTCGAGTTACTTCTACCAGAGTGCTGCTACGTACACCTTAAATGAAATATTAGTTACAAAAACAATATTTTATTTTGTGCAGTGAATTAAGCGCTTTTTTTACGCAAGTGTTGTCCCGTGTCTTGAAACCCTGCTTACTGTGGGTAGAGCACCACTAAAATGTTTTTATAACCACAAAGATTCTATCAAAAAAGTGAATAGGTGATAATTTTTATATATACTTTTTACCGTTTACACCAGGGTGCTAGGCTCTCTCTTACACATGGAAAGATGGGAGCACAATGTGCTTGTTAAAATACCCCTCACACTCTAAAAAACCAAGTAGAGTCATGCTTCATCATAGGGGTCTTCCCGCCCCTATAACGGGACGGGGCGTGCTACGACCAGACGGAATACGCGGGAGCACTAAGATGTGACAGAGGCTATGTGTGGGTGTATAGGAGTCAGTGAAAGTGTAGGGACCTAACACTAGTGAGTGTGTAAAAAAGTGAAAAAATGGAAAAGATTTAAAAATTCCCTGGCTAGTAGAAAAAAACACATTTATTAACTTCTCCAGCTGGGAACATTAAGAAGGGGTTGTGTGGTAGAGCATTAGCTACTACCTTGTCGACATGTTTCGTAAGCAGTCCCCTACTGCTTACTCATCAGGACCAAAAAGACGGTCCCTACTGTTGTTTACTCAGTTTCTAACAGATAATGCCTACTGTCCTATAAACATCCAACAAAATTAAGTTGGGTGTTTAGGCCTCAGGGCATGAGTTGGCCCTCACGAGGCAGAAAAAATCGACCTATTTGGTCTCTGTAAGAAAAAGAAAGAGAAAAGCCAACATAAATTTATGCACGGACATTGTTTTCTGAGTGGGAAAGAAAACAAACAAACAAACAGGTTTTTTCTTATAGGAGACCACAATTTCAATTATGTAAAAGTGGATCTGCTTTCATACATGAAAATCAACATGTAGTCATGGGTCTCTTTTGGTATCATTGCCTTATGTGAGAGACACCAATGGTACCGTTTTTTAGGACCATTATCATAGTTTCACACACACACACACTAACAATCGTGACTCAATGCACTAACCACACACCAACACAAGAGGGGAGGGGGGCCTTCCTGTAAAGATGTTTCAGGGTTGGGAAACGTGACATACTTATTTCAGAGTTGAGAATCGTGACATACTTATCTCAGCAGTTATCATGCCCCATGAGGTATTGCAGGCGAGGGGTAATCTGCGCAGTTTCACTGAGAGAGACAAAGGTTCATTTCAGGTGTTCGTTTTTAAAAAAAGCGCAGCGAGATATTAATGCGTTTGTCTACCCCCACGACCTGTTTTTTAAAGACTCGAGGTCAGAGTCTATTACTTACGTCTCTGCTAACAACAGGAAAACATTGTTCCTACCCCCGTGCACCTCCGAGGATTGCCGGGCTCAAGTGGCTTGATGCTTATGAAAGCCGTTATGCTTCCGCGTTCATTCCGCGCTAAGTGCCGCCCCCTTTGTTTTGGGCTAGAGCGTCAACCCTGCAAGATGGCGACCTATTTTTGGCACAGCGGAGGGGTAAAGGATGCGGAAGTCTTTTTTTCGTTTCTATTAATTCGGAACCCAGAAGAACGATGGTATTATAAACCCTCCGAGGCATAATTACATATAAATTCAAATTGATCACGTAATTTAAAATCATTTAAGAGGTTTCTTTTGTTATAAGTACAGCCTCGTGATGATTAGAAAAACGATGGTATTATAAACCCTCCGGGACATAATTACATATAAATTCAATTTGATCACGTAATTTAAAATCATTCAAGAGGTATCTTTTGTTATAAGTACAGCCTCGTGATGATTAGCATGAGATGAGGGATTTTTTTAGGGGGAAGAGAATATTGCCACATTGGATCAGTGTGCATGGCATTTGAGCAGAGTACTTATAAGGTATGTGTAGAGAATTGTTGCTGGTAAGCTCTCACGGTGGAAATAACTGTTAGAGGGAGATATTGAGTGACTAGCCTACAGTTGGCTCCACGGTATATCATCATTCAGTCCATATTTATGTGACTGGACGCGGAAAACCCATCGCTGTTCTTTTTCCAGCAGGAATCTTTCGTTACTTACTAGTTCTATTACTGTCCATTTAATTTCCTCGGGTTTGTGGTTCATTTCGAGGAAATGGTTAGTAAGTTTTGTACTTGTTTTTTTGCATTTGATTGTGCTTTTATGTTCGCCAATCCTTACCTTAATGGCCCTGCTCGTCATGCCAACATATTCTAGTTGGCATGGGCAGGTGATAAGGTATACAACATTTACGCTGTTGCAGTTGCTGAATGCCCTCTGTTCCCACACCGTGCCATTTTTGAAGGTTATTTCTTTACTTTTCTTGGTCAATCCACATACCTTGCATCCGCCACATGGGTAGTGACCTTGGACAAAGTTGGGATTTCTTTGTATGCTGATGTCAGATTTTGGTCTTGTGTGGACCAGGACGTCCCTCAAGCTCTTTGCTTTTTTATGTGCGAACATGGGTTTTGATATGTCCAACCCCCCACTATTCAGGATTTTCCAATTCTTGTTTATGATCTTGGTTACTAAGTTTGAGCTGGTGTTATAAGTAGTCACGCAGATCGGACGTTTTTCTTCCTCTGTTGCTGTTTTTTCTTCCAACAGGCTTTCCCGGCAGTTGTTCCTTGCTCGTGTGTAGGCCTGATTTATGACATTCTCAGGATACATCCGTGCTCTTAGTTTCCTTTTTAGGTCACTTGACTGGGTTTTAAAAGACTCAATCTCAGTGCAATTTCTGCGTAAACGCAAGAACTGTCCATATGGTAAGCTGTCCCGCAGGTGCCTGGGGTGGAAACTACTGTACATGAGGAGACAGTTCTTGGAGGTACTCTTGAAATGAGTCGTGGTCATCAATTTCCCGTTTTTAGGAAAAATGTTAAGGTCCAGAAAAACCAAGTTGCTCCTGGATACTGTGCTGGTGAACCTTAAGAAATCGTCCTGCAGATTTAACCATGTTAGGAACTGTCCCGAATCCTTTTCATCTCCATCCCAGATGATAAGGATATCATCGATGTAACGTTTCCATAATCTGATTTTGGGTCTGAATGGATTGTTCGGGTTCAATATTTTCGTGACCTCTAAATGATGTACATATAGACCAGCTATACTAGGGGCAAATGTACTTCCCATGCTGGTCCCATGCTTTTGTACATACAAGGTGCCCTCATACTCGAAAAAGTTCTCTTTCAAAGCCAAAGCACAACAGTTCATTACCACATTACGCGGTGTCTGATATTCCCAAAAATCCTCGAACAGAACATCCTCAATGATGTCTAGGGTGGCTTGGTGGGGCAGACTAGTGTACAGACTTTCAACATCACAGCTGATTAACAGCTGGGTTTCGGGGTCAAAACGTATCTCTTCCAGAAGGTTTAGCACTTCTTTTGTATCCTTCAGATACGTAGATGTTTTTTGTACCATTGGTCTTAGAAATGCGTCTGCGAACCTAGAGACTGGTTCCAGGACCGACCCAATCCCCGAGACAATTGGTCTCCCGGGGGGGTTTTGGAGGTTTTTGTGGATCTTAGGTAGGGTATACAGGTAGGGGGTTCTTGGATTCTTTTGGATTAAGAAATCCCCCTCCTTCTTCGTGATCCAATCGTGCGATAGTGCCTCCTCAACCATTGTGCCTATCTTGTTTTGTATGCTGACCGTAGGATCATTATTGATGACTCCGTAGTTTCTTTCATCCTGCAGTAGTCGTCTACATTCCTTGTCGTAGTCTTCCACGTTCTGTATCACCGTTGCACCACCCTTATCGGCAGGTTTTATTATCAGTCTTCTGTTGTTACTCAGGTCACGTAGAGCCTGTCTCTCTTCACTGGTGATGTTCTGAAAAACGCGCTTCTCATTCGGATTTATGTTCTCTAAATCCTTCATTACGGCTTTTTCAAAAGCAAGGAGTTCGACTGGAAGGGTGCTGTCCAAAGGTGTAAAATTGGATTTGGGTTTTAGATTTGTATCCCCATGGTCTGAAGTGTCCTCTTTGTCTTTAAAGAAAACTTGCAGTTTCAAGCGTCGCATGAATTCTTGGACTTCTCGGCACAGATGGAATTTGTCCATGTTTGCTGTAGGCACATATCCCAGGCCTTTTTCCAAAACCCTTCTTTGCGGAGGGGTGAGTTCAGTGTCTGAAAGGTTGACAATCAGGCTCACTTCTTGCTCGTTGTGGCACCCGTCATGCTCCTCGTTGCGACTCGAGGAGTTTCTTCTTCCTCGGTATTCCAATGGACTGTGGACCCTCTCCGGTTCCTTCCTTTCGGTCGTCCTTGGCGTGCCCCTAAAAAAGGAGCCGATGGATCAAAGTATCCGTAGTCTTGTTGTTGATAGCCCCAATTGGGGTATGGTCCTTGCGGATGTTGGAAGGGTGGTGGTCCATATGGTTGTTGCTGAGGGTACATCATGGGAGGGTTGAAGGTATTCCATCCTCTTTGGCCCCTGAAGTTAGGTCTGCGGAAATTCCTCCTATTCCCCCGTGCCCTTGGGCTTCTATTTCTGCTCGAGCTTGAGCTGTTAGAGCCTGAGTCAGATGTTTCGTCATCTGTTACGTTGTCATTCATTGTTTTATAATCATCCCTGATGTAGGGATAGATCCTCTCCTTTGACCATCGGCTGTTGTCTTTCTTTAGTTTGTCATATTTACTGGCTTTTAGAGTAGTTTCAAACTCATTCAGGGTCTTATTCATTTCGTCTAGATATTTCTTGATATCAGCTGGAGATTCATAGCTTTTGATCCGTACTTCTATAGTCTGTATCTCTATTTTTAGCTCACTCGCCAATCTACTTGCTGTTTTGATAATAAGGACTATCCAGTCCCTAGTACATCTCCAAGAAATTTTAGACCAATCTATTTTGAAGGTTTTGTCATGTAGAAAAATGAAGGGTTCATTACGGACAACAAGGCCAGATGGTGCAGTATTCACCTTTAGATATTCAGACATTAGTAGTCCATGGAGGGCTGTCTTAATCTGTGTTTTCCTTAGCTCCTCCAGCTCGTCCCAATCATTGTTTTTATTTGAAGGGCCCGCAGTATTCAAGCCATCGAAGGTTCCTAGGGATGCCATCAGATTCGAGATTTCATCTTCAGTGAAGGCTAGGCCAAGGTCGGCCATTGTAGTACGAGGTAAGGTCAAGGAAGGGGGTCCCCTTTTCCCCGTCAGGAATTAGCTGTGTAGTGCAGAATCACTTTTGAAGTGGTGGTGAACCCGGAAAATGTTCAATTCTTTAGTAGCTCCTGCAGCTGTGCGCTGCCAGTAGATCCAAACCAAAAGGGAGAAGCGTAGAGGTACTGATAGAATCACCCTCCAAAGTAAGCTTTTATAACCACAAAGATTCTATCAAAAAAGTGAATAGGTGATAATTTTTATATATACTTTTTACCGTTTACACCAGGGTGCTAGGCTCTCTCTTACACATGGAAAGATGGGAGCACAATGTGCTTGTTAAAATACCCCTCACACTCTAAAAAACCAAGTAGAGTCATGCTTCATCATAGGGGTCTTCCCGCCCCTATAACGGGACGGGGCGTGCTACGACCAGACGGAATACGCGGGAGCACTAAGATGTGACAGAGGCTATGTGTGGGTGTATAGGAGTCAGTGAAAGTGTAGGGACCTAACACTAGTGAGTGTGTAAAAAAGTGAAAAAATGGAAAAGATTTAAAAATTCCCTGGCTAGTAGAAAAAAACACATTTATTAACTTCTCCAGCTGGGAACATTAAGAAGGGGTTGTGTGGTAGAGCATTAGCTACTACCTTGTCGACATGTTTCGTAAGCAGTCCCCTACTGCTTACTCATCAGGACCAAAAAGACGGTCCCTACTGTTGTTTACTCAGTTTCTAACAGATAATGCCTACTGTCCTATAAACATCCAACAAAATTAAGTTGGGTGTTTAGGCCTCAGGGCATGAGTTGGCCCTCACGAGGCAGAAAAAATCGACCTATTTGGTCTCTGTAAGAAAAAGAAAGAGAAAAGCCAACATAAATTTATGCACGGACATTGTTTTCTGAGTGGGAAAGAAAACAAACAAACAAACAGGTTTTTTCTTATAGGAGACCACAATTTCAATTATGTAAAAGTGGATCTGCTTTCATACATGAAAATCAACATGTAGTCATGGGTCTCTTTTGGTATCATTGCCTTATGTGAGAGACACCAATGGTACCGTTTTTTAGGACCATTATCATAGTTTCACACACACACACACTAACAATCGTGACTCAATGCACTAACCACACACCAACACAAGAGGGGAGGGGGGCCTTCCTGTAAAGATGTTTCAGGGTTGGGAAACGTGACATACTTATTTCAGAGTTGAGAATCGTGACATACTTATCTCAGCAGTTATCATGCCCCATGAGGTATTGCAGGCGAGGGGTAATCTGCGCAGTTTCACTGAGAGAGACAAAGGTTCATTTCAGGTGTTCGTTTTTAAAAAAAGCGCAGCGAGATATTAATGCGTTTGTCTACCCCCACGACCTGTTTTTTAAAGACTCGAGGTCAGAGTCTATTACTTCCGTCTCTGCTAACAACAGGAAAACATTGTTCCTACCCCCGTGCACCTCCGAGGATTGCCGGGCTCAAGTGGCTTGATGCTTATGAAAGCCGTTATGCTTCCGCGTTCATTCCGCGCTAAGTGCCGCCCCCTTTGTTTTGGGCTAGAGCGTCAACCCTGCAAGATGGCGACCTATTTTTGGCACAGCGGAGGGGTAAAGGATGCGGAAGTCTTTTTTTCGTTTCTATTAATTCGGAACCCAGAAGAACGATGGTATTATAAACCCTCCGAGGCATAATTACATATAAATTCAAATTGATCACGTAATTTAAAATCATTTAAGAGGTTTCTTTTGTTATAAGTACAGCCTCGTGATGATTAGAAAAACGATGGTATTATAAACCCTCCGGGACATAATTACATATAAATTCAATTTGATCACGTAATTTAAAATCATTCAAGAGGTATCTTTTGTTATAAGTACAGCCTCGTGATGATTAGCATGAGATGAGGGATTTTTTTAGGGGGAAGAGAATATTGCCACATTGGATCAGTGTGCATGGCATTTGAGCAGAGTACTTATAAGGTATGTGTAGAGAATTGTTGCTGGTAAGCTCTCACGGTGGAAATAACTGTTAGAGGGAGATATTGAGTGACTAGCCTACAGTTGGCTCCACGGTATATCATCATTCAGTCCATATTTATGTGACTGGACGCGGAAAACCCATCGCTGTTCTTTTTCCAGCAGAAATCTTTCGTTACTTACTAGTTCTATTACTGTCCATTTAATTTCCTCGGGTTTGTGGTTCATTTCGAGGAAATGGTTAGTAAGTTTTGTACTTGTTTTTTTGCATTTGATTGTGCTTTTATGTTCGCCAATCCTTACCTTAATGGCCCTGCTCGTCATGCCAACATATTCTAGTTGGCATGGGCAGGTGATAAGGTATACAACATTTACGCTGTTGCAGTTGCTGAATGCCCTCTGTTCCCACACCGTGCCATTTTTGAAGGTTATTTCTTTACTTTTCTTGGTCAATCCACATACCTTGCATCCGCCACATGGGTAGTGACCTTGGACAAAGTTGGGATTTCTTTGTATGCTGATGTCAGATTTTGGTCTTGTGTGGACCAGGACGTCCCTCAAGCTCTTTGCTTTTTTATGTGCGAACATGGGTTTTGATATGTCCAACCCCCCACTGTTCAGGATTTTCCAATTCTTGTTTATGATCTTGGTTACTAAGTTTGAGCTGGTGTTATAAGTAGTCACGCAGATCAGACGTTTTTCTTCCGCATCCTTTACCCCTCCGCTGTGCCAAAAATAGGTCGCCATCTTGCAGGGTTGACGCTCTAGCCCAAAACAAAGGGGGCGGCACTTAGCGCGGAATGAACGCGGAAGCATAACGGCTTTCATAAGCATCAAGCCACTTGAGCCCGGCAATCCTCGGAGGTGCACGGGGGTAGGAACAATGTTTTCCTGTTGTTAGCAGAGACGTAAGTAATAGACTCTGACCTCGAGTCTTTAAAAAACAGGTCGTGGGGGTAGACAAACGCATTAATATCTCGCTGCGCTTTTTTTAAAAACGAACACCTGAAATGAACCTTTGTCTCTCTCAGTGAAACTGCGCAGATTACCCCTCGCCTGCAATACCTCATGGGGCATGATAACTGCTGAGATAAGTATGTCACGATTCTCAACTCTGAAATAAGTATGTCACGTTTCCCAACCCTGAAACATCTTTACAGGAAGGCCCCCCTCCCCTCTTGTGTTGGTGTGTGGTTAGTGCATTGAGTCACGATTGTTAGTGTGTGTGTGTGTGAAACTATGATAATGGTCCTAAAAAACGGTACCATTGGTGTCTCTCACATAAGGCAATGATACCAAAAGAGACCCATGACAACATGTTGATTTTCATGTATGAAAGCAGATCCACTTTTACATAATTGAAATTGTGGTCTCCTATAAGAAAAAACCTGTTTGTTTGTTTGTTTTCTTTCCCACTCAGAAAACAATGTCCGTGCATAAATTTATGTTGGCTTTTCTCTTTCTTTTTCTTACAGAGACCAAATAGGTCGATTTTTTCTGCCTCGTGAGGGCCAACTCATGCCCTGAGGCCTAAACACCCAACTTAATTTTGTTGGATGTTTATAGGACAGTAGGCATTATCTGTTAGAAACTGAGTAAACAACAGTAGGGACCGTCTTTTTGGTCCTGATGAGTAAGCAGTAGGGGACTGCTTACGAAACATGTCGACAAGGTAGTAGCTAATGCTCTACCACACAACCCCTTCTTAATGTTCCCAGCTGGAGAAGTTAATAAATGTGTTTTTTTCTACTAGCCAGGGAATTTTTAAATCTTTTCCATTTTTTCACTTTTTTACACACTCACTAGTGTTAGGTCCCTACACTTTCACTGACTCCTATACACCCACACATAGCCTCTGTCACATCTTAGTGCTCCCGCGTATTCCGTCTGGTCGTAGCACGCCCCGTCCCGTTATAGGGGCGGGAAGACCCCTATGATGAAGCATGACTCTACTTGGTTTTTTAGAGTGTGAGGGGTATTTTAACAAGCACATTGTGCTCCCATCTTTCCATGTGTAAGAGAGAGCCTAGCACCCTGGTGTAAACGGTAAAAAGTATATATAAAAATTATCACCTATTCACTTTTTTGATAGAATCTTTGTGGTTATAAAAGCTTACTTTGGAGGGTGATTCTATCAGTACCTCTACGCTTCTCCCTTTTGGTTTGGATCTACTGGCAGCGCACAGCTGCAGGAGCTACTAAAGAATTGAACATTTTCCGGGTTCACCACCACTTCAAAAGTGATTCTGCACTACACAGCTAATTCCTGACGGGGAAAAGGGGACCCCCTTCCTTGACCTTACCTCGTACTACAATGGCCGACCTTGGCCTAGCCTTCACTGAAGATGAAATCTCGAATCTGATGGCATCCCTAGGAACCTTCGATGGCTTGAATACTGCGGGCCCTTCAAATAAAAACAATGATTGGGACGAGCTGGAGGAGCTAAGGAAAACACAGATTAAGACAGCCCTCCATGGACTACTAATGTCTGAATATCTAAAGGTGAATACTGCACCATCTGGCCTTGTTGTCCGTAATGAACCCTTCATTTTTCTACATGACAAAACCTTCAAAATAGATTGGTCTAAAATTTCTTGGAGATGTACTAGGGACTGGATAGTCCTTATTATCAAAACAGCAAGTAGATTGGCGAGTGAGCTAAAAATAGAGATACAGACTATAGAAGTACGGATCAAAAGCTATGAATCTCCAGCTGATATCAAGAAATATCTAGACGAAATGAATAAGACCCTGAATGAGTTTGAAACTACTCTAAAAGCCAGTAAATATGACAAACTAAAGAAAGACAACAGCCGATGGTCAAAGGAGAGGATCTATCCCTACATCAGGGATGATTATAAAACAATGAATGACAACGTAACAGATGACGAAACATCTGACTCAGGCTCTAACAGCTCAAGCTCGAGCAGAAATAGAAGCCCAAGGGCACGGGGGAATAGGAGGAATTTCCGCAGACCTAACTTCAGGGGCCAAAGAGGATGGAATACCTTCAACCCTCCCATGATGTACCCTCAGCAACAACCATATGGACCACCACCCTTCCAACATCCGCAAGGACCATACCCCAATTGGGGCTATCAACAACAAGACTACGGATACTTTGATCCATCGGCTCCTTTTTTAGGGGCACGCCAAGGACGACCGAAAGGAAGGAACCGGAGAGGGTCCACAGTCCATTGGAATACCGAGGAAGAAGAAACTCCTCGAGTCGCAACGAGGAGCATGACGGGTGCCACAACGAGCAAGAAGTGAGCCTGATTGTCAACCTTTCAGACACTGAACTCACCCCTCCGCAAAGAAGGGTTTTGGAAAAAGGCCTGGGATATGTGCCTACAGCAAACATGGACAAATTCCATCTGTGCCGAGAAGTCCAAGAATTCATGCGACGCTTGAAACTGCAAGTTTTCTTTAAAGACAAAGAGGACACTTCAGACCATGGGGATACAAATCTAAAACCCAAATCCAATTTTACACCTTTGGACAGCACCCTTCCAGTCGAACTCCTTGCTTTTGAAAAAGCCGTAATGAAGGATTTAGAGAACATAAATCCGAATGAGAAGCGCGTTTTTCAGAACATCACCAGTGAAGAGAGACAGGCTCTACGTGACCTGAGTAACAACAGAAGACTGATAATAAAACCTGCCGATAAGGGTGGTGCAACGGTGATACAGAACGTGGAAGACTACGACAAGGAATGTAGACGACTACTGCAGGATGAAAGAAACTACGGAGTCATCAATAATGATCCTACGGTCAGCATACAAAACAAGATAGGCACAATGGTTGAGGAGGCACTATCGCACGATTGGATCACGAAGAAGGAGGGGGATTTCTTAATCCAAAAGAATCCAAGAACCCCCTACCTGTATACCCTACCTAAGATCCACAAAAACCTCCAAAACCCCCCCGGGAGACCAATTGTCTCGGGGATTGGGTCGGTCCTGGAACCAGTCTCTAGGTTCGCAGACGCATTTCTAAGACCAATGGTACAAAAAACATCTACGTATCTGAAGGATACAAAAGAAGTGCTAAACCTTCTGGAAGAGATACGTTTTGAACCCGAAACCCAGCTGTTAATCAGCTGTGATGTTGAAAGTCTGTACACTAGTCTGCCCCACCAAGCCACCCTAGACATCATTGAGGATGTTCTGTTCGAGGATTTTTGGGAATATCAGACACCGCGTAATGTGGTAATGAACTGTTGTGCTTTGGCTTTGAAAGAGAACTTTTTCGAGTATGAGGGCACCTTGTATGTACAAAAGCATGGGACCAGCATGGGAAGTACATTTGCCCCTAGTATAGCTGGTCTATATGTACATCATTTAGAGGTCACGAAAATATTGAACCCGAACAATCCATTCAGACCCAAAATCAGATTATGGAAACGTTACATCGATGATATCCTTATCATCTGGGATGGAGATGAAAAGGATTCGGGACAGTTCCTAACATGGTTAAATCTGCAGGACGATTTCTTAAGGTTCACCAGCACAGTATCCAGGAGCAACTTGGTTTTTCTGGACCTTAACATTTTTCCTAAAAACGGGAAATTGATGACCACGACTCATTTCAAGAGTACCTCCAAGAACTGTCTCCTCATGTACAGTAGTTTCCACCCCAGGCACCTGCGGGACAGCTTACCATATGGACAGTTCTTGCGTTTACGCAGAAATTGCACTGAGATTGAGTCTTTTAAAACCCAGTCAAGTGACCTAAAAAGGAAACTAAGAGCACGGATGTATCCTGAGAATGTCATAAATCAGGCCTACACACGAGCAAGGAACAACTGCCGGGAAAGCCTGTTGGAAGAAAAAACAGCAACAGAGGAAGAAAAACGTCCGATCTGCGTGACTACTTATAACACCAGCTCAAACTTAGTAACCAAGATCATAAACAAGAATTGGAAAATCCTGAACAGTGGGGGGTTGGACATATCAAAACCCATGTTCGCACATAAAAAAGCAAAGAGCTTGAGGGACGTCCTGGTCCACACAAGACCAAAATCTGACATCAGCATACAAAGAAATCCCAACTTTGTCCAAGGTCACTACCCATGTGGCGGATGCAAGGTATGTGGATTGACCAAGAAAAGTAAAGAAATAACCTTCAAAAATGGCACGGTGTGGGAACAGAGGGCATTCAGCAACTGCAACAGCGTAAATGTTGTATACCTTATCACCTGCCCATGCCAACTAGAATATGTTGGCATGACGAGCAGGGCCATTAAGGTAAGGATTGGCGAACATAAAAGCACAATCAAATGCAAAAAAACAAGTACAAAACTTACTAACCATTTCCTCGAAATGAACCACAAACCCGAGGAAATTAAATGGACAGTAATAGAACTAGTAAGTAACGAAAGATTCCTGCTGGAAAAAGAACAGCGATGGGTTTTCCGCGTCCAGTCACATAAATATGGACTGAATGATGATATACCGTGGAGCCAACTGTAGGCTAGTCACTCAATATCTCCCTCTAACAGTTATTTCCACCGTGAGAGCTTACCAGCAACAATTCTCTACACATACCTTATAAGTACTCTGCTCAAATGCCATGCACACTGATCCAATGTGGCAATATTCTCTTCCCCCTAAAAAAATCCCTCATCTCATGCTAATCATCACGAGGCTGTACTTATAACAAAAGATACCTCTTGAATGATTTTAAATTACGTGATCAAATTGAATTTATATGTAATTATGTCCCGGAGGGTTTATAATACCATCGTTTTTCTAATCATCACGAGGCTGTACTTATAACAAAAGAAACCTCTTAAATGATTTTAAATTACGTGATCAATTTGAATTTATATGTAATTATGCCTCGGAGGGTTTATAATACCATCGTTCTTCTGGGTTCCGAATTAATAGAAACGAAAAAAAGACTTCCGCATCCTTTACCCCTCCGCTGTGCCAAAAATAGGTCGCCATCTTGCAGGGTTGACGCTCTAGCCCAAAACAAAGGGGGCGGCACTTAGCGCGGAATGAACGCGGAAGCATAACGGCTTTCATAAGCATCAAGCCACTTGAGCCCGGCAATCCTCGGAGGTGCACGGGGGTAGGAACAATGTTTTCCTGTTGTTAGCAGAGACGTAAGTAATAGACTCTGACCTCGAGTCTTTAAAAAACAGGTCGTGGGGGTAGACAAACGCATTAATATCTCGCTGCGCTTTTTTTAAAAACGAACACCTGAAATGAACCTTTGTCTCTCTCAGTGAAACTGCGCAGATTACCCCTCGCCTGCAATACCTCATGGGGCATGATAACTGCTGAGATAAGTATGTCACGATTCTCAACTCTGAAATAAGTATGTCACGTTTCCCAACCCTGAAACATCTTTACAGGAAGGCCCCCCTCCCCTCTTGTGTTGGTGTGTGGTTAGTGCATTGAGTCACGATTGTTAGTGTGTGTGTGTGTGAAACTATGATAATGGTCCTAAAAAACGGTACCATTGGTGTCTCTCACATAAGGCAATGATACCAAAAGAGACCCATGACTACATGTTGATTTTCATGTATGAAAGCAGATCCACTTTTACATAATTGAAATTGTGGTCTCCTATAAGAAAAAACCTGTTTGTTTGTTTGTTTTCTTTCCCACTCAGAAAACAATGTCCGTGCATAAATTTATGTTGGCTTTTCTCTTTCTTTTTCTTACAGAGACCAAATAGGTCGATTTTTTCTGCCTCGTGAGGGCCAACTCATGCCCTGAGGCCTAAACACCCAACTTAATTTTGTTGGATGTTTATAGGACAGTAGGCATTATCTGTTAGAAACTGAGTAAACAACAGTAGGGACCGTCTTTTTGGTCCTGATGAGTAAGCAGTAGGGGACTGCTTACGAAACATGTCGACAAGGTAGTAGCTAATGCTCTACCACACAACCCCTTCTTAATGTTCCCAGCTGGAGAAGTTAATAAATGTGTTTTTTTCTACTAGCCAGGGAATTTTTAAATCTTTTCCATTTTTTCACTTTTTTACACACTCACTAGTGTTAGGTCCCTACACTTTCACTGACTCCTATACACCCACACATAGCCTCTGTCACATCTTAGTGCTCCCGCGTATTCCGTCTGGTCGTAGCACGCCCCGTCCCGTTATAGGGGCGGGAAGACCCCTATGATGAAGCATGACTCTACTTGGTTTTTTAGAGTGTGAGGGGTATTTTAACAAGCACATTGTGCTCCCATCTTTCCATGTGTAAGAGAGAGCCTAGCACCCTGGTGTAAACGGTAAAAAGTATATATAAAAATTATCACCTATTCACTTTTTTGATAGAATCTTTGTGGTTATAAAAGCTTACTTTGGAGGGTGATTCTATCAGTACCTCTACGCTTCTCCCTTTTGGTTTGGCACCACTAAAATGTGTCTAATTTCGCCGCTATACACTGTCGTATTTTTATGAAGTTTTAAAGTATTTCATGTTTTGCTGTTTCATAGACACCAGCCCGGCGACGTGCGTCATTATTGAATACAGTGTATGTTAAACTTCAGCAAAGGGTCACAGACCTGGATATAGGAAAAGTATTGATACGTAGTCTCACCCAGACAAAGACCTTCCTTACAGCACTCACTGTGTGCTAGGGCCGATAACATCCTAGTGCGCGTGCGCTACATTCCAAACACTTATCTAGTGCGACGTGCGTACAGAGCAGTCTCAGGGTAGAGACACGGATTAAATTGATAAAGCTCCACAGTGCGCTCTCACAGATGGGATACACACCTGAGCACGCGTGGTACAGACAACATTAATGCAAGACATCGATACATACAGCAATGTCGGATAGTGGCTGCTGCTTACAAAGTGTGATTTTTTTTTTTTTTATAAAGGCTACCTCCGAAGCCCTCCTTACACACACCATTTAAAGTATTTATGTACACATAATTAAACACAAAGGCATTCTCACAGTAAAGAGGGGCATGGAAACAAAAAGAAAGACGACTGTCGTACCGCTGCGCCTTTGTGTGGGCAAAGGGACAGGACCCACGACCCACGTTTGCAAAAACAAGCCCTCAAAATGCGGACAATTTTTCACCCCAGCCTCTACCCAAAGCACTACTCACCTCGCTAGTACACGCCATACTTCCAGTGGCGTACAAATTCAGTTTTACACATCTCGCAAATTCACCGCAGCCCGGCTTGAACCGGAAGCCAGGCAACCTGTGTTGGGACGGGGGCGGGGCCGCAAAAAGACAGGAAGTCGACGGGAGCCTACCCCGCGCTCCTGTGCCCGTCAGCCGGAAGATTTGCGTGTTAGCTAGCAGGGCTCCCATGCTCGTGGAGAGCCCCGCCTGCTGCTGAGGATGACCTGCTGCCTGCCGAGGGAGAGAGGAACAAACGAAAAGAACTCGGTGAGTGGGGTGTGAAGGGGGGTGTAAGAGGGGGGTAGGGGGGTGTGCGCGCGCGCATGTGTGTGTGCGCGAGTGTGTCTGTGTGTTTGTGCGCGTGTGTGCGCGTGTGTGTCTGTGTGTGTGTGTATGTATGTATGTATGTATGTATGCATGCATGCATGTGTAAAAAGAGCCGATGACTGGTGGGGGGGGTGGAAAGTGAAAGTAACCAGCGCGCGTGTGTTTCAGTGTGTGTGGTGGCTGGCTGTGTGCGCACGCGTGGACGGAGCCGACGTGCGCGTTCGCGCACCCAAATCCTGGAGAAAAGCTAGTAACACTTTCTTGTCCTTCATTCCCCCGAGTCAGGCAACTAAAAGGCTCCAGCTGGACGCATCCTTCGGATGCAGTACCAGCGAGCCCTAACCAGCTGGACGCATCCTTCGGATGCAGTACCAGCGAGCCCTAAAAATGGGTGTGAGATGTCATGCGATTGCCACGAACTAGAGCCCGCACATACCTCTCTCACTGTTATATGTCCGCCAGTGAAGTATTGTATAACTTACTGAATAACTCTATATGTACTGTCAATATCCTACTGGAATGTATTTAATTGTTCTTTCACTTAAAATGTCAATAAAAAAAGGTTTAAAAAAAAAACCAATTGGGACACAGCAAACATCAAAGTCCTTTTCTCCTTTCCTTGGCAGCAAGTAGACACTGCAGGCCAACCCCAGACACCAAAGAGCACAGGGGCAGTATTCCTCATCAGCTTTTCTGAGGTCTGGGCCTCTTTTTATACACAAAAATGCTTTGTTCTCTGAAGGTAGAGAGTGTCTGTCCTCAGTGGAGCAGCTTCCTGGCAGGGGGTGGAAACCACATTGTAGAAGGCAGACCAGGCCCATTCAGGTGAAAGGAAATCTCCCCCCTACTCTAAATGCAGCCCAGGTCTATTCAACCCAGCCCTGACTCATCAGGCTCTATGGAGCCACTGCTCCTCCTCAGCCCCTGACACTCCAAAGCCAGACATGCAAAACACAAACGTAGCAGAGGCATACTGGATGGCTAAGCAAGAAAATACTTACTTGGGGTCGTGGCTAGCAGCAGTTCGTGATGGCTGCTGCCTAACGCAACTCCCACCTTCCCAAGTACAAATACTTATAAATTGGTGCCATCCAGATCTCAAACTTCTGTCCAGTGGGGGCGACTGGAAGGACGACTCTGGGGTAGAGATATCTTGACTGCCCTTTCTCCTGTTGGGAACGCTGGCTGGCGGAGCGCTGAAATGGCAACAGGCGTGAGAGGTCCCAGGGGTAACCCCCAAAAACAACTTGCAAAATTCGCATGGTCCAATGCTGGAGACAAAAGCGGCTCCCCAAGATCGGAGAAAGAAGGGGACGCAGCGACATCGGCACAGGACTCGGAGCCCACCCTTCATGATGTTATGGCTGCTATCAGTGGAGTGCGGACATCGGTGGACTCGGTGAACGTTGAAGTTTCACTCCTTCGGGCCGACTTCCGAAAGATGGATGACAGAGTTAAGGAGCTAAAAATAGTCACCAGTGCCTTGCAGATGGACACAGAGCTGCAAACATAGATGCGCGAATTGCAGAAAAAACAGGAAAGAATGTCGCAGCAACTCTGCGATTATGAAGGCCGTGCCCGCAGCAACAACATTTGCATTTTGGGTGTTCCAGAGAGAGCAGAGGGGCCGTCGGTGGATCTATATGTGGAGGACCTCATTACGAAACACCTTAAACCCAAGACTATCTAGCTATTTTTCAATTGAAAGGGCCCACAGAGTACCAGGAGGTAAGCCACGACCTGGAGTGCTGCCGAGACCCATCATTGCGCGAGTTTTCAACTACCGCGACAGGGACATTATCCTACAGATGGCACGATCCAACCCCCCTCTGAAAATAGATAATTACGAGGTGGCTTTCTTTCCTGATTTCGCGGCCAAGGTGCAGGCCTAAAGACCTAGCTACCAGGTGGTAAAGAAGGAACTCAGAGACAGGGAGATCAGATATGCGATGCTGTTTTCTGCGCGCCTGAGAGTTGAATCCATGGAAAGTCCTGGTTCTTTGACTCCCCGGAAGCAGTCTGGGAATGGATGGACGGTTGGACTATGGTAGGGAGCCAGAGGAGGGGTCGGCAGAGTAAACCGGCCCAACGAAAGGAAGCTCCAGTAGAGACAGTCCAAGGAAGCCCAGCTGAAGAACTTAGCCAACTGGAGGAGCAGGACTGATAGACACAGATGTCGGGAATGGATCACTCGCGATGGGACACAAAAAAAGCAAGTAGGGGGGGGCGGGGCCGGGGGTTATGCTCATTACAGTGTGATCTGTTAATGTATGGGTCCCTAACAATGTGACAGGTATTTGTTCATCTAGACGTGCTTTGGAAGGGACTCAATTGGCCTATAATGGATGGCTACAATTCCAGTTCTTTCGACTTGACTCAATGGGAGGGAGGGCTGCTTTATCCTGTGTATTTCCAATATTCTAAAGGGGAGAGAAGCACTCTGCCAAGTTTGGGGGTGGGTAGTTTTGAATCCACGGGCAGCGGGGAAGGGGGAGGGGGGACAGGGGGGTTGTTTCAATGTTGCTTGGCTTATTGCTGTACTGATTGTTTCACTGATACCAGAGAATGTACTATGTGGTGGAAAGCTTAATAGTATGTTACTAGATTTCCAGCATTCAACAAGTATGATGGCCGTATTGACTATTGAACGATATTTGCTATTGGAGTGGCTTTATGTTTTCTCCTGCATTATTGTGATTCGTGGGAAGGAATGGAGGGTGACACAGCTATGGGTAAGGATAGTAAGAGGTCTCTAGCGATACTATCCTGGAACGTGAATGGGTTGGGCGATAGAATTAAGAGGGGAATAGTGCAACAGTACCTGAAGAGGCACTCGCCGGATGTGGTCTTACTCCAAGAGACCCATCTGGTGGGTCAAAAATCCAAAGCCCTCAATAGGTGGGGATATAAACTCTTAGCACATGCAGACTACACTACGGGCTCACGGGGCACAGCTATACAGGTGAAAGAGACTACACCCCTCATAGTACACAAGTCATGGACAGACACTGCAGACCTGTTTGCTGGGGTGGAGGCCCAATGGGATGGGGAAAACATCAACGTACTTTCGGTCTACCTCCCGCCCTGAGCAAGACAGCGCTGGGAGATCTGGGTAATAAGCTGACTGGCTTACGGGAGGGCGTCCTGATTATGGGGGGAGACTACAATAGGACCCTAGACGATGCAGTCTATCGCCAGCCACCAAGGCCACCTGACAAATCTAACAACCTCTTCTCTGGTTTTACACAGGCATTAGGTCTGGCAGACGTGGGTCAGACACTCCATCCCACCGACAAACTGTTTACCTTCTTCTCCAATGTGCACCATAGCTTGTTATGTATTGATTACTTCTTCACACATCTGTCTGCCATAGGTAACTTTGCCCAATACAGAGTCCTGCCGAGGGGGATCTCGTATCACTCTCCGGTTTGGACAGAATACATGCAATGGGAACGTCAACCACCGGCCATGATATTGATTAACCCATGGCTTCTGCGAATCCCGGACATTAGAGATTAACTTCGTACAGAGACAGAGAACTACTTTGCTGAGAATGTGGGCTCTGTTGAATCCACGCGCATAGCCTCGAAGGCATTCAAAGCGGTACTCAAGGGGTTAGCCCGGTCCTTGAGGACTAGTTATGTAGCCAAAAAACAGGAGCTCCTAACCAGAGTGGAATTTGACCATCTTGAGCTGGAGAGGGAGCACTCGCTGGATCCCTCGCCTGAAGCTTGCCATAGACTTCTGAAACAGGACGAATTTCGGATTAAAGCTAGGGAACAGATGGTAGCTAAACACCGCGCAATTCAGCAGAGGCTTTACGAACTCGGGGATAGGACGGGCAGGACGCTGGCGTGGCTGGAGAGGAGGGAGCAGGGCTCTCGATAGGTTCATAAATTGACGTCGCAGGAGGGAACCGTGGAAGTGCACCCGAAGGAAATAGCAGAACAATTCGCTGATCACTTTGAGAAGATATACTCCCCCTCTACTCATTATACAGCATAAGACTCCTGCCAACTCCTTAAAGAAAGTAATGTCCCAAGCCTCTCTGAGGCAGATAGGGAAATTTTGGAGGCAGACCTCACAACGGAAGAAATAGGTAAGGCCCTGGGACAACTCAAATCCGGAAAGCGATGGGGCCTAACGGCGTCCCAGTGGAGTTTCTGAAGGCTATGGCCTCTAGCGGTGCCGCACCTGAAAGCCATGTATGAGGAAAGCCTAGAGGAGGGTCAGCTGCCACTAGATCAGCGACTAGCTACGATCATTGTTATTTATAAACAGGGTAAACCGATGGGAGATTGTGGCTCCTATAGGCCTATTGATTGATAAATGTAGAGACGAAGTGCTAGCCAAAGTTCTGGCGAATAGGTTGGTGACAGTAATTACCTCACTGGTCCACCCCGACCAGTCGGGTTTTATTCTGGGGCGTAACACAGCCCTCAACCTTTGTAGAGTGCACAACGTAATGGCCCGGAGACCATATATTGAAGAAGACGCAGCTATTGTGTCCCTGAACACCTCTATGGCGTTTGACTCCATAGAATGGCCATACCTATTTGAGGTGCTACAGAGGGCGGGGTTGGGCCCCAAGTATGTGGCCTGGGTGAGACTCCTCTACACTGGGGTACTGGGCCAGGTGAGGGTTAATGGCTTCACATCCCGTACATTTGAACTCCGCAGGGGCACTAGACAGGGGTGCCCACTGTACCCACTGATCTTCGCCTTGGTCCTAGAGCCGTTCGCGGCCTGGATACGGAGAAATGTGATGGTTCGTGGCTTGCGCTGGGCAGACGTAGAAGACCGCATATCACTCTACACCAGTGGTCTTCAAACTTTTGAAGGTTGAGCCCCCCCAGTTGAATTTTTTTTAAATGTCGGGAACCCCACCCCATCCACCTGACGGTAATTTCTGGAATCTGGTACACTACATAATCGACCGCCACCTGCATATGCCGGGCCATATCCGGCAAATAATGTTCAAAACAATGAGTGTCTCCTCCTTCTCCATGAATTCCCTCACTACCACTCACCAACAATGCACCTCATCTCTCTATGGCATCTTTCTGGTAAACATATAATTTTTTTATAGTGCTACTCTTATTTTCATCATACTCAGGGGCATATGTACAACCCCCTATAACCACAACGTCACTTTTTACGACGTGGTGGCGATAGGGGCATTGCCCTATTTACAAGGCAGAGTTAAGCCACTTAACTTGGCTTAACGCTGCCTTGTAAATAAGGCCCCCTTTCATGCTATGCTTAGCGTGAAACGATGGGCGTTCCACTGTAACAGGCGCTGATTTTGATGCTGCGCCCTATTTACAAGAACAGCGTTAAATTGAGGCTGCGTTAAAATTAAGAAGAGGGAAACCCTGGTCTTAAGCTGGTGAAACTAGGAGAAATGCATTATTTCTCCTCATTTTTGCTCCATCCATGTGTGCTGCCTTGTGCAAGGGACATACTCTTGACCAGGTCTTCTCGACATCTCCTCTCGAGGTGAAAGAGATTATCCCGGTGCTATGGTCAGACCATCGGCTTGCCAAATTCTCGATTAGAGGCACAGCTAAATCGTCTACTTCTGTGTCCCAGCAGCAGGGACGAGTCCCTAGGGCATACCATCGAGTGACCCCTGCGATGCTGGCCCAGGCCGCCCTGGATCACCCTGGCCCCCTCTCAGGCGACCTGGAGAAGGATTTGGAGTCTTTGCAAGCATGGCTTTTAGATAGGCTGAACGATCTTGCCCCGGTGTTGGCCCCCCGCTTAACCTCGAAACGGGTTTCGGCTCCCTGGTTCACCCCAGCACTGTCGGCTACGCGGCAGCAGTGTAAGGCAGCCGAAAGAGCCTGGCGTGCACAATGCGACTCTGTGGCTAGGCTGACCTATAAGACGGCGGTTAAGGCCTATCACCGGGACATTCGCCTTGGAAAAAAAGCCTACCTTGCAGGGAGGATAGAAGCCGCCTCCAACTCCTGTAAGGAGATTTTCACCATAGTGAGAGAATTCATGGCTCCGCGGTCCAATACATCTGAAGAGATGCCCTCTGAATCCTGGGCTTCTGATCTTGCTAACTTTTTTACTAGCAAGATTAAACTTATACAGGACTCTTTTCCACCGGTGGCGCCTGCGGGGCTGACCAACCCCGAGGATGACATGTACCCTCTGGCCCCGCCCGGTCCGACGTTGGCTGTGTTTCCACCTATCTCAGCCCCTGCTTCCTTAGCGCTTATGGGCAATCTCAAATCTGGGTCGGCTCTGGACCCTTGCCCGGCCAAATTTTTGGCAAAAATCGCGGAAGTGATAAATCCGCCGGCGAATCCTCTCCTGAATCTCTCGCTGAGCCAGGGAGTGGTTC
Organism: Lissotriton vulgaris; assembly: GCF_964263255.1. NCBI lineage: Eukaryota > Metazoa > Chordata > Amphibia > Caudata > Salamandridae > Lissotriton > Lissotriton vulgaris. The sequence continues at coordinate 88,401 of NW_028250404.1, forward strand.
CGCAGGCCTGGAAACAGGCAATGGTCATCCCTTTGCTTAAGAAGCCTGGTCTCAACCCGAAGGCCCCAGTCAACTATAGGCCTATCTCTCTGTTGCCGGCTCTCACGAAAATTTTGGAGAAGCATGTTCAGACGGTGCTCTCCAATTTTTTGGAAACACACGAGATTCTGCATGCCACCCAATATGGCTTCCGCCCAAATCTCAGCACAGAGACCGCGCTCCTAGAGGTTTCAGAAACGATTAAAAGGGTTCTGGACACTGGGGGCAAAGCCATGCTGGTGATGTTGGACTTGGCGGCGGCTTTCGACACCGTCCCCCATGGCGGCCTTCTCGCAAGACTCTATGAGATTGGCCTACGGGGGACCGTGCTCAGCTGGTTTTCTTCCTTCCTAGCTGGCCGCGGGCAAACGGTCTGGGCCTCCCCAGATTCCGCCGTGATGCCGCCTCTGGGAGTCGGGGTTCCACAGGGCTCTATACTGAGCCCGACCCTTTTTAACATCTTCATGACCCCTTTGGCGGCGCTGGCGGAGTCGTTCGGGGCCCAGATCGTATCCTACGCAGACGACACCCAGCTCCTCTTCTCTTGTAAGAGAGGAGGAGACTTTGATGGGGAGAGTATCCGGGATTGCCTTGGGGCTGTTTTCAAATGGTTCCAACTGAACAGCCTCAAGTGCAATTCCGATAAGTCCGAGGTACTCTTCTTTGGGTGCGCTACGGAGCCAGATTGGCAAGCTTGGTGGCCCATTAACATGTTCCCTCAGTCTTGCTCATCCCAAACTGCTAAGAACTTGGGGGTCAAGATGGACAAGGGTCTGACGTTGAAATCCCAGATCCTTGGTGTGACGGGCACTTGCTTCGGCCTCCTTAAGATGCTGCGGAGGTTTTTACCTCTTTTGTCTGAGGAGCATAGGAAGCTGACTGTGCAGGCTCTGATCGGCTCTAGGTTAGATTATTCCAACGTTCTTTACCTGGGCCTGCCAGAGTACCTGCTACAGCGGCTCCAAGTCGTGCAGAACGCTGCCGCGAGGGCCATTTTTGGTCTGAACAGACGAGCCAGTGCTGCGGGCCTGCTGCAGACGTTGCACTGGCTTCCCATCCGCAAACGGATTGCTTTTAAGGCATTAACTTTGGCCTATAAAGCTCTCCATGCGGTGGGAGCAAAGTACCTCCAAAAGAGACTTGCCTTTTATCATCCGGCTCGCTCTCTGAGGTCAGAATCTCTGTTCCTGGCGGCTGTCCCGCGAGTGAAGAGAGCCCGCATGGGAGGCCGCTCCTTTGGACTGCTGGCGCCACAGTTGTGGAACTCATTGCCGCTTACACTCCGGGGAGCCACTAGCCTACTTGCATTTAGGAAAGGCCTCAAAACCTGGCTGTTTACCCAGTAGGCCGTCCCGCTGTTCTCTCTTTCTGTATCCCTCCCTCTTTTTTTACTGTGTTATGTTATTGTGCTGTAGGTCTCCTTATTCAAAGCGCCGGGACACTCTTTTTGAGTAGCCGTGCGCTATACAAAAATAAATATAACATAACATAACATAACATAGAAAAAGCAAAATGCCTTGTATTTGTAATCTTTAAAAAAAAGTGATTTCCGTGTGTGCTGCAATAAGCACCACACATGGAAGTGTGACACATGGCATTTAAAGATTGTTTATGTACAGGAAAGTCCCCCTTCTGTGCATAAACAATCTTTCCCCTGCATGCAGACACCCTTGCACTATGGTGCAATGGTGTCTGCATTGGGGCTACACCGCTAAGTGTAGCGCCAGTGCAGGGGAAACGCAAGGCTGCACCCTATTGTTGTAAATAGGGTGCAGCCTTCCGTTTCGGAAGTGGCGGAGAGAGACCTTAACCCATGACTGCTAAAGCCTCACTCCGCAACTTCCTTGAACTTATGCCCCTCAGTTCTTTGATCTGCATGGTACACCTTCTTTGTAGCAGGCACATTAACCCTCTGTGCTGTGAGGGTGGCAGGAATGCTCATGTGAGTGCACAGTGAGGTATGCACCAGTGTGAGAGTAGGGTAAGTGGAGGGACTGCAGGGTAAGTGAGGGGACCATATCAATTTGGGTGTGCATGTTAGTGCAGAGTGGGACTAATGAATGCATGGTTAGTGATGGACTTGTTTTAGTTTTTAGTGAGATTGCAGATTGAGCAGTGAGGGGGACAGGTGAGTGAAGTGTCACATGAGTGCAGGGTGGGTAGTGTGCTTGTGTGGCTGCAGGTTGAGGTACAGGGAAAAGCGCGCAAGTGCATTGTGAGAGAAGAGTGATCACTGAATGCAGGTGAATGGTGTGAGTGCACGGGGTGTGAGGGAATTGTGATTGCTGTGAGTGCAGAATGAGCATGAAAGTGTAAGGCGAGAATGAGGAGTGAGTGTAATTATGAGTGACATTTCAACAACTATGAGTGACACCTTCTCGCGCGCAAAATCAAGCAGAGAAGGGAAACATAAATATCAGAAATTACACCCATTTAAGCAACGAGAAACTGTAAGAACATCTTAAAATGGTGCAAAGCACCAGAAATGGAAGGGCAACAGTCCGCTGATTTTGGGACTCAACAGTCAGCCCACCGCAGGGCACTGGGCAAGCCTCAGAAGAGTGGAGACTAGATGCCTAGTTTTGAGATTGCTTATATGAGACATTTTCATGGTTTCAGTGTACTTGTCACATTCTACTACTAAATTTGTGATACTGAGTGACACTTTCTCACAAGTAAAACTAAGGAATTAAGTCAAAGTAAAGAGCTAAAGTGTTGTATGTGTGAACATCTAATCAATACCCTTCACATGCATTTCTACCGGGGAAACACTCATATGAATGGGGATAATAAATGTGCAAGCACGTTGAATTTATTATCTTGGAAGTGACATCTACAGAATTTAAACATTCTCCTCCTTTTATTTGGGTTGAAATGTGTGTTCAGTGCCCAGTTTCTATGTACATAAATCACACCTTTCCTGTTGTGTTATGTTCTACCTTGTCTCTGCGCCGGGACGCCCCTTGGCTGGGGTATCTGTGCGCATAATAAATCAATATAACATAACATAACATAACATAACACGTGCTAAGGGTTTTTGGACATTGTTGCTACCTGCCATCCTTTTTTTTCTGTTTAATATGGCCCACTTCAGAAATCAGTATGAACCCTCTGCGCTACTTTATTAGCGAGAAAACTGCCACTAAACTAAATGCTGATCTCTGCCACAAAAAAACATTATTCAATGGAATTATCTTGGCATTTGTATTGTCTAAAAACGTCTGGAAAACAAGGAATTCAGCCTCACTGTCCGGTGGTTTTAAACCCATGTTATTTATACAAAAGTACAAGTTCCACAAGTAAAAAAAAACTATCTCTGTGCGAAAAGTAACTCACAGGTATCATCAAACCTCATAAAATACAGTTTGCGAATATACAGCATGACTCGTACACATACACGTTCCGACTTTCCAGCAGGGATGAACCCTTTGCGATAGATAGTAAATCAGAGACACCTTCACGGGCGCGCATACAGCCCCACCCGAGCACTTCACAGTCATTTAAAGACCATTCACTTGTTCACAAGGCTTTGATGGTTTTCACCACTTCTTAGGGCCCCTGCCGCTCCACTCTGCCGTTTGCTTGAAGAATCAGCCCCCTGACATTTGACTCTAGGACGGTGCCCCTCTGCCTTCTGTGAAGTAGAATTGAGGACAAAGGTGAGATTTTAAGGTGGAGTGCGTGCCCCTCTGAGACGGTGTCGTGCCCCCCCAGGGGGGCGCGCCCCACAGATTCAAAAACTCTGGTCTAGGCCCTCCTCATTTAGCTGTGAGAGCACTGCTCCCACACCATGCTCTGAAGCATCTGTCTGCACAATAAATTCCCTTGAGAAATTGGGCGAATGAAGCACGGGCACCATGCACATGGCAGATTCAGGGGCATCAAAAGCCTTCTGGCAGGCATCAGTCCAGTTCACGTTCCTGGGCTGCTTCCTGGAAGTCAGCTCTGTCAAGGGGGCAACAATGGTGCCATACCCCTTGACAAATCTCCTGTAATACCCGGTGAGTTCCAAGAAAGCTTCCACCTCTTTCTGGGTCTTGGTGGGGGGGTTCCCACGCCAGAATTGTATCAATCTTGGGCTGTAGCGGCGCCACCTGACTGCTCCCCACCTGGTATCCCTAGTACACCACAGAACCCTGCTCGATCTGGCACTTACTTGCCTTGATCGTAAGGCTTGCCCCCTGCAGAGCCTTCAACACTTCCCAGAGTTCGTGCAGATGTTCCTCCCAAGTGGCACTGAACACTGCGATGTCATCCAGGTAGGCGGCACTGAAATCCTCCAGTCCAGCCAACACCAGGTTGACCAACCTCTGAAAGGTGTCAGGGGAATTTTTCAATGGAAAGGGTATCACCTGTAATTGGATGTGTCCCTCTGGCATTGAGAATGCTGACCTCTCCTTTGCCTTATCAGTTAAGGCAATCTGCTAGTACCCAGACATTAAGTCAAACGTACTGAGGTACAGAGCAGCTCCCAACCGATCTATGAGCTCATCAGCTCTGGGTATGGGGTGCGCATCAGTCCTGGTGACCGAATTGAGCCCTCGGTAGTCCACACAGATTTGGAGTTCTTGTGTGGCACCGGGTGCGGCAGCTTTTGGGACCAAAACCACTGGGCTGGCCCAGGGGCTGTTTCAGGGTTAAATAACCCCTATCACCTCCTCCTTGATGCAAGCCTTGACCCTGTCAGTCACTCTGTAAATGTTGTGCTTCACAGAAGAACTGTCCCTAGTGTCCACATCGTGTACACACCACTGAGTGACACCAAGGGTCAGGGAGAATAGTGCAGCCAACTGTCCCAACAGTTGGCGACAGTCACTCTGCTGTTCAAAAGTTAGGACGGGGGAAGAGTGTTACACCGTCCACTGACCCATCATGTTCCTTCGCAAACAGGAGGTCAGGAAGAGGCTCAGTCTCCTCCTCCATTCCAGCATCCGTTGCTCAGAGCATGCCCACTTCGGACCTCTCCAAGTGGGGCTTAAGGCAGTTCACATGCAGGACCCACATAGCGTTCCATGAAGACTGCAAGTCCACAAAGTAGGTGACCTTGCTCTTGCACTCCACCCTTTCAAATGGTCCGGTCCACTTATCCTGGAGTGGATGAAGCTCAGCCGCCTGAAGCTGAACTCCAACAAGACGGAGGTCCTCATCCTCGGACAATCTCCTCCACCTGGGACGACTCCTGGTGGCCCACGGCACTGGGCACCGCACCGACACCCTCGGATCACGCACACAACCTGGGATTCATCCTGGACCCCTTCCTCACGATGACCAAGCAAGTCAACACCATCTCGTCATCATGCTTCAACACCCTACGCATGCTCCGTAAGATCTTCCGGTGGATACCCACGGAAACCAGAAAGACGGTCACCCAGGCCCTCGTCACAAGCCGACTGAACTACGGAATCACCCTATATGCAGGAATCACCACCAAACTCCAGAAACGACTACAACACATACAGAACGCCTCCGCACGACTCATCCTCGACATCGCTCGCCACAGCCACATATCCGCCCACCTGAGAAAACCTGCACTGGCTCCCCGTCAACAAGAGGATCACATTCAGGATCCTCACCCACGAACACAAAGCCCTCCATGACACGGGCCCTGAATACCTCCGCCACCTCTCGTTCTACACGCCCACCAGCCAGCTCCGCTCCGCCAGCCTCGCCCTCGTTCCACGGATTCGCAGAACCACCACCGGAAGATCGTTCTCCTACCTGGCAGCCAAATCATGGAACTCCCTCCCCGCACACCTGCGAACTACCCAGGACCATCTCTCCTTCAGGAAACACCTCAAGACCTGGCTCTTCGAGCAGTAGTAGCACCCCCCTCCCTCTTCAGCGTCTTGAGACTCTCACGGGTGAGTAGCGCGCTCTATAAATGGTTTGATTGATTGATTGATACCAACGTTTCATCTCCTCCTGGCTGGCTTCCCAGACTCGCCTGAGCAAGTTGTCTTAAGCGCTTAGTCTGGTTCCTGAAGACCAGCATGTAGCTATATACATCCTGGGGAGGTTTAATAGGAGCTTTCTCCCAGCCTTCTTTGACAAGAGTCAGAGGTCCTCTTATAGGATGCCCATAGAGGAGCTCAAAGGGACTGAACCCTAAGGACGTCTGCAGTACGTCTCTGTACGCAAACAAAAGGCATGGTAAGAGGTTGTCTCACTTATGCCTCATTGGTTCACCAAGACCCATAATCGTGCCCTTCAGGGTCCGGTTGAATCTCTCAACCAGCTCATTACCTTGAGGGTGGTAAGGAGGGGTGAATTTGAAGATAACACTGCACTCCTGCCCCAGGGACTTCATATACTTAGATATGAAGTTGGTACCACGGTCGGATCCCCCTCTCTGTGAAACCCCACATGGGAGAAAATCCCCATCAACGCACGACCCACCATGGGAGCCATCACAGTCCAGAGAGGCCATTGATGGTCACCCACTGCCTGTACTTCTTAGTGTTATCAGGCAGATGAGCTCTTGGGACCATCTCGCTGTCTCCTAACGAGACCAGGAACATTTCTGCGGGACCCCACCCCTCCTGGGCACCCAATTCTTCCCAAGGCTACACTAGCCATTTCCCCGGACGGTGCACCTGTGGATGCGGTGGCAACCTTCTTGGGACACCTAGGATCCCCTTGGAGGTGGCCCACCTGACCACAACCAAAACAGGCCTTGGAACACCTATGAACAGACTTACCTGTCAGGACCCATGGCTTCTTTTCAGTGGGAGGCTGGGAACCCTTACCTTGATTCCCTTGGGGATTACTTTGGGGCCGTTTTTGGAACTCCTTCTGTTTATCTTTGTCGCCACCACTCTTCTGCTGTTGACCCTGCCCACCCTTGGCGGAGTTTCCCACGCAACCTTTTTGGACTCTGGTACTGACCCAGTGGTCCGCCTCCACAGCAAGCTTCCTGGGGTCAGTCAGCTTACTGTAAATCAAATGCTGGTGTAGCTCTGGAAAACAATTATCTGACAAGTGCTCCCATGCAACCAAATCATAGAGCCCCTGCAAATCATTCACCTTGCTACCCTTCACCCAACCATCCAATGCTCTGCAAAAGTAGGACACATACTCCACCCAAGTACTTGACTCCAGCTTCTTACAGTGTCTAAATTTCTGCCTGTAAAGCTCTATGGTCAACCAATACCTTGCTACTAAGGCTTCCTTCATGGGGACATAGGACATCTAATACTCAGTGGGCATGTTTAGCAATATTTCCCTTCCTTCACTGATAAAGTGGCCCCACAACCCCGCTTCCCAATCTCTCTGTGGGACCTCATCGCTACTTCATAGGCCTGAAGCACTGACTAATGTTGTCATGCTTTGTGAAATCCTTAATAACCTCCTTGGGGATGTATACCTTCCCTTCTCCAAGCACAGGAGGTGGTGCGCTTCCACCATTGGGATTGATCTCTTGACTTTTGGCTTTCAGCTCCAACTCCCTCAACCCTCTTTCATGGTCTAAGAGCATCGTCTTCTCTTCCATGGCCAATTTCTTACTCTCCCAATTTCTGACTCTCCATGTCACTCCTTTCCTAGCCTCAGCTTTGCGAGCTCCATCTCATGCACTTTGCTTCTCTCCCTGTCCTCCAACTCCTCTGGAGACAGACCCTTTGACACACTGCTTCCCCCTCCTGGTAGGCAACTTCCCTCAAGTCAGGCCCAATAGCCCCTCCTGCTGCCCATTTAAATTCTCCCCATCCACCATAGCCTCTTCAGTATGCTCACTGGCATTCCTTGATTCCAACCAGGCCCTCAGCGGCTTTTGGTATTCCTCCATTCTGGTGAGGTCTCTCACAGAGATTTTAAATTTTTTGCAGACAGCTTTATGTTGTGGCACAGTGTAGGTATCAACCCTCTCCTCTTCAAATCCGATATCCACAGATGCAAGTGATGCTGGTTTACTCATGGTGAAAATTGGTAGTTCTCAAGATGAGAAAAATGTGAAGGAAAAAACTCTACCAAATGTATGTGGTCACGTAATGGTCTTTACTATACGAGTAGTGTACACCAATCACTGTATGTAAGTCACAAATGCAAGTGCAGATCCTCACCGCTGACTTTAATGTTAGAAACGGGGTCTCTAGTTGGCAGAGGTAAGTACCTTTGTCCAAATAGGGACCCTTGCTTCTAGTCAGGGTAAGTTATCTACCCTTCTAAAATAACCCCCGAATAACGGGCAGCTCCCCGCCCTGGCCTCGCTAGCGGGGTTTGGCGGATGGGATTCTATTGGGATCTCTTCGCTGGGAAATGTTATGACCGGTGTAGCCCTCAAGTCATTCCAGGAGCTTAGGGACAAATTCCATATGCCCAAGACCCAATTTTTCAGATACCTGCAGTTTTGTCACGCGCTCGCGCCTAGTTTGGTTGATTTGGAGTCGCTGCCGGAGTTCAGCCGCATGGAAGCAAACGTTTTCATGGGAGACCTCGGAGATAAGAAGGTGTCCCGTATCTACCAAACACTAGTCACTCACTGTTCCTCTTCCCTACTTCCATTAAAAGAAAACTGGGAAAGGGACGTCGGACCCCTGGACGAGGATGATAGGAGGGAGGCCTTGGAGTCCCCGCGTGGGACTGCTATCGCGGTACGACTCCGGTTAGTCCAATTTAAATATTTGCATAGGGCTTATTATACACGGGAGCGGCTGTGGAAAGCAGGCCTGATTGTGTCCCCGGAGTGCCTGCGATGTGGAGCTGAGATGGGTACTCTGTTGCATACTGTATGGTCTTGTGCTGGCCTGACCAGGTTCTGGAATGGTGTATGGAGCTGTCTGTCGGAGGTACTGGGATGGGATCTTCCCCGTACCCATCGTTTGGGCCTTCTCCATGTGCTGGAGGGCGTGGGAGGGAACATTTACAAACGTCACCTTTTGTTATTGGGTCTGGTGGTGGCCAAGCGGGACTTGGCGCGAGCGTGGAAGAATGAGCGAGCCCCCCCACTGAGCGCATGGAAGGCAGGGCTGGACTATTTTATGGGGCTGGAGCGCCCAGTGTTTGAGGCCAGATGATGCCCCAGAAAACATTACAAAATTTGGAAAAGGTGGGCCGACTATAGGGGTTTAACTCTGGAGCCTCCAGCAGAACCTGAAGATGGTCCAGATTTGGACGATGGACTTCGGGCCTAGGGAGGCGCATGGTGCCTGGCATGATACAAACAGTTACTGGAGGCTTACTGTGATCACGTGCACTGGGTTAGGGAGGGATAAGGGGTGGGTGGAGGGGTTGTTGGGTAGCTGTGGGAGGTGGGGGAGGATAGGGGGGGTTGTTCCTTTTTTTATTGATTGGGTTTGCAAGATTTTGAGACATGTGTTGATATTTGGCAGCGATCTCCTGACTGTGCAGAGCTGTGTATATGCCTTTACCTGATCAATCAATTAAATATGTTGTGAAAAAAAAATAATAATAACCCCCGCTCACCCCCTTGGTAGCTTGGCACTAGCAGAAAGGCTTATCTCAGAGGCAGTGTCTAGAACATTTGTGAACCCATACATGAATACAGTGAAAATAGTACAAATGGACACCATGCCGGTTTAGAAAAATAAGTAATCTTTATCTAAAACAAACAAAGACCAAACAACAAAAATTCACAATACAGTAATAAAAATATGACTGTCAAATGCTAAAAATTGTTCAGTTCAAAGCAAATTGCAGATGCAACACATTTCACACAAAGTACCTTGGATGCGTCACGCAAACAAATAAAATGGGCCGCAGGGAAGGTGATGTGTCAGTTCCTTACACTCAGGGAATGTGATGTGTTGGTTCCTTTCTCAGGGGAAGGTGTTGCGTCGGTTCCTTACTGCTGCAAAGGGGACATGATGCCTAGGTTCCTTACCAGAGAGGAGTTGATGCGATTTCTTACCGTGTGGTGAGTTGATGCGTCTGTTTCTTATTGCGTCCCCCAACGATGCGACAGACTTAGCGCCTCGATGAGATGCGACAATCCTGGACGATGCATGGATTCTTACAGCTGCACAGCAGGCCTTACGTCTTGATCGGTACGGTGATCTTGGACTTCAGAGACTGTTGCACTCGATGCTGCGTGCGGCGATTTCTCAAGTCGCGGCAGGTGTTGCAAAAGTTTCTTCAGCGATGCATCGGAAATAGGTACCTATGCTTCACTTCTCGATGTTGCTGCGATTTTCCAGCTCCCAGTGGAAAAGAGTTCTCTAGAGGTTCAAAACAGCAGGTCAGAACTCCCAGCAAGGCAGTTCAGGGGAGTTGGTGGTGAAGCCTTGTCCCTGAGACTTCAGAACAGGAGGCAAGCTCAGTTTCAAGTCCTTGGAGATCTTCCTCAAGATGGGGACACAGCAAACGGCAAAGTCTGTTTCTCCTTACATGGCAGCAAGTAGCCACTGCAAGCCAACCCCTGAGAGCAAATGGCACAGGGGCAGTATTCCTCCTCAGCTTTTCCAGCTCTTCTCCTAGACAAAGGTTCCTCTTGATTTCCCAGAAGTGATCTAAAAGTCTGGGGTCTGGGCCCCTCTTTAAACACAAAAATCCTTTGTTCTCTGAAGGCAGAGAGTGTCAGTACCCAGCCAAAACCAGCTCTGTCCTCACTGGTGCAGTTTCCTGGCAGGAGGTAGAGACAGCATTGTGGAAGGAAATCTCCGCCCCCTAGTCTAAATGCAGCCCAGGTCTATTCAGCCCAGCCCTGACTCCTCAGTCTCTCTGGAACCACTGCTCCTCCCCAGCCCCTCACATTTCAAAGCCAGAAATGCAATACACAAATGGAGCAGAGGCATACTGGATGGCTAAGCAAGAATATACCTACTTTTTGAAAGTGGTATTTTCAAACACAGAATGTAAAAATCGGTGAATATCCTTTACAACAAATCCGTTACACCGAATACTTTCACCCGCATACCAACACTCTGCATGTCATTACATCCTGCATACCATCACTCCGCATGTCATTACATCCTGCATACCATCACTCCGCATGTCATTACATCGCATGCGCATTTGCAACACATGCGATGTAATGACAATCCACCTCGTGAGGAAACTGAGGCTATTCCGTTTCCTCACAACGAAGTGCACCGTGCATCACCCCTCAGACAAAGCAGGAACATGGAGAGCGGACCCACAAGGAGAGCGAGGTAAGGGGGATAGGGCCTGGGATGGAGGTTACTTTTTTATGGTTTATGATGGGGCGTGCAGGGTAGTGTGTCAGTGTAGGGAGCAGAATGGGGGGTCGGGGGAGGGTCGTGCTGGGGTAGTTTTTAGGGTAGTGTTGTGGTGTAGAGTAGTGTTTTAGGGTTTAGGGTAGTGTCAGGGTCATGCAGGGTAGTGTTCCAGTGTAGGGGGCAGAGTGGGGGGGGGTCAGGGGAGGGTAGTGCTGGGGATAGTGTTTAGGGTAGTGTTATGGTCTTTGTGTAGTGTAGGGTAGTTTTTTAGGGTTTATGGTACTGTTGGGGGTTGTGCAGAGTAGTGTTTCAGTGTAGGGAGCAGAGTGGGGGTCAGGGTAGGGTCGTGCTGGGTGTAGTGCTTAGTGTTTAGGGTAGTGTGTTGGGGGGTAGTGCAGAGGGTAGTGTTGTCTTTGTGTAGTGTAGGGTGGTGTTTTAGGATTTAGGGTAGTGTCTGGGTCGTGCAGGGTGGTGTTTCAGTATAGGGAGCAGAGTGGGGGTCAGGGAGGGTCGTGCTGGGGGTAGTGTATTAAGGTTTAGGGTAGTGTTGTGTTGTATGTGTAGTGTAGGGTTGTGCTTTAGGGTAGTGTATTAAATGTACAATTTAAATTATTATTCGAGAATTAGGTAAAGTTACTATTTAAATAACTTACCCACCCAAAACCACAGTTTGTGCTATCCTGTCCCAGTGGATATGGAACATTTATTTTTAAAACAATATGAAATGTACACTTTTAAAATACTCTAGTATTAATTAAAAAAAAAAAGATTAAAATAGTCATTTTTTTGGGGGCGTGGCTTGGCGGGCGAAGATGGCGGTCCCAGCCTTGTAGAGCTCCCGCCGGCCCGGACTAAATTCGATCATTTATCCTGACCCCCGAGCCCACTGTTGGTGCCCAGTGATTGTATTCGATCTGGTGAAGTCTCCTGTCTGCTTTGGTGTGTCGATCCTGCGATTCCTCCCTTCCTGTGATCGAAGGGAGACGGCGGCGGAGTGCGGCCTGGTGGCCGGCCGGAGACCGGGGTCCTCGAGTTTCGCGACGCCTGGTGGCAGTTGTGACCTGGCGGGTGCGGGTGGCATCCGCTACGCCGCCCTTGGCTCATCTCTTCGACCGCGATCGCCTGGAGTTTGAGGCGGAGCCAGCGACTCCTACCCATCGGCTTATCCCCTGAAACGACCGGCGAGTGGTGGCGGCGAGGCGGGGCCCCGCGACAGTCTGGTGGCGGGACTCCTTGTGCCCGGAGGCGACCGGGGTTGGACTGGTGGTCGGTTGGGTCGTCTGATCCGCCTCCCCTGGCTCGGCCCGCTGGATACGGCGACCCATGGACTGCGGACCCGCAGATTCTTCCTGTTGTACCCTGGACGGCTGCCTGTGGGGACGTGTGTGGGTGCGGCCTGTTCTGCTGGGGTGACGCCGGGGCCTTGATTTTCGCGACATCCGATCGCAGCGGCCGGCCCGCGTTCCTCCCTGGGGCCTCATCTGGGCCGCCCCGCTCCAGTTTTTGTAACAGTGCCCGAGAGTGGTGTCGGCCCTGCCCAGCGATTGCCATGACCAGGGACAGAGGAGGAGGCCCGCCCAAACATGGACCCATCGATAAATTCACCGGGCCGAGTAGTGGCGCTGGGGCGACCGGTGGCAGCGGCGGCCCCGGGCCAGACAATACAGCTATCCTAGCGGCCATCACCCAGTCTCGAGACATGCTCGATGCCAAAATAGGAGCGGTTGGGGCGGATGTCACGCTCCTGCGCCAGGACCTTCGCAATGCAGTGGAGCGGATCGCTGGGGCCGAGACCCGTATCACGGAGACTGAGGCGGACATTAGTGGCCTAAAGAAGCGCCTTGCAGAGGTGGAAAGCGTCCAGAGGACACTGGCGGCCCGCGTGGAAGATGCAGAAGGGCGCGCGCGGCGCAACAACCTCCGCTTCATTGGTTTTCCGGAGCGGTGCGAGAAGGACAACATGGAGAGGTTCCTGACCGGGTGGCTGGAGAGCTGGCTCCCTGAAGGGGCACTATCTGCATGCTTCGTGATTGAGAGGGCCCACAGGGCTCTGACCCAGCGGCCACCGGAGGGTGAGCGCCCACGGCCTATTATAGCCCGCCTGCTGAACTATCACGACCGGGATGTTATCCTGCGGGAGGCGAGGAACAAGGGCTCCCTCGCCTTCGAGAATCATACCATCATGATTTTCCCGGACTACACGAAAATGGTACAACAGCAGCGGCAATCCTTCATGGACGCTAAGGCTAAGCTTCGGGGCCTCAAGCTCCAATACTCACTCCTGTATCCGGCTCGCCTGCGGGTAATATATCAGTCCCGTACCCACTTCTTCGACTCGCCTGAGGAGGTGTTTCGCTGGACGGATGAGGCAGTGCGACTCCGGCCCCATGCCCAGCCGGGGCTGGACCCAGGCAGGTCTCCAGGATCGTCGCCGGAGCGGACGAATCGCCAGCCCAGGAAGGGCCGACATCGGAGGTCTCGCTCCAAGAAAAGATCGGCTTCCGCCTGTGCGTCGCAATCGGGTGGCACCAGGGACTCTGAACACTCCGATGCGGGCAGCTGAACACTGTTGGGCCTCTACACACTCTGTATGCTGCATACGGACTTGCTCTGCTTTGGCTGGTGAGACTGTTTTATTTTGTCCTTGATGTGCCAGCCGGTTCCCATGTGGAGACTTCAGCTATAGACACGGGGACGCTGTGTGGCTCGGAGGGTACCATATGCGGGCCTCAGACCCTCACGGATGTGAGTGTTGTTGGGGGGGTGGTGAGTGTGTGTCATGGTGGGGTTTTGGGGATCCATTGGTATGGCGGGCCCTGAGTCCTCTGTTTTGGGCTCGGGTCTCTCCATGCCGCGACAGGTACTTCACTGTTTTCTGAGGTATTGGGGTGGTGGGTGCGGGGTGTGGGGGGGTGTTTTGGTGTTGCGCTTGTTGTTGGGGGGGCTCTGGGTTGGAACGGGGGAGTTGTGTTTGCGGGCTGGGGGGGTGGGTCCACACATGTCGGGGGCTGTGATTCTTGTCGATCTGCGGGTAGCACCTTGGTGGGAGGGTGGGCCAGATCTTGGACTATATATTGATGATGGCTAATGCTGCGAGCGTGACTCCTTCGAAGACCCTGCGGTGGTGACGTGGAATGTGCGGGGTGTCCTGGATAAGATTAAGCGTGGGGCTGTGCTGCGGTGGGGGAAAAGGGAGATGGTGGATGTCCTCCTGCTTCAGGAAACGCACATGCTGGGCTCCAAGGCCCTTAGCCTCCAGAGATTCGGCTACCACCAGGTCTATCATGCTGGCTTTACGAGGGGCTCACGGGGAGTGGCCATATTGATTCATCGTAGGGTGGCCTATGTTCACGAGAAGCAATGGATTGACCCACAGGGCAGATTTGTCTTTGTTAAGGGCCTACTGGGTTCCGAGCCGGTGGTTTTTGGAAGTGTTTACGCCCCTCCCCCCCTGCAATGGGCACTGTCTGAGCGGCTGTTTGCGTTGTGGGACGAGATCCCCGAGGTCCTGACTGTGACGGGGGGTGATTGGAATGAAGTCATGGATGTGGGCCTGGACCGCCAGCGGCGAGCGCATGTGGTGTCTGACCCCCCCCCCCGCGGCTGCCCCCACCCGGTTGAGTGCGACGGCGCGCAGTCTGGGCTGGATCGATGTGTGGCGGCATTTTCATCCCGCAGTACAGGCCTTCACGTATGTATCGGCGGTGCATGGGTCATTCTCGAGGCTCGATTACTTGTTTGTACCCGGGGCCTGCCTGAGCCGTGTTAGGGACGCCGCGATACTCCCCAGGGGCCTCTCAGATCATTCCCCTGTCCTAGCCACCTTGACCCTCCCCGCTAAACGGCAACCTTTTCGCTGGCGTATGTCCGCCTGGCAGTTGCAGCGGCCGGACTATGTGGCGCACCTACGGGAGGCACTCGACCACTTCTGGCGCGAGAACTTGGTGGGGGGTGCCGATGCTATTGTGGTGTGGGAGGCGCTGAAGCCCACGATCCGGGGCATCGACATAACTTGGTGTGCGGCCGCTCGGCGGGAGCACCGGGAGGCCATTGTGGCTGCCGCGGCCCGCGTGGAGGAGCTGGAGCAGCGTGGTCGACTTGGGGGTGAGGAGGGCGTAGTGCGCCAGCTCCTGCAGGCCCAGCAGACTTACTCCTCGGTCCTATATGAGGAGGCCCGGCAGGCGTGGCTCGCCACGCGCAGTCGGATATATCAGTGGGGCGATAAGTCCTGCACCATGTTACATAGGCTTTGCCAGGCGACTTTCCAGCCCCTGGAGCTACCCGGCCTTACGGCGGGGGATGGCTCAGTCATGACCGACCCGGACCAATTGGCGGCCAGCTTTGCCCGCTACTACGAGGCACAATACGCTCCTCATACCCACTGGGGGAGAGCGAGATTGCCTCATACCTGGATGACTTACTCCCGCAGGCAGTCCCGGAGGAGACTAGAACGGCCTTAGAGGTCCCACTTACGTCCGAGGAGCTGGGGGAAGCCCTTGGCCAACTGAATACTGGGAAGGCGCCCGGCCCTAGTGGTTATCCTGCCGAATTTTATAAAAAGTTCCATGTCCAGCTGGGACCCCACTTTCGCAATGCGCTAGAGGCAGCGCGGTCTAGAGGCGAGCTGCCACCTGACTGGCGTCATGCTGAGATTGTGGTCTTTTTGAAGCCTGGTAGGGCGCCAGACCGTCATGATTCTTACAGGCCTATCTCCCTCCTCAACATCGAGGCCAAGATTTTGGCGAAAGCCCTGGCGAACCGCCTTCTGCCCCACATTGCCGACCTGGTCCACCCCGACCAGGCCGGGTTCATGCCGCACAGGGCCACCCGACATAATATCCGGCGGGCGCAGGCAGCGATCGACGCCATGAGTGCTAGGGATGAACAGGCCGCACTTCTCCTTGCGGACATGGACCGGGCCTTTGACTCGGTGAGCTGGGCATATCTCTTCACTTTGTTGGCCCGCCTCAACCTTGGGCCGGTTTTTTTGTCCTATATCCGTCTCCTTTATACCAATGTTACGGCGTCGGTCCGGGTGGCAGGCGCGGTCTCAGGACGCTTCCCAATCGGCCGCGGTACCCGGCAGGGTTGCCCGTTGTCCCCATACCTATTTGCCCTGGCCATGGAGCCCCTCGCGTCGCGGGTGCGACTGGATGCCCATTTGCGTGGCTTTGTCTGGAACGATACTCTTACGGATAGAATTGCACTCTACGCGGACGATGTCCTCCTGTTCCTTACAGATCTGCGGCGCTCGGGCCCTCGAATCCTGGAGATCATGCGGGGGTTTGGCGAAGTCTCCGGGCTCAACCTTAACCTATCTAAGTCGACCCTGTGGGTTTTACGTGGCGGAGTGGTTGCCGACCATTGGGCTGCTGACCTACGTGTGGCGACGGACGGCCTGAAATATTTGGGTGTTTTCCTCTCGACTTCGCGAGCCGTGGCCTGGTCACGCAGTGTCCTGCCGGTGTGGGAACGGGTCCAGACAGATGTTAAAACATGGTCCAGGATGCCACTTACGATCTTTGGGAGGTCGGCCATCTTTAAGATGGTGGCGCTGCCGAGACTGCTGTACCAACTTCAACATTTCCCGCACCCTATTGGCACGGAGTGGTTCCGCCAGGTGAACTCTGTGCTGAGCCGCTTCCTGTGGGAGGGCGGAGCAGCCAGGGTGGCCCTGAAGACCTGTTTTTTATCCACCTACTGTGGTGGCTTGGCCACGTCCGATCTCCTCTCCTATTACCAAGCATCGCATCTACTTGTTCTTAACGATTGGTGGTACGGGGACAGGAGTGACCCGGCGTATGCCCTAGAGCGACATCTTATGGGTGACCATACGCTCCACACCGTTCTCTACTCGGCGCGTATACGCCGTGGGTTGCCGTCGGTGACAAGGGTGGTCTTTGCAGTGTGGCGGCAGTCCTTGCGCCGCATGGGATGGTGGGGCAAATTGACGGCGGAAACGCCGCTGTGGCACAACGGTCTGCTCCCAGAACTGGCGGCCCTGGCTGGGTTCGAGGGTTGGGAGACTATTGGGATTACTCAACTGGGCCAGGTCATGTCCGGCGCAACCCTCAAATCCTTTGAAGAACTCCGAGTGGAGTTCCAAATGCCTCAGTCCCAGTTCTTCCGTTACTTACAGCTGCGACATGCCCTCGCCCCAAGCATTGCCGGCCTCGACTCCCTGCCGAAGTTCAGCCCGATTGAGGCGAAAGTCTTTATGGGAGACTTGGGAGACAAGAAAGTTTCTAGGATTTATCAGACCCTTGTTACTCACTGTTCGTCTACTCTCAGCTCCCTCCGGGAAGCCTGGGAGGTAGACGTGGGCACCTTGGACGAGGATGACTGGAGGGAGGCACTGGAGTCCCCGCGTGGCACCGCTATCGCGGTTCGGCTCCGCCTCATACAATTCAAGTATCTGCATCGTGCCTATTACACGCGTGAACGACTGTGGAAGGCTGGTTTGATTGCGTCGTCGGAGTGCCTGCGGTGTGGGGAAGTGCCTGGCTCCCTGTTGCATACAGTGTGGTCGTGTGGACGCCTGGCTGGCTTCTGGAGGGGTGTATGGAATTGCCTGGCTGAGGTCCTGGGCTGGGATCTCCCCCGCACCCACCGGCTAGGCCTGCTACACATCATGGAAGGGGTTGGGGGCAACATTTATAAACGTCATCTGTTGCTTCTGGGCCTGGTGGTTGCTAAGCGTGACTTGGCTCGTGCCTGGAAATCTGTGAGGGCCCCCCCCCCTGTCGGCGTGGAAGGCGGGGCTGGACTATTTTATGGGTCTTGAGAAACCGATTTTTGAGGCGAGGGGCTGCCCACGCAAGCACTTCAAGATCTGGAAGCGGTGGGCCGACTACCGTGGCCTATCCTTGGAACCCCCGGCGGAACAGGAGGAGGACATTTGATCGCAGCGTTTTCTCTGGCCCTAATGGCACAACCCGGGTTGCACCATACCTGCTTTTCTTCTGTGACTCGTCTTTGTATTGCTTCTGTACATGTGTGGAGGGGGGGGGGGGATAGTGGGTACGGGTGGGGGTGTAGTTGGGGTTGGGATGGGTAGTTGGGGCATTTTAAAAGCTGAGCCTCATTGATACTTGCTTAGTAATTCCTATGTATGTTCTCATTACATTGATCTTGATGTGGTGATCTTGGTGTGGGAAGATGCCACATGCTTGTCATTCTTTTGCTCAATAAACCTGGTTGTGAAAAAAAAAATAGTCATTTTTATTACTTACCCACCCAAAACCCCTGTGTTCCCTGGCATCCCATGCTAGTAGGTAAGTGACTAAAATAAAAAATAAAACATTTTCGCATTGAATTTTTGTTGCTCTAGCATGTGTTATAAACAACGCGATAAATGTACTTATAATTGATTGAACACAATTTGCGTTTTTGCTTGCGGGGTCATGGCATTTGCGTAGAGACAGATTGGTGGTAATGGTATACGGAGTGTTTGGCTGCGGGGTAACGTTTATATTCGTAAAAATCACCCTCACTAAAAGAAGCATTTTAAAATTCTGAGTTCAGGCATATCAAACTTTATTTTCCTACCTTGTTCCCAGGAGTAGTTATGTTTATAAGATGTCATAAACAAACTCTTCATTCTATCCTATGGGAGCAGGTAGCCTTGCAATAGTGAAAAACAAAATTGGCAGTATTTTACTATCAGGACATGCCACACACATCAGGGCATGTCCTACCTTTCACATACAACGCACCCTGCGCACAGGGGTACTGTGGGCCTACCTTAGGGGTGACTAACATGTAAGAAAAGGGAAGGTTAGGGACTGGCAAGTGTGTACACTTGCCAAGTCGACATGGCAGTACCAGACTGCACACAGACTCTGCAATGGTAGGCCAGAGTTACATTTACAGGCTGCTTGTGTGGGTGGCACAATCAGTGCTGCAGCCCACTAGCAGCATTTGAGTTACAGGCCCTGGGAATACACAGTGCACTGTACTAGGGACTGACTAGTAAATCAAATATGCCAATCATGGAATCACCAATCCATTACAATAATTTACAAAGGGAGCACTTGCACGTTGGCACTGAACAGCAGTGGCAAAGTGCTCAAAGCATATAGACCAACAAAAACGGACTTAAACACACAGCAAAAAAACAGGGGGTAAAGGCAAAAATACAGGGGAGACTCACACCAATGGTGCCGGGTCTAACACATACTAAATAGCAATCACACTAATATAAAACAAAACTAAAACTTATTGTCAAAGCCATCGGCTCGACCTATTGGCTATGCCAATGCTTGTTAAACATGGTAGGTCAGTCTGGGAAAAGAGTTAACCTTATTACCAATTTAACATCCAAATACAACAAAACTTAACTAAAAGATGACCAGTCAAATTTTGTGAAGGGCCTTTCAGTACATGGAAACACATGTTCCCATATTTTCAGTAACTTTTGATCCGTTTTTAGCTAGAAACTATTTTTTAGGTTAAAATCTGTAGATTATGCAGCAGATGGTGGATTATGTGGCAAATACAGCAATTCTATAACTATGTGAAAAAAGCCACTGTTGCAGAATTACATAATTCCATTGGTCCTGATTATAGTTAATTTTAGATCTACTAAGTTTGATGCAAAAGAACCATGACAGTGCTAATAAAGATAAGTGCAGGTTTTCTTTTATTAACAATGAAACCATGAATGAATTCCACCAGGTAAAACACCATCTACACACTGAAAAATGATTTTCTTCTCTGACACACTTATGGAAGAATAAAGCCGTCTTGTCGAGTACACAGTGGTTGAAGTGGGCAGGATCTAATGAGAACGACGTTCCCAATCTTTTTAAATTTAACAAAAACAGTTCCCTTACTTTTTGTTAAAACACAACCGTCTCTGGGTGGTTAATGCGTACTTTCAGGTGTCTCTGGATGAAAGAGAAAGGAGGGGGTCTCCTACACCCTGAAGCCAAGGGATAGACAGGCAGCCAAAAGTAGAAACAAATGGCAATTGCATATAGATATGATGACATACTAGAGGTACGTGTTAATTCTTTCTATTTATTTTCTCTGTTTTGTTTCTTATTTCAGAGTCCTTTACGAATATTTATATAGAAAACCTCAACTGTCCAAATAAACGAATGATCCAAGGAATAAGGTCTTCAGTCTGTTCATCTGGGCCTCCTAGTCCTGGGTTCGTCTTCCTCCCTTTGGAAAGATTTACCGGCTGGCCTTCTGGAAAAAAAACCCTGAGAGGTCTACTCAATGTCAGGGGAATTAGTCCCATCACCAACACCATGCCAGACTCAAGAGGGCAGTCCAGTCACCACTGCACCGGCAATCCGGCTGCCCAATTGCGAGTTTGGAGGCGGGACCGCCGTTGCAATGTCACAACTGCTGTTCCCTGGCGGTGGCACAGCAGTCAGGGGCTCAGCAATATGCTGGTGGTGCTGCTGCGGCACCACCATGAATATTAAGAGTTTCAGGACCGCCACTGATGTCATGGAGGTCTTTACTCCATGAAAAGGCTAGCGATCCTGAAAGCGGATGCTCATGTGCATGAGGATGCAGGCAGGGGGGCACATGTGCCCCCCATATGTGCATGTACTCCAGATCCTGCACGGCAAGTCCATTTTGTGCAGGAACAGGGGTGCATGCACACAGGGGGGGTCACATGTTGCCCCCCCCCCCGCATGCATTCCCATGCACATGGGCAACAGGCAGCCAATGATGTGCAGGAACTGGGATGCATGCACACAGGGGGCACATGTTGTGCCCCCTGTATGCATCCCCATGTACATGCACGTGCCCCCCTGTGTGCATGCACCCCAGTTCCTGCACTATATGGACTTTACAGTCCATGCAATGCAGGAACTCTTTTTGGCATTCCCACTGCGGCTTTTCTCCTGATGCAATGCTCAGATTTCCACGACGCTCTCCCGTTCCTGGGTTGTTGATCTGTTGGCGCTCTCCTCTTTCTGGGTGGTCATTCTCCCAGCTGTACTGGTCACAGTCCTTTTTCTTCCTGTTTGCCCACAGTCTTAGTCTCTGGCGATATGTGGCAGCTGTTCCTCTCCTTCCTTTTCCTACGTCTCCTTCTGTTTTACATCCTTCGGGCCACTCCACAACTGGTCCGTGGTCCTTCCAAGACGGATGCTCCTCCATTCGACTGTGGATTCGCCCAGTGGACACGAGTCATCTCCATCATCTAGTGCGCTGCCTGCTCACACAGTGGTGCTTTGTCAGCCATGTTGAGACTCCCAGCGGCCGTATAGGGGTCCCTAACACACAAGTGTTCTTGTTAGGGTGCCTGTTGTTGCATATTGATGTTATGTGCACTAGGATACTCATGTTTCTTGGCAGACTCTGAAAAGGAAATATGTATTATGGTGGAGGTGTTTGAGTGTGGTTAACGGAAAGTATGATGCATGATGCAATGAGCAATGTGTGAGTGTATAATGAAGAATAAAGTAATAATTGACCTTAGTTGCCATGTGGTGTAATCCATCTGCATGCTCCTGGGCTGGGGAAGACGCTACAACTGGCGACGAGTAGGGGATATGTGTCCAAGAAGACAAGACTGCTATCCCTGAGAGTTTTCAATACAATGGGAAATTGCTCATGCGTGCCACGTGTGCCTAGGATCAAAGCATAGTCTGCTACCAGTTCATGTGGAGTCCAGGACCTGATTCAGCCCATACACGGCCACAGAAGAAAATGAAGGCCCTACAGAGGATCATATTCAAAATGACTGCCAAATATGGCCGACCAGGTGGTTGACTGATGCTAAGCCACGCCCGAAATACAGAGCAACTAATCGGACAAAGCAAGAAATAAAAAATCACGTCAGCAAGGTACGAAAAACAGGGAACTTACCTTCACAGGTGACTGAAGTATACTGTGACCATGATTCCAAAGCACCTTCTGCTTACAGGAGTTTTCAGAGCCAGCTTGCATCACGATCATTTAAATGGCACATGCTGACACAATGGGGGAAGAATCGAGTGTGAAATACAACGTAGCTGTGTTCCTGTAGCCACCACCGCCTTTTGGCACTAGTAAGAAGCAGAACATTGGTGGGAGGCGTGCTGCATGGATCGAAACATTCGCTAACTCCATCCACGCCACAGAGGAAGAAGATGACAAGAAGTTAATCAAATATTTGAAAAGCCTTGCAGGTCAAGTAGTTTATTTGCATAGTTAATTAAAACCGTTGCAATACAAAAAATGTGTTCAGTTAAAAAACTATCATATATATACATAATACTCATTTGCTCATGTTTCTTCTATCTAAAAACCATGCTAAAACAAGCATTTACAATGCAATGGTCTCGTCTTTGTTAAAGTTAGAGCTATTGGCATTGCTCATGAAATTTTTGTTTTTAAAACGTATATAAATGGGATTGTCATATACAATGCCAATAGCTTAATCTCTCGCAAATGCGAGACCTATTGCATTTGCACACACAGCGCCACAGCCACACACACAGAGCCACACACAGAGCCCCACACACACACACACAGAGCCACACACACACACACAGAGCCACACACACACATACAGAGCCACGCACACACACAGAGCCACACACACACACACACAGCCACACACACACACAGAGCCACACACACACACAGAGCCACACACACACAGAGCCACACACACACACCTACACATGTTACCATCCTTGTGGGGACTATGTGTTTTCACCAGCCTTGTGGCGACTAACCCTTCCCAATGTTTGAAAAATATACCAATAACAGAAAAATGTTAAGAAAAAAATCATAATACAGGATCCTGCTTCAATTTTACAAATATGTTATTTAGTCACGCGCACAGAACCATCATTGTGGGGACTTGGACATGTGTTACCATCCTTGTGGGGACCTACTCAATAATTCTCATTTCTGATTGAATACACTCATTATCTAACAGATAAATGCTATTTTTCAGTGCCATACATACACAACATGATACTTTAGTTAAATTTGAATAGGTCACTATGTCCTAGGTGCACCTAGAACAGAGATTTGTCTAATAATGCATTTTACAGTAGAAAATGATCTTATATATAAAGTGCATGGACAGGGATTCACAGATGTTTAGCCTATTACTGAGTGCACACAAACATTAAGGAATATGAAAACAACACATAGTTAAATTAATTTAGAGGCTTAAGATCCTGCAATGGGGTCAGATGGCAAAACCAAGTTGCCATCTGACCACCTAGTTGTTTTTCATCAACCTCACCAATTGGCACCATCTACGTATGGCTGTACATTAATAGTCCCCAAAGAGATGGCATGATATTATAATAATATTCTAGAGCTGACAGAGTAAGTGTATGATGATGATAATTTTCAAGCCCCCACAGAGATATTGCATGATTAGATTGATGCCCAAGTCCCTACAGATATTGTGGTTTTGGTGTACGATGATAGTCATGCTGCAGTTCATGCAGAAATAACACTATTACAGTAATGCACACGTCCCACAGAGATAGTTTGTGATTATAGGAATGCCCAGGTCTCCACAGAGATAGTGTGGTATTATAGCCATGTTCAAGTCCCCACAGAGATAGTGTGTGATCATATTGACGTTCAAGTCCCCACATAGATAGTGTGTGATCATAGTAATGTTCAAGTCCCCACAGAGATAGTGTGATCATATTCACGTTCAAGTCCCCACAGAGATAGTGTGTGATCATAGTAATGTTCAAGTCCCCACAGAGATAGTGTGTGATCATAGTAATGTTCAAGTCCCCACAGAGATAGTGTGTGGTCATAGTAATGTTCAAGTCCCCACAGCGATAGTGTGTGATAATAGTCATGTTCCAGTCTCCACTGAGATAGTGTGTTAATGCGAACATGTGAAAAGATAGAAATACCCACTAGGACGCTTCTCAAGTTATTTGGTTCAGAAGCAGAACACAGCTGAAGGGAGTTAAGGAGTTGACTGTCTCCATACAGTCAAAGGTGATGGTGTTCTCTTTAACCTGAGGCCGTGGGAGGAGGGGATGACAGGCTTTTTATTTTGAACAGAGCAATTACAGCACCTTGAGCGAGCTGCTCCTACGCTTTCACATGCAAATTGGCCTTGACATCGGAAATTGTTTTTAACTTCCCTGACTGGTTTCACTTCATTCCTGAGAATGGACCAGGAGGGTATGACTATTTTAACTGCAGGAACCTGAGTGGAATTAATTCTTGCATACTTTAATGAGATTAGAAAGACCGTCATCCTTTGCCTTCTTGTATTCCTGAAATTGCACTTTTGCACGCTGTTTAAACTACACTATGACAAGACAAAATAAAAACGCTTTCAGCTTTGTAATTCTTTTCCAGCTGCAAATGAAAATATGCTTTCATCACGTTTAAATCTCCTTTCTCGTGGGCTGAGAATTCAGACACAGAATGAAATAAACAGCAGGTTAGACTGAGGAACATTTTTGCGCAGCAAATACATGGGTAATGTAACCATCCGAAACTCTTCATACTTACAAATGTTATACTTAAGAAATAATGCAATATGACCCACATGCTTCTATTTGTGTGGTTTACAAACTTTGGAAAAAAGATTACGTACAATTAAAAAGGTCACTGTATTCAAGTTTTATGATTTCTGATGGGTTTGCTTCCTTCAAATCACTATCCTCTCTGTTGCTAGATGAGCTCCAAATCCTGAAGTGTGTTTAATATGCTAAGTGTGTTTAAGGCTGCAGTACCACCTCCTGTCTACAGGGGCAGAGCGAGCAAAAAAATAAACACACTTGGTGAAACACAGGTCCCCACAAGGCATTTTTTTAAAAAGTTGTAAAAATTGCCACAGATGTTTTTTAAGTCATTTCAAATCATTTAGAAGACATTGCCTTGTGGGGACTTGGGTTCAGGTCCCCAC
Organism: Lissotriton vulgaris; assembly: GCF_964263255.1. Lineage (NCBI taxonomy): Eukaryota > Metazoa > Chordata > Amphibia > Caudata > Salamandridae > Lissotriton > Lissotriton vulgaris. Next base: position 113,430 of record NW_028250404.1, read on the forward strand.
AGCGCAATCAAGTCCCCACAGCGTGAGTGTGTTATCACACTCAAGTCCCCACAAGGATAGTAACACAAACACACACACACACACACACATACATACATACATATATGGGCGAGCTGGATTCCCGGACGAGCCCCCGTCATTTTCCTGTCATTTCTTCGGAGGTTGTGCGGGTCAGGGGACCGGAGGGGACACTTTGCAAGGAGCAACTTACAGGACAGTAGTGGATGCTAAGATGATAAGCCTCCGCCGCAACAAGCACCTAAAAAACCCCCCCGCATCACTCACCTTCATGAAGCGCTGCATTCTGGGACCTGTAGTTTCGCTGCAGCCACCCAGCTTCAGGTGCAGTAGATTGAACACTCAGGAGGTGGGATTAGTGGCAAACCTATCCGTGTGCGGCAGGACTGTGTATAAAACTTTCATTTTGGCCCACACCCTGTTCATAGACTCTGGGCGCTGAGGAAGGCTAGATAATGCCAAAATGCATACGCCACTGAGAGTCACAGCTTCAATAAAGGTGTTTCCTGTCTCCCCCCTACTTGGCCTCTGCTTCTTTGTCCAAAGGAATGTTCTGCATATATATATATATATATATATATATATATATATATATATATATATATATATATATATATATTACCTACTGGCGGTCGCCAGTAGGTAGTTATAGTTAGGATTTTTTTCAATGCAAAATCTCAAAATTCTATTGTGAATAACTTTGGCGTCGGTTGACGAATCTGCCTGATAATTTCCTCAAATTTGCCTCGTCAAGCTCCGGTCCTTCCCTGAAAGTTTGGGGGGATTCGTGAAGTGGGGACCGAGATAAAAGGGGGGTCCCAAAACGTGTGTTCCCATGTTAATTTCCATAGGGCGGTCAAACTCACTTTTAGCCCGAACGGCTGAATGGATTTCCACCAAACTTGGCAAAATTGTAGGGACTGGTAGCCCGATGTGCCTTTGCTTGACCACCAATGTACTGTTGTGGTGGTCCTCTTGGTGGTGGTGGTAGTGGTGCAGATGCTCCAGCTGTTGCTGCTACAGTAGCCATTTGAAAGTACAAAATAGTTCTCTGTATTGCTGAAACAGGTCTTCCTCAGTCAAAGGACAAAGTCAGAATAAGGAAAAAAGGTGGTGTCTTTCATCATTTGGAAAAAAGAACTGTTCTGGACCAATGAGAAGTGTTATTTTCAGGTCACAAGACCAGGGATTTCATCATTATGAAACCAAAACTGTTCTGCACCAATAAAAAGTGTTATTTTCAGGTCACATGACCGACGCGCTTACGCGGCGCGCCCCCGGGCGTGTCGCCTAAGCGCGTCACATGTTTACATTGCGCGATCGTATTCGCTCGAGTGCTTCCGGGTGCGCTTACGCCGTGCGTATCACGTGGACGCGGCTACGCGATACGTCACGATGATGTTTTCATTTGCGGCAATAGCGCTAACGGGACGCTCTCCGGAGTGCGCCCTGGGGCGCTTCAAAAGACTACACTTTCCGGGGCGCTCACCAGGGCGCGCCCCGGGAGCGGTCCAGGGTAAAAAAAAAAAATAATAATAAAAAAAATGATATACATTAAAAAAAATTGTTTTAAATACAAATAAAATATAGGATTCATTCATTTTCAAAAATATTACATTTTATAGCTATAGACATTTGCTGTTAACAAAATTTTGAAATTCAAAGGAAAAAACATAGGTTTGGGGCCTTATATATAGTTAGGAATTAGCATTTAAAAAACCTTTGAAATTCACTGAAAAAACCATAGGTTTCACACCAGTTATAGTTAGGAATTAGCATTTAAAAAACCTATTAAATTCACTTAAAAAACCATAGGTTTCACACCAGTTATAGTTAGGAATTAGCATTTAAAAAACCTATTAAATTCACTGAAAAAACCATAGGTTTCACACCAGTTATAGTTAGGTGGAAGTTTTACTCGCATAAAACCATTGAAATTCCCACGTTATAGTTAGTTGGACTCACTATAACTTGCGCGTGTAATGCACTGATGATGACATCACATATTACATCACTCATGACATGGTCAGTGACATCACTCATGACATCACTGATGACACCATCCATTGAATGTGTGTCTTTCTGAAAAATAAACATGTTTTATATATGTATATGTAAAGGTCGATGGAAGAATAAATGTTTCAATAAGTGTCTTAATGGATGTTTTAAAAAAAAAATTGATTGGTTAACTGGCTTATTAAGTGAATCATAGTGAATACATATATTAGCGAGTATTGTTTAAATATTTAAATGTTTGTATCAGTGTTTCACTTTGTGTATAAGTGGCTGCATGGGTTGGTGAGTAGCTACATGTGTGTGTATATGGGTTATTATATATTTTTTTAGTATCAGTATAAGTGTCTGTATGATTTGGTGGGGGTGTTACTTAGCACATAGATGCATCAATGACTGACTCACTGTTTGTATGTGTTTTGAAGACAGCATATGTGCCGGACTGTATGGGTGAATGAGTGTGTATATGTATGTGTTAGTAAGTGAATGACTGTCTTACTAGTGTCTTTATCAGTAACTACATATGTTTTAATCTAGTATATGTGAGTATTGATGTATATAAGTGAGTATATGTGAGAGTGAGACATTGAAAGAGTTCTTGTTTTAATATGCATGTGTTTCTATAAGTAATTGTTTAAGAGAGTAAGTATGTGTAAGTTTCCTTAGAAGTAAGGTGGTAGTGTGTGTATAGCTGTATATGCAAAAAAATGGATGTTCAATAGTTTATTTGCATGTGTGAGTATGTGTGTGAGCAACCTTTGGAAGACTGTTGGTGTGTAACAGGATGTATAGGTGTCTCACTACATATGATGAGTGAGTATATGTATGAATGACTATATAGAACTGTTGGTGAATGAGTGGATGTGTATATAAATGGTGGAATTACTGAATTGGTTGTTATAACTGGTATAGGTATCTCCACTTTTTTGAAAATGTTAGTTTCTATTTTTGAATATGTGTTTCAAGGGTTACTTTACAGTGAAAGGAGGTCAGTCACTCTGTCACAAGGATGGTGTCATCAGTGATGTCATGAGCGATGTCACTGACCATGTCATGAGTGATGTAATATGTGGTGTCATCAGCAGTGTATATATATATATATATATATATATATATATATATATATATATATATATATATATATATATATATATATATATATATATATATATATATATATATATATATATATATATATATATATATATACAGCAACAGCAGTATTTCAGGGCTCCGCATTTCATCGACCCAGAAAGACCACACGAATCCAAAACGTAAATGAAGGCACAGGGTTTATTAAAGTCTAGTCCAACAAAATCTGACGCGTTTCGGGCATCCGCCCTTGCTCACAGACAGTCAGTTAGTGCGGCATTCACATTTAAGTACCCAGAGCTTCACAGTTTTTTTCGATGTGTCAATTAACATTTTTTTCATTAGCATTTTTTTCTTTTTTTCAAACACTACATCATGTGATCATGGAAAGAAAGGACATACTCCATTGTAAGCACTACAAAGTCTGTTTTCCAAACATACATGTTAACAATTGATCTCTACTACATTAGATGGTTAAAATCCATAATATATAAAGAATGAGTTAGTTAAAATTCATTATTTATAACAATATATACAATGGCCAATAAATGCGACAAAGTAAATACAATTAGACGCAAATAAAATAATTGCTTATAATGCAAGCAGACCCAAGCGAAGAGAGCCTTGTTCACATACATTTAAAGAGAGACTGAATAATTCATTTAAATAAAACCCATACACTGTGCAAACTACGCAATCTCGTGCAAATACGCAAGTAAACATCCTGATAAAGTGCAAGTGCAATGTGCAATTTGTATTATCAGCATTATAAAGTGTCAAAGTGCCATTCTGTGCAAGAATTGCATAAATGTAAACAATTGGATAAAATCCAATATGAATGGGTTCTATGTCTCCTTTTTTTATATAACAAGGCAATCTGAAACCAGAATGCTCAGAATGCAAGAAGGCCAACAATGTAATTGAACCAAAAAAGAAGGATCTGTAGTAGAGAAACCACTATAGATAAGTTCTGACGTGGTTATAAAACAGGAAAACAGAAAATGACAAGTAGTCCTGTACGGCTATGTCCTAATTAAGTAAAAAAGTGTATCCCAAAAAAATATTTAACAAGTGAAAAAAAGCTGTATGGCACCGACCATGAAGCAATTTATGATAGGGAAAATGAGAAAGTAAAAAGGTATGTATATGAAATTCTGTGTACAAAAATATCCCAAAACCAATGATATTACTGACAGATGTTGTTATGCGGTAAGTAGAAAAACAGGCAACAAAGGTTTAAAGGAAAACGTGCAAATCCTCTGTATTATTGAGCCCATTTGGAAATCTGCTGTCTAATTCCAAAATAAACTGGGACTCAAGTCTCCTCAGCATCCTATCTCTGTCCCCACCCCTCGCAGGTTTGTCTACAGAGGCGATGACAAAGTATGATAGGCATTGTAAATCATTTTTGTGATTGCTTTTAAAATGCCTAGCCACCGGATATGATGGATCGTTGTTTACGATGGCACGGAGATGTTGAAGGATCCTGACATGCACGGGTTGTCGCGTACTGCCGACATACCTAAGTCCACATGTGCATGTCAGGACGTAAATGGCAAACTCAGTTTTACAAGTGAACTGGCCCCTGATGTTAATTGGGTCAGCACAGAACGGTGTGTAATACTGAGTAGTAGATTTGCCAAATTTGCACGCCCTGCAGGAAGTGCAGCGTTTGAAACCAAAACGAGATTTCATCCACTCTTGTTTCTTCCTAAGTTCAGGAAAATCATGACAGATATGTGATCTTAAGGAAGGGCCCTTCCGAAAGGTCACAGTTGGACCATCAGGCAATCTAGGTTTTAACACCTGATCTGTAAGCAAGACTGGCCACCTTTGTGACATGATAGATTTTATTAGTCTAGCTTGCCTGCTATAGGCAGTTATGAGTCTTGGTGCTTCAGTACTATTCTCAGGGACACTGACAGATCTAGTGTTCTGCGTTTGGTCTAGCAAAGATTCGCGAGTTCTGATGTTCGCTTTCTGCAAAGCCACTTTGAGAGTAGATTCACGGTAGCCCCTTTGTCTGAATCTCTCCAAGGCTTCTTTAGTGCAGACCTCAAGATCAGATTCTGTGCTGCATATTCTTTTGATCCTGAGTAACTCGCCTAGGGGGATATTTTCCACTACATGTCTAGGGTGGGCACTGCTGGCATGAAGAATACTGTTGCCAGCAGTGCTTTTTCTATGCAGTTTAGTTGCTAGGTGTCCGTTATGTACAAAGATTTTAACATCCAAAAATTCAGCCTCACGGTCACTGATGGATTTAGTGAATCTTAGATTTTCCTGATTAGTATTGAGGCTAATCACAAAGTCATCAGCACTAGCAAAATCTCCACGCCATAAAACAAAAACATCGTCTATATAACGAATCCATAGCAAAACATGTTTATCAAAAATAAACGCATGTTGCCGCTTGAGGACCTGTTCCTCCCACCAGCCTACGTGTAAACAGGCATAGCTGGGGGAAAAACATATATATATACTGTTTTTTGACTTGCCTAAACCTTTTGAAAAATTTTCTCAAACTTTTCCAAGAAAATGCCCTGGTGAATCATGTTCTGTGATCCTAAAGTTGAGGGTGGGAAAAAAAGGGGTTAAGTCAAAAAAAGTACACTTCCCATGTTAATTCTAATAGGACCTTTAGTTGAGCCGGCAGCCTGAAGCACTGGATGGAATTACACAAAATTTGGAAGACAGGTAGTTGTTGAGAAATTTAAGAAAATAAAGATAGTGACATCTTTGGCTGCGACTAATTTGCAAATAATATTGAGCTTGTGTAGGTAAATACAGAGCTCTGATTGGCTGCCCACACTTTAACCAGGATATGTTGGCAGCCATCTTGGGAGGGACTGGGCTTCATCCGAGTCCCAAAACAAAATGTAAAAAAAAAGAAAAGGTGCAGGGTAGGAATACCCTGACCCCCAAGCCCTGGTCTTGTGACACACTAAGAACCCTGCCATGACTTAAAAGCATTTTTTAGGTCTCGCCTGAGCCAGCGCATGCGCTAGTCTGGCGAGACATTTAGTGAGTGGGCTTCAGAAATCCGACCACAAGCTTTTGCTTATGGCCTAAAGCTTGCAGTTACTCGTGCGGGCACGTGCACAGCCTCCATCTGGCTTTCCTTGCCACACCCTTACTGCGCACCATCAGGCGCCATCTGGCTTTCCTCTCGCTTGCTCTCCTAAGTACCTCACTTCGCCTCTCCCACACCACAGTGCGTGTCTCAGGGCCGCGCGTCTTGTTTCCTTCCCTTCCCTGCCCATGCGTACCTCCCAGTTGTCTATATTATATCCTGCAGCCATTTCACTCTTAACTCCCTACAATCTCTTACATCTCTTCCTACCCTTTACCTTCCTTCCACATCACTTCCTGTAGTTCTCATCTATTTAACTCCCTTCCATCTCCTCCCTAAACTTCTTTATTCAATGTGCTGGTTTCTGTAATCTCACATGGGAGGGCCTCAGTGGGGCAGCAGGGTGTTACATTCATTTACCCGCGGTGGATGGTGTGGTTTGCTGGGTGATGGTCTCCCTGCAGTGAGTCTCAGTGGGAGCAGGTTGGTGGCTCGTGCAACCTTCCTAGCCTATCTCAAGGCTGTGTGAGATGATTATTCCGTCAGAGTGGCGCTCCAGCCTCGCAACCTTCCTCTGCTTCAGCGTCACTGCGAGTCTGTGACAGGTGTGTGGCTCTAATTAGTGAAGCAGGTGCAATGCCGCCATGGTCTGGGGTCGCGAGGGGCATTCGGGACCCCCCTCCACTCCCCAAGTTGTGTCGGTCTTTGACTATCATACCGAATAGTCCGGGGCATTTTCTTGCATGCCATAGAGCGTGTGGTAGTCTTGCTGCATCACTTGTTTCTGACGGCATCTGGACAGGGGATTGTTCTTGTGCACTTCATACGACATGTGTGGCGTGTGTTGGATTGCTTGTGGTGCAGGGTAAGTCACACATTAAGGCACCTGTTTAGTGTGTTGTATTCCTGACACAAATTAAGTTTATGTGTGTGTTTGTATTGATGTTTAAATCCAGATATTCTCCCCCACTCCTGTTCTTAGATCAACGTTGACACCATTGCTCTAGTTCAGCTGTCCCACTGCCTTGAAAAAGGCCCAAGTGTCTGTCTCCAAGCCAGTTTAAAGCGCTAACAATAACGCCGCCGGAGTTACGCTTCATGTGAAGCACCAGACCAGGCCGTTTCACTGAGTGAAACCTGCCATTTAAACTGACTATGCCTCAGCTTAGCAAGCCTTTCTGAGACCCTGGCATGTTGTGTCATCTTTCAGTGTTCACGGGCAAATCAATTTTAGGGAGGCAGTGTTAGCAAATGTGTAAGGGGAGGAGTATCACTATCTTTATTCAGTGCCAACTCACCTTATGCAGGTATTATTATTATTACATTAAATTTGTAATGCGCACAGCTACCCTTGACAGGGTTTCCCGGCGCAGGTATGTCCACTACTGCAGACTGAGTGAACTTAGAGCTAATCCCTGAGAGAAAAGCCAGGTCTTTAGATCTCGGCGAAACTTGAGGTAAGAAGATTCGTGTTTCATAGAACTGGGGAGAGAATTCCAAAGCTTAGGTCCGAGACATGAGAAGGAGCGACGACCCACTCTGGTTAATTTAAAACTGGGTGTTGCATAATCACCTTGAGTGGATGAACGTAAAGGCCGGGAAGGGACATATGGATGGATACGTTCCTGAAGATATTTATTTATTTATTTATTTATTAAAACATTTATAAAGCGCGAACGAAGGCCCTTGGGCATCTCGGCGCTGAGAGTCTCTGCAGTGTTTAACCAACAAGGGGAGCTAGAGTTTATTGATTAAAAAGCCAGGTCTTGAGTTGCTTGCGAAAAGACCAGAGGGAGGTACTCGTTTTGATCGAGTGTGGCAAGGTGTTCCAGAGTTTAGGAGCGGCTACAAGGAATCTTCTGTCTCCCCATGAGACAGATTTGGTACGTGGTACCACCAGTTCGTGTGAGCTGGATGAGCGTAGCGTTCTGGAGGGACTGTAGGGAATGAGATTTTGAGTAAAAAATGCAGGTCCGACATTGTGTAGAGCCTTATATACTAAGCAGAGGGACTTGAACTTAATTCTCTTTCTTACCGGCAGCTAGTGCAACTGTCTTATAGTTTCTGACGCAGATTGGTGTTTGGGAATGCGCCCAAGGAGCCTGGCAGCTGCATTTTGAATAATTTGCATTTTTTGTAACACTCTTTCTTGGGCACCCAAAAACAGAGCATTACAGTAGTCTAATGTAGACAAAATCAGGGAGCTCACCAGGGTTTTTCCGGCATTCTCGGGTAGAAATGGCAAGATTTTTTTTTATGAGCCGTAATTTGTGGAAAGCCGAAGAGGAGATCTGGTTTGCTGAGGTAGAAAATTGAGGCGATTGTCAAACATGACTCCTAGATTCCTCACCTTGATAACCGGAGCCGGAAGCTGGCCCATAGATAACGGCCACCAGAGGGAGGACCATTCCGGGGTTAAGTTGCCGAAAATGACAACTTCCGATTTGTCGGAGTTTAATTTCAGGCAGTTGGAGGCCATCCAACTCCCTATTGCCAGCATGCCCTGATTAAAATTGTTGGCAATTTTATGCCCATCATTCCTGACGGCGAGGACCAGCTGGGTATCATCTGCGTAGGATGTAAGACTCATCCCATGTGCCCGAATGACTTTGGCAAGGTCCGACACATAAATGTTAAATAGTGTCGGACTAAGGGATGAGCCTTGAGGAACTCCACGTGGCAGTGACAAGGAGGATGATTCAAAAGATCTAATAGTGACGACCTGGGACCTGTTCGCAAGGAAAGAAGCAAGAAGTTTCTTGGCGTTATGTAGGATGCCCATGCTTTCGACACGATCGACCAGGGTGACATGGTCGACCGTGTCGAAGGCCGCAGATAGGTCCAGCAGTATCAGGACTGCTGTTCCTCCCACATCCCGGATAGATCTAATGTCGTCCGCCGCTTTAACCAGGGCGGTCTCTGTTCCATGGTATTGGCGGAAGCCGAACTGCGACTCATCCAGTAGCTTGTGTTCCTCGATAAAGGTTGATAGTTGGAGATTCATAACTTTTTCAACTATTTTTGCCAAGAGTGGGAGACTAGCAATTGGACGATAGCTTTTTAGTTCTTCCTTAGCGAGGTTCGGTTTTTTGAGGAGGGGTTTTATAAGGGTCTTTTTTTAAATCTCTGGGTAAACGCCTGTACTAAACATGGCGTTACAGATTGCAGTCATAGCCGGGAGAACCACTTCTATGATCGGGAGCAGAACTTTCAGTGGACATGGGTCTAGGGCAGAGCCCGATTTGATAGAAGATATGATGTTCCGTACCCGAGGGCAGGAGACATCTGTGAACTGCAGGAAGGTAGGACCAGAGTAGGAGGTAGGTGGTTTCGAGGAGATGTTAGCATTATTTGCGAAGACCCGATAGATGTCCTCAACTTTACTAAAAAAAAAGTTAGACAGATCGTTGCAGAGTGATTGGGAGGGGGGAGGTGTCAGGTTGGGAGAAAATCCAGCTAGCTGTTTGGTGGTTTCGTATAATGCTTTGTTAGAGTTTTTTGCTGATTCGATTCTCTCACAATAGTACTTTTTCTTTGCCTCACAAATTAAGATTTTATATTTAGCCACTGATTCTTTGTACTTGATTTTGGATTCTTCTGCATAGTCTTTCTGCCAATGCCTCTCTTTGTTCCTACACTGTTGTTCCTACACTGTATGGGTACGTAACTCCTCTGAGTACCAAGGGGCCGACGGGGCAGATCTATTGCGGGACCGTTGTTTGACCTGGACCAGTTCTGTGGCCGCAGAACCCACCCAGTCGTAGAATTGGGTAGTAGCAGTATTGGGATCAGTTGATAGCAAGGAGATAGAATCAGTAAGGAGAGTTTCCAGACTGGAGATATCTATATCATCCCATGCCAGGTAGGGTTGGCGGGGATTAGGGCATGATTTGACGGCAAGAGAGTCATGAAATGACAATGATGCCAGGATGAGATGGTGATCAGACCAGGTAAGGGGGAGTATTTGGGTGACTTGCAAGCCCGCTGCATTAGTGAAGATGCCATCCAATGTATGGCCCCCTTCATGCGTGGGAGAGTTCACCAGGGGTTGGAGACCAAAGGTGGACATATCTGCTAGGAAGGTGGCGGTGTCAGGGTTTTCAGGTGTGTCAAAGTGAAAGTTGAAATCACCCAATATCGTGAGGGAATTGTCGAGGGCGGATGCTTCCAACGTAGACCTGAGGTCTGAAATAAAATCAGTCCTGGGCCCCGGAGGACGGTAAAGAAGAATCCCTTTAAATGTGTAGGATGGGGACAGCTTGATGGAAAATTCTAGGGCTTCACAGAATGATCGTGTGATCGTTTTAATCCTTACTGAGAAGGTATCACGTGCGATGATAGCAATGCCACCACCTTTTTTCCATTGTCTATCCAATCTGTGTGTGGAGAACCCTTTAGGAACAGCGATCGCTAGATCAGGATCGGACGCATTGTCCATCCAGGTTTCTGTCATAAAGAGTAGGTCCGCTTTGTGATCGTTGATCAGCTCGTGTATGTCCTGTCGGTGTTTACCGAGCGAGCGGACATTGGTAAGGGTGAATATATAAGATTTCATGGAGTTGTCCTTATTACAGGGGGATGGTTTAAAGATGGAGGGTATAGAGGCTTTGCAGCCTGAGCAATGTGTGACCGGGCTTTTGGCCAGGTAATATGGATCAGATATGAGGCAAGCCTGTTGGGTCGGGGGACGTAGCTGCAGAAGCTGGGTGGCAGAGTAGTAGCCTCGTGGGGGCAGAGGGTGGGAGCCAGGGGGGGTGGCCCTCGGCCCGGGCCAGGCGCAGACGGGCTTGCCTTTGGCGCGCCCGCTGCGCAGTCGGGTGGGTCTGTTGTTTATATTCATAGTTAGTGGTGGGCGGGAGGAGGGTGGGAGGGGCGCAGAGCTATCCCGCCAGCCTTCCCTTCCCAAGATGGCGCCTAAAGTTGTGCAAAGGGGTTCCCAGCGCCTAATAACGGCGGCGTTGAGGGATGCAGTGTAAATGAGCCTCAGGCGAAGTAGTCTCGCACCGAGGTGGGGGCGGGTATTAAAAACGCACAAGATAGACAGGAGCGGTCCCTTGTTTGATTTTAAAGACAAAACACAGGGTCTTAAATTTGATACGGTTGTCAATGCGGAGCCAATGCAGGTCCCGAAGGAAAGGAGAGATGGATATTTTTCTTGGGACGTCACATAGGAGGCGGGCTGTGGAATTCTGGACCACCTGGAGCTTCTTCAATACCTTCCGCCCAGATAAGGAACGTTACCGTAGTCCAGGCGAGAGGTGACAAGTGCCTGGACTACCGTTCTTTTAGTGGAGTCAGGGAGCATCCAGATGATCTTCCGTAACCACCTTCAGATGTGTTAAACAGGTGGCGGCAACACTAACCACCTGTTGCCGCATTGAGAGATTGTTATCAATAATAAACCCAAGATTACGGACTTGGGTAACGGGTTGGGGAAGAGGACCCATTTCCTGGGGCCAATGTTGGGCACCCCAGAATGCTTGTGTTTGCCTAAAATAACAACCTCGTTCTTGTCTCCGTTTAATTTCAACAGATTGGAACACATCCACTCCGACACCCGACGTAGACCAAGCTGAAGGGAAGAGATGGAAGCTCCTTTAGTAGAAGACAAAGAAAAAATAATTTGAGGGTCATCGGCGTACGAATATAGGGATAGACCCGCATCCTCCACAAAGGTCGCCAGGGGTCTCACATAGATGTTAAAGAGCAAAGGGCTCAGAGTGGACCCCTGAGGAACTCCATACGCAGATGACCGGATAGTAGATGAGGAATTGGAAGAAAAGACCTGAAACGTACGTTCGCTGAGAAAGGAGGCCAACCAAGTTAGAGCAGGGCTTTCAACTCCTGCCGACTGAAGAGACTTTAAGAGGATGGTATGTGACACTGTATCGAATGTGGCGCTCAAGTCGAGTAGAATGAGCGCCATAGTCTCCGCCCGGTCAAGGCAGGAGCGCAATTTCTCAGTTACCCCCAGCAAGATGGTCTCTGTAGAAAAAAGGGTTCTAAATCCTGATTGCGAATGATGTAAAAAGCCCGAACATTCCACGTGAGCTGTAAGCTGAAAGTTCACATGTTTTTCCAAAATTTTGGAAAGCACAGGTAACAGTAAAATTGGATGAAAATTTGACAGAATTGTGGGATCGGCTCCGGGCTTTTTTAACAAGGGGACCACCATAGCACGCTTCCAATCCAGAGGAACACAAGACTCTCGTAAAGAAGTTCTTTAAGGGTGAAAGCTGTTGCAAAATGTTAACAGGTAAGGGGTCTAAAGGAGAGCCGGATTTTACCCTAGCTAGACAGTCAAAAAAAGATCTGTCGTCAAGAGGAGGCCATATAGAGATCTTAACTGTTGGGGAACAGTGGCTCTCGTCGGTCGTACCAGACAGGAGACTCTCAGTGTTAACGGGAGTGGAGGTCATTAAGGAGCTGCATATGGTCTCGACCTTAGTGATGAAGTAATTTGCAATATTATTGCATTGAGTCTTGTCGAAGGTGGGTGGCACAGGTGAAGTGTTAGATCCTGCCAGCTTCTTAACCATGGAAAATAGAGCCTGCGGACGGTTCAGTGAGTTAATAATGGTGTACAAAACAAAATAGGCTTTTGCCGCCTTACAGGCTAGGTGATACATATTAAGGCGGCCTTGTAATCAGACTTACAACTGGGGGCATAGGTCTTACGCCATCTTCTTTCCAAGTGCTTGCACTTGGATTCCATGATCCTTAGATCATTATTGAACCATGGGGCAGGAGGGTGGTGAGCGAAGCTGTGTTTCGGTACCAAAGGCAGGCAGGAGTTAATGGACCTAGCTAACCAATTGGACACCACAAAATTTAAGGATCGAAGAGGTAGATTGGTGTCCGGGGGATTCACCATTAGAAGACTATTAAGGGAATCTAAATCTAGCTTGTTCCAAGGCCTCCGGCTGCCTATGTCATCCGTGAGGGCTGGCGCAGCATCCCCAGAGGTGGCTAATTGAAATTGGATGGCATAATGATCAGACCACAAAAAACAGAGGTTTCCCTTTTCTTGGTTATAGGTGGTAGGACGGACTGCAGATAAGCAGTCCTACTACCCAAGCGTAATATTAAGCTACAGTTGGAGGTATAATCAAATATAGGGCGCACCACACAATAACAAATTTACATTTCGTCTCTAATCAGTATGAGTAAGGTTCTTATCTCCCACCCAATTTGAAACACATTACAAGATATGTAGATGGTCAAACGAAGAATAATGATCAGTATGAGTAAGGTTCTTATCTCCCACCCAATTTAAAACACATTACAAGATATGTAGATGGTCAAACGAAGAATAATGATCAGTATGAGTAAGGTCCTTATCTCCCACCCAATTTAAAACACATTACAAAATATGTAGATGGTCAACCAAAGAATAATGATCAGATCATAGAGGTTCTATTACTGAAAAAATTGAGTAATTTATTTATAACAAAAGATAAGTACAATACTGTCTGTCTTTCCTTTTTTTAACAAAAAATGTGTCTCATGATGTTTTTAAAATAAAATGGATGTGATAATGTGTTTTTACAGAATGTCAATGAATGTCAATTATTATCTTTTGTTTCGCCGAAACTCACGGAGGGAGGACATACTGCAGCGAGCGTTTGTGAATCATTCGAACAAAATGCCCTGAGGAAGAGCAGTCATGCTTGAAATGCATCGGGCATTTAAGGAATGAAAAAATATGTAATGAACTTGAAAAGTTAATGATTTGAAAATTAACATGCCAATGGAAATTAAAGAAGAAGAAAGCATAAATAATATGTGAAGACAATCATTTCTAAAGAGTATGAAAGGTTACTTTGAGTGCCCATGTGATAGTGGAGCTTGGGTTCAAGAAACGCGCATTTATATATAATACTACCTCCCATGCTCAGTGGGAGAATCACATGAGGCACCCACCACATTGTGAAATACACTACAAATTGTTGAACATTGTAATCAAAATTCACAGAATGCGGAGCCACATCCCTAGTGGTTTTTGTATTCATGTGAATTAGTTGCCATTTTGTTTTGCTGTCTTTTTAGAAACAGAGCTCCAATCTGGATCATGAATGAACTGTTATATTTAAAGCAGCATTGATTTCATCCAGCCACGTTATGATCCCACACTTCCTTTTATAATGCTGCTCCACTCTGATCTTGATGACGATGCATCAGCCTGTCTTCTGGCTGATGCTTTTTTTGTATGCTGGCAGCCTTCTCTTGTGCTGCTATTTTAGGATCTTAACACTTTCCTTATGACAATGGATTTAGTGTGACCTTGATGCATGGCCCATGAGCCTTTTTGTCGGCTGATATCTTTTTCTCTGTTCTTCCTCTCAGATAGCTTCTGGTATTCAACGTGCCCGACTGTCCTCCAGTCTATTATATAAAACACCAGGCATTGTTTCTTGTTCATGTTACCAGCAAAATATTTTTTGTTTTTCAAAGAACTATTTTTGGGGCTGTATGGCTTTATTACTGTGTTAAAGAAGAAACAGTATATGGAATATTTGTTTTGCACCTCAATGAAAGGAAAGATAAGTATTACACATCTGCTATCAGAACAACCAATAAAAGTTCAGTTGAATATTATTGCTCCCTGTAAATAAAGCATTTTCTTTCCACTCACCATGGCGTACAAGAAATTACATTGCGATTCAACTTATTCCAACTCACAGTACAGTGATAAAGCCAATTGAAAAAGAAAACAAGCTTTAGGCCTTCAGGTGTGATAAATCGATTTCCATTTACAGTATCGATTAAGTGCACTAACCAGGAAAGGAGTCACAACAATTCACACCGCTTCTACCACAAAACCCTCTCCTAACGAATAAATATTTCCAACTACAATAAAAAATAACCAATTACATCCGAATGGGGCTGCTTTTTAATTAGTGCCTCTTTGTACAGCGAATTACTACTTGCAAAAGCTCATCGCAAATAAACGTATAGGCGCTCTAAATATAGTCACGCCTTTTGACTTTGGCAATAATTTTTGCTTATGTTGTTCAGCCTTGGCAACAACCTTTTTTTCTTTTTGTCATTGCCGACCAAGATCAGCAACAAGTACTGACAAAGCTGAAAGGTCTGTTAACATCCTTCAAAGGCGAAGCCTATTGGCATTACCAATGTTTGTTTATCTTCTGAGGTATTTGAGCTCTTGAAAACCCCTGAGAAACTCAGTGGCTGGGATTCTCAGTAGGTCTGCATCCTTGACTGAAGATTGATACTTCAGATTCAAGCAGTACAGATATTCCTAGTTCTACGTAAAATATTGCATGACCTATCTCAGTTGTGTGGGAATTAAATGACCAACTGGAGAAAGAACCTGCCCAGCCAATCACAACACTTTATTTTTTAATAACAGCACTCCATCACAACCCGCAGCATCAATCCCAGCATTAGAACCTTCTCCTGGTACTGCTGTGCCAGCCCGTGTATTGAGGTAGAATAGAAACTTTGTTGAGCTGTCTTGTAGTACTGCCACATACTGTCTGCTCTGCCATACATTGACTGTTGCCATTGAGTTGGATATGAGGATCCATTGGGAGCTGGTCATAGCTCGCCTCCCTCCTCCCCAACAGCCTTAGTTTATTTTTGGGCCCCACTTGTCCTCCTATTTTCTGTTAAGGCTTTTTAGGTTTCCCCTCGTCGTAAGCTGCGCTCTGCGCAGCTTTTCGGCGCTGGCGAAAACCTAATGAGAATAATATGTTGGTTGGGAATCCGCCCCTCTGTTCCATTGGCTAGCTCCATAAATGGAGGCTAGCCGTTGGAACAGATATCTGTCCGTCATGGCCGGACCAGATTTGTGAGCGTTCCCGCGATTTCTTCCCTCGCCACCCTTTTCGCATCGTCCTTGCGGCGGTGGGCGTGTGCAATTATTTTTTGGGGTCTCGCCATGTTTTCTTCATTTCCACCATGTCTTTTGCAGGGGTGGGCTGTGCACTGACGCCGCTGATCTGGTAAGCAGCATTTTGTTTTTATCCCATTCCCGACCCCCCACTCCCGCTCCCCGTGTGCCTGTTCCCGCCCCTGCCCCCCCCTTCCCGTAAGCCCGTTCCCGCACCACTTGTAAATGTTTGTTATGTTGAGTTAGTAATATTAGCGTTCCCTCTTGTTTGGACAGACGGCGTCTGCTTCTCTAGAAAGGCATCCCTTTTAATGCTCCAGTTTCTATGGCAGGCTCGCGCCACACCATCTGAAGGGTCGTAGTGTGAAGCCACAAAGGTGTTTACATGTTCCGGAGTGCGGGAGAGCAGCAGGCTGAGCCTTTCTTTCATCACTCTGGTCCCGGCACCGGGAGGGCAGTGGCACACGCAGCTATGTAGGCATCACCAGAGTGACACTGAAAAGGATTGTGGCAGGAGGAAGCGGGCAGAGTGGCAGAACTCGGAAACAACCCCTCTGTGTTGCGCACAGCTTTACCCTGGGTTCGGTTCCTCAGCTATTTTTAGAGCAGCTGCCATGCTGAGCTGCGTGGTAAACATTTGGCTGTTTTAGGCAACGTGTCTTTAAACAGTACGCAGAGCCAAGAGCTAAACAATGTATGTCACATCGGTGACGCAATTGCTTAGTTAATATTATTACACGTTTATATTTTGCACATACCTTTGCAGTACAAAGTTCCGCTTAAAACCTGCAGTGAAATTTGAGCCTTTTGTTCCCCGTGTTTTTCTTCCTCTCTGTGAATTGTTTGTGATGTTCACGTATTTCAAAAGTTGTTTTTTATGCTTAAGAAACGATTTGAAAACGTGTGTTTTGTTAGTGGTTAGTGAACCCTGCCATTTTACCTAAAGTTTTTTTTCACAATAGGGCAAAGGGGATGCTAAGGTACGTGAGGCGCATGTTTTGAAACCTGAAGCCGTAACAATCAATATACCACTCTATCTGTTTACTTTAAGCTCCAGCAGAGCCGTCAGGTCTGTTTACGTTCCACCAACAAGAGCAGGGGTGACTCACGCATGGCATTAACAAGGGGCTCCGAGCGCTAGATATTCAGATTTTGCAGGCAAACTCTGCCACACTTTTTCCTGGATTTAATGTTACATGTTGCCCCCAGAGGGATTACTGACCTCTTTCCTGGTCATAGTAGATATTGCTCATAAAATGCAGGTTTTAATATATACTGCTGTGAGTTTTACAGCACTGAGGTTTTACAATACTTTCCAAATATGAAGGTCCTCCCCCTATGGCACGTGACCACCTTGACGTGGAGACTGATTTGGAGCGGGGGTAGGGGGGCGTGTCATGCAGCTCAGAGATTTGGGTCTGGAAGGCCCAGAGACGGGTGATAATGTACTTCCACAGATGAGCGGAGTTATGCAATCCTAGAGATTGACCGAACTGTCTCTGTACCCAGTGACACTTGAGGTCCAGTTTGCGCATGATACAAAAATCGTCAGGTTGGGAGTGTCATTATTTGACTGATTGATTATTTGTTGAGCGCTCCTAGATTAAGGTACACGGTATCCTGTCTCAAAATACCATAACGCAGACTGTCAGAGTGCTGGGGAATATTTTATGGCCTGTGAACGTGGCAAGCCAAAAAAAAAAAGTTCTTTTTCTGAAATAACCAAATATCTCAAAAACATAAAGAACATGTACCAATATTAACAATCATTGTTTCAGCTATCAGAAATACAACATTGTAAATAATACAGGGAGCAACTTATTGTATACTGGAGTGGCATGGAGCGCCGTAGAGTAGGGTGGCATGTAGTGGAGTGGTGTGGTGTGACGTGCCTTAGAGTGCAGTGAAGTGTCATATAGTGCAGTGGCATGTCGTAGAGTGGAGTGGTGTGTCATGTAATGGATTGGGATGTCGTACACAGGAGTGGACTGATGTTTTATAAAGAGTTGCACAGTGGCGTAGAGTGGAGTGGAGTGGTGTGTCGTAGAGGGGAGTGCCATATCGTGCAGTAAAGTGGCATAGATTGAAGTGCCATATCATAGAGTGGAGTGGCATCTGTTACAGTGGAGTGGCCTGTGCAGAGATGGAGGTGATGAGGGATATTTTTCAATCACCCTGTAATGTCTTTAAAGAAGAAAAACAGCTGCATTGCTTTCCAACATTAGCAGAGTCTCAGTGGTTGTTGGTGTTATTTAGTAGTATTGTGCTTTGTTTATACCCCACTTTGTGATAATAATCAATCTCATATTAGTTTCTTTCTTATTTAGTTTGCCATTGGTTTTCGTTGTCGTGTGACCAGAAATGTGTATTTCAAATGCCTTTCTAATACTTGTCAATCTTAATTGCTGCAGAGTAGTTTATTTTTTACCTCTTTTTGGTTTTTGGCAGTATTGTACTAATTAGTAGCCCAAATTGTATTTAAGCCTCTCATAATAATAATTTTCAAAAACATAAAGAAAATGGAAAGGCAATAATTGACTGATAGGTAAAACCAGAACTCTTAGTTTTACCAATGCTTGTAAGTGTTACTGATATGAATATCTGGCAGTTTCAAATCTGTCTCTAGCCAAATTGACGAAAAGGTAATTTCTCTACATATTTCTATAGGTGTGGCGTTAGTCAATACCTCTTGAGGTTACTGAAATGATATCTAAGACATATAAGATTTCAGACAGCTCTCGTCATATGTTGGCCATTTATTATGTCGTTCCCGTTTGAATCCCACCCCCTACAGCAAATAGCATGTAGTTTTATGAAAACATGAAAATACAGGGAGGCAGATCTACAAGGAAGTGCGGCAGCATGGCACCGCAAGCCCTTGGCTGTGCCACGCTGCGGCACTTCCGTAGCACAGCGATACAACATACTTACAAGAATATGTTGCATCTCTGAGGTTCCCCCTGCGCTGGCGCAGGTTCCCTCGCACCATGGTGCTAGGATGCCTGCATCGTGGGGAGATTGTTTTTGTGCAGGAAGGGGCACCTCAACCTCAAACAATCACAACAGGCATGCTGTAAAATGCAGCATGCATTGAAAGAGGAAAAAACAAGGAGAAATTAAAACATTTCTCCTCGTTGCACCTCGCTACGCCACTATTAGGGTGGCATAGCATTCAGACGCATCTTCAGATTTACGATTTCTCAGCAACACCCATGGAACGCCCTATCCACGCACAGTGCTGTGTGTGAAGGGGCTGTGTTTACAAGGAGAGGAAAAATCACGCAGGATGACTTTTCCAGTCCTTGTAAATAGGGAGGAGTCCCCTGCGCCACCAGTACGTCACGAAAAGAAACGTACTGGTGGCGCAGGAGCTTGTAAATCTGCCCCTAAAAGAGCACTGACACAGCAAAAAGCCTGCCTGGCAGTTAACTACAGATCAAAGGGCTAGATGTAGGTAGGAAAGATTTACCGATTTTAAATTACTGAATTTTACCGATTTGGTAATTTAAAATCGGTAAATCTATGGGTCTGACATGTAGGTATTCCAGATGTGCTGGAATACCGAATCGGATAAATTCGGTATTTACCGATTCTGTAAATATCAAATCGGTAATGCCCATTCATTCCTATGGGCTTTGAAGTGCATAGGAATGAATGGGCATTACCGAATCGGTAAATACCGATTCACACAAGGGTGCAGGGGCTGTCACTTTGGCACCCTCTGGCACCCCCAAAACAGGCACTAAGGGCAGGTCTGCCTGTGACATGGCATAGGTGTGCATGCACACATGTGCATGCACACCGGAATCGGTATTTTAACATCAAATTGGATTTGATGTTAAAATACCGATTCGTTAAGGCTCCTGGGACTCTGAAGAGTCCCACCTACATATGGATGGCTCCGAATCAGTAAATTTACCGATTACTTATTTTCCCGAATCGGTAAAATAATACCCCCTACATACCATTCGCCTATTTACCGATCGGTAACGGCCGAAAATCGGTATTTTCGGCCGTTACCGACCGACCTACATCGGGCCCTAAGAGCTTTGCGAATGCCTGTTTGCAATATGGTGCCACCACTAGGTGGCGCTATAAAGATGGCTCTGCTTTGAAAACATGGCCATTGTGCAAGCACGCTATTTACTGGTCGAGGCAACTGATAGGGCATTCCGTGCTAATAGGTACGATTTATCTGCACACAGATCGATCAATCGATTCACGTCTAAAGCGTAATAGCAAACATGCTGCTGGGAGAATCTTCATTGTGGCTGCTTCCTTTCTCTTCCCTGATTGAACAAAGCCTCTTCCTTCACACTGCCCCTTTTGGAGGCATAAATCGTATTCTGCTGGCCAGCTGGTTAATGTTTATGCATTTCGCCACCCACAATTAAACGTACCTTTGAAATTAATTTTTTGTATACTTTCCCTGTATCTCAGAGTTGTTTATGTCACTATAATTTTTTTTTATAGCTTCTACACTTAATCGTCGTTGACCAGTTTAAAATCATATTTCCCTGAAAAAAACGCCAGGTGGCGCCATCTCCATTGTGGTTACACTTATACCTACTTTTTCAGAGTTAAATGTCCAGATGAAAATAAATGCTTCCCATTTTATGCTGCCAAGACGGCCTCATAGTACTGAACACAGCAAGTGCTGCAATATTACAGAGAAGGCGATAGCAACTAATGTGAGAAGTTTTTTGGCTCACTAATAAGGTTTGTCTCTTTTGAGGAATATAAAGGAAATCTCAATCCCCCCTTCTCCAGAATATTTGATTTCGCGTTCCATAATAACTGCATGATTAAGATAACAACACAAGACAGATAATGTATATTTTAGATGCAACCTATTTTTAATTAGCGTGCTGACATGATATTCCAGGGGACCATTAGCTATGGTTCCCCTAGTGCAGTGGTGCCCAATGTGTAGCTTGATTCCAAACATTGCTCACAGCGTCCTAAAACGTTGCTCTCCAGGTGATTCAGCCACAATGCTATTTTTTGCAGGTTCTATACTGTGCAAGCATTTAGGCTCAGCTTTATTATGATTTGATGCAGCACAAGGCAGCAAGAAACGTGCTGCGCTGCGTCAAATGGGGAGGGGAGGAATGCTCCATATCTATCGGTGTCTTTGTCCTTTCTTACCATGTCATATTTGTTCCTGCACAGACCATGTCAAATTTAGGAACCTTCTTAAGACAGTTGCATTTTAATTTTGCGTACTGGCTTACCTGTATTCATGCAAAGCGCCGAGATGCACCTTCAGGTGTGAATTGTGCGCAGTGCTAAATTAAATTAACATAACATATCAATATATGTTGCCTTGCTTCACTCTGCTTGCGCACTTGTGGCTGCCTAGCACCAACACAGGCGTCGTAGCACCATCATTCAAGGGTGCCTGCGTTGCATGCAGGAATATTTGGTGCAGAAAGGGACTCTTTCCTGTACAAAAACAATCCTTAGAGGCACTTTCTTCTTTCTAAGTATGCTGCAGAATGCAGCATGCCTAGAAGATGGAAACAATGAGGGGAAATGTGTAAAATCTGCACAATGGTGGCACTGTAAAAGGCTGCATAGTAAAATATTCTAAATTGTATTTTTTTTAATTTATAAAGTTTTATATAGCGCAAACGTGACCCAAGCGGGTATCAGAGCGCTTCACATAAGGGCAGGAACAGATATTCAACAGGGCAAGATACACATGTAAACAAATGTAAATGTACATGTATTTATATAGCGCAAATCACCACTGGTTTCTAAGCGCTTGCTTAGGGAACCCGTCCTGGTATTCCCCTGCGAGATAACACGGCAGGGTATCCACAAGGTGAAAGCCAGGCATCCCACCTCGAGGGGCCGTTGTGGAGATTAAGCAAGCTATTGCCCAGAGTCGCAGAGTGTGAACCCATGAATCGAGTAGGCACCGGAGCGAGAATTGTCGAGTCCATGGACATTTTAGGACTCAAGACCCCACCGAGCCGGGAATTGAACCCTGGTCCCGGGTTGACCTCTGCTTCCAGGTCTGCCTCCTCTAACCAGTGAGCCACACTTCTCCACAAGAGTCCTGCAGTCAACAGAGCAACACAAAAATACAGTGAATACAGTAAGAGAGCCAACGTGTGAGGAGGGTCTCAAATGATCTCACAAGGTGTGATTCCAGAGGCTGAGTAGAAATTTTCGAAATATGCTTAGTCCCCATGTAAAGTGATCTTTCGTTTTCCAAGTTCCACTGTTTTACTGGCCAACTTTCCTGCCAAATGCAAAATTTGTCACAGAACCTCCTAAAACACATTTGAAGAGAACCCTGACGCCCCTTCAAATTGACCTTTTATAACCTATTCTATGTGAAAAATGTTATTGAAATAATATAGTTAAAAGGTACCATTTCCACAATTTTTACTGTAAGTTCCTTGGAGAGAATATACAACCCTCTGCAAGTAAAGTGGGCCTTTAACCATAACAGGTTTTGAGTAATGTTGCTGGTGTATGATCTTTAAATATACAATTTGCCACTACATTTCTGAAAAGTTGTTTTGTGGAGAACCACCAATTCTTAGTGTAGATGTGTCTTCAGTCCAAACAAGGCTGTGCCAATGTTATTGTTCAAATGTTCTTCAAGCTGCACCCTTTGGCACCAAACTTTCCAAACAGGCACCGGGAGAGCTGGCAATGAATATAATAATGTTGCTCATTGCTTACAGAAGGTTAGGGACCACCCTATCCTACTGAATACATCAACAAGAAATGTTTGGATACATCATAGGGAGAAACTAAGAAAGAGATTTTAAAAAGGAGAGTCAAACATAGAGGGATTTAAAGAACACCCCAAACTCTATTAATTGGTTTGGATCATACATATGTGTCAGAGTTTTCCTACCCCTGTGCACACACCTTTTTGAGATGGGTCAGAATTGCAACAAGTTGTGTGGCGTTTACTACTCTCGGTAACTACCAGATGCAATAAACTACACATCCTTTGCTACATTTCAGCAGGTCGCACCTGCAGGAACTTAACTGGAGGAAGGAGTACAATCTTTACCATGATGTGTGAATTTTGATACAGTAAGCCTCAAAATCCATTTGGTATTTAACCAAAATCTTGGAATAGATTGAATTTATTGCACCTAGTAAACTGTGAACTCCAGGGAGTTCTATTTGGTAGGATGAAATAAATAGCACCTTTCCTCTGGAACTTCTAATTAGGGACTTAGATTGTGTTTATATTTAAGGCACTATCAGAGGTGAAGATTTTATTCAAAAGCATAATGTTTCATGTGTTAACAATAAGGAACGTTAGCAACGGCTTCTTTAACATGTGTTTAATTTGTATTTAGTGTTTTTATTTAACCAGACCAGTGGGCACTGCACTGCTGAATTTCTTTACAGAGCTGGTGGGTTATGTCCCAGTGAAAGCTGCAGAAAGTAAACAATGATTTTGATTTGATTTGATTATTATTTTTGTAAAGCGCGCGATTGCCCGTGGGCGTCTTGGCGCTGGATCTGTTTCAGGAGACACATGGTCCAGTTTGCTCAGGTCTATCTTCCTTTGAACAGCCAGGTTTTTACTTCCTTCCGGAAGGAGAGCAGAGAGGTGCTATTTTTAATAGTGACTGGGAGTAGGTTCCAAGTCCTGGCTGTGTGCAGTATGAAACTTCTTCCTCCCCACCTAGCCTGTCTAAACCTTGGGACCTGGAGCAGTTGAGACTGGCTAGATCTGAGGGTTCTGGATGGTTCATAGGGTTTGAGCCGTGTTCTAAGGAACAAAGGGCCAGAGCCATGAAGGGCCTTATAGACCAGGCAAAATGATTTAAACACCACTCTTTTGGGAATCGGGAGCCAGTGGAGGTGCTCCAGTCTGTGGGCTATTGGATCGTGCTTGGGGACATCCAACACCATTCTGGCTGCTGCGTTCTGTAAACGTTGGAGTTTAGCCATGATTTGGACCTGGGCCAATGCACATAATGACACTGTTTCCCTTAAGCTCTAGGCACTGGTTTTGCTGAACTCTTCAGACTCGCCTTCAGTTGATCAGGGTAGGAAGCAAGGGTTATGAATGCTCACCATCAAGCTATCTGTAGCTTCTTATCATTCAGAACACTGAATACGGCTTGCACAACTACACAAAAATCAAAGAACGACCACTAGTTACTTCTGTCTCTTAAGTGTCTTCTAAATTCTAGCATTGTTCCTCTTTTTCTTTCCGCATCAACACTCAATTTCACTTTCACCTCCACCTCTGCCTCTGTAATCTATACAGCTACTGAAACCCCCATGCAATGACTCACAGCCATAAAGGTTTGCCACCTCAGCGTGCCATCTATAACAAGTTGCACTCACTTTTCAAAGTACAACTAGTGTATCCCTCAGACAACTCTTACATTACATGTGTATTGGTAAAGACAACTCTTAAGAACAGATTATGCACAACACATCCTTAAGCCAAATAGTTAGCTAAATTTTTGCCAACTACTACTAATTTCTTGTGTTTTGCACTGATTATCGCATCTACCTGGCAGCGTGCCCAGTGGCGGCTCATCCACGGCGGAGGAGCGTTGCCACACTGCTCGCAGAGCAGCGTAAAAAAAAAGAAAATGATTATAACAGAAGTTATTTCTGTTATTATCATTTTCTTTTTTTGGGTCAAGTTAGGTGGGGCTGGCACTCCCCTGATATCCGGGAGGAGTGGTTTGCACTCCTTCAGTGCGCCCGACTGCTTGGCTCTCTTGAGCCGACCAAACAGTCATGCACACTTTGCACATCCCTCACCAGGGTGCATTACACAGCTTGGTGAGGAACATGCAGTAGCGGCTCGTGGAGGGAGTGCTGTGTGGCGGTGAGGGGCAGGGTTGAGGGTAGTAAACTCCAGCTCACGGCCGACCGGAGCAATGTAAATCAATAAAACGAATTTCATTGTGCGCGCTGAAACTGCAAATTCATTTCAGTGCACGCAATGAAATTGGTTTTATTTATTTATTTCTTTACATTACTCCGGTCGGCTGTGAGCCGGAGTTTACTACCCACCACTCTGACCCTCCCCCGCCCCACCCCACCGCCCGAGGCACTCCCTCCACGAGCCGCTACTGGGAACACGCAAAGCCTCCAAGTCCCTGTCTGAGTGCTGAACCCACGGCGCTGATAACAATCACAGTGCTGAAATGCAGCGTTGTGATTGGTCAGGGGAGGGAGCCCATGTGCTTCCTGGTTCCGGAGAGATGATGAGGGACAACACAACGGAGGAGAGGTGGCTGTAGACTCGGGGTGGAGGTAAGTGTCTATTTAAATTTAATAATACCAACCCACCCCACCCCCCGCAACCACCCATTCCCCGCCCCTCCACTCTACGTAGCGTGCCCTATTTATGTCATGTATTTATTCTCATATATTTATTCTAGTGCGGCATGTGCTCTTAAGATCCTATGACAGTGAGGCATTCATCAATCATCAGAAACCAAGATGCCTCTTGGTCTAAGAAGGTATTGGAGCTACAATATTGTATTAATACTTTCAGCCGGGAGACAAATGTATCCACTGACTTTGCCTGCTCCTGGAATATCCGATTGAAGGCACATCTTTCATAATCTATACTTCTACTCTGGTTGAAGTATGCACCAAGAGTCTCCCATCATACATTCTCTGCTGCATGCTCTTGTTATAGCACTTTGCATGAGGTCCAGCTAAATTCTTGTTGACATTCAACAAATACATCAATGAGGTCAAAAATGACAAAAGAGGAACACCCAGCCCAGGAAAAATATCAAGCTGGAACCGAAGGAATCACAAAGAAATTAAACATCGAACACAGCATCAGGGCCTGATTTAGAGATGGGTTACCTGTCGTGAGCTTGACGGCTATCCCGTCCACCTTATTACAAGTACCACAGGATATAATGCGCTTGTAATAAAGTGGGTAAGCTGTCTGTAATTGTTGGGATGGAGTAACCTGGTCACACACTCTAAGTCAGGCCCCCAGTGTTCTCACCGAAAAGTCCAGCTAAAAGAAACAAACACTACAGCAGTTACCCTATGCTCTCTTTGAGGGCTCCAAATAAAGGAGACAGCTAGGAGAGGAATGACTGAGTTTCCTCAGTGATGATTCCAATTACGTGAAATACCTAATTGTGCTATGACTCTATTTCATAACTGAGGATTCCAAGAAATTAAATGCCTAGTAATGGAATGGATCACTTTCCTATGTCATGATTCGAGGTAATGGGACATCTAAGAAAAGAAGGACTTTTGTCTCTCATTTATGTTTCCAATTAAATGAAAAAAATAAAAAAGAAATAACTGTTTACCCATACAGGATTGCAAACATAGGAATGACCTTGTTTCATTGCTGAGGATTCCATTTAGATTACAGGTTAAGTGCACTGTAGGGGTCTGCTCAGATATGCTAGGATCAAGTGGCATCATTCATGTTTGGTTGAAGTGAAGACCTTGTTCTCCAAAGTACACTCGATACCCTCAGTGTTTGCTTCCATTTTTAGGTCAAGCCCATGCCATCCCGTAGGGATGGTGGGGGAGATTTATGGTAAGGCTTCCGAAAAGTCTACCCAAACTGCGGATTAGGTACAGTTCATGTGAGGCAGGCGCGTGCACATTGCCAGCCACATCCCACACCATGCTTCGGCATCAGACTTCAAAGCAAGCCGCTCCCCCGCCCCCCTCCGCGCAATGCCAGAGCTGGTTTTTGGAGTGCCCTGGCACATCTGCGTGCGATTGCAGGGAATTAAGGAGCAGCTGCAGTGGTTGGTTCAGTACTGGGCTACAGGCATTGCAGAATCTTTGCTTACTTATGAGTCCTACACAGCACACATGCACCAGCTGGTATTCAGGAGCTTTACACAAACGAGCCAGTGCAAAATAGTAATTTTTTCTGCACACTCATGTCCTCTTGTTTGTTCTCTCTAGCATCACCCTCATCACACTCTCCTAACGAGTCTTCCTTCTCCCGCATGTGACCCTACTTGCACCCTCTCTGATCCATCTTCATTCATTTCTGCTTTTCCTTGTTTCCGCCACACACTCCACTCGTTTGTGTCTCCTTTCTGGCCTCTTTCCTACTTAACTTTACATCCTTTCTCCTTTAATCCCATTTCCACTTTCTCACAACCCCTTCAAGCACTGTTATCTTAACATTTGTGTTTCTCTCTGTCTTATGATGTCTGACCTGCCACCATTATCTTCGGACCCTCACACACCGTCGCCCTCACACCTCCTCACCCTCACACACCCTCACACCCTCCCACCCTCACACACCCTCACACCCTCACTCACCCTCACATCCTCACACCCTCACCCTCACAAACCCTCACCCTCACCCCCTCACCCTCACACACCCTCACTCACCCTCACACCCTCACATCCCTCTCACCCTCACTCACCCTCACACCCTCACCCACCCTCACCCTCACACACCCTCACCCACCCTCACCCTCACACACCCCCACCCTCACAAACCCTCACACCCCCCTCACACCCCCTCACCCTCACACCCCCTCTCCCTCACTTCCCCTCACCCTCACATACCCTCACCCTTCCTCACACCCTCACCCTCACACCCCCTCACCTTCACACCCCCTCACCCTCACACACCCTCACACCCCCTCACCCTCACAACCCTCTCACACTCACACCCCTCACTCACCCTCACTCCCCCTCTCCCTCACTTCCCGTCACCCTCACATACCCTCACCCTTCCTCACACCCTCACCCTCACACCCCCTCACTTTCACACACCCTCACCCTCACACCCCCTCACATACCCTCACACCCCTCACACCCTCACCCTCACACCCCCTCACCCTCACAACCCTCTCACACTCACACCCCTCACTCACCCTCACTCCCCCTCTCCCTCACTTCCCGTCACCCTCACATACCCTCACCCTTCCTCACACCCTCACCCTCACACCCCCTCACTTTCACACACCCTCACCCTCACACCCCCTCACATACCCTCACACCCCTCACACCCTCACCCTCACACCCCCTCACCCTCACAACCCTCTCACCCTTACACCCCCTCACTCACTCTCACACCCCCTCACCCTCACAAACCTTCACACCCCCTCACCCTCACACACCCACACACCCTCTCACACTCACACACCCTCACTCACCCTCAAACCCTCACCCTCACACACCCTTAACCCCTCACACCCCCTCCCCTCACACCCCCTCACCCTCACACCCTCACCCTCACACCCCCTCACCCTCACCCTCACACCCCCTCACCCTCACACACCCTCACTCACCCTAACACCCCCTTACCCTCACACCCCCTCACCCTCACACCCCTCACCCTCACCCCCTAACCCTAACACCCCCTCACCCTCACACCCTTTCACCCTCACACCCTCACCCTCACACCCCCTCACCCTCACACACCCTCACAAACCCTCATTCACCCTCACACACCCTCACCAGCATAGCATAACAAAACATAGCATAGCATAGCATAACAAAACACAGCATAGCATAGCATAACAAAAAAAGCATAGGATAGCAAAACATAGCATAGCATAACAAAACAAAGCATAGGATAGCAAAACAAAACATGGCATAACAAAACAAAACATAGCATAGCAAAACACAACAAAGCATATCATAGCATAACAAAACACAACACAACATAGCATAGCATAACAAAACAAAGCATAGCATAACATAACAAAGCATAGCAAAACAAAACATAGCATTGTATAACAAAACATAGCATAGCATAACAAAACACAACAAAACATAGCAGAACAAAACAAAGCGTAACATAACAAAACATAGCATAAAATAACAAAACAAAGCATAGCATAACAAAACATAGCATAATAAAACATAGCAAAACACAACAAAACATAGCATAGCATAACAAAACAAAAAACATAGCATAGCAATGCATAGCAAAACATAGCATAGCATAACAAAACAAAGCATGGCATAACAAAACATAGCATAATAAAACATAGCAAAACATAGCATAGCATAACAAAACACAAAACATAGCATAGCAATGCATAGCAAAACATAGCATAGCATAACAAAACACAACAAAACATAGCATAGCATAACAAAACACAACATAGCATAGCATAACAATACAAAGCTTAGCATAGCATAGCATAACAAAACATAGCATAACAAAGCATAGCATAGCATAACAAAACATAGCATAACAAAACATAGCATAGCAAAACAAAGCATAGCAGAATAAAACACAACAAAACATAGCATAGCATAACAAAACATAGCATAGCAAAACACAACAAAACATAGCATAGCATAACAAAACAAATCATAGGATAGCAAAACTAAACATAGCATAGCATAACAAAACAAAGCATAGGATAGCAATACAAAACATAGCATAGCATAACAAAACATAGCATAACATAGCAAAACATAGCATAACAAAACACAACACATAGCATAACAAAACATAGCAAAACACAACAAAACATAGCATAGCTTAACAAAACACAACAAAACATAGCATAGCAAAACAAAACATATAATAGCATAGCAAAACATAGCATAGCATACCAAACACAACAAAACATAGCAGCGCATAGCACAACAACACATAGCATAGCAAAACAAAGCATAGCCTAATAAAACACAACACAGCATAGCATAACAAAGCATAGCATAGCATAACAAAGTATAGCATAGCAAAACATAGCATAGCATAGCAAAACAGCATAGCATAACAAAACATAGCATAGCATAACAAAACACAGCATAACAAATCAAAGCATAGGATAGCAAAACATAGCATAGCATAACAAAACAAAACATAGGATAGCAAAACAAAACATAGCATAGCATACAGAATCACTCAGCACCACCACAGCATCACTCAGGGGCACCACGACATCACTATGCGATACCACAGCATCACTGAATGCCACAGCATCACTCGTTCGCCATTACAACATCACTCAGCGCCACCACAGCATCAATCTGTGCAACCATTCAACAACAACTGGTTCAAATATGTTCTCTCAACGTTTCAAGCTTTATTACAAATGTAACAAAAAGATGTTAATATTTCACTTCTGTTCTTGGATTTTCGTCACAATAAAATACACTGAACATAATCTTCGCAAAAGTTATTTACAAAAGTTTAAGCTATTGCCATTATAAATTACAATAACATTTATTTAAGTATTAATTATTTAAAAAAATTAAAAGCCATTGTTATTTGTAATATCAATACATGTAAGTCACGTAAATACAACACATATTGCATTACAGATGCTATAGGTGTCACATTTGCAAAAGTTATAACTATTGGCATTATAAATGATAAAGCTATTAATTTCGCTATTTTCAAAAACAAAACATAAATAAAAAATGTGCCATTTACAATACCAATAGCTCAAACTTTCCTAATGCAAGACCTTTTGCATTGCAAATGCTTGTTTTAACCCCCTGTTATCCTCTCTAGCAAAACAGCCCCATCTAGCCAGCAAGATGGCTTAGATTGATAAGTCAGCCTTGTGTGACCTGGAAGCAGAAAATCAGAATTTCGGCATGGCCAATTCAGCCTTTCATCTTTCCTAGGTTGATGGCCTAAACACTATTTGAATGGGTAAGAGTATCAGTGGTTATGTACTGCTCTCTCTTAAAAC
Source organism: Lissotriton vulgaris (assembly GCF_964263255.1). Taxonomy (NCBI): domain Eukaryota; kingdom Metazoa; phylum Chordata; class Amphibia; order Caudata; family Salamandridae; genus Lissotriton; species Lissotriton vulgaris. Next base: position 144,112 of record NW_028250404.1, read on the forward strand.
CAGCAACAGCTACCATATAAACATCTGTTATTCAGAGCCAAAATACCTTTGGGTGAATGTGCACTTTACAAATACACGTTATGTTATGTTATGTTATTAAGCACTATGCACTAACAATGCTTAAAGTGTGACTGATAGGGTAGAAGAGTATGATGAGAAAGGGTAGTGAACTGGAATCTGTGTTGGGCATGTGTAAGGGAAAGAAAACTCCTGGCCCTGAAAGTTAGCACATTATAACTGCCAATTCTGGCCAAGATTGCTTCGTCGTAATGCCATTTATATAGTGATTTCTACACCTAATCAGGCGGTGACGTACTTTACAGATGAGTGGCACGCTACTCTGTGTGATACAACATTAGATATATTTGTCATGCATGGTGAGCTTTATTTTGTCATGCATTTTTATCACATATTAGAACATTGGAATGTTGGGAGCTCCATTGAAAACAATGGAGTGCTCTGGGCTTATAATGGCTGGTAAAAGCCTGGAGCTCCAACATTCCAATGTTTCTTTGTTCACAGCTCTGGCTGTGAACAAAGGCTTCAGGGAACCTGAGGGGATTCCAATCCCCTCACGCTCCCAAAAGGCATTGTTTTTTTTGTTAGAACATTCTGTCCTCTAGTGACAATGTTCTAATAGCCTTATAGCCCTTCGTAGATGGGCTATACCACTATTAAAGTCCCTCTCGCTTGTTAAAGGCCCTCGCCTTCGGCTCGGGCCTTTAACGCTCGAGAGGGCCTTTAATAGCCGGTATAGCCCTCTACGGCGGGCTATAAGGCTATATTAAATGAAGAAATGAACAATCCTCCCTGCACCATCAATTTAAGCAGAAATAGGAAGGAAACATCAAGTTGAACACAGCGCATTCCACACCTTACATTTGCTCACATAAATGGTTTGCAATATTTTGTTGAAGGACAAACCTCAACATTCCGACACAATGGAAATAACTGTACATGTGGAGACAATAGAGCAGAAAAGCAAAGGGAGTATTATAGAAAAATATGTCACTTTTTTCCAATCAATGGATTCCATGGGAAGTGTGACACATTCTATTAATTATTTTGAGAATAGTTGAAGGCTCCACTATATCAGTGTGCTAAGATATTGTCCAAAAAGTCGGACTTTTGTCATTCGAATAGTATTTATTCTCTGTTTGGACGCCTTCAGGGCACAAGTCCTATAAAAAGAAGTGGGGGACTGATAGTATGCAAATGACCTTGTGACGTCACGTGCTGAATGTATCCCGCTGTCTGAAATTTACACCGGGATACGTCCAGCCTATCTCTGTGGGGCCCAGCTTCTTGGCAGGGGGGGGAAGGCGTCCACCCTGTGAAAAGAGTGGGGGAACGCCGTCCACCCACGTGGACCCCCGACTCAAGCCCTGGATGTCTTTGAAGGCTGCTGAGGATTGCCAATGGGTGCGTTTCAACCAATGACAATGGTTTTGTGGGTCTTCGTCATGCCGAGAGGTCCAGGAGGATGGAGGGGAAGCAGGGGGATTTTATTCATTCAGGAGCTGGTTTTGGAATAATTAGCATAGAGACAAAGGGATTTGCAGGTGCTCAGCAGGAGAGGAGGTTAAGACCTGAAATAGGTGGCCAGCCATCCTGTTCTTATGTCCATCGTGAAGATAGATTAACATGTGGGTTCCTCTTCTCTTTGGGGACCCTCTACTGGAAAGCATGGATCTGGCTAGGATTCCAGTCTGGTGGCTGCTAATCCCAGTTTTCAGCCTACAGTCCCACAAAGAAGAGAGAACCACACATGAATCAGTCCAACTGGGTGGGGCAAACACCTGGGTGCCTGTTAAATCAGAATTCTTTTACATGGTTGACTAAAACCGTATTTATAGAGAATGCATCTCCTGCCAGGACAAATGTTTGGACTCCTAGCAGGACTGGTCAGCTTCTGGAAAATATGTCAGAAGAAACCAAGGAATTAGGAGAACGGATTAATCGTTCTGGTGGATACCTCTACTGGCAGATTCCTCACCTGTTGAATATTTCAACCACCAGACTTGATATGAAAACTTTCTGCACTCTGTAGAGGCGGTCGCTCCCTCACGCTGCTCCCCGATCTGCCAGACTCCTACCTTCGCCTGCCTGCCTGCACGAAGTACCGCAAGTACATCGTAGCGCTTGACGAAGAAATAATTAATTTCGAAGCGCATTTGGGATCGTAGCTATTTAATTGTACAACGCTTTTGGCCTGCGTCCATTTTGTTTTGATTACTGCACTGTTGTTGTTGTGGCTCCCTACCCGAGTCTCCACCCCCGCTCCCGCCTCCCAGCTGACCCGCCCTCCCAATGATAGCGTTAACCCCGCTCCCCCCGCTGTAGCGCTGTGACCATCCTGCACTCTGTAGAGGCGGTCGCTCCCTCACGCTGCTCCCCGATCTGCCAGACTCCTACCTTCGCCTGCCTGCCTGCCTGCCTGCACGAAGTGCCGCAAGTACATCGTAGCGCTTGACGAAGAAATAATTAATTAATTTCGAAGCGCATTTGGGATCGTAGCTATTTAATTGTACAACGCTTTTGGCCTGCGTCCATTTTGTTTTGATTACTGCACTGTTGTTGTTGTGGCTCCCTACCCGAGTCTCCACCCCCGCTCCCGCCTCCCAGCTGACCCTCCCTCCCACTGATAGCGTTAACCCCGCTCCCCCCGCTGTAGCGCTGTGACCATCCTGCACTCTGTAGAGGCGGTCACTCCTTCACGCTGCTCCCCAATCTGCCAGACTCCTACCTTCGCCTGCCTGCCTGCACGAAGTACCGCAAGTACATCGTAGCGCTTGACGAAGAAATAATTAATTTCGAAGCGCATTTGGGATCGTAGCTATTTAATTGTACAACGCTTTTGGCCTGCGTCCATTTTGTTTTGATTACTGCACTGTTGTTGTTGTGGCTCCCTACCCGAGTCTCCACTCCCGCCTCCCAGCTGACCCGCCCTTGCCCCTCCCCCCTCTACCATCCACATATGACAGATGCATTCGCGCGCAGCACTCACGCGCAGCGGTCGCGCCCCATGCGCGCCGAAGGTGCGCCAAAGGTAAGCCCGTCTACGCCCGTCCGCGCCTGGACCGCGCCCAGCGCCTGTCCCCCTGGTCCCCACCGCACCCAGCCCACTGGAATCACATATGATGCCGCAACTCTCCTCGCCTTCAACCCCGTACGCACACCACAATGCTGCGATGCCACCCCAGGACGTACCCACGGCCCATTCGCCTGCCTCTCCTGCAAGTTCATCTGCTTCAGGACCCTCACCAAATCCACTTCCTCCATACACAACTCCGACTCTAACCGCCTGAAGTGCATCCTGCTTAACACCCGCTCGGTCCACAGACACGCAACGGAACTCTGGGACCTACTCGACACTGCATCACCGTACATCGCCTTCCTTACAGAAACATGGATGAACACATCATCAGCACCCGACATCGCCATAGCCATACCGGACGCTTACAAGATTACCCGTAAAGACCGCACCAATCAAACAGGAGGAGGCATCGCCATCATCCATAAGAACACCATCAAAATCACGACCAGCTCCGACGATAATCTTGCAACCGCCAAACATCTCCACTTTCAGATCCACACCGACCCTAGGACCACACTTAGAGGCACCCTCATCTACAGGCCTCCAGGTACCCGCACTCAATTCAGCGATGACATCACAGACTTCGTCAGCCCCCAGGCCCTCGCCTCCGAGAACTACATTCTTTTAAGAGACTTCAACTACCACCTTGAAAACAAACACGACAGCAACACCACCACCCTTCTGGACAACCTGGCCAATCTCGGACTCAAACAACTTGTTGACACCCCCACCCATGTAGCCGGACACACGCTCGACTCCATCTTCACCTCCAGCAAGCACATCTCCTTCGATTGCACCACAGCTCTCCACTGGACGGACCACAGCTGTGTTCACTTCAGCTACAAAACCACCCTGACCCACAACCGCCCACAACCTATTCCTCGAAGAAACTGGAACAAAATCACCTCCGAACAACTCCTCACATCACTCAACCAAAACCCTCCCACCCTCTCATTGGACCCAAACCAAGCGGCCACCAATCTCAAGCAATGGATCACACACAGTGCTGACGAATTAGCACCCTTGAAAAAGCGCCAGATCAAATCAGCCAGCAAAAAGGCTCCCTGGTTCAATGATGACCTTAAAAAATCCAAGAAGCTATGCCGCTATGCTGGAGAAAACATGGAGAAAAAACACAACCACCGACAACATGTCCACCCTCAAGGCAGCCACCCGCAAACACCACCAACTGATTCGATCCGCCAAGAAATCAGCATTCAAGGATCGTCTCGACAACAACACTCACAACAGCAAGGAACTTTTCAACATCGTCAAAGAATTCACCAACCCCACCGCAGCATCTAACGACATCACTCCCTCCCAAGACCTCTGCGATGCGTTATCCTCCTTCTTCTACAACAAAATTGCCGACATTGACAACAGTTCCGAGAATACTCCCAGCGTTCAACCCTCCCCACCCCCCTCAGATCCTACTCCGCCAACTAACAACCTTAGCGCCTGGAACCCAATCACCACTGAAGACACCATCCGCCTAATGAACTCAATCCACTCTGGCTCGCCAACCGACCCCTGCCCCCACCACATCTTCAACAAAGCGGACTCCATCATCGCACCCCATCTCCGTGATGTCATCAACTGCTCGTTCAACTCTGCCACCTTTCCAGAAAGCTGGAAACACGCCGAACTCAGCGCCCTTCTGAAGAAACCCACAGCAGACCCCTCTGAACTCAAAAACTACCGACCCATATCCCTCCTCCCATTCCCGGCCAATGTCATCGAGAAAGCCGTCAACAGCCAGCTCGCCGCCTTCCTTGAATCCAACAACTCCCTCGATCCATCTCAATCCGGGTTTCGAGCCAAACACAGCACAGAAACCGCCTTCATTGCAGCGACTGACGACATCCGAACACTTCTGGACAACGGTGAAACAGTGGCCCTCATCCTACTCGACCTCTCCGCCGCTTTCGACACAGTCTGCCACAGCACCCTTATACAACGCCTCAGCAACATCGGCATACAAGGAAAAGCCTTGGACTGGATCATCTCATTCCTCGCCGGGAGAACTCAAAGAGTCCGACTCCCCCCATTTAACTCAGAGGCCACTGAAGTCATCTGTGGCGTACCACAAGGATCTTCACTCAGTCCCACCCTCTTCAACATTTACATGAGTCCACTTGCCTCCATCGCGCGTCATCACAACCTTAACATCTCTTACGCCGACGACACCCAGTTAATCCTTTCCCTCACCAAAGACCCTAACACCGCCAAAACCAATCTTCACGAAGGCATGAAAGAAGTAGCCGAATGGATGAAACATAGCCGTCTAAAACTCAACTCAGACAAAACGGAGGTGCTCATCCTAGGATCTTCCCCCTCTGCCTGGGACGACTCTTGGTGGCCTTCCGCTCTGGGCACAGCACCCACACCCACAGACCATGCACGTAACCTTGGCTTTATCCTAGACTCCTCTCTCTCGATGTCCAGACAATTCAACGCAGTCTCATCCTCCTGCTTCAACGTACTTCGCACTCTCAAAAAGATCTTCCGTTGGATCCCCCTCGAGACAAGAAAGACTGTCACCCACGCACTGGTCACGAGTCGACTGGATTATGGTAACACACTATACGCCGGAATCACAGCAAAATTACAGAAAAAACTACAACGCATCCAAAACGCATCAGCGAGACTCATATTAGACATCCATCGCCAAGATCACATCACCGGACACCTAAAAGACCTCCACTGGCTTCCCGTCAACAAAAGAATTACATTCCGCCTTCTCACCCACGCACACAAGGCCCTCTACAATCTAGGACCCGAATGCCTCAACACTCGACTGTCCTTCTACAAACCCACCCGCCAACTAAGATCGTCCAATCAAGCCCTCGCCGCTGTCCCGCGCTTCCGAAAATCCACCATGGGTGGCAGATCCTTCTCCTTCCTTGCTGCCAAGACCTGGAACTCACTCCCCACTCACCTCCGACTTACTCAAAACCACATCTCCTTCAGAAAAGAACTTAAAACCTGGCTATTCGACAAATAATGAACCCCTTCCCCAAGCGCCTTGAGACCCTCTGGGTGAGCAGTGCGCTATACAAATGCCTGAACTTGAACTTGAACTATAGCTCTCTTGTGCCAGAAGAAGGTGCTGCTTCCATCTTGGCACTAGAAGCGATGTCAGGGTGATTTCACAAGAGCCATATTTCACACACCCGGGCGCACTGGTGTGAATTCCCTTTGTTCGGCACCCTTTGCCGCTCTCCGTGATTTTGTCACATTTTCAGTGTGTTTTGCACAGCTTTTTGAGTGGGGAGATGTCGTTTCAGGCCTCCATGAGGTCTCTTTTGGCGCTTAGGGTCAAAGCATGACTCAAGGACACAGACAATTGCAGCTTTATGCAAGGCAAAGCCACCAAAGAGCGCAAACCAAACTCTGTATGGCCCATGCCAGCGACACGTGTCATGCTCAATGTTGGTTGAGCATGACACTCGCCGCTCACACCTCTCGCTGAAGTCATCCAGAAGTAGAAGAGGAAGTACGGCAACGACTCCCCACTGCGCGGGTATACGTCGAGAGGAAGGTCGTCACCCAGTGGTGTAACATTAGCCCCGTCAGCCCCTGCCGTGCAGCGGGCACCCTTCGACACTGTGCACAGGCAGCGGGACCCCTGGCCTGAGAACTCATGACTGGGTCCGGACCATGAGCGGCCCCCTCCATGTACTTTGCAGGGGTACTCCCTCAAGTTTTGTTAGGCCACTGACACCTCGATGTCCTCTGCCTCTTCCGAAGTCCTTGGTGCTGGAGCCAGAGCTCAAAGATGAGCCTCCACCAGCAGATCTGCTGTGTCTGGCACCTGCCCCGGCCACCATTCTGGACTCTTTTCTGCATTTGTCACTTTCTGACTATGGGAGATGATCTGGCTCTGTTTATCAGTTCAGGAGGTGCTCTTTAGACAAGCTGCAATCCACTTTAATGCACAGTCCAGTCCCATCAGACCATTTAGGGCTCCTTATGGATTTGTGCCAATGGGTTCGTCCTCTGTCCATACAATACTTTTCACCCCTGCACTCTACACCACTCCAGTCAAGGCCACTCAGCTCTACTTTGCTCCACTCGACTCTACGCCACTTTGCAACACTGCATTCTATGCTATAGGTAAACCTCTGAACTGACCTATGTGCTTTCAACAATTGGGTATGCACTGTGCTCTGTACCACTAAACTCTACGCCCTTGCATTTTATGCCAATCCACTGCATGACACTCCAATCCTCTCTGCACCATTGCACTCTACACCACTTTCCTCTATGGCATTACACTCTATGCCACTCTTCTCTATGTCACTGCACTCTATCCTGCACCACTCCAATCTACTCTGAAACGATCTATTCTACACCATAACACCCTACACCACTGCCCTCTATGCAACTGCACTCCACGTCACTGTACTCTACTCTGCACCTCTTTACTCTATGCCACTGCTCTCTATGCCACTCTACTCTGTAATAGTGCACTCTCCGCTACTCAGTTCTGCACTACTGCACTCTATGCCACTGCACTATACTATGCACCTCTCTAATATACGCCACTACATTCAATGACGCTGCATTGTATGCCACTGAATTCTATGCGGCTGCACTCTATGGGCCCGATTCACAGAACTAACTTAAGACAAAATTCTAAACTTACTACCATTTTGGTATTCACAGAAGGCACTTACTCATTTCGGTATTCACAGAAGGCACTTACTCATTTCGGTATTCACAGAAGGCACTTACTCATTTCGATATTCACAGAAGTTAGTAGTCCTGACTTTAGGACTCCTAAATGCCTTCTGTGAATACCGAAAGTCTTAAAATTAGGATTTTTCTCAGTTTAGTAGAAGTAAAGTTAGGACTCCTAACTTTAGGACTCCTAAATGCCTTCTGTGAATACCGAAAGTCTTAAAATTGGGATTTTTCTCAATTTAGTAGTAGTAAAGTTAGGACACCTAACTTTAGGACTCCTAAATGCCTTCTGTGAATACCGAAAGTCTTAAAATTAGGATTTTTCTCAATTTAGAAGTAGTAAAGTTAGGACTCCTAACTTTAAGACCACTAAACTGAGAACAATCCTAATTGTAAGACTTTCGGTATTCACAGAAGGCATTTAGGAGTCCTAAAGTTAGGACTACTAACTTCTGTGAATACTGAAATGAGTAAGAGCCTTCTGTGAATACTGAAATGAGTGAGTGCCTTCTGTAAATACCAAAATGGTAGTAAGTTTAGAATTTTGTCTTAAGTTAGTTCTGTGAATCGGGCTCAATGCAACTAAATCTGCAACACTCCATGCCACTGCACTCTATACCCCTCTTGTCTAAACCACTGCCCTCTATGCAATTGCACGCTACGTCATTGTACTCTACTCTGCACCCCTATACTCTACACCACTGCTCTCTATGCCACTGCACTCTACGACACTCTACTCTGAACCACTGCACTCTTGTCACTCTATTCTGCACTACAGCACTCTACACCACTGCACTCTACTATGCACCACTCTATGCCACTGCATTCAATGATGCTGCATTATACGCCATTTAATTCGATGCAGCGGCCCTCTATGTCATTAAACTCTGCCACACTCTACACCAATGCATTTTACACCAGTCCACTCTACTCTATGCCGCTCCACTGTTCGCCGCGGTACACGACTCCACTCTATGGCACTCCAATACACAACACTCCATGCCACTCTACTCTACGATACTCTATGCCAGGGTCTCCAAACTGGTCCTGGAGGGCCGGATCCAGGCCAGATTTTTGGGATATCCCCATTGAGATACATGTAGTAATTTTAAAAATCTGGCATGGATCCGGCCCTCCAGGACCGGTTTGGAGACCCCTGCTCTATGCCATTCCACCCTAAAACACTACAATCTGTTCTATGCCACTAACTTCAGCCATGCTGAACAGCAGCCACGCTGGGGTACAGTATGGCTAAAGCACATTGTGAAAGCCAATATTTTTTGCACATTGGAGATCCATTGGCTTTGCCAATGCTTGTGTTAAAATTAGCCTGAGTTTGGAAACCAGGATGAGGTGGGAGGTGTCCATCCAGCTCAACGTTGTGTTTCCTGAAGCTGTTCAGGCCTCTTGAAGAGGGCAATGAACCGGAACCAGCGCCACCGACCTCCTCAGAAGCCGTCTCCTTCCTGAGGCAGGTCACACATGGCGCGCAGGCAGAGCCGGGCTTTCAAACACAGGGGCCTCGCCTGCGCCTGCTCGTGTCACCGCTAATTTGGAGATTAAGTGGCTGCATTCCGCCCTCTGCCCCGGCTGCGGGGCTCTGTTTCAAGCGGACGCGAAGCAGGACCCGGCTTGTCTTCGAGAGGCAGCGTTCATCCTGCCTTCGCTCCACAGACCTCTTCCAGCTGTCTCGAGTCCTGAAACCGCCCCTTCCCCCTCAAACCCCAGCCAGGGATCTAGCCTGCGAGTGAATGCGAGAGACGGCTCAATTCCCCTATGTGTCTACTGAAAAACATCTGTATTGTATAGTTGTTGTAATTGTATAGCGCTTCTTAGCCCTGATGAGGCGCTGAATCGTGGTTATGCTCGCTAGAGGTGGGCTTCAGAGTTCATCTGTTTCGACAGAGAAGTTTTCCCTTGTGCTGTTCTTTTTGAAAGTTGTGCTGTCAGTTTAGACCAGACAGAGTGCTCCATTCTGTCAATATATGTTGAGCTTCGGTTGCATGAAGTCGGACATGTACTTCTAATGAGCCTAAGGTTTTGCAGACGACCTTGAAGGTTGGTGTCTAGTGATGGGAGCCAATCAGGAGCGTCTGTTCCCGGTGAGATGCATTCATGCACATGTACGAAGAGTATATTTTAAAGTTTTATATTTCACCAACTCGGCCCAAGGGTATTGAAGCCCTTTACGTGAGCACCCGGTACATTACATCAGGTCAGAATATTATTTTTTAAGGCAAGGAGAGAACACCTGATGATGTGCCCAGAATCACAGGACGGTGAGCCGACGCCGGGACTCGAACGTGGCTCCATAGCCACAACACCAGAACCTGCCCTCTAATACCTTGCTGCAGCGTTTTGAATTCTTTGTAGCCATGGATTTGGATGGGAATGTTACAAATAAGCCTTCCACGTCATTTCCGACAAGGCTGAAGAATAAATAGGTACCGGGCCTGTTGGATGCACGTGGCTCACAGATAACATTCAAAACACCAGATCCACGTGTCCCACCTGGCTCCCTCTTTCTGAGAGTCTGTAAGATCAAATAGCAGCAGACGGAGAACAATGGAGCTGGGCCCACCCTCTTCTGCCATTGTGACGTGTCTGTGTGTTCCTGCATGCCCAGGGATGCTTGTAATATATTGGCTAGGGTAGAACAGGGTTGTAATTTGGTTTACTTGGTTCAGTCCATCTCCTCCTCATTCCCTTTCCCCTTGGACTGACAGCTGACTGGAACCTGTGATGGTGCATGACAGGAAGGCCTATTCCTCACCTGATGCATACTCCCTTAAAAAACAGAACTGGATAGACTGCTCATGTTGGGGGTTATTGAATCTATAGAAAGTTCACAGTGGTTGGCTCCGGTGGATATATCGACCAAATCTTCTGGTAAGGACATAAGAGGTTGCATAGACCTAAAGTATTTGAATGCAAACATATGGGGTGACAGACATCTCCTTACCTGCATTCATGAAGTCCTCACTTTAATCAAAGATGCGAGTTGTTTCAGTGTTCTAGACCTTACGTCTACCTACCACCAGGTGGAGCTTCACCCTGGATCACGTCACCTCACTACTTTTGTGACTCCCCAGGGTGCTTTCCAATACATGCGCATGCTGTTCGGTCTTGTTTCCATAGCGGCCACATTTCAGAGAATCATGCAACATGTGTTGAAAGAAGTGGCCGGTAGTTGTCAGTAGCGGATCTAGGCTCATGTTGGCCCTGGGCAGGGAGCGTAGGTAGGGGGCCCCGGAAGGGGGGTCCGGGCAGGGGGTGCCCCCCAGAGCTCAGGAGGGGGGTCAGGGTGTTAGGAAGTGGTAGAGCCGGAGGGTGCCAAATCCCCGCCACGCAAATATGTATCCATCCTCGGAGGATTATTATATTAAGGATATATATTGCCGTGGAGGCCCCCGGGGTTTGGTGGCCCTTTGCAGGTGCACAGCTTGCACATGCCTAAGGCCGCCCCTGTAGTTGTGCTTTCAGGATGACATCCTGACCCATGGTAGAGATGGTGAGAAGCACAACACCATGCTAAGGGAAGTACTAATCAGATTAAGGAAGGCAGGGCTCGCCTTCAAAAGGATGAATAGAACATAGGTGTGGGGTCCGTAGAGTGTCTACGCCACACTCTCTCCCACGATGGTGTCAAACCTAAATTAAGTCTCATGGAGGCCATTAAGAAAACTGTAACTCCCACACAAATGTTGAAGAACTCAAATCATTTCTTGGACTCTCGGAGTACTATTCAAAGATTGCACAAAATGATGCAAATATTGTTGAGCCCCTACATAATCTACTGAGAATGAAGGTCCCATCCACAAGGGACGAAGAGTGCCAGTCTGCTTTCATACCTGTTAAATCAAGTATAGCCAAGGCCCCTTTTCTCGGTAGGTTTGACTCTAGAAAAACCTCAGTTTTAACTACAGACGCCAGCAATAAAGGATTAGGGGCTAGTCTGACACAGTGGGAAGATGGAAAGGAACAGGATGAATCTAGAGCCTCAGGGCGGTCGAGAAGGAGGCCCTAGCGTGCTTTTGGGTTGTCAGGCATGTTAATTTTTTTATGCGGCATACCTTTCACTATCAAAACAGACCACAAACCATTGAAGTTCGATTTTACAACTAAAGGATCAACTAAAACCACACCCAGGATATCCAGGTGGATGTTAGGGCTTGAAGGGTACAATTTCAGGCTACAGTATTTTCCAGGTACACAAAATATGGTAGCAGATTTTCTTTCTCATGCCCCATGGGTTATACTGCAGATACCAATGAAGAAGAAGACAGATAAGTCATACTTGAGTTGACAAGTATGAACAGAAGTGAGTGGGAAGAGTGCATGTGTAAGAAACTCACAGCGTCTAATCTTTATAACAAACAGCCTTTTAATATTATGGGCATGTTTCATGTTTCACATTTCAGGGCTTTCAGGCCCTGATGTGTATTGACAAACGCACCAGTTAGTGCATGTGTTGACATTTGAATTTGATTGTCATGTTTCATTGCTGCCATGTGTACTTGGCCACACATCTTGTGCACTTCTCACATCTTTTCTGTTGTGTGTGTCAGCTTTTTAGGGTACTAGCGTACCCGACAGTCAGGGACGCCTCCGACTGTCGGGTACACAACTACCCTATAATTCAGTGTACATGACCGGAGTTCACACCCACAGTGCACACTAAATCGTCAAGGCTTTTTGTGAGACTACAGGCTGTGCGCGAACAACTATATATTTGTCAGCTTTTTAGGACATAGCTGCACACATAGCATCTAGTGTACATTCATAGGAGCCAAGTCCTCTGGCCATAGTGCCATCTCATGCTCGTGCTGTGTGATGCTGCTCGGGTGGAGGACCGTCAAATTGTGTTTGGAGCCAGGGTATCTGCCGGGCACACACAGGGTAGTGTAACAGATCAGCCCAACGTTCATAGAATAAGTTGTTTTCCTATTTCGGTTAAACCCTTTCCTTGAGTAGCACCAGCATGATGTGAGTCAGAGGCGCAACTAGAGCCAAATTTCGGAGGGGGGGGGGGGGGGCTACGAATTTTTTTTGGAGTGGGCTGAACCTTTAATCAGTAGGCAGAGTGGAGCTGCAGGGGCTCTTAGAAGGGGTGAAACAACTGCAAGGCCTAATTAACATTCAAATGGCCTTCTAAAGACCTGTGAAACGTTCGGGTGCGGCTCTGTGTGTCTCACCCCGGGCTGCCACACACGAAGCGGGGGGGGGAGGGGGGGTTTGCTGAAGCCCGGCGAGTCCAATGAGTGTTGCTCACCTGATGTGAGTGCAGTTGAAGGTATTGAGTTATGAAAACAATGGCATAAAAACTGGCTTTTATGACATTGACAGTGTGCATGTCTGTAGGAAGGTGATACGGTGTCCCATTCGCCTTAAGAGGGCATCTATATCCTGCTGCAGTATTTGAGAAACACATAGGTTCTCATTTATAGGTTTGCGGTACGTATACTGTGTCGCAACCGCAAATGTAGTAGACATACCGCCAACATGAAGGTCTGCTTTAAATGTGAGTGGACCTTTTGTTTGGTTATCGTGGTGACTACTCCATCACCACCATAGCAAAACCTCACAGACGGCCCGACCGAATGAGGACCGTCTGAGACATGGCTACATGTCCGACTGGCCAATAAGGATGGACAGACATGTAGCCATTTTTTACTGTCCGTCACTGCCAAGCACACCCTGCCAGAGGTACAGTCAAAAACCAAATACTGCCCCTCCTCCACTATGGGAGATGACTCCATTGTGAGGGGAGCATTACTTTTTTTATTTTCAAAAAGAAAATCCTGTTTCAGGGCGAGCAGTGCACCAAACAGCAGGCTGCATTGACAGGAACCACAGTAATGGTGGCTCCAGCCAATGCTTTTATAAATCAGTGCCTGCTCGTAGTCATTTATAAATCAGGTCCTCCGTTAGGGCGACTGAGGTATTTGCTCCATTGCCCTGGCGGAAGAACTGCTCGGTCATCATGATATAAACGAGGCCCAAAGTTGTGAAATGCTTTCTTCCAGGGCAGCAGTATGTAGTTATGCACGTGCTATAATGCTAGCAGCTTACACGTATTCTCATTACTTTTCAAAACTTGTGTTAGGTTGTAAGCCTATCTTTATGATGGTTAGCATGGGCATGCACTTAGGCTGCATGGGTTAATTCTGGCCTGGTACTTCCTTGCATTCCTTCTCCTCCTCCTGCCCTTGTTGGTGTTTACCAGTTGTTACTGCTCCTCTGACTTCCGCCTTGCAGGGGCCTGTATCATGGCCAGTAATATGGGTGTTTACTTGAGAGCACCAGAGATGTTCTGTCCCATCTGTTCTTGGTGAAATTAATTCAGTCCAGGTTCCTGTTACTTTTATAGCGATGGCAAGCAATGAATTCACCACCTGCTTTCAGGTGGTATTCATTTTCGGTGTAAACTGTAGAGCTAATATTTGTGAAAAATTGTACTTGTTACCGCCCAAATAGCATTCAGGATGATTCCAATGTTTTCCCCTATGTGTTATTCCCAGAGATATGTCTTGTGCTTCACTTTCGGTTCTAGTTTTATGCTGGTTATATTTCTGGAGGTGTTTATCAAACCTTTAACATAATTGAAAGTACCAGTCATTATATATTTTAAAAAATAGGTAAATAGGTTTTTTTTAACTTCAGTCAGGTACACAGCTCAGGTACCATAGACATCTGCAACGCCAGTTTCCCTCGGATATATAGAATAGGTAAAGTAAACGCAAAAAATACACAGACCGCCAGCGCCGCGAAGGACTCAAATTAATCAGTGGAGACTTTTCTTATAGACTAGACGTGTGTTGATGAGCACTGTCTTCTTCTGATGGTTGGGACGAGAGTGGGATCAAGTGCTGATGGACAGAGGCCCCAAACAAGCTGGCAGGAGCTTTTACTGATAGGTAGAGTGGTTGAACCGTTGAAGACCAGTGATACTGGAACCATTTTCTGAGTTGGGGGTGCTACCATCAGTGTTAACTCACTGAAATCATAGGGATTTTGAAAAATCTGAAAGTCAAACTAAAAACACGTGTAGCAAGTAAGCCCCACATATGCAGAAGGAGAGTGGCAAAGGTGTGGTATGTAGCCACTGATGCATTTTGGAGCTTGATTTATCATTTGCACATCATCAAGTAAAGTGCCTTGATTTGTTTTGATGCAAATAAAATCTTTGCTTCCATCATACTTTTCAAAACTACAAACAATGCGCTTAGTTTGTGCTTTCCTAACTGCTGATATATTTTGGATAATGTCCACTGTTCATTTAAAGGTGTTTAAATGTTGTTCTGTGTTAGAAAAAAATAATACCCCCACAACCTTTCCTTTCACACTTCTTGTATCCCCCCCCCACAAGATTGTCACATAGTTTACTTTACAAAATCCTCTAACTCTGCAGCCAGAGAAAGAAAATTAAACACCAATCTTCGTGTTAAAGGAATAAGTAGCAATTTGACAGAAGACACGGCCTAACGTTTGACCTCTGTCTTTGTACTGACAGCAAATGTGACAAGATGAAAATAAAATGTAAAGGCATCTTTATTTCTCATTCACCTGATGGACTCCATCATGGTTTTTTAGGGGGCTGCAGCACTCCCTGCAGCCTTCCAGCTCCTATGTTGAAGACTCGAACCAGGTTCTCTTGTAAACCCGCGACACAAACGAGCTGAGCTTTAATGTAGTTTCCAGAGATGCTTTGTCTAATGTATGTTAGACGTCAGCCTCTGCCTTGGGGTGTACGCCCTTTCTCCTCTCAAGAAAGGTTTTCCTGTGCAGTTGATGCCAAGCACATGAGAAGCTGCAGCACGTGAAGGTTGAAGAGGTTATGCAGGTTGCATAGCTCAGTCTTTGGATGTCATTGTCAGGACTCAGGTACTACTATGGGCTTTTTGAAACACTGAAGTATGTAAACCTGGGCTGAACATCCTCTGTGGGCTACATTGTTTTGCTGCTAACCTTTTTCATTGACATGGATAAAACACTGAGCAGCTTCTAATAATGTTCTCTTTTTGTGGAGGCAATGGAAGCTTACGATATTGACTTTTTCCTAGAAATAATGTTTACATGTCTAATGTTACATTTATGTAACATGACACATGTACTTATTGACCATAGTACACTGATTTTGCTCATGATAGAACTGAGCTCAAAACAATTCTCTTTGGCTAAATTGCACGAGGTACCACAAAGAAACCTGGGCTCAAGTCCCAGCTTCCTCACTTGACAGAAGTGTGTGTGTGATTCTAGGCAAATACTTATATTTCAAAGTGTATCATTTTCTAAGAGCGACCAGTTTAAAGGCCCCCTGGAGTAACTCCGTTCTGGATGTGTGCAATTTATCTATGGTGTACTAGGCAATAGTGATGCTTTACACATTACAACACCGGCCATATAAAGTTCAAGTGACAACGCTAACTCTTGGTTCATTCATGGCAATGTCATCAGCGTGTTGGGATTTACACGAACACTTTTAAATGCATGTTTAGATACAATTACTTACAATAAAGTTCCCTCAAAATGAAACATTTATATTCAAGAAATAATCTTTTTTTACTTTGGAGAGTTTTCATCATATTTTTACACAACATTTAATGCATGATTTAGATGCAAAATCTGGTTATGGCTTGGCTCTTGTTAGGGCTCTTATGTCCATGCCAGACCCCTGGTTCGGCTCGCTCTACGCATTTGCTGGCCCGCCCTCCTCTACTGATGAGTGAAAGGTTTGCACTGATTGGCGGAAGGCTTGAGGGGATTGGAGGAAGGCATGAGGGGATTGGAGGAAGGCATGAGGAGATTGGAGGAAGGCTTGTTTAAAAGGACAGTGGCTTGCACTTACAGGTGATAGATTGAAGCTCAAGGGCACAATACTTGTACCAAAGGGCAACGGTTGGCAGTGATGGGCATTGATTCTGCAAAGATGGAAAATGGTTTGCGGTGGCTGCGGAGTTGCATTGATTGGCGGAGGACTTCCAGAGATGTACAATGATATGCAATGGCAGTGGCCTTGCAACAATGGGCGGAGGACTACCACCGACAGACAACACTTGTAATGGTGATGAGTGTTCACCTTGAAATTATCAGCGAATGGCTTAAAACAATGACAACAGCTTGCAAAAGCAAAGATGGTGGACTTGCAGAGATGTGGGTGCATTTGTAGTACTAGATAACTAATCACAATGACCGATGCACTGGATTAGCAACAATAGACATTAGTTTACAATGACCAAAGCAGTAGACTCCAACAATGCCAACAGCTTGCAATTATGAAGATGGTTGACTTGCAGAGATGTGGGTAGATTTCCAGTAATGGACAACAGATTGCAGTGGTCAAAGCTATGGATTTGCAACAGCGGCATCTTTCAATGGCGACGGTGGTGGACTTGCAGCGATATGGATAGATTTCCAGGAATGGACAACAGATTGCAGTGGTCAAAGCACTGGATTTGTAACAGCGGCATCATTTAATGGCGACGGTGGTGGACTTGCAGCGATGTGGGTAGATTTCCAATAACAACCAACATATTGCAGTGGTCAAAGCACTGGATTTGCAATAACACCATCTTGTAATGGCGACGGTGGTGGACTTGCAGCGATATGGATAGATTTCCAGTAATGGACAAAAGATTGCAGTGGTCAAAGCAATGGATTTGCAACAACGGCATCTTTCAATGGCGACGGTGGTGGACTTGCAGCGATATGGATAGATTTCCAGGAATGGACAACAGATTGCAGTGGTCAAAGCACTGGATTTGTAACAGCGGCATCGTTTAATGGCGACGGTGGTGGACTTGCAGCGATGTGGGTAGATTTCCAATAACAACCAACATATTGCAGTGGTCAAAGCACTGGATTTGCAATAACACCATCTTGTAATGGCGACGGTGGTGGACATGCAGCGATGTGGGTAGATTTCCAGTGATGGACAATAGATTGCAGTGGTCAAAGCACTCGATTTGCAACAAAATCAGCTTGCAGTGGCGACACGGTGGTGGACTTGCAGTGATGTGGGTAGATTTCCAGTAATAACCAACATATTGCAGTGGTCAAAGCACTGGATTTGCAACAGCGGCATCTTGCAATGGCGACGGTGGTGGACTTGCAGCGATGTGGGTAGATTTCCAGTGATGGACAATAGATTGCAGTGGTCAAAGCACTGGATTTGCAACAGCGGCATCTTGCAATGGCGACGGTGGTGGACCTGCAATAACTGGGTTAGACTGCAGGGATGTAGGAGGGTTTGCAGTGATAAGCAGATGACATCTAGCTGCTACCATGTTATCTTTGGAGATGGGCCAGGAGGTCCCATCAGAGGAGATCCCGAACAATACCCTAGGCCCGGCGGACTGCGAGAGCTTTGCTTTGGCTACATTCCCACCTTTCCGATGAATCCCCAGATTCCTGGCAGGAAAGCTGAATGTTTCTGAATTGCTGATGGATGTGGTCCAGAAGATACAGATCTGAAGATGGACAGTCCAGGCTTCCTGCTTTTCACCACAGGATGGGCAAGGACAGGACACAAGGGACCAGAGAGTGCCAAGAAGGTGCTCGCCCTCACGGACGACCGCACCAGAGAGCTGCTAAAGACAGCCCTGTGGAGGCAAATTGTGACAAATCTGTATGCCAGGCGAAAAGTGCAACACATGCACGTGGTGTGAATTTGCCATGTAGTCCCACAGCCTTGTTCGGTGCAGATTTAACTCTCCGAACCACCAGATTGAGTGCAAAGTACTATATTAATTCTACATCGCAGTGCAAGGTGGTGTACAGCATCCAAAGAAGACAACACCATTATGGCACAAAAACTCTGATACAGCGGGATATCTTGATGCTACTCCCATTAATTCATTCTTTAACTGCATACAATTTTGTTGTTAATGATCTTGCAAATGTGTAAAAGGCCCTGATATCGGCAACACGTGCTCCGCACTATATAGGCCTAAGGTATTTTAGCGACATGGATGATTCTTTTAAGACCTCACTTCTTTGTGCTGGTGAATCCACCCCAAGTGCCCCTAGGAGGATAATAACTGCGATATCACACCACACGTATCACCCCACACCTGGGAGGTTTTTATCTCTGTGGATGGAGGGAAACAGTAAGCCAAGCCCCTGGGTGCCGTGAGAGATGCTTGGAAAGGTATCATTTATTTATAAAGTTTTATATAGCGCGAACAAGATCCCGAAGGATATCAGAGCGCTTTACAATGGGGTGGAAGGAAGAACATAAATGCAATATCGACAACAAGAATAAGAAACGAGAATGATTGCATAATTACTACATATGAAAAACTGTATTTAGCACCTGCTGCATAATGGCTTCTCTCCACCCTAATCTATACTGCAGTTTATACAGACACTGTGGCTGCCCAGATGAAATTATCAGCATTTAAAGCAGCACATTTAAAGTCAATGATTTTGATACAAGTATCAGCATTTATTACTATTTTTGATATTATGACTATTGTTGTTATTATTATTATGTGTTATTGTTGCTAAGCAAAATGGTATGCTCTTCTGTCTTCTTCGGAAGGATGAATGGCTGAGCCCCCTCCTCTAGGAGTCACAGATAGGCACCTGCCAGGTATGTGACCGCGTGCCGCTGATGTGTCTCACTCCCTCTCAACCCGCTCAGGGGCTCCGCCCACTCCCCTTGCCGGCTTCCACCTTCTACAAAACCAGCAGCGTCATCTACAAAGCCTGGCTGGCACCTCTGCCCACCCATCTGGCTGACAACTCATCATTGCCATTGGCTCTGGGCACACCCGCAGCCGGGACGCTATCAGACCAGGGGTAAGAGGGAAAGAAAAGCAAACAAGGTGAGAGGCCTGCTCAGTTTATGCACCCAGGATCTGGAGCGACATGTCCAGTATCCATCGAAACTGCCCCAGGCCTGCTCCAGTTTAGGAAGGAGCTAAAGACACACCGCTTAAAAGAACACTACATCATGACACTACATGACCAAGTGGCAGATGTATCAAAATACCTATTTGCGATTTTCAAATAGCAATTTTTTGAGAAACGCTATTTGAGAATTGCAAAATGGCATGTATATAAAATTTGCTATTTTTTAGCAATTTCTTAAAATTCCTTAATTGCGATTAGCAAATTGCTAATCGCAATTAAGGAATAATTTCCCATTCATTTCTATGGGCCAGGAGGCCCATAGGAAGGAATGGGAAGTTATTCTCAATTTGCAATTCGCAATTAGCTAATCGCAAATTGAGAATAATTTCAAGGGTACAAGGGTGTCTTAAGGACACCCTGCTGCACAACTGAAATTTACAGGTGTGAGCATATGGCGTACATACATGCCCTAAGGGCATGTATGAGCACCACATGGCACCTTTACAAATGCCAAAAAGTGCATTTGTAAAAGAATTTGCAAATTACCACCAACTACAAGTTTGTGGTAATTTGCGATTTCTTAGTGTAAATTCGCAAAACTTAATTGCTTCTAACATAGCATTTAAGAAATTGCAATTTGCTATCCCTTAAATGCTTACGCAATATTAAGGAATCGCAAAATTTGCGATTCCTTAATATTGCGATGCGTTTTAGATGATACATTGCATTTTCCGATTTTTCTGTCGCAAACGCTGCTTTTTACCGAATTGCAGCGTTTGCGACAAAAAAATAGTTTGATACATCTGCCCCACAGTGAGGTCCCTTCCAGCCTCGGAAGCCCGATACTCCTCCAGGCACTAGTTGACTGCATCTGTGCCTTTGATCCTGTATAGACCTTCTCTGGTTGCATGACAGATGCACGCATTGGCTGAACCATGCTTACCACTAGAAGGCGAATGCGTCTTAACCACGCATTCCTTTACCAAGCGTGCTTTTACCACACACGGCATGTTTGCTAAAGGGATATGCGTTGTAAAGATCACCACTACAATGACACCACCTCCCCACCCTAAACCCTAAAATCCTATCCTCCTTCCTTGGCCCCCCCCAACCCTGAGCCCTAAAAGCGACCTTGCACTGCCCTTGAAACTACCCCTTTCTCTCCCCCCGCCCTAAGGCCTAAAGCCTTGCCCCCCACCAAAAATATCCCGACCCCCCCAATCCCTGAGCCTTAAATTTGACGGTGCACTGCCCTTAAAATTACCCCTCCCTCTGCAGCATAAAACCCTGCCCCATGCCAAAAACGACCCCGACCCCAGCCATCCCAATCTGAGTCCTAAAATGTACCCCAGCAGAGTCCTTAAATCTTCCCCGAGCTCCCGCCCTGAGCCCTAAAATCGACCCCACCCCTACAAACTGCCCCTAACACAGAGATCTTCAAACTTTTTGATGCCAGGACCCCCTTGTAAAACCTTTTTAGGCGTAAGGACCCCCTTCCGACAAAAGATTTTAGAAACTGGTACTCCTCATCATCAACAACTATCTACAACCATAAATGCGCCTGTTAGACCTCATCACATCCATCCATCCATCCATCATTCATCCATCATTCATCCACCCACACTTCCACACATCCATCCATCCTTCACCCATACACCTTTCATCCTTCCTTCCATCCATACATCCATCATCCATCCATCCTTTCATCCTTCCATCCATGCATCCATCCTTTACCTATCCACCCGTCCATCCATTCACCCATTATTCATCCACCCGCCTTTTCACACATCCATCCATCATTCATCCATGCAACCTTTTATCCATCCATACATCCATCCACCCTTTCATCCTTCCATCCATACATCCATCCTTTACCTATCCACCCGTCCATCCATCCACCCACCTTTTCACACATCCATCCATCATTCATCCATGCAACCTTTTATCCATCCTTCATCCATCCACCCTTTTATCCATCCTTCATCCATCCACCCTTTCATCCTTCCATCCATACATCATTCATCCATCCATCCTTTCATTATTCCATCCATACATCCATCCACCCTTTCATCCATACATCCATCCTTCATCCATCCACCCTTTCATCCATCCATCCATCTTCCATCCACCTTTTCACACATCCATCCATCCTTCATCCATCCATCCACCCTTTCATCTTTACATCCATCCACTCATCTTTACATCCATCCACTCATCTTTACATCCATCCACTCATCTTTACATCCATCCACTCATCATTCATCCATCCACTCATCATTCATCCATCCACTCATCATTCATCAACCCACCTTTTCACACCTCCATCCTTTCATCCTTACATCCATCCATCCTTCCTTGCTTCCATCCATCCATCCATCTACCCTTTTGTCCTTCCATCCATCCTTCATCCATCCACCCTTTCATCCATACACCCTTTCATCCATCCATTCATCCTCAATCCACCTTTTCACACATCCATCCTTCATCCATCCACCCTTTCATCTTTACATCCATCCACTCATCATTCATCCACCCACCTTTTCACACATCCATCCATCCTTTCATCCTTCCATCCATCCTTTCATCCTTCCATCCATCCTTCATTCCATCCATACATCCATCCACCCACTCTTTCATCCTTCAATCCTTACATACATTCATCCTTCATCCATCCACCCTTTCATCCATCCATCCATCCATCCACCCACCATTCATCCCCCACCTTTTCACACATCCATCCATGCAACCTTTTATCCATCCATCCATCCTTCATCCATCCACCCTTTCATCCATCCATTCATCCTCCATCCACCCACCTTTTCACACATCTATCCATATATATATATATACATACATACATACATACATACACACACATGTACACACACACACACATGTATGCATGTGAACAACCCGAATGACAGAGTGCGGGCAGTTAATGTGCGTGTTTATTTAACACTTTTTTATGCACAAAATGCATCTTCCTGTCTAAAGCTACAAACATCATCAAATGCCAGTTTTGAATTCCGAACACAATTGCTGAAATTTCGCATAATTGTGCAAAGGAACTTAAGCAGACTTTGAACACCCCCACTTATAATGCGGATAGGCTTGCAAAAGGACCACACATGTTTCACTCACCCCTTTTGCAAGTAATGTCATGCAACAGACAATCCAAAGGATGATTGAAAGGTTTTCTCCATGTCTGTTTGTTTCAAACGAGTGTTGTCATTCTCACACAGGAATCCCAATTATCATGCAAGTCGGGGGGGGGCAAAAAATCACGGACAGCGGAGTGCTGGCAGGGGGAGGGTGGTGCGAAATCCATCCAAGGACAGCAGAATACGGGCAGGGGTGTGCGAAAATGCACAGACAACGAGTGCGAGGGGGGGTGGGACCCAGGCGAGACCAGCAGCCACCATTCCACTGGCACACTAAGAAACCTACAGGTTAAACTAGCGCTATATAAAACGTTACAAATTAAAATAAACTCCACAGCGAAGTCCATTGAACTCGAAGGGCTACAGCCTCCTCCCACAGCCCCCCCCCCCCAGCTCGTGTATGTGAGCCCTGCTGAAACAGCCTCAGGGACATATACAAAGGCACACCAGAGTACTTCACAGGTCTTCAAAAGACCTTTACTTGTTAATGAGGCTTTAATGTTTTTCACACCTTGGTGTGAATAAGGCCTCCGCCGTGAGCACCCTCAATCAGCCCGACGCCAGGAACTGCACTGACAGAATCGGCGACCCCCTTCCCAGGACTCCACGACCCCCCTGGGGGTCGCGCCCCACAGATTGAAGACCTCTGCCCTAACAATTCAGATCCCACCCTTAAAACTACCCTGACCCTCCCCCTCCCATGCTGAGCCCTGAAACCCTGCTCCCGTTCCAAAAACTACCTCGTCTCGCCCTGAGCCCAATGACTGACCCCCAGCCCCCCTTACTTGTCTGCGTCCTGTTTATGTTCTATTCTCACAGGAAATGTTCTGATAGCATTACATCCTAATTAACCTGATCTCAACCAGTTGCTAAAACCCCTCTTTCTTGTAATAGACATTTGTGTGTGGCTCAGATACATAACTTGGCAGAGGGCCTTTACTGACTGGAATAGCTCATGGCAGTCGGCTACGGTGCTAAAATATATGGTAGAGGATATCTATCCCCTTCAGTAGCTCGTCATTTACTGTCCTATTACTTTCCCATCAAGTGTGCTTTGATATCAGAACGTGACTATAATAAGGAAATTACATCACTACTTGCCTGTAATCAGATATTACAAGCGAGGACCTACGTCAACAGGCAGAGAACTCTCCGTTTTTACTGCTGATGGATGTTGGGGCTCCCCTCCTTCCTTGAATAATAAAGTAGTACCAGGCCTTCCTGCACCCCCCCACCCCTACACAGGCACCCAGATTGCATTGGGTGTCCAAGGCAAGGCCTCCTGATGCCAGACAACCATCAACTGCTGCCCTACTTGCACCTCCGATAGATGAGTCTGCAGGCCGGATGACGGAGCACACACATAGAAACTGCTGCACTGCACATGGTTAAAATATTGTTTTTAGGGGCGGCACAATGGAAGAGCCACACCCGGGACCCGAGACAACACAACCTTTCCTGTGCTTGCCAGGCAGGATGGCTCTGTGAGTCAGTGCTGATTCTAAACAAACAAAGTGATCTGAAAGTCACGGCTGCATGCAGGCAGACCCAGCACCCTCCTGCAGAAGTCAGTCAACGGAGTGTCTTAAATATAGTCAAAGTAAACTCTTATTTACAGCTCTTAAAAGCTGCATCAAATGCTACATAAAATACAGATTAGAGAGTATTTACATTTTACATTGATAAGTGCGGTTTCCCCTATAAACTGACCTGAGTTTGGCTTTGCTATTTAGAATTTAGAATAATACTCTTATAAATATTTTTTTTTAACTGGAAAAAAGCCCAAACTACAAACTTTGGAATCCATAGTGAAAGGTCACTCCTAACTGGGCCCACTAGTACGTTCCCTTTGGAGTCTGGAACATACAACAATTTGGATATTATATGGACTATTGCACCTCAAATCTACATTCCACTTTCTAGTTCTGTTGCCTCATAAATGCACACAGACTGCAGCCTAATGCCTATATATGCCAGAGAACTTCCAAGTGACTTGGAATATCTAGGGGTACAACATCCATTTACATTTTTTTTAGAACTGACTTGACAGCACAGTTGTCTGCAAGAGGTATTGTTATCAATTCTTTAAATATATAAATGGAATTTAGCCAGATAATTAATACATTATTACCTCATGCTATTGGCTGTCGTGTGTATCACTCCACCTTCAAGGAAGTTATTTCATTGGAATATGTGAGGGACTATTTTACACGTGAAAAGTACACTCACTGATCACACTGTTTGTCACAATGAATTATCTGCTATATGCCTTCAATAAGGAAAACAGTCCTTTTTTGCTACTTTTTCCCTAGCATTGGCAAAAGCAAATACAGCTGGCTTCAATGTGATAAACAACATTTGCAGATGCAAGGCATGTAAACACCATTTGTGAACGTCTGTGTTTACATGCCTTGGGAATATCAGCCTGATCTATTGGTTTTGCCCAACCTTATTTAATGGGGCTGTCAGGTGCTTTGCAGGAGTTGTGCAAATGTGGGTGTCAGGATAGAGGTGCATTAGGTGTATCAGTACTGATGCACTAGTGCATGGTAACAGTCATGATAGAAATGTATTATTAGAACCTTTGGAATTCCTCTAAACTCTGGTACATTTGCTGCAACGTAAATCAGAATTGAGGAGCAGTGACACATCCATGCAATACTTCCATATATATATATACAAACACTTGGTAAAACAGGCAAAGTGCAGATGCATTGTGGGAGCCTCATAGATGTCTCAGAATTGTGATGCAACCATGCAATGCAAATCAGGACATGGGTGCATTGAGAAATCTATGTAATGTCTCAGTGCTTAAGTAGTAATATTTGGTTAAATAAATCCATGATAGAGGTACATTGTTAGAGTCTCTCACAGAGTGTGTGTTTGTGTGTCTCACAGCCTGGCCGTGGGGGCTTGCACTCCTTAGTTAATTATAGGAAAGTTAGACTCTTTCTGCATATTTCTACACATTCTAAGCTACTGTGCCTTTTTATGACTTTTATTAAACTGATTCTAATTAGGGGTGGGCGGAAAATCCGTTCCGCTCGCGGATTTTGCGGATTTTCGGGAAATCCGCAATCCGCGAGATTTGCGAATCTCCCGCAAAATCCGCAAATCCGCGAGCAGCGGATTTTGCTCGCACTGCTCGCACTGTTCGCGTGAGTTCGCGTGAGTTCGCGCCCCGCGAATAAGTGCACAATTGCAGAAATACGATCCTAGCAAAACTGAAAGTAACTACTTACCAGGTTCAAAAGTTCAGGCTCATCATTAGTAGCCATTTCCTGTAGTGCTTCCTGAGGGGCCCCTCCAGAGTTCAGTTGCCAGTTGAAACTATTATGTGACCCTGCTCTGAACCTCCGAATAGTTACACATATGCCACAAAGGTCCTGAATTACAGCTAAGGGAGACAAGCAGGGGCCAGGCTGGAAGTTAAAATCCATTAATCAGCCCCTAATTCATTATTGTCAGTTGGGGCAGGGCAGGTGTTGTAACTAATTTTGCAACAATGAAAGCACTTAGCAAGTGCAAAAGATCACTAATCAGGGCGCACTAAGGAAGCAGGTGCCAGCTAAAAAAATATTCTGTGACACATTAATCAGCCCCAAATTAATTCAGGTCACTTGAGGCAGGGAAGGTGTGCTTTGCTTTGCCGAAAATAATGTACACTGGACAACCAGAGGGTGTGGTGATGAAACAGAGGGTGGCATGGGTGGGCCAGAGGGTGGCATGAGTAGTCAGAGAGTGGCAGTGGTGACAGAGAGTGGCAGTGATGAAGAAGAGTGTCCCAAACAGGCTGGACACGTAGAAACAACAAGTTCGCGAAACTTGCGACCCGACAGGTAAGTTCGCAATTTGCGAAAGTGTACAAAACCCTCGCGAACTGGCAGAAACACGGGCGAACACAAAAAAAAAAATCCGCAAATTCGCGGGAATTCGCGGATTTTGCGGATTGCGAATCCGCAAATCCGCAAAATTCGCGAACGC
The DNA here is from genome assembly GCF_964263255.1 of Lissotriton vulgaris. NCBI lineage: Eukaryota > Metazoa > Chordata > Amphibia > Caudata > Salamandridae > Lissotriton > Lissotriton vulgaris. The sequence continues at coordinate 170,896 of NW_028250404.1, forward strand.
GAGATCCGCAAAATTCGCTCATGCCTAATTCTAATATAGTTTAACAAATAATATCAATAGCTTTTGTGATGTGTTTAATTTTGTACTAGAGGTTCTATTTTTATTCTTCTGGATTTCAAACATGCTCTTTCTTCTTGTTAAAAGAGCTAGATACCCAGAATTTAGGTGTTTTTTAGGTCTCGCCTAGGGAGCGTGCACGTGCTGCTCGAGGAGATGACCTTTAGAAATTGGTCAGCTCTTTTCAAGTACTTGTGCTTGTGCTGGCATCCACCTTGCGGGAGCGAGCAGCGGGGCGCGTGCTATTTGAAAACAGATGGCCTGCGTGCCGCTGCTCGCTCCCCCAAAGTGGATGCCAGCACAAGCACAAGTGCTTGAAAACAGCTGGTTGCATTTGCCTCGTTTGCCCTCGGTATTTCTTCTCAACTGCTTGTCTTGCTGTCGCTTTGCCATCGCTTTCTGCCAATTTTTCGGTAGTATAACGCTGCCCAGGGGTAACCGGGAATGGCAGGCTTGCAGGTCTCTTTCGCTTCGCGGGCTGAGGAGATCGGACTTTGCCTTATCTTGCTCGCTTTTTCTGGCATTTCAGCTTTACTTTCGATTTAAAGAGATGTCAAAGACAACCGCATTTGTGTTAGGGTTGTTTAGACGCAGAAACAATATGATATTTAGGTGAAGTGCCATTCACTGTGCAATCTCCCTTTCGTTCTTTCCAGTGCACTACACTCAATTGCGTATCCTGGGCTCATGACCATGCACTCCGCTGGTCTTGCTTCGCCCTTGCCCAGCCTTGTCAGAAAAGCAAACTAACAAAATTACGCCACCCAAGTATATTTTGTACAGTTAATATTCCATCGCACTCACAGATTTTTGAAAGAATATAAATTAGCTGTATACACCTGTTCCATTCATTTGCAAAATGTCATTAAACACTTTTTGTTTTAGGGAGTAAAACGATTACATACATTAAAACAAAAATTCTGGAATTACATTTGGTGTAGAGGGCTGAAGATACAGGTTTCAGTTAACCTTTGTGCGTCAGATGCCTTTATTTTGTCTCTGTTTATCTCACTTCAAGTCATGGTTTTACACTTCTTTTACATGTTTACTCGGAGCTACAGGAGGGAGACAGCCCTGCTGTAACGAGGCACAAAAATTAAAAGCTATGTGTAGTTGTTTTACATTTTATATAGGCCTCTAATTACGATAATTTCGACTTTTATATTTCCGGTATGCTACTCTTTTTTGTTTCAGTGTCTATTTTTCTACCTTCCCTATTTTTACATCTCACATTTACCCACACACTCATACTCTATTTCAATTAATATCTCCTACATTCACTCTCAATATAACACACACTCTTTCACATTCACTAATTCTCACTCTCCCTTACATTACCTCATTATCAACAACAAACACACACTCAATTTCTTTCTTTGTCTCTCGTTTCAAGAGGCTGACATAATTGCCAACAGCCACACTGCCAATAGCTCTAGCTAAACACTTTTAAGGTCCCAATGGGAAGACCTATTGGCTATGCCAATGCTTGTTGGGAAAGGTGATGGGGTGACCTATTGCACCAGCTTCCCGCCTGGCAGAAATCCCTGCTCTTGTCCAGAGCTGACAGGACGCACAGCTTCTAGTCAATGGGAGACAGGGCTGCGGGCTGCCACCTCTTCTTTTCTGTAAACTTACCTCATGGCAGCCCCCCTGCCCCCCCCCGAACCATCTCCCACTAGTCCATTCTTCTCCTTGGGGGGTCTGGTTAGGAAAACGAGGTCAGCATCTCCATATTCTGCCTGCTCTTTTTCTTCCCAGAATCCAATAGTGAGAAATTCTGGGTTTTTGAATAGCCCAATCCAAGATGAAGTATCAACCTGCCTTTAATGTACCTTCCCAGTCCATCATGGAGTTTGTACCTTCCTGTGATGCACTTACTGTTCTACAAGTATAAAAGGGCATTTTTGTTGTCTTTCTTTTGCACCTTGGGTGGCAAAAACCTATTTGTGCCTGTGGTTCTGTTCTCCACTCATGTTCCCTTCGGGAAACATCCTTTACGACGCAACTTTCACTACGCAGTACCTTTACAACGCAGGTTTAACAACGAAAGTCATTACAACGAATTGCGCTGAGGGGCGTTGCAGGATAGGGAATAGTTTAATTTACTATCCAAAACCTTCGCTACTATCCACGGGGACTGGAGTTGGAATAGTAAATTAAACTATTCCACTATCCAGCGCCCCCCCAACGCAAGTCGTTGTAACGACTTGTGTTGTAAAACCTGCGTTGTAAAGGTATGCGTAGTAAAAGCATGTGTTATGATGACATACATCCGTTCCCTTCAGTGATTCCTGTGAAGCGTTCCTGAAGTTCTTAGTCCTGTGTCTCCTGTTCCCTTCTGACTATTGGGGTCCATCTTCTTTGGTTATGTGTCATCATCATCATGGCAACTGGAAGAGGTCGCTCTTACCTGGCTATGGTGGACCAAGAGTGTAAAAATCTGGGCGTCTAGAGCAACTCATATTCAGAGGTTGCTTACTGAGTGTACATCTTCAGAAAGGTGCAACATGACTATGTATTATAAAGAATAAAGTACCCCCTGCCGTACATGATAAGGATATTGAGAGTCACCTCTTAGTTCCATAACCTTATAAAGAAACTCAGTCTTTGGCCTCGTTCCTCTCTATGGTCGTGGAACTCTTCGGTGACTTGCAATATCTTTATACTGTACAGCAGGGGGTACTTTATCCCATATATCTTGCAGCCAGTGCACATGTTCCTCTTTCCGTCTGTCTCTCAGAGTCTGACTTCTACATCCTGGGGGTTCGGATAGAGTGAACCTCAATATTCTGCGGTCCTTGTAGGTGCTCTCTCAGCGCTCAAGTCGCTGCTGTCTCGAGCCCTCCCACCTCTGGCTTCCTGCTGCATCACTAGTAGCAACACCCCTGTCTTCCAACCCCTGGCACGCACCCATCCAGTCAAAGTCAACAGTACCCTTCTGAATTCCCCTGCGGGCACCAATTGCTGTTTAAGCAGATAACAGGATTTTGCCCCACCTGCAAGGGACACACCACGTTTTGTGTAACGTTGAGATAAACACACGCCAAACTCACTGGAGTAATATTGGTAACTACAAGTACCAGGAGGCTGCAGGAGCAGCCACGCCTACTGAGGCCGGTACTTTAGATGTGATGACGCTGGCCGTGTGCTCATTTTGAAAAGTCAGCCTGTCTCGAAGGGCAGGAGCCCGAAACGCGGCTGCGTTTGACTTTTAATTATCAGGTGTTGCTGGCGGTGCATTCATTTTGTTTTAGTCTTGAAATTAAAAGGTGCAGAAGATTTCACCCGTGTGGGCTCCGTCTTCTTGAGGCAACTCTTTACGTTGGATATATATATATATATATATATGAATCAGAATTCACTCAGCAACTCTAAGACCGAATGTATTCAACGAGCCTGGGTCACATTTCAGCGAATATGAGACGAAAATCACTAAATAAGCGTGAGGCAAATGACCTTCAGACAGTCTGAGGCACAAATGCAGGCAGTAACACTGAGACAGAAGGCACAGTGAACGAGTCCGAGACAGGCCTAATTTAAGCAGCCGGATGCATCATTTGCTAAGCGAGTGTGACGCCTGGGACGGACAGTTGATGAGACGCCCCTGGGGATGTTTTTTTTTATTTATGCAGTTGTTAAATAGCGCAAACTCGACCCATGTGTAGTGGCGCACTAGTTGTTGCACGTAACGACGTGACGTGCAGGCGGCCATCTTGGGCTGGATGCGCGCGCAGCTCATTAGGAGGCGCGAACGCACACAAACGCCAGCGCCGGCTCGGCGCTCTTTAGGAAGCTTAAATTCAAATAATAAAGAAGCGTTCCCCAACTACTTTGGTGCAGCGTTTATTTAATAAAGCACATCATTACAGTGGCGACGAGGCTGGGAAGCCACCACCAGGCACCCAAGAGGAAAAAAATAAGAAAAAAAAACGGACCCACCACGAGGGAACACAGGAGGACACAGCTGCACACCAGTGAGCCCAGTTCCTGTCAGAGGTCTACTGAACGCGGACAAGCGGCCAGGACGGACACAAAGGGGACAGAACTCGAACAGGAGCCTCAAACCAAGGTACTGACCCTAAAGAGCGTGGCAGAGCCCATCTACACCCTGTGAGGGTAAGCAGCAGGCCAGCAGCACTACAGGCCATTAGCACAGAGACACTAGAGCCAAGAAATAGAAGCGCGCTAAAACAAACCAACCACCACAAGTTGAGAATCAGCACTGGCTACCACAAAGGAGGGGGAGGGGGCTGACGCTGATAGTCCTCAGTTGCAACCAAAGACAGAGGAAACGGACAGCACCCCAGGTAGCCCATGCAAGAAAGGGAGTGCTACACCCAAAGTTAAGGAGGAGAATATGAGCACACCAGCAGGATATGCAATTGCGCCAGTCCAAGTCCTACCCAAGCCAGGAGAACCACTAATGAAGTGGGAAGACTGGAGAGAGTATATAGACAATTTCATAGGGGTCCTGGAAGACGAGAGCGAGGACGTATTTAACCCTAAAAGGAAAAAGCGCATACTACTACTCAATCTAGGACCAGAAGGACTCAGAATATACAAAAGCCTGGTACCCAAACAAAGAGGAAGTACAGACGATGATGTTCACGCCCATGCCATAGATGACCTGAACGAACACTATCGACCCACGGTATGTGTGTCAGTCGACAGATTCAACTTCCAGCAGAGGAGACAATGCCCGGGAGAGACGGTAGAAGAGTATGTGGCTGCCCTGAAGAAGCTGGCGACCACGTGCAGGTACGGAGCATGGGAGGAGGAGTTCATCAAGGACCAGATAGTGATGCACACTACCAGCACTAACATTCAGGACAAACTGTGGGCAAGTGGGGACACCACACTCAAGGAAGTAATGGTCATCGTCAAAAGGGCGGAACTGGCGCGCAGATGCGCAGACGCAACCTAGAAAGAGACGACGCCCAACACCATGGTAAACAGGATATACAACGAGGAACCGCGCAGAGACCAAAAGTACAAGGGTTCCACCCCAAAGGGTCCCAACAAAGGGCAAAGCAATGCCGGAACCCATTACGGGCCAAATGCATGTACTGTGGCATCATCGGCCACTATGAGAAGGTGTGTCAGAAGAAATCATCCAAGAGTGTGGTGAAGTACATCGACCAGGGCGAAGAGGACCAGGAAGAAAACGTGGAAGAAGAGGTAGTCACAGTACTGTGCATATACGACCAAGTGCTGAGTGTGGATGGGAAAAGGACAACCAAACCGGTCTTGGAAATGACGATCGGCGGAATACCCATAAGCGTAGTAGCAGACACTGGCTCTCCCTACACCATTGTTCCGAGAGCAGTATGGGACGAGACCTTCAGACCACAATTGGGCCCAGAACTAGAGAAACTGGACATCAGACCAGTCACATATAACGGCGACCGCATTCCTATGGCGGGATTCCGACCCTTGAAGTTCGAGTTTAGAGGCCGATCAGCGTTCTGCAAGCTATATATCTCAGAGAAGGGACCGTCAGTCTTGGGATGGCTGGACCAGGGTGACCTGGGAATCAAATTGGATCCAGGAGGTAAAGAACAGATACTGCTCACGGAACCAGAAGTGTGGCCAAATCTAACCAAGTGGAAAGAGGACTACCCGAAGGTATTCAGAGGCACAGTTGGTAAACTGGAGAGATTCCTACACAAGATAATACTTAAAGAGGGAGCAATACCAATCGCCCACAAAGTAAGAAACGTACCCATAGCGGTGAAAGACGCAGTCCAATTGGAACTACAAGACTTGGAGAAAAAAGGGATAATTGAACCCATCACGTGTGCAGAGTGGCTCGCGCCATTGGTGGTAGTCATGAAGCCTAACGGGAAGGTCAGGCTCTGTGTTGACCTGAGAGAACTAAATAAGAACATAGTGGTGGAGAAATTCCCTCTTCCAAGGATTGACGAAATGTTGGCAAAAACCCACGGAGTCAAGTGGTACTCCACCATTGATTTAACCTCCGCTTACCACCAAACAGTCTTGCACTCGGACAGCAGAAAACTCACGTCATTCATCACCCCATTCGGATGCTATCAGTTCTGCCGTATGCCATTTGGATTGGCTTCGGCAGCCGCAGTATTCCAGAAGCTAATGCACCAGCTATTCAGGAACATGGAAGGCATCCAATACTTCCAGGACGATATCCTGGTAATGGGGCGCGACAAGATGGACCACGACTTGAAACTTGGCAAAGTGCTGGAAACCCTGGAGATCAAGGGGCTCACGGCAGAATGGACAAAGTGCCGACTAGGCCTAGAGTCGGTGACTTATCTAGGCCACGAGATAGGGGTGCAAGGAATCACACCCAAGGCGGAAAATGTGAAGGCAATATCCGAAGCTCCGCCCCCCACCACCAAGGAAGAGGTCAGGTCATTTTTGGGCATGGCGGAGTATTACAGCAAATTTGTGGTACACTTTGCCTCAAAAACACACCACATGAGGATGCTGACCAGGGAGAGCACCACCTTCCAGTGGACACCGGAGACGCAAAGTGAGTTTGAGACAATCAAGAAAGATGTCGCAGGAGCGGTACCGCTCCAAGGATATGACCCACAGGGCACAACGGTGCTCACGACTGACGCCAGCGACAAGGGGCTAGGTGCGGTACTCATGCAAGATCGGGGGCAAGGGAAGATGGAGACGATCAGTTTTGCCTCCCGTGCATTGAACGACACCGAAAAGAAATATAGTGTGATCGAAAAGGAGATGTTGGCGGTAGTATGGGCCATGACCAGGTTTCGACAATTCCTATGGGGAACCCGATTCCATCTAAGGACAGATCACAAGCCCTTGGTGAAGGTGCTAACGTCCAGTGCGCACGCCAACGCCACCCCCTGAATATCCAAAATGACTCTGAAGTTGCTCGAGTTTAGGTACGACATAGAGTACATTCCCGGAAATCGGAACCGAGTAGCAGACTACCTGAGCGAGGCGGCAGCCATGGAACCCGGTGAGGAAGACCCAACGGGTAAGGAGGAGATGGTAGCTCTCATGGAAGACCAAGAAAGGGCCATCAGCTACCAAGAATGGACAGAGGCATACGAAGAGGACAGCGTCATGCGAGAAGTGAAGAGGCACATTGTAAAGGGTTGGCCAGACAAAAGACAACTGGACGAAAGCCTCAAGCCTTACTATGAAGTTAGGGAAGAATTATCGTTGGGTGACAAAGGAGTGTTCACATACAGAGGAGACAAAGTTGTCCCGCCAAGGAGCATTGTACCTAGGCTGCTAGACATCCTACACGAGGGCCACCTGGGCATAGGAAAAATGAAGCTAAGAACGAAACAAGACTACTGGTGGCCAGGTATGGACATGCGGGCAGAGAGACATGTCAGAGACTGCCCACAGTGCCAAGGAGCGGACAAGACACTTAAGCCCTTGCGTCCGGCTCTGGGAAAGTTCGACCCCCCACAGAATCCGTGGGAAGAACTGTCAATAGACATTTTGGGCCCAATCCTTGATGGCCAAGGCGTCCAGAAGTATGTATGTGTCCTTATAGACAGATACTCCAAATGGCCGGAAGTAAAGATTGATGAGACCATGGACGCGGAAAACATTCTGAAATTTCTGTCCGACACGTTTGTAAGAGAAGGCATCCCCAAGTCCATCCTAAGTGATAACGGGCCCCAATTTACATCTGAAAAATGGAGCAAATTCATGCAGAGGAACGGCATCACAGTCAAACACACGTCAGTCTACCATCCAGCTGGCAACGGCTTAGTGGAGCGATTTAACAGGGTTGTGATGGGAGCTGTACAAGCGGCGATCTCTAACAACAAGGACTGGGAAAAGGCAATATGGAACATGGTATGGGCGTATAGAATTACCCCCACCGGAACCGGATACAGCCCGTTCCAGATATTGAGAGGCCGTGAACCGTGCACGCACGATAACCGGGTGTGGAAAGAAAAAATCATTACCAGTGAATGGTCTCCTGCAGTAGTACAAGCCAACTTGGAGAGGGCACAGTCCATCTACACCACCTACTACAACAAACGCAGGAATGTGAAAGGGACAGAGTTGGAAAAAGGCGAGTGGGTACGAGTAAAATTGGCTACACTACAGAAGAAAGGAGACAGCAAATATAGTAAACCCATGCAAGTTAAGGAAGTGTACGACCGAGCGGCATTGCTGAGCGATGGGAACGTGTGGTCCCAAGATCGCATGGCCAGATGCAACAAAATCATGCGATGGCAGCAAGAAGGAACTGAATGGGAGGACATAGAAGAACCCAATGTGGACTTGGAACCTCAGGCAGGAGAGCTGCCAACAGAGAGAAGCGAAGGAAGGGAGCAATCGGAAGAGAGAAATGTGGACAATGACCTAGGACCTGATATGGACATGCGAAGGAGGAGCACTGATGAGAGCGCGGCTGCGCTGAGGGAGAGAAGAAGCACGGAGACAAGGAGCAGGGAGGCCCCGGCGACCCCGACCAGGGTAACCCGGAGCGGAAGGACTGTGGTGAGACCCTCCAGGTTTCAAGATTTCGATATGGACAGTGAACTGTAAGTGACTCAGCTTGTGTTGGGAAAAAGGGGAGATATGTAGTGGCGCACTAGTTGTTGCACGTCACGTAACGACGTGACGTGCAGGCGGCCATCTTGGGCTGGATGCGCGCGCAGCTCATTAGGAGGCGCGAACGCACACAAACGCCAGAGCCGGCTCGGCGCTCTTTAGGAAGCTTAAATTCAAATAATAAAGAAGCGTTCCCCAACTACTTTGGTGCAGCGTTTATTTAATAAAGCACATCATTACACCAAAGGTATAGGAGAAGTTTATATAAAGCACCAGTTCCTTATGTAAATGGCACGTTCATTTTGGGTAGGCACAGGGAGATTAAGTGATATGCCCAGAATCGAAGGCTGTTAAGACACCAAGGCTCGAAGCTGTTTATTTAGTTCCAAAGTCGGCAGCTCTTGCTGTTACGCCACATTGTCTAAGGCTAAACAGTCAAGCAGAATTCCCCTTTTTCATTCGGAAAGCGAAACTTCTGGAATTCCCGGATAGGGTGACTGCTGTAGTCTTTTATTGTCTCTTCAATAGCCAGCCTTACTTTTGCTTTGGGTAGTGTGGTGTGATTCTTGACTAGACCCCCCCTTCATGGGCCCCAAGCCCCGACCTCGTCTGAAGTCGTAAAGGGGTAATCATTGATTTGAAACAAAACACCAGTCTTCACAGCTCAAACTGAAAGACAAACCCCGAGGCAATTGTAAACCCCGAGACTGCCAGACACCACGTGAGAGATTGGGAAATTCCACAAAATTACGTTGCCTTTATTTTGCCAATCAGTTCGCTTGCTGATCTTTCACACATACCGCCCCCCATAGCCCCCCCTCCCCCGCATCTGCATCATAATAAAGGCAATTCCGGGATTTCAAAAGGGGGATTTCGGATATTGCGATGATTATAGAAACTAAACTCTGATTGAGGGGGAGGGGGTTTGACACCCCGCCCCCCCTCCCCCCACCTCTTAGAAAAATTACCGAATATGTACGGGATATACAAGTTACAGGATTGGGTCTCGCAAAGAATACCCTGTCTCACCAGTTAAACAGCTTCCCCCCAGCCTCCCTCCCACGCGTGTCTTAATACAGTAGAGAGACCCCTCTGGAAACGCATATCTTACAGGTCCAGACATCGCACAGCTTTGCTAGCCCTAGGGCGACAGAAAACATACACGATCGCGCTTTACACAGCAGAGCTATCCCTCAGTTTACACAGCCTCCCGCGCTGTGTCTTAATACAGTAGAGCGATCCCTCCGGAAACGCAAATCTTATAGGTCAGCATCGCACAGCTCCACTATCCCTAGGGTGACAGAGAAGATACAGGGTCAAACCTCCCACAGCAGAGCCACCCCTTGGGTTGCACTGATGCCACTGGGGTTAGCTTTCATACAGCAGACCTCTGCCTCGGGTAAGGTTCAGCTATCCCACTCAGGCCTCACACAGGGGGAGGGGTCCCTTGAGTTGCACAGATTTTACAGGTTTAGTCTCGCGCTGAGTGACCCTCCAGATTACAGAACATGCAGACTTTGGCTCAAACAGCAGAGCTATGTCCCAGGCTCACCAGGTGCATCATTTATTATTTAGCATATACACCTCAACCACCAACTTTCAATAGTCCCATTAATAACGGACAGGCAAAACTACAAGATTCCATGGAAACACAATATGAGCAAAGTAGTCCGAGGTGCGGTGAATGTTAGAGATCTGGCAGGTGGTGTGGCCTAGTGGCTAACGCCGCTGACTTCGGCCTCAACATCCTGTTCTGTGCAAATCACTTAACCTCTTTGTATCTAAAAACACAAAAAATGGTGCACCAGTGTCTGGTTCTGTTGCTAAGCTAGGTTTATGCTATAAAAGATATAGCTAGGTAGTCTAAAGGGCAGTGCTTAATTTGAGCTGGTGGTTTCCAGTGCTCGGCACCAGCACTTCATTGTCAATATAGGAGCTTGTGCCAGTCGGCCACAAGGTGGAGCTGTCTGGCTAATTTAGAGAGGACCACACAACAGGTAATTATTCATTCAATATACATTAAAAACAAGTATTACCTGCCTCTTTAAGCCATTCTTCTACCTTTGGGAGCCTGAAATAGTCCGAATTGTTACACTTGTAGGAGTGTGGTGGCTAGAAGTTGTGTATGTACTGTCAGAGGCAGCGCAGTCGGGGGCAATTGTGGTGCAAGCTGCAGTGGCCTCCTGACGAGAGCCCTGCCACTTATGGTTTTTAATTTTTTTACAAATTAAGCTCTGGTGACCAGACGTCCCGGATTTGCCCGGACAGTCCAGGTTTCCTATGAACATCCCGGCGTCCCGACACTTTTTACCAAAACAAAGAATTGCCCCAGTTTTGAGAGGATTGGGTAAAAACACGCATATCTACGACGGTACTGTGAAGTCTCGTTCACGCCGGCCCTCTATTGAAACCAAGGACGAGGTGTTTGAAAGAGTCTCATACTGTGACTGACTTTAATAAGGCAGTGTAAGAACTGGGGCCACCAGCTCTCCAAGGGGTAGCATGGCTCGAGCAGGAAGGCAGCCAGGGGCTTGCGTATAAAGCGGCTACTTAACGCACACATCCAATGAAACACACAGTGGCGCAATAATGGAGACTACACCAGCAGTTGTATTTGAAAAATCAAGATCTTTTATATAGGCTTTCAATTAGAGCAATGCATTGGTAATCCATTAGAATTTCAGGTAAGCATTTCCTTAAGCAGTTACAGAAAGATTTATCCTTAAAATAATAATCCGCTCATTTAAGCCGTGCAACATTAACTAACCTGGAGGATCCTACAAGAAGCGACAATAGGATTGCATTAAAGTACCACATAGTGATAAAACATTTCAGCAAGTACTTTTCAGTATAACAAAGAACTTCAAAGAACACAGCCTTTGGTCATCAACCACAACCCTTTCTTCTTGTGAATACTGACCGTTTTGCGACCCAGATCAGATCATCAGAATACTATAGAAGTCCACCCCTGTAAGAAAATTCAGTACAGTGAAGTGAATCTCCCTCTCATTTCCGGCTTGTAAATATGGTGCACTATGAACATTTCAGGCTTGTAAATATGGTGCACTATGAACATTTCAGGCTTGTAAATATGGTGCACTAGGGAAAGTGTTTAATCCTCCAACCTCCAAACTCTTGAGGCACATTAGAAGGGGGCCAACAGGGCCCAGTCACAGTTCATCCCGGGGGAGGGGCGGCCTCGGGCCTTCCCCGGCCTACCGCCCTCCTCCCGTCCCCTCCGGGGGTTACCTTATGCTCTTCGGCCTGATCAGGCCCTTGCAAAGGTTTTGCGCTGGGGAGGGGTCCTCGACCCACCCGGGGCCTCCCTCGGCCCGGCGCGGTGCAGGGGCTGCTTCTGGGCACCAGCGCCGGGGCCGGGGCAAGGCCGATATGTGGGACTCAAAGGAGGGGGCACTTAGGCTCCACGGCCCCCTCCGCAATGTTTCCGGGCCGACCCGGGGCTCACCGGCGAGGCTCCGAGGCTGGGGCCGCTCCGCCCAATCCCGTCGCCCGCCTCGAGGGCGCGCCTGCCTAGACCAATGGCAGCGCGGCGCCCGGGGGCGGGGCGGAGGAGCGCTCTTGTCACATGGTAGGGGAACAGCTCGGCTTCGGCCTACCGCAGCTCAGCGTGTGGAGAACGGCGGCCCTCTCCTCACTCACGGGGGTCGCCGAGGGGGCAATGGAAGCCGGTGACAGTCGTCACGCACCGACAGGGCAACCGCACTTCTGGGCCGTCGCATGGGCGGCGCGAGCGCCGCGATGGTCGCCGGGCCTCGTCAGGTGCCTCGGACGGCACAGCAGCTCTGGGCTGCGGCGGTGAGTGTGGGTCAATAGCGCCTCGTGGCGATAGTGTCCAGGCACCGCAGCGCTCACTCGTGAGGGGTGAATCAGTCGGCTCAGGAGAGCGCTTGGTGGCCACTGTAGACGGGATGAGTTCTGAGGTGAAAAGCGCCTCAGAGGTACAGCGCTTCACTGGGGTCGACAGCGCTTGAACCTCAGGAGCATAGTTAGCTCAGGGCAGGCAGTGCTGGCAGGGGAATTGGATATAGCGCTTTCCCCACAACTTGGCCAGGATTGCAGGCAGGATGGGTAGCAAGCAGTTCAGTCAAAGGGAGGAGACCAGTGGGGCAAGGTGGGCCCACTGCAGGCAGGGGTGCGCAGGACAGCACAGTCCAGTACCTGTTCGATCCCCCAGCAGTCTCTGGAAATAGGAAAGTAGACTTCTTGGCGCTTGGATGGTTCTGCGCCCTTAGTTGCTGGTTCCTTGAAGTTTCTGAGGAGAGGGGGGGGGGTTTGAGTTGAAGGCTTGAAGAGTTTCTCCTCAGTCACTGCAGATGGACCCTGGGGTTCCCTACCACTGGGCCAGATCAGGGGGCTAGCTTGGGACACCTCACCCAGCTTAAGAGGCAGCACCTAAATTCTGTCACTCCCAGTAGCATAGGTTCCTCACTAGGCCCTCCCGCCTAAAACTCCTGCGTGGGTTCCCCAGGTCAGTGATGCCCCAACTGACTAGAAAGTTTCCCTCCCTTTCCTTATATAGTGTCAGTTGGCAGTTGGCAGTGGCAGTTGGTGTCGCCTCCCCTGTTCTGGAAGGTTCCAGGAGCTTCCCTCATTCTAGCTATGGGCAGGCTGGCAGGCTGGTAAATGTAAATGTATGTAAATGTATAGGCATTTATATAGCGCACTACTTACCCGTAGGGTCCCAAGGCGCTTCGACCGCTGCGAAACCCTTCCTGGCTTCCCTGAGAGATGGTCCCTTAATGGGTATCTCCAGGGTGAGACCAGGCATCCCCGGCGGTCTGGTGGGGCCGTTAGTGAAGATGAGGCAAGCTAATGCCCAGAGTTGCTGAGTGTGATCGCTGATCAGAGTGGGCACCGAAGCGAGAGAATTATCGAGTCCGCTGACCCTGGTCCAGAAACCTGCCGCGCTGGGAATCGAACCCTGGTCCCGGGCCGTCCTCTGCTCTCGGGTCTGCCGCCTCTAACCAGTGAGCCACACTACTTCACAAGTATGGCAACATTGTTTAAGGGTTCCAGCCAGCTCCTGGCTACTAGAGTGCGCCTATACAGACCACGCTGCAGTAGCAGGGGTCAGTGGCAGCCAAGTTGGGGGAAGAGAGCACCTGCACCCTGGCATTGATTAGCAATGGGAGGGTGCCCAGAGTCCTAAAGCCAACGAAAAGAAGGTGGGAAAAATGAGGCAAGGGCAAAAAATCACAGGGAAAGACCACCCTAGGGCTGACAGGTCTAACATACGTCCCCCCCAGCTGAAAGTGGGGAGAGCTTCTCAATCTCTAGGGAGTTCTCGTCACTAAGGCGGAAAAACCGGGAGAGACCGTCAGCATTGGCGTGGTCAGCTCCGGGCCGATGTTCCACCCTAAAGTCCATCCCCTGTAGGGAAATGGACCACCTTAGCAACTTGGGGTTTTTGCCTCTCATCTGCATGAGCCAGCGAAGGGGTCGGTGGTCCGTTTGAAACAGGAAGTGAGAGCCAAAAAGGTATGGCCTCAACTTCTTCAAAGCCCAGACCACCGCGAAGGCTTCTCGCTCGATGGTACTCCATCGCTGTTCCCGAGGGAGGAGTCTTCTGGAGATGAAGGCCACAGGTTGGTCTTGGCAATCATCGTTGAGTTGCGACAGCACGGCGCCTACGCCATGCTCTGAGGCATCTCTCTGCACGATGAATTCTTTTTGGAAGTCCGGAGTGGCCAACACCGGAGCGGTACACATTGTGCGCTTCAGTGTTTCAAATGCCTCCTGGCAAGCAGCCGTCCAGATGACCTTGCGTGGCTGCTTTTTGGACGTCAACTCGGTCAAGGGGGCCACGATGGTGCCATAACCCTTGACGAACCTGCGGTAGTAGCCAGTGAGGCCGAGGAAAGCTCGGACCTCAGTCTGAGTTTTGGGGGGCTCCCAGGCCATGATGGTCTCGATTTTGGCCTGGAGGGGTTGCACCTTACCTCCGCCCACCACGTGTCCCAGGTACACGACAGAACCCTGTCCAATCTGGCACTTGCTAGCCTTGATGGTCAAGCCAGCACGTTGTAACGCCCGCAGCACCGCCTGGAGATGCTGCAGATGGTCCTCCCAGGTGCTACTGAAGACAGCTATGTCATCCAGGTACGCCACTGAGAAGGACTCCAGGCCAGATAACACCTGGTTCACCAACCGCTGGAAGGTGGCCGGAGCATTCTTGAGCCCGAAGGGCATCACTCGAAATTGGAAGTGGCCCTCGGGGGTGGAGAACGCTGTATTCTCCTTCGCTCCATCGGCCATGGCAATCTGCCAGTACCCTGATGTCAAGTCGATGGTGCTGAGGTACTTGGCTGCTCCCAGCCGGTCAATCAGCTCGTCTGCCCGTGGTATCGGGTGAGCATCTGTCTTGGTGACAGAGTTCAACCCCCGATAGTCCACACAGAACCGAAGTTCTGGGGTGGTGCCTGGTGGAGCCGCTTTCGGCACCAGCACAACCGGACTAGCCCACGGGCTGCTAGAGGGTTCGATCACTCCCAGCTCCAGCATCTTGGTCACCTCACCCTGAATGCTATTCTTTACTTTATCGGACAGCCGGTAAGACTTGGTTTTTACTGGCGGACTGTCCCCTGTGTCCACATCATGGGTACACAGATGGGTAATTCCAGGTGTGAGGGAGAACAACGAGGCGTGCTGCGCCAAGACCTGGCGGCAGTCCCTCTGTTGTTCTGGGACCAAGGATGGGGAGAGGACAACTCCCTCCACTGAACCATCCTTTTCTTGAGCTGCTAGAAGGTCAGGAAGAGACTCACTTTCCTCCTCCTCGGTCCCATCCGTCACCATGAGGAGAGCAAGCTCCGATCGCTCATGGTGAGGCTTCAGGCGGTTGACGTGGAGCACCCGATGGGGCTGACGGGGGGTCTTCAAGTCAACTAGGTAGGTGGTCTGGCCTCGACATTCCACAATCTCGTACGGACCAGTCCACCTGTCCTGGAGGGCACTAAGCTCCCCAGGCTCCATGACCCACACCTTCTGTCCAGCGTCCAACTCTACCGTCTGAGCGTTGCGGTCATACCACTCCTTCATGACCGCTTTGCTAGCCTCTAAGTTGCCTGAGGCTTCCTTTCACAGCTTGGCCATCTGGCTGCGGAACGCCAGCATGTAGCTGACAACATCACAGGGAAGCTTCTTCGAAGTCTTCTCCCACCCCTCTTTGACCAGACTGAGGGGTCCCCTAACGGGATGGCCATAGAGCAATTCAAAGGGGCTAAACCAGACTCCCGTCTGGGGTACCTCGCGGTACGAGAACAACAAGCAAGGGAGGAGGATGTCCCATTTTCGCCTCAGGTCTTCTGGCAGACTCCGGATCATCCCCTTCAAGGTCTTGTTGAAGCGCTGTACGAGCCCGTTAGTCTGGGGGTGGTAAGGAGTGGAGAACCGATAGGTCACTCCGCACTCCTTCCACATGGCCTGCATGTAGGCCGAATTGAAATTTGTGCCTCTGTCTGACACCACGACCTTGGGGAATCCCACTCGGGTAAATATCCCCATCAGGGCCCGCGCCACCACAGGTGCAGTAACGGTCCTCAGAGGGATGGCCTCCGGGTACCGGGTGGCGTGGTCCACCAACACCAGAATGAACCGATGTCCCGCAGAGGTCGGAGGGTCCAATGGCCCAACAATGTCGATTCCGACCCGCTCGAAAGGGGTCCCGACCACCGGGAGTGGTTCCAATGGGGCCTTCAATTTGGTCCCCGTCTTGCCACTGGCCTGGCAAGTCTTGCAGGTCTTGCAATAGGTGTCAGAGGCAACTCTCATCCTGGGCCAATAAAAATGTGGGACTAGCCTTGCAAAGGTCTTGTCCTGGCCCAGGTGTCCGGCTAAGGGTATCTCATGCGCCAGTTCCATCAAAAAGGCCCGGTAGCACTGGGGGACCACTAAGGCCCTTGAAGATCCATGCACCGGAACCCTTGGTTCACTGTACAGGAGGCCTTCCTCCCATTACACGTGGTAACTGCGGGTCTCTTGGTTGACCGCTTGGGCTTCGGCCTGTCGCCGCATGCCTTCAAGCGTGGGGCACTCTTTCTGCACCCGACGGAATTCCTCCAGGGTAGGACCTCCTTCCACATGCCACTCGGCAAGGGTCAGCAAATCCCCCACGGGAACAACATCCACCTCCACGGACTCCGGGGTTACCTCCGCGGGCTCCCCATCCATCACACGGGGTGTGTCCTCCACAACACTCTCCTTTGGACCGACAGTGGGTTGGGCCGTTGTTTCAGGCTCCAACCCGTGTTGAGCTTCTTGCCGGGCAGCCATGGACCGCGTGACTACGCAAGTCCACCCTGGTAATCCCAGCATCTAGGTGTGGGCCTTAAACTTCACTTCCTTCCAGGCGGTATGTTCGAGGTCATTACCGAGCAGACAGTCCACAGGCAAGGAAGGGCTGATCGCAACTCTTAAGGGACCTGACACTCCTCCCCATTCAAAGGGAACTTGAGCCACAGGATAGTAGCTCAGACTGCCGTCAGCCAACACGGCCGGATGGTACACATCAGGAACAACCTGCTCAGGGGACACCAGCCGCCTCACTACAGTGGTCATGCTGGCTCCTGTGTCCCTCAGAGCGTCCACCTCCTCCCCATTGACTTTCACCCTCTGCTGGTACTTAGCAGTATTCGATGGTAAGGGCGTCACTGGGACCATCTCTCTATCCCCGAGTGAAACCAGGGTCAGGCCTGTCCACTCCCCTTCCCTATCTAGGGGCAGCTCCAACCCGAGCGCTACGCTAGCCACCCCGGGACTCTTGCCACCAGTGGGGGCTGGGGGTCGTTTGCGACACTGGGCATCTCCCTTGTAGTGTCCGACCTCTCTGCATTCATAGCACCGGACCACTTTTAGCTGCTGACTCTTGTCAGGGTCGGTGGGTTTTGGGGAATTCCTCTGAGGTGGGGCACCTACTCCTTTCCCAAACTGTCTAATTTGTGGGCCTTGTGAGAACTCTTTTTTCTTTTATCTCCACCCTCTTTCTTCTGAGGGGCGCCCTGTCCGCCTTTCGGGCCATCTCCCGCGGGGCTCTTGTGAGACACCCGGGTGCTAACCCAAGTATCCGCCTCCTTCACAAGCTCACGGGGATCAGTAAGCTTGCGGTCCACCAAATGTTGGCGCAACTCCGGAAAACACTTATCCAAGAGGTGCTCTCTCAAAAAAAGGTTATACAGACCCTCAAAATCACGCACCTCGCTGCCACGCACCCAACCATCCAGAGCCTTTCGGGCATACTCAAAAAAATCCACCCAATTCTGTGTGGACAGCTTATGGCTGCCACGAAACCTCTGGCGATACCTTTCAGGGTTGAGGCCAAAATGTTTGATAAGCGCCTCCTTCATGGTGGTGTACCTAAACTGGTCTGCCTTTTCCAAATATAGGAGGGTGTCCCTGACGTCTGGAGGTATATACCGGTACAAACCACCTCCCCAATGTTTCTCGGGCACCCCATGGGCAGTCAAGGCCACTTCATACGCCTCCAACCACCTGGCAATGTCATCCCCCTTGGTGTAGCTCGCTATCACCTCTTTAGGTTACCAGAATCTGGGCTCCTGCTGAGCCTCTGGTACGCTGCCACCATTAGGACTCCCTGGCGCACCCAACTGTAATGCTCTCAGCTCCATTTCTTTGAGCTGAAGCTCGTGCGCCAGCTTCCTTTCCTCCATAGGAAACTGCTTATCTTCTCTCTCTCTTTCCCTTTCGTGCTCTAGCTTGGCAAGCTCCCACCTTAATCACCTCTCCTCCTTCCTGTCCTCATACTCCAGCGACGATGCACTCCCCCTAGACACACTACTCCCCGCCCAGGAAACTTTTTCCTGGCAATACATTGTCTGACATGTCAATGTTGAGTAGGCCTGGGTCTTCCTGAGTGTCCGCCTCCCCGCGTGTGACCTGTTCCCCATCCTCTTCCTCCTCTTCTGGGTGGGCCCTTACCCATGCCCTCAAGGCGGCACGGAGCTCCTCATTAACAGCTCTCGTCCCCACAGGCACCCCCATCCCCTGACAAAACTCCCTTAACTGCACTACCGCGTACCTATCAAGGTCAGTCAGCTGGAACTCCATTCTGTCAAGTGGGGACCTAGATATCCTGGAAGAAAAATCCTAGGACGTGGGCAACACTACTGGTTCAACACACTTTGTTGCAGGCTAGACAGTGGTGAGCAATTGGGTTTGCTTGCAGCACGATAGGTGTCCAATTAATTGCAACACACTCTGTCCCACTGGAGGGTGTTAAGTAGCTACAGGTCCTGGATCCCACCTCTCGCCACCAATGTAAGAACTGGGGCCACCAGCTCTCCAAGGGGTAGCATGGCTCGAGCAGGAAGGCAGCCAGGGGCTTTCGTGTAAAGCAGCTACTTAACACACACATCCAATGAAACACACAGTGGCGAAATAATGGAGACCACACCAGCAGTGGTATTTGAAAAATCAAGATCTTTTATATAGGCTTTCAATTAGAGCAATGCATTGGTAATTCATTAGCATTTCAGGTAAGCATTTCCTTAAGCAGTTACAGAAAGATTTATCCTTAAAATAATAATCAGCTCATTTAAGCCGTGCAACATTAACTAACCTGGAGGATCCTACAAGAAGCGACTATAGGATTGCATTAAAGTACCACATAGTAATAAAACATTTCAGCAAGTACTTTTCAGTATAACAAAGAACTTCAAAGAACACAGCCTTTAGTCATCAACCACAACCCTTTCTTCTTGTGAATACTGATCGTTTTGCGACCCAGATCAGATCATCAGAATACTATAGAAGTCCACCCCTGTAAGAAAATTCAGTACAGTGAAGTGAATCTCCCTCTCCCCGGGGGTTACCTTATGCTCTTCGTCCTGATCAGTCCCATGCGAAGGTTTTGCGCTGGGGAGGGGTCCTCGACCCTCCCGGGGCCTCCCTCGGCCCGGCACGGTGCAGGGGCTGCTTCTGGGTACCAGCGCCGGGGCCAGGGCAAGGCCGATATGTGGGGCTCAAAGGAGGGGGCACTTAGGCTCCACGGCCCCCTCCGCAATGTTTCCGGGCCGACCCGGGGCTCAACGGCGAGGCTTCGAGGCTGGGGCCACTCCGCCCAATCCCGTTGCCCACCTCGAGGGCGCGCCTGCCTAGACCAATGGCAGCGCTGCGCCCGGGGGCGGGGCGGAGGAGCGCTCTTGTCACGTGGTAGGGGAGCAGCTCGGCTTCGGCCTACCACAGCTCAGCGTGTGGAGAACGGCGGCCCTCTCCTCACTCACGGGGGCCGCCGAGGGGGCAATGGAAGCCGGTGACGGTCGTCACTTACCAACAGGGCAACTGCACTTCTGGGGCATCGCGTGGGCGCCGCGATGGTCGCCGGGCCTCGTCAGGTGCCTCTGACGGCACAGCAGCTCTGGGCTGCGGCGGTGAGTGGGGGCCAATAGCACCTCGTGGCGATAGTGTCCAGGCACAGCAGCGCTCACTCGTGAGGGGTGAATCAGTCGGTTCCGGAGAGCGCTTGGGGGCCACTGTAGACGGGATGAGTTCTGAGGTGAAGAGCGCCTCAGAGGTACAGCGCTTCACTGGGGTGATAGCGCTTGAACCTCAGGAGCATAGTTAGCTCAGGGCAGGCAGTGCTGGCAGGGGAATTGGATATAGCGCTTTCCCCACAACTTGGCCAGGATTGCAGGCAGGATGGGTAGCAATCAGTTCAGTCAAAGGGGGGAGACCGGTGGGGCAAGGTGGGCCCACTGCAGGGAGGGGGTGCGCAGGACAGCACAGTCCAGTACCTGGTCGATCCCCCAGCAGTCTCTGGAAATAGGAAAGTAGACTTCTTGGCGCTTGGATGGTTCTGCGCCCATAGTTGCTGGTTCCTTGAAGTTGCTGAGGAGAGGGGGGGTTTGAGTTGAAGGCTTGAAGAGTTTCTCCTCAGTCACTGCAGATGGACCCTGGGGTTCCCTACCACTGGGCCAGACCAGGGGGCTAGTTTGGGACACCTCACCCAGCTTAAGAGGCAGCACCTAAATCCTGTCACTCCCAGTAGCATAGGTTCCTCACTAGGCCCTCCCGCCTAAAACTCCTGCGTGGGTTCCCCAGGTCAGTGATTCCCCAACTGACTAGAACGTTTCCCTCCCTTTCCTTTTATAGTGTCAGTTGGCAGTTGGCAGTGGCAGTTGGTGTCGCCTCCCCTGTTCTGGAAGGTTCCAGGAGCTTCCCTCATTCTAGCTATGGGCAGGCTGGCAGGCTGGTATGGCAACATTGTTTAAGGGTTCCAGCCATCTCCTGGCTACTAGAGTGCGCCTTTACAGACCACGTTGCAGTAGCAGGGGTCAGTGGCAGCCATGTTGGGGGAAGAGAGCACCTGCACCCTGGCATTGATTAGCAATGGGAGGGTGCCCAGAGTCCTAAAGCCAACGAAAAGAAGGTGGGAAAAATGAGACAAGGGCAAAAAATCACAGGGAAAGACCACCCTAGGGCTGACAGGTCTAACATGCTTCCCCCCCAGCTGAAAGTGGGGAGAGCTTCCCAACCTCTAGGGAGTTCTCGTCACTAAGACGGAAAAACCGGGAGAGACCGTCAGCATTGGCATGGTCAGCTCCGGGCCGATGTTCCACCCTAAATTCCATCCCCTGTAGGGAAATGGACCACCTTAGCAACTTGGGGTTTTCGCCTCTCATCTGCATGAGCCAGCGAAGGGGTCGGTGGTCGGTTTGAACCAGGAAGTGAGAGCCAAAAAGGTATGGCCTCAACTTCTTCAAAGCCCAGACCACCGCGAAGGCTTCTCGCTCGATGGAACTCCATCGCTCTTCCAGAGGGAGGAGTCTTCTGGAGATGAAGGCCACAGGTTGGTCTTGGCCATCATTGTTGAGTTGTGACAGCACGGCGCCTACGCCATGCTCTGAGGCATCTGTCTGCACAATGCATTATTTTTGGAAGTCCGGAGTGGCCTACACCGGAGCGGTGCACATCGCACGCTTCAGTGTTTCAAATGCCTCCTGGCAAGCAGCCGTCCAGATGACCTTGCGTGGCTGCTTTTTGGACGTCACTGGTTTGTCTTTCCTTCTTGGTTCACAATGAGAAAAACTGACAAAGGGATAGCAGACCTGACCCGGGTCCCCGGACCCAACTACCAAACAAGTAAGTGCATTTATTTGGAGGGAGTGACACCACTAACACCCCTCCCCCCGAAGCTACTCCTCTGCAAAGTGGCGGAAACAAAAGAAAGTTAACATGGCCCTTAGATTCCCCTCAACTTTCTATCCCTGCCAGTGCCCTCGCGCCTGGGTGTAGTAGGGATGAGGTACAGGCAGCAAAGGCAGCTACTGCTTCACTTGTCCTCCCCCCCCCCCCATGTGACATCCATGGCCCTGATTCTTTCTCTTTTCAGGCTCCCTCTGCAGTCTGTTGTTTCCTTCTCTCCCACCTCATCTCTGAGTTACTTTCCCTCAGTGCTCTCCCTCATCTTCTTCTCCCTCTGGGCCTTCACATATTTCCAGGAAGTGTCCTGGCCTGCAGCCACAGACCACATGGGTGGGAGTGATTACATTCCACAGACCACATGTCTGTAAATTCGAGCCTGAAAGTGTACTTGTTTGTTTTTCCCTTTTCCTCTACCCAGACCTTCTAACACGTCTGCTGTGGAAACGCATCGAGTGACCAAAAAGGGACAATGTAGGGCTGTCAACATGTATTCCATTACAATGACATTTGTATAGTGCCTGCTGCCGCTAACGAGGAGCGAAAGCCCCTTTTGGTGACTAGCACGGTACTCCGTTGGTACCAATATTAGTGGGTGAGTTAGAAAGTAGGGATTTTTTCTCGAGTGGTGTTCGTAGCTCCCCTGCAATTGCAGCACTTAGAACAAGATTTATGATAATTTTTAGCAGACGCATTTGGACAATCAGACTGTTTGGGACTGCTAAAAAGGGTTGTAGTATGTACAAATCCTGTTTTTCGAGTCAATAACCTATCACCGACTCGCAAAATAGGGTTATGAGTCGCCATTAGGAAGGGGCGTGTCAAGGGCGTCCAGGGCTTTAAGTGGGATGAAAAAATGGGGGGGGGGGATCTCTCAAAGGGGCGTAGCCAGTGTAATTAAGGGTGTGGCCTAAAAACACATTAGCTAAAAATCTGTGCCGCCCGACTTGTTTTTTGCTGTTTCTGTCATTGCATCTAGATATATGATAAAACAAGTAATATCATACCTAAAACAAGTCAGGACTACTGGCTTGGTCAATGGTTGTTAGTTGCATAGGATAAATAAGCAGCAACTATGGCTTGTATATAATATTGAAAAAGCTTCCACTTGGTGACACCATGACACTGTTGCTGCTCCTGAGTTTCAAAAACAGAAGGGAAATCCAGAGAGAAAATTACTATCTTTAAGGATTTTCCTTCCCATGCAATGCTCCCTTCGCATGACGTCATGCCGTTACTTCTCCACTAGTGAGAAGTGAGCAGTGTGAGCAGTACACATCGATGAGCCTGCTGTCACTGCAGTCCGGAAAAAAATGGACCGCCTGTTCCAGGGCACAAAGCAGAGCCCGATAGAGACCCGTTTCGAGGCCCCCTTAAATAAATAACTGCTGGTGCTCAGCACCGGTGAGACCCAGCCCACTTAAAGTCCTGAGGGCGTCCCTTCCTAATAGTGAGTTGCAGGGGGGATGCATGATTGTTTTGCGACCGCAAATGTGGTTGCAAAACAATCCCAGTTCCCACCAATTTCAAATTAGTGGTAATCTAATCGCAAATAGGAAAGGGGTCCCCCTTCCCCTTTGTCTTTGGCAGCAAACATATTTTTTAAGAGCAGACGGTGGTTCATGGGACCACTGCCTGTCATTCAAAATCAAAAGAAAACTTTTCTTTTTTTTCTTTTAAATGCATCCCATTTTCCTTTAAGGAAAACGGACTGCATTTGAAAAAAAACAAAACGTTGCTTTCTTTAAAAAGCAAACACACACATGATGGCCTGCTGTCCCCAGCAGGCCTCCAGACCTGTGTTTGTAGCCCATTCCCTATGGGACCTTCCTCATGAATATTGATGAGGCAGGACATTTGCGACCCCATTGGGAATCATTAAATGTGTCTGAGACACATTAGTACATTCCGTTTTGCAAGTCACAAATTGGGAGAAATGGAATGGTCGAACGTCTGGCACTTAATTCCCAGTAACCAGGATTCGGAAGGTTAATGTTGTTTATTTTCCATGCCATGGTCGGTCAAATATTTCAAGATCAGTTTGTAATGTTATTATTTGGGCAATGGCGGCCAGAATGTTAAGGGCATGGTTGTTAGCTATAATATGTGTTGAGTGAGGTTCACATGTCAAGAACTAATCTTGCCCGCCGTGACGCCCTTGGAAATACCTGCAATACCTTCCGTGGTGCACGAGACAGCGGCGGTAATAACAGACTTGGCCCAAATGGGTAAGACAATGGACGATATGATGGGCTTAATGGCATTGTTTCAAAAACGTTTAGACGCCATGGCAGCAGCACAAGAAAGGCTGGCCCCCCTCCCGGGCTGACAACAGCTGATCCATTGATGCGAGTATGGGCTCAGCCATTGCCAGCGGGGCCACCATTGCCAGCTGGACCGCCAGTGCTGCCGCCTGCCATACCTGTCACCCCTCAGAGTGTCACCCCCATCAACCCTCAGAGTGTTACACCAGTCATCCATCAGAGTGTTGCCCCCATTGTCCCTCAAAGTGTCGCCCCCATTATCCCTCAAGGTGTCACCCCCCTCATTCCGCAGATTGCCGGTCAAGCACCCGCCATAGGCAGTGCGGCGACGAGCGCGGCGAATGGTACGACTAATGGTGGGGTTGGCTCAGTGGGGCTGGTTCAACCTGTGCCGGGTGGGGCCGCCTCGGCACAAGTGGTGGCGTTACAACCGGCCGGCCCGGGCAGACCTGGCATGAAGTCAAAAGGCGGCTGCTCCCTGGCCAGACAGGTACCTCAAGCTGCCAAAGAAGGTATATGGAGGAGGGAATATATGGATATTTTGACACTGTTAATGCATGACAACGCAGGTGCAAACATGAGGAGGATGGGGAAGAAAGAGGAGGACAACAAGGTTAGATATCAGCGTTGGCCCGAAAAGACAATAGAGAACTGGACCGAGGCGTTTAACATACTAGCAGCAGTCATAGTGCAGAAGGACCCAGCGCAGAGTGAGGCTCTGATGGAATACGCCAACTCCATCCAGCAAGGGGCCAGGGAGTCCGGAGGGATGGGCTGGTTCTGGTACGACCAAGAATTTAGGAAAACCATGGCTGGCTGCCCTGACATAGGGTGGGATCATACGGATATCCAGCTCTGGTTTAAACATATGTGCAGGACAGGAAATAATAAGAGGGACACTTTTTATAAGGCACAAGGCGAAAGTGACACTAAGAAGTGGGACCAGGACCAGAAGTGGGAACAGTTCCCGATGCGTTCTTTCCAACAGCCCTTTCGGGGGGGGGGGGGGGGCGGGGGAGGGGCTAGGGATCCGGACCGAGACGTTTTAACTCAGGAACCTGCAGAATGTTCAATAATGGGACATGTACCTGGGGTAGAGCGTGTAAGTTTGCCCATGAGTGTAGCAAATGCGGTACCCAACACGCAGCAATCGCTTGTACCAACGGTCAAAACCCCCCCCTCCACACCACAGGGAGCGGATGGAGCACGACAATAGGTTACCTTCACAGCAGAGAGGACGGACGGAGCACACCAATAAGACAGGCAATAATTTACCTTCACAGCATAGAGAACGGACGGAGCACACCAATAAGACAGGGGGTTGCAAAGGCCCATCTCCCATAGTGTTGCAGAACATGTTACCATTACTCAGAGTGTATCCATTTGTAAGGGAGCGAATGCTATTGGTTGATGGTTTTGTGGACGGCTTTAGGATACCTTACAGAGGCCCCCTGCGCTCCAGGGACGCTTTGAATCTCAAATCAGCCAGGGACATACCACAGGTGGTCAGTGACAAGATCAGGAAGGAGGTTGATCTGGGGAGGGTGGCAGGGCCATTTCCTTCACCCCCTTTAGAGAATTTTTTAGTTTCTCCACTAGGAGTGGTTCCAAAAAAGCAGCACGGGGCATACCGCTTGATCCATCACCTATCCTACCCGGAGGGCAATTCAGTCAATCATTGGCTAGAGGAAGGGGCGTGTTCGGTCTCCTATTTCTCACTGGACATGGCCATAGACATGATTAGGAGGACAGGCAAGGGGGCGTGGTTAGCCAAGGCAGACATCGAATCAGCGTTCCGCCTCCTACCTGTTCACCCAGACAGTCAGCACTTGTTGGGCTTCAAGTGGGAGGGGGCATTCTTTTTTGATCGCTGCATGCCCATGGGCTGCGCAGTCTCGTGCGCCTACTTCGAGGCGTTCAGTTCCTTCCTCCAGTGGGCCCTCACGGCCAAGCATGGTATTTCCCAAGTCACCCACTACCTAGACGATTTCCTGTTTTTTGGCAAGGATGGTTCCCAGGAATGCTTAGAGGCCCTGCAAGCCTTTGAAGAGCTGACGGAGCATTTAGGTGTTCCCTTAGCCCCTGGAAAAACTGAAGGGCCCCTCAATGCAGGCACCCTTGCACTATAGTGCAAGGTTGCTGCGTTGTCGCTAGGCACCTAAATTCAGTACTAGTGCAGGGGGAAAATCAGGGCTGCACCATATTCTTATAAATATGGTGCAGCCCAACGTCTCTAAAGTGACAGAGCCCGGCGTTAGCCTTTTTGACTTAACCCCTTCGCTGCAGGGGTTATTCCCTGGCTGTGCTGGGGCGGGGTGAGCACAGCGCCCGGGTGCTGATGACGAGCTGAGCTCGTCACAACCACACCCGTTCCTTAGAGCGCTCAGTACAGCACGGGAATTATCCCCGCGTGTGAGCGTTCTAACGGCCATGACGAGCTCAGCTCGTCATCAGCACACGAGCACCGTGGCTGATGCCGAGCTCAGCTCGTCATCAGCATGGGAGGGGTTAAACACATGCTTCGCCACTTTCCTTGTAAATATGCCCCTGAGTCTCCTGGCTTCAAAGCGCCTGGAGCCGAGATTATCGGATTCAATGAGGGAAGCATTAATAGTAATGGTACCTAATCCTGGCAAGGATCTGGCTGATGATGGATCCTTCTTGCCATTACCAATGGTTAAATCACATATGGCTATCATCAGTAAAGTCACAGTGGGGAGACTTGTGGGGCTGGTCCCACTGGTTGCACACAGGGATCATTGGGAATTTATCCCAGGCAGAAGTACAGTTGCCATTTTGTTTGGACTGGCACATATCAAACACCTCCTGAATTAGATGAGGACAACAATGCTGTCACCTCTCTCGTTGGATTAGAAAGGCATTTGACGCAATGGATTGGGACTTTCTGTTTGAGTCTCTTAGGAGATACATTTTGTCATTTTGTTATTTTAAGAGAGATGGGAACTAGTGTGCGGCACCAGACAGGGATACTGGCTGTTTCCTCTTTTGCTTGGGGAGGGCGTGCTCAGAAAAGACATACTTGAATGGAACGCTGAGACTGGAGATACAGCCCGTGTGGTGTCCTTCTAGGTGGGCGACGTGCTGGTGTACCTAGTTTGGTCTTTGAGGTCTGCCCAAAGATTTTTAGAGATACTAGATGACTTTGGTAGCTTATCAGGGTTAAGAGCAAAGTGATGCTTGTTGGCTGGTTATCGTGGCAGGCAATCCCTGGGTGTCCTGTATCTATCACCAGTAGGGTTTGTCGAGAATTCCCATTCTTGATATTACTCATGCGACATGTCTGGGACAGGATGGTGGAAAGCGTCCTCAGGTGCGCTCCATTTTTTCCACCTGAGACAGAAATCTGGGACCATTGATGTAAAAGACATCTTGCAGTGGTTTGAAAATGGCTGCTGCAAGATGGAAGATCTGTAAAACTATGACAAATGCTTAACATTTGAAGAAGACAGGGAATGATTCAAGTCTCAAACAGGCCAGTTTTTGATTTATGCACTATTGGCTGTAACAGAATATGGAAGGGTTTACCCAGCAGAGTACTTAAAACTCAGGGCTACGTTAGATATTTTTCCTGCACGGTCATGGTTTTCTGTAGAGACCGCCATTGACCACTGCTGCAGGTGAGAGGAAGATCGGAGAGACCTCGCCGGCCAATTGATGGACATCAATCAGCAGAAAATTCAATTTTATACTAATGTTTGGGACAAGCAATGCCAGATGTTATTTCACTCGATATTATTTTGTACATAGCCTATGCTACGCCTCTGTTACTTTAACAAAACGTTCAGGACGTGACCAGAAAATTGTGCTAGATGCCAAGTGTGACATATTGACCTGCTTCTCATGGTCTGGCCATCCATACGGGAGAAGATTACCTTATCACTACAACATTGCATATTGGATTATTGTCCAAGGATTAAAAAATGGCTATCTGGTAAATGACATGATTAGTTGGGCTCTCTAAATCTCTAGAAGTGAGTCAATCTTCCTGAAATGTTCAGGTCAGCCGCGGGCAAGTCCTCTTCTCACATAGGTCAATCACATCACTGGTTTCTTCAGAATCTTGGCCCAGGGATATGACCAATCGGGAATGGAGACAAACCAGCAAGGTCCTATCCCTGGAACACATTCCTTCCAAGCTACACTGGTGTTCAGCTGCTCCTTGGATGGAGATAGACGTGGAACCCTCGTACTTTGGTGTAAGCGTGGAAGGATACAACAGAGTGCTGTACAAGATGGTGGATAGAAAAGAGTGCTGTACAAGATGGCGAATAGAAGGACCACCTTCTTACCTGATTCAAATGCTTCATAAAGCATTTGTGATGTGGCGGGGAAGTAACCGGTATGCTTTCAAGATCACGACAAGGGAATATACACCTAAAAAATAAAACATGTTGTTTATTACTGTTAAGGTTTTGGATTATGTTGGATCGAGCCATCAAAACCTCGATTCTTCCTTATTATTTTCTGCCTTTTTGAACGTTTTTAGTGGCACATGCATCATTATTTTTTGCTGTCGCAAAGGGGCAGATTCGCAGAATCTGCCCCCTTGCGACCGCAATTTTTGCATTTGGGATGCATCATCCCAACAGCAAAAATCGCTATTTAAGTAATCGCTAAATTTCCGATTACTTAAATTGCGATTGCATTTAGGGGATCACAAATTGCGATTCCCTAAATGCAATGCAAAAAAAAAAACACGATTATGCTTTTAAGAAGCGCAAATTACCATCAACTTAAAGTTGATGGTAATTTGCGAAAACTGAAAAGTTCACAAAAGTGCATTTTTTAAAGTTCTATGTTGCACACAAACATGCTCTTGGGGCATGTGTGTGTGCAACATGTTTTTTAATTGCACTTTCAGGGGTGCATCAGGGTGTTCTTTTGGCACCCTTTCTCCCTTGAAATTGCATGCGCAATTTGCCAGTTCCTATTTGGTACTCGCAAATTGCGCATACAATTCCCATTGATCCCTATGGGCCTCTAGGCCCATAGGAATTAATGGGAAGCCATTCCTTATATGCGATTCACAATTTGTGAGCCGTAAATAAGGAATGTGTAGGAATCGCAAATCTTTTTGCGATTCCTACATGCATAAGGAATTGCAATTCCTAAATTGCGAATTCTTAAAAATCGCAATTTAGGAATCGCAATACCTACGTTTGATGCATGTGGCCCTTTTTCTAAGCATTCTTCTATTTTGGTAGTTGCCTTCAAACCCTGAGGCTTGTTTTAGTGACAATAAAGTGACATCAGTGGTAGGAGTGAGATGTCTCCAGCAGATACCTTATGATCAACCAATAAATGTGTACTTCGATAAGTATCCACTCAAGGAGAGAAGGAAACACACTACAGTACAGTCCCTAAGCTATATGTAGCTGACTGGGTGTGAGTGGTGACTGACAACAAGCTAAACCCCCCTAGTTCATATACCCTGAGAAGAAACTATACTTGGACTCATCCAAGTTCCTTCGTCATTGAGACTGGCGACACTATTGGGAGGATCACTGCGTTAAGTATTAGGTGTCTCTTTTACTCTTCGAGCTCTTTGGAGCATTTCTAATACAGAGAAAGAAATTAGGGTCCTGAGGTCCTGAAGAAAGCATATGTACACAACATAGCTTGGCAATTTCCAGGGGTGAAACATGTCAACAAGAACTAAGGGTGGAACTATCCCCCTTTTAATGTCGAGCCTAGCGCAGCACATGCGCTGCTCTAGGAGAGGGCCTCTTGGAATCCTTCCAGACATTCAGAAAGGTTTCGGAAAGCTTGTGCGTAGTTGTCACATTCTATTGGCCTTTGACTGTGACTATCAAAAAATTAAAGCATGCAGTTGGCCAAAGGCTGTTAGGAGTGAGCAGGCTGGTAGATGTATTCCTCCTTGGTCACGTGCTTTTGCTTGTTATCTGCTAAAGCAATTTATTGCTTGCCTTTCCGAACACTGCTGCCCTTGCTTAAACTAGTATCCTGTTACTCATTGATTTCCAGCTTCCACTGCTTGTGTTTTATAGATCCGGCTTCACTTCAAAACATCAAAGGAATGTGTGCTGATAAAACGGGAATTTTTAACAACTGTTTATGTTCCAGAGTAGGATGTGCTTCTTATGTTTACCCCCACTTTTTGCTGGTGTTTCACTATTTTACGACTTTAGTATGGCTGGGGCCCTGCTATCCAGGACTCCAGCCTAGCTCCTTCCTCTCTAAATTGATTCCAAGTACTTTAGGTACACTCCTGTTTGGTTACTGGGGTACCCTTATGAGTCCCTAGTATTTGGTACCTTAGGTACCTAGGGCATAGGTACCCCAGAAGCCTACAAGGGGCTGAAGCAGATATTATGCCACCCCTGGGAAGCTTTCCAAAATGACACCACAGGTCTGCTACTGCAGCCTGTGTAAGGTGATGTATGCACCCCTTACTTAGATATAGGTTCCCTATATCTACCTTATATCACAACACATATAAACCTATCAGTCACCTCTATGGCAGGCCTTATCAATCCTGAAGGCAGGGTGCTGGGTTTTGTGTGAGAGGGTGCCCATGCATGAGCAGGACCCCTCTGCAGCCTTCGGAACCTATTCTCTGGGGTTGTTCTGTGATGCAGCCAGACCATATACTCTTAAGTGCATTATAACTTTGCGGTGAATGCTAACTTAGGAATGGCTGCAAAAAAACATGCCGTGTTTGGTGTCAAACACTTTGGAATCCTACCCCCCCACCAGTTTTGGCAGCGGGGTTAGATTCCACCCTTCTAGAGGGAGAGACATGTTCACACGGGTATACCCGGTACCAGTTTAAAAGAGCCCTGGTATCACAAAATGGATGCTGCAGCCACAGATACGAGTCTGGCCTCCTGCTGCTGGATGAAACTCCGGCAGAGGAGGCCTGGACAATAGGTTTCCTGTCACAGGGAGGTGTCACTATCTCCCAGACAGCCTTTAGTGTATTGGGGCTGGGTGAGTGCACTCCAAGAGTGCTTTGAAGTCTGCACTGGGGACACATTTGGTGTCCCTGTGCATAGCCCAGTTCAAACCGGTTGCAGGGACTACCAGCCCCAGCTCTGGTGTGAAACTGGACAAAGGAAATGGGTGTAACCATCCCTCCTTCCAGACCCTCCCATAGGTGGGCCCCCAGAGTATGTCCAATCCTTCCTTGGGTATAAGAAAGGAACTCCTGACTACAGGACTTCAGATTACACCTGGACGAAACTCTGATACTGAATCCTGGAACTACGATGATCTGCACGACGCTGGATGACTGAAGAATCTCCCTTGGAGTGAAGGAGTTACTCCCCTGCTTGGCGGGCACCAAAGACGCATCTGACCGGTTTGCATCTCCAAAGCTCCCACCGGACTCCGAAGTATTTTCAACACAGGAGGTGCGTTTCCAGACTTCCCCGAGGCCGCCCTGAGTCCCCAGCAAAGCTGAGAACCGCAGCCCTCGTGGGTACCGTGGAACCGGAACCCCTGGACACTGTGCACATTTGCAGGTGCATTAGCTTCTTGACGTTACTTGAGACTTGTCATTGGCTTAGTTGTAGCCCAGACACCAAGCACCTTTTCCACCGAAGATTGCTGGCCTAAATTCCACAAGTGTTCCGTAAGCCAGCCCTCAGTGTTTTCGCTCGAGGTACCTTTGCGATCCCTAGTCCGTTAACTGGTGGGTCCCTGAGAAGGCAACTTTAACTTTCCTTGGGATTGCCTTATTGCTCCAGACGTGCCCTGACTCTCCACCACTTGGGGAGTCTCCTGGACCTTGCTGGTCCACACCTAATCATTTCTTCTCTTTCTGCGTGGGTTGCTGTTGCCAAGGCTTGTTGCGTCCAGCTCTGATTTTACTTGGGCTTCCCTGGTTGCTCCAGATGTGCCTTGACTCCCCACTGAGTGGTGAGTCCTTCAGACCTTGCTGGTCTGCACTGAAGCATTTCTTTGATTCCTGCATAGGATGCTGTTGCCAAGGCTTGTTGGGCCCAATCTGGGCACCGACACTGCAGCACTTGACATCCTTTGTGGGACAGCTCGAATCCAGCTACTGGTTGTCGTCGATGCATCCTGGTCCTCGTGGCTGCAGAGTCAAGCTTCACCTCTTCAACCTGAAATCGCCGACATCGGTGGGCATTCGCCTATCGTGCGGCTCGTCACTGGCAAGTGACCCAGACTCTGTCCCCTCTGCTTTCAGGTTCTTCTCATCTTCAATCCAGGCTTGGATCATACCTGACACTTTCCACTTCGACAGCAGCAGCACTTTGCAGCAGATTGCCGGAGAAATCAACGATGATTCCCGGCACCAAAAGACTCCTATGCACCCGGCGGATCACTGAAATAATATCGAGGGACAAAATATCGACTTGCAAAAATATCGTGGACAAAATATCGACAGTCAAAATATCGAGTTTGTATCTACAAACAGGTAAGTACAAAAATATCGAGTACAAAATATCGTTTACAATAATATAGATGTAAAAAATATCGACTATATTAAAAACAGTGTTAAATTAAATTAATATTAAAATGTAATTATTAAAATATACTTAAAAATAAAATACTTACATTAACTTATAATAATTAAATAATAAATGAAAATAATAAAAAACAATTTTTACAATCTTATTTGTGAAAACATATATATATATAGTAACATACTATAAATAAATAATATACTATTATATTACCGTACGATACCAGAAGTGTAAAAAATACTATTCCCGCTCCAAAGAGTGCAAGCGTAGGGAAAGCGTTGGATAGCGTAGGGGTTAAAATTACTATTCCCACTCCAGTGCGTGCAACAGTAGGGAAAACTGACCCTGAACCCTAAAAATACCCCTTTACCCAAAAACCCAAAAACCCAAAACTGACCCTGAACCCTAAAAATACCCCTTTACCCAAAAACCCCAAACTGACCCTGAACCCTAAAAATACCCCTTTACCCAAAAACTGAAAACTGACCCTGAACCCTAAAAATACCCCTTTACCCAAAAACTGAAAACTGACCCTGAACCCTAAAAATACCCCTTTACCCAAAAACTGAAAACTGACCCTGAACCCTAAAAATACCCCTTTATCCAAAAACTGAAAACGGACCCTGAACCCAAAAAATACCCCTTTACCCAAAAACTGAAAACTGACCCTGAACCCTAAAAATACCCCTTTACCCAAAAACTGAAAACTGACCCTGAACCCTAAAAATACTCTTTTACCCAAAATTAATTAATATTATTTAATTACCAATTAATTATTAATTAACAATAACTATAAAGTAAATATATTAGCACATTAGCTGTAATTAATTTAATTTAATAATTAATATTATTTTTTACCAATTAATTAATTAACAATAACTAAAAATTATATATATAAATAAATTACTCTAATTAATGTAATTAACTAATTAATATTATTTAATTACCAATTAATTACTAATTGAAAATATGTACAAACTGATATTAATTAACTAAATATTAATTAATTACCAAATAATTAATAATTAAAAATATTTACAAACATATATTAATCAATTAATTATTATTAAATTACTCCCCACCCTTATCCCCTATTAACCCAACATCCCGCTCCTAAACATTAACTACAATTTATATTACTATTAATAAAAAAAAATATTTTTTTAACCTTTTTTCTACATATTATTGAAATTTTTTACTTTGACTCTTTATATATATTTTTTCGATATTTTTGTACTAGATATTTTTTTTACATTATTTTAATCGATATTTTGACCAACGATATTTTTGTTATCGATATTTTATTATTATCGATATTTTTAACTCGATATTTTGTCCATTTGATATTTTTGAGTCGATATTTTGTCTGTGCACCGCACCCGGCTTCCCGATGTGAGGTAACTTGTGTACTCCGTTGGTCCTATGGGTGTTGGCCCTAGAACCCCTTAAGTCTAAAGGGGTTTGCTCAAAGTCCTCTCCTAAATGTCCTTAATCTTTAAATTTCTAACTGCGACTTTCCCCGTAGAAGATAACGGCGATTCGTGGCTGTGTTCTCACATTGCACGCGTCCCCCGTGGGTTCCCTGTGTCACTACCTTGGGTATGTTCCTTGTGGTCCCAGCGATTCTACAGGCTCTAGACCTTGTGTCTAGTCAAGTTGTGGTTCTTACACCACTTTCTTAATATATGGTTTGGTACGCCCCTAGGGCTCAACATATATTTTGCATTTACTGAAGTTCTATTGCATTGAAATTGTGTACTTTGCTCTGTTATCTCATAAAGAGATTACTAGAGAGTGTTTAGTAATAAATACATATATGAAACATATATATACCTGGTGTGGTTCATTTAGGCATTCAAGAGGTTATAATCTGGTAAAACCAAGCAACTTTACACTCCTTCAAGTCTTAGCCTGCAGGCTGCTCTCCATAGCTACCACTAGGATAGCTTTCACTAAAGGTTGTCTTTAAACCTATCATCAATAAGGGTTGTTTGGACAGGTGCAAGGTGCCCACTAGAATAGTGGACAGCATAGGTCAGACCAACTTCTTACACCTTTCACATAGACTTTATTTTATTTGCAGACGGGATGGAAGTTGGGAGATGAAAGGAACATGTAGGAGTATTTTTCTGATCTGCATTTTTTAATTCTCTCTGGCAGCAAAGTGTTAAGAGATTAATTGTGTTTTCTTGTTTTACATTGAAAATAAGTGTCCAGTTTCAGTGTAGGGTACATGCGTCCGCACCACCACTCTGCAGAGGGATTCATGCTGCACCTAGAAGCCTGTTCAGTGCCTCAACGAGAAGCAGTGAGGTACCAAGCAGTGACGTGTAAAAGGCCTGTCATGGTTGGAATATGCCCTTTATTTCCCGTTTTATATAGCACTACTGTCCCAGAACACGCCAATGTGTTTTGCCCAATAAACAACCACTACATATCTTGTGGCGAAACTCTCCTGAGGCGGAAGCCGGGAGACTGCATGTTAGAAATTGTCTAATTTTAAAAGCCCTGTCTTTTTTAATCTGTAAATTGCACTAACGCATTTCTACCTGCATTGCGTTCTGAGGGCTGATCTGCCCTAGCTCCACTGCGTCCCGATCCCTGGTCCTCGCGCAGCAGATTACTTGCTGACGTCGGACTGGAGAGGGGCAAGCCGCCATCTTGGGGGAACTTGGAGGGTTGCGGACCAGTTGTTCATCTTCCCGCCCTCCTCACGCCCCATAAATGTGCATTGGATCTCGTCCGCGCAGCGGGCGAGCGCAGCGGGCGCGCCGGTGGCACGCCGAAGGCACGCCAAAGGCAAGCCCGTCTGCGCCCGTCCGCGCCAGTCCTGCGCCTCTCGCCAGAGATGCTGGTGTAGATCGCCCAGGAATGGGATCCTACTCAAGAGAAGAGTTGCTTAGTCTGTGCCCCTCTAAGCTCCAGGGTTGTTTGGCCCCCTTTGACCCCATGAGTGACCCGGTAACATGTATATGTGATCAATTCACTCTCCCTACTCCTACTACTATAGGAGCTCTTGGTATATCTCCTGCACAGCAACAACTAAAGGCGCTACAGCTGAATGTGAGATCGTTACCGAAACACCATGCGGAAATATTCGATCTCATAGTGGACGAATCCCCGGATATCCTTTTTCTTACGGAAACATGGATGAATGACAATCTGATGACTATTTCAAACTTAGCACTTCCACCTGGATATTCAATCACTTTGATAAATAGGCAGATGAGAGGTGGCTGCATTGCTGTGATTACTAGATTGGCCTATTCCTGCCTCTTTGAGAAGATTAACTTGAAAGGTGGTGAATGTGGCCATTTTAACATCACTATCAACGCTCATTTTACCTTCTCAGGGTTATTAATATAAAGGCCCCCTGGACCCATGTGCAGGTTTAATAGTTCTCTCTTGGAGACTGTAGAAGCGTTTGCCATGGGGTCAGCTAATTTTAGCATTTAGTGCGACCTTAACCTTCATTTTGAGTTAGAACACGATCCGACGATTCACACTTTGATTGCTGATCTAGCCGCCTTTCAGCTCTTCCAATTAGTTAAAGGTCTAACCCACATTGGAGGCCATATGTTGGATCCAATTTTTACTAATATCGAGTCATCCAGCACCACCACCCCTACACCCATAGCTTGGTCAGACCATTTTTTAGTTGAACTGACTTTTTGTATTTCTACCCCTAACATGTGTAAAACTCAAAGACTCGTGCGCAAAAGACCCTGGCGTAAGCTCCGCTTAGCGGATTTTCATGCCCTTTTGGAATCTGATCCACTGGGCCCTTTTGCTGATATTGAAACAGGTTATGACTCTTTTTGCATTTGGTTAACCCAGGCACTGGATAGACATATTCCAGCAACAAGGGGTAAAGGTTGCATGCAGGAAGCCAATCCTTGGTACAACGATAATTTGGCGGGCCTCAAGAAGATCTGCAAAAGATACGAACACGACTGGAGAAAAGATTATTCTTCTGAGAAAAAGACCTGCTATCTAAAATAACTTAAAGTTTATCATAAAGCCATTTGCAGGACTCGGGCGGAGTACTATGCCACTGAAATAAAAATTTGCTCTAACCCGGCTAAGGTGATTTTTAAAATTCTTAAAGAACTCAGCACAAAATATCCGCTAATAATATTTAACTTCGGCGGCTCAGTGCGAAGAGATAGCTTCCTTTTTTGTGGAGAAGATCCAGGGTATTTATCAAGCCTTTACCCCTGTGTCACAGCCTTGCTGTAGCTCAGTAACGAGTCTCAGTCCTGCCTCCAAGCTATCGGTTATTCCCGAAATCTCTGAAGAAAAATTCGATCAGCTAACTAAGCTTATTAAATCTGGTTCCCCGGCGGACCCCCTTAAGCCTGCCCAATTCAGAAACTCTTCTCTGTACTGTTTAGCCCCACTACATAGCCTTATTAACGCCTCCTTTTGGGATGCCACTGTGCCAGTTAAGTGAAAGCAGGCATGGGTTTCTCCTATACTTAAAAAACCCACCTTAGACCCCTTGAAGCCCGAAAACTTTAGACCTATTTCGTTGCTTCCTTGGGCTGCGAAGATTGCTGAGGCCCATGTAAACTCTATTCTTACCAACGTTTTAAATACCAATGACACTCTGCATGAAACTCAGCATGGTTTTTGCGCCGGTCATAGCACAGAGACGGCGCTCTTGGCTATGACAGAGCATCTTCGGACCACTCTTGATCATGGCCAAGTGTTTTGAACATGGATGCAGGGACCAACAATGGCAACCTTTATAAGTAGTATACAAGGCGGGGCAGAACCACCATCTTGGAAATGGTCACCCTGCCCGCCACCGAAAGCGGCAGCGCAGTCCAAAATTGCACTTGTGACTTCAGCGCCGATAGTGCCCTCCCCAGGTTGCCATCTAACAGATCCCTTGCCTCTCTATATATCTGTATTCCGAGGTAGCGGAAGGTGGTCTCCGCCACTTGAAAAGTGTGTGGTGCAAAGGGAAGGTGGGTTTCCGCTCCAGTGGCAGAGAAGGAAAACCCGTACGATTTGGGTTCACTAATATTAAGGCCCGACAGTGTGCGGAAGCTGTCAAATATGGCAGGGACAGGGTCCAAATCCCCCCCCAGGTCTCTGAAGTATAGGATGATGTCATCTGCATACGCCGACACCACATGGGTCACCCCATCTCTCCGTATGCCCCTGTGTTGCGCAGACCCGCGAAGTTTGCATAGCAATGGCTCCAGTGCCAATATAAATAATAGCGAGGATAATGGGCACCCCTGCCTTGTACCCTTCTCTATGTCCAAGTGTGCAGAGCTGCATCTATTCATGCGGACCTGTGCCGTTGGGCGGGTATAAAGCAGTCGGACCCAGTTGATATACTCTGGCGGTATTCCAAAGTATTCTAGCGCTGCCAACATGTAGTCCCATTTAATAGAGTCAAACGCCTGTTTTAGATCTAGTGAGATACATCCCTCTGTGTCTAACTGTCCCGGCCCACCCAGCATGAGTTGGCTGAGCCGTCATAGGCTCATGGCAGTGCTCCTGCCCGGCACGAAACCGCACTGGTCTGGGTGTATTAGTTTCGGAATATACTGGGCTAGTCTCGTCGCAAGAATTTTACTCAATATTTTGTAGTCTGTGTTCAAGAGCGACAGAGGTCTATAGTTTGCCATGTGTAAGCCGTCCCTGCCCGGCTTCAGTAGTGACACTATGGGGTGAGGATTGTGGAAGGCCCCGTGTCCGCAGCCCCTCTCGGTATATCTCGAGTAGCCACGGCGCCAGGAGGTCTATGAAGGTTCCATAGAATTCCACGGAAAGGCCGTCTGAGCCTGGGGCCTTTTTCCGCGGAATTGCTCGTATGGCTTGGCGTATTTCCGCTACTGTTATTGGGCGTGCTAGTTCTTTGCTTTGGCAGTCCTCAAGTCGTGGCAACTCTAATCCCTCCATGAATTCCCCAAGTGCCTCATCAGGTAGTGGAGTGTGTGGGCCATATAATATTTCATAGTAGTCCCTAAAGGCTGTGTTAACACCTATCTGTGTTGTTGCTAATGACCCCCCCTGTTCGATGACCTCCAGTATAGGTAGCTGTACCGGTTCATCCTGTACCAATCGGGCCAGCAAGGGTCCCGCTCTATCTGCCTGTGCATGTTGTCGGCATGTGTATTCTCTGTAATCCAGTACGCGTAACTCCTCCAGTAGCTCTGCTTGTTGGATGTGTGCCTCCTGTAGTGGTGTAAATGGTACGTTTGTGCCAGCAGCCTCACTTTCGAGCATGGCCAATCGCCCCTCCACGTCCCGGAGTCTGTCCATCACATTGTGTCTCATACCCACCCATGTGCTCATCGCCTCTCCCCTGATCGATACTTTAAAAGCGTTCCATTCTATTTGGCGGGAGCTCGCAGACTTATCGTTCACAGCAAAGTAATTTGTTATTGCATCCGCAAGTGTTGTGCAAAAGGTTGTATCCTCTAGCAGGTCTGACGTGAGACGCCATGTTGGTATGGGTGTTGGAATCCTACCCCATTGGAAAGTGACTTTGTAGGAGAGTAGGGTCTGCTATCCTATGGTCACCCCGATTTTTGCTTTTTGCTTCACTGGTTTTCGACTTACTGAGGCTGTGGGCCTGCTAACCAGACCCCCAGCCTGCTGTTCTCTCTCTAAATTCGTAATACATGTGCTATAGGTACATACCACAATTGGAAATGGACTCCTTGTCAGCCCCTGTACCATGCACTATAGGTGCTCAGGGCATAGGTGCCACCAAGGCCTACCAGGGGCTGAAGCATAGCTTTTGCCACCCCTGGCTGGTTCTTAAATTGACACAACTGGCTGATCACTCAGCTGGGGCAAGTGTGTGTAATCACCCCTTGCTTAGATATAGTATACCTATATCTAAACATATATCTGGACACATATAAACCTGTGAGCCACTCCTATGGAAGGCCTTATCAATCCTGGAGGCAGAGTGCGTGGTTTAATGTGAGATGGAGCTCTGGCATGAGCTGAGCCTGTCTGCAGCTGTCGGGAACAACTCCCTAAGCTGATCCGGGATAATGCCATACCATATACTATTAAGTGCCTTATAATCCTCACGGTTATATAGCAACTTTGGTTTGGCTTTATCAAAACATGTCGTGTAAGGTGTCATACGATTTGGAATACTATCCCCTCGACAGTTCTGTCGACGGGGATAGCATTCCACCCCTATAGAAGGAGAAGACATGTTACTTCACTGAAACGCAGTTGATTTTTAAAAGAGCCTCAGATCCACAAAATGGATGCTTCTGCCACAGACACGAGTCTGACCTCCTGCTGCTGACCGAAACTCAGCAGAGGAGGCCTGGACAAAGGGTTTCCTGTCGCAGGGCGGTGTTACACCACCCCAGACAGGAGATAGTGGATTGTAGCAGGGAGGTTTGAAAGAAACCAGACACTGCCTGGGGAGCACAAGGCTGCCCCTTGCATAATCCGGCCAAACCAGTTCTGGGGCACACCAGCCCCAGTCCCAGCGCGGCCTGGATCAAGGAAAGGAGTGTATCCACCCCCTTCCTGGGTCCCACCCATAGGAGGGGACCTAGCAGGTAATCCAGCCCCCTAGATTGGTATAAGAATGGGAGCAGTGCCAACGCACTCAGATTATCCTGACGAAACATTTGAAACAAAACTCTGGACCCTTCGACATCCTACTCAACGTAGAAGACTGAAGAATCTCCCTTGTGGTCAAGGAGTGACCACCCTGTGCAAGCAGGCACCATCCAGCACCTCAACCCTTGCTTTGTTGCCATTCCCGCCGGAACTCGAGCAACAGAGATCGACGAGATCAAGCTTGCCTGCCTTCTTACAGCCCGATCCACAGTCCCTGCAGAGCTGAGACCCGTGGATGCGACTGGAAGCGTGGGGCACGCCATCTTGAAAAGGCCACGAGACGCTGACCGTGCAGCCCACGAGTGACCCTCGAAGCTGTACACCAGGGGTTGAGAAGCACCAACCCTGAGCCACTCTTGCACCGAAGCACACCCCTCTACACTCGACGAGTGCTGCGTGGGGCCCTTCTGCTTACTTTGGCTCGATGTGTTGGCCCGGTCACTTGCCAGCTGGCTTGTGGCCCCTGTGCCAACGAAAACCTACAACCGACTTGCGATTCTGGTTGCTCCAGACTTGCACCAGCTTCTCTGAAAAGGAGCCCCCGCTCTGACCCTCCTGGTTCGAGTGAGAAGCAATCCCCCGGTCCTGCGTGGATTGCTCTTGCCAAGTGTTGTTTGCTCCAATCTTGAAGCCGACTGCGCTGACGGTGAGAGCCTGCGTGGGACAGATCGTGACCTGCTCCTGGACATCGCAGATGCCCCAGAGCCCACGTGACAGCGGAGAGAAGCTCCTCGACAACCACCTGATTGTGCCCGACATTGCCTGGTTCCGTCCTGGTTCCACCCTGGTCACTGCTGAGTGACCCAGACTCTGTCCCCTCTGCTTTCAGGTACTTTTCTACTCTGATCCGCCCTTGGATCACACCGGACACTTCTCCTTCCCATCGCCTGCAGCATCTTCAGCTCCAAGCACCAAGAGCCTGCGGGTCAAAACCCGACGCCACTTCGACCCTATGCACCCGCTTCCTGTGGGTGAGGTAACATTGCAACGCCGGTGTTCCCACACTGGTACACCCCTCTAGGGTCTGTGTCTAAAGTTTGGTTCCTCTAGGTTCAGCGGAAGTGTCCTTAAACTCTATTTGTGTAACTTTTACGCACCATTGACATTGCATTGGTGCAAGCCGCACTTTAAGTGCTGCACCCGAATCCCGCGGGCTTTTCCCGACTTCAGCATTGCTTGTCCCGACTGCTCCCAGCGATTCCCTAGGCCCTAGGCCTAACCACTGTTCGATTGGTATCTCTTATACCACTTTTTTAATATGTGGTTTGAGTGGCGACCCACCCTCATCCATAAACTGTGCAACTTTGTATGTTATACTGTGCTTTTGATTTAACGCTTGTGCCCCTTTGCTCATAAAGAGTACTGGGGATTATTTTAGAAATAAACACATATATTTTTATAATATATACTTG
The DNA here is from genome assembly GCF_964263255.1 of Lissotriton vulgaris. Classification (NCBI taxonomy): domain Eukaryota; kingdom Metazoa; phylum Chordata; class Amphibia; order Caudata; family Salamandridae; genus Lissotriton; species Lissotriton vulgaris. Next base: position 212,428 of record NW_028250404.1, read on the forward strand.
TGTGGTGTACTTTCATTTGATATTACAGGATTGTATGTGGTAAAACAGCTCGCTTAACACGACCTCTTGAGTTAAGCCTTTAAGGCTGCTTAGTCTATGCTACCCTTAAGATAGCTTGTCTAATAAGGTTGACTTACAATCAGACACCATAAGGGATTGTTTGGACTGATACAAGGTGGTTCCAGAACTGGAAACATCATATATCAGGCCAACTTCTCACATTGGTGTGCAGCGGTGCGGATTTGAGCTTGCTGTTGTTTTACCATTGCAATCTTTTTATCAAATTGAAAGATCACATAAAGTACCCTAGGTACATATAAATCAAAAGCTTAGCATATTAAGTTCTACTGAACTTAGTAGTTGTAGATTAAAGGGATTAGCACACCCTGACTACAACTCACTAGCAAGGTACAGTAGGAAAACACTTAGTGTAGGTAAGTGCACCACTTGCACCTCACTAGCAGTCATGTCTGACGCAGGTGGAGCCTCAGGCTCTATCCCTACGACAGTTGGCCATACCAAGGCAACTTCCAGCTATGACAAACTTAGCCACAAAGACTTGAGTGCCTTGTACATTGCAAGGGGGCTAAAAAGGGGCAGACACCCCACCATTCCTATCCTGATAGCCATCCTAGAGATGGATGACTTAGCCAAGGCGAATGCAGTTCCCTTAGGTTTAGGAGATGGAGTGACCCACCCTGAGAATGAGACAACTCCAGAAGATGAGGAGGAGGAAGAGGAGGATGGCTCAGAGGTAGACGAGCCTGAGAATCAGGATCAACAGGGTGAACAGGTTGTAGTTGCCATGCTTAACCAGGCCAACTTAAACCTACATGGGAATGGAGAGGGCCAGCACCTCCCCAGATCCTATAACATAATTCCCACTGGCAACAGAAGGGTGAGATCTCCATCAGGGGACTCTCATATTTCTAGTGTCTCCAGGGAATCTCAAAGGTGAATGACGTCCCCCCAGAGGAAAGAGCATAGGGCCAGGATGAGGGCTGTCCAACTCCAGATAGAGAGGGAAGAGATAGCCTTGGCTCAAGCAAGACTTGCCTTGGCAAGAGAACAAAAGTTGTGCGGCTTAGATGCCACTGGTGGCAGCAATATTCCTAGAGAGAAAGACAGGGGCTATGCTAATAGAAACCTGACAAAAATTGTGCCCCCCTACAAGGAAGGGGATGACATCCACAAATGGATGACTGCTCTTGAGAGAGCCTGCATGGTACAGCAGGTTCCTCAGGATCAGTGGGCTGCAATGTTATGGTACTCCTTTTCTGAGAAAGGGAGGGATAGGCTCCTCACAGTTAGACCTAAGGATGTCAAAAACTACTCTGTCCTGAAGAGTGCTCTTATTGAAGGGTTTGGCCTAACCACTGAGCAATACAGGTTGTTGCTCAGAGACACCCAAAAAGCACAGACTCAGGACTGGACTGATTTTGTTGATTGTGCCACTAAGGCTCTGGAGGGTTAGCTGCAGGGAAGTAAAGTCTCAGACTATACAGGATTGTACAATCTTATAATGAGAGAGCAGATCCTTAATAACTGTCAGAACCAGCTGTTGCATCAATACCATATTGACTCTGATCTGACCTCTCCCCAAGAATTGGGAAAGAAGGCGGACAAATGGGTCAGAACAAGGATTAAGCAGAAACCCCAGAACCATGGTGACCAGAAGAAAACAGACCAGAAGGGGGGGAGATAAGAAAGAGAAAGAAAAAGACCAGATGTCTTATTCAGGCCCACAAAATTCTAATAAGGAGGGTGGTTCCCAAACTGGTAACAAAAAGAAGAAGAATGATGGCCCAAAGAAACCTTGGTGTAATACCTGCAAATCAGTTTACACTGGGGCAGTGAATGCACCAAGAAAAATCCAGTTCCTACCACTGCAGCTCCTAAAGCACCTGCACCCCCTAGTACAGTCAGCAGTGGTAGTGCACAACCTAAGGGGATAGTAGGGTTAACCTTGGGTACTGAAGTGGAATCTGGCCTAGTCAGAGTCCCCACTCAGGCAGTTCTCCTATATGATGTGGACCTATCTTTGACCACTACAGTGAGTCCCAGTAACCTGGGCAAATATAGGCAGACTCCATAAAATCAATGAGAAACTGGCTGAGGCCTACAGGGACACTTGTGCCAGTGTCACTATGGTGACACCTGACTTTGTGGACCCTGGTCAGATTGTGCTAGGTGAAAGTTACCTAGTGACCAATGCAAGCAACTCCAATACTTCACATAGTGTGGCTGTTGTGAACTTCTCCTGGGGAGGGGTAAATGGCCTAAAGAAAGTTGTGGTAAGTGCAGACCTCCCAGTAGACTGTCTGTTAGGCAATGATCTTGAAAGCTCAGTTTGGTCAGAAGTGGAGTACAGGACTCATGCAGAAATGCTAGGGATTTCAGCTCATGTCCTTGCAGTGACAATGTCTCAGGCTAAGAAGTGCCTTCCTGAACCAGTGGTGGATCTTGAAACATTAGACCAACCACAACCCAAGAGAAGAAGCAAGAGGGTTAAGGCTGTGCCTTCCCACTTGCCCCAGGTTGAGGATCAGACTTCACAGGAAGCTGATTCCGCAGTCCAAGAGGAGACTGTCTCAGAGAAACTTGAGCCTGACCAGGTTGAGTTTCTGGGGACAGGGGGACCCTCAAGGGCAGACCTGGGGCAGGCCCAATTAGATTGCCCTTCACTTGAACCCCTCAGACAGCAAGCTGCTGCTGATTCTGCAGGGAATGCTCGAGGTGCCCATAAAGTTTATTGGGATGATGGACTCCTTTATTCAGAGGCTAGAGACCCCAAGCCTGGTGGCACCAGGAGGTTGGTTATACCTTTGAAGTTTAGGGGTTTCCTTCTCACCTTGGCCCATGATATTCCCCTTGCAGGACACCTAGGCCAGAACAAGACTTGGGACAGGCTTGTCCCTCACTTTCACTGGCCTCACATGTCAGAAAATGTCAAGGAGTTGTGTTGCTCCTGTGTCACTTGCCAAGCCAGTGGTAAGTCAGGTGGCACAACAAAGGCCCCCCTGATACCACTACCTGTGGTGGGGGTACCCTTTGAAAGAGTTGGAATAGATATTGTGGGTCCCATGGATCCTCAAACAGCATCTGGGCACAGATTTATACTGGTGGTAGTGGATCATGCCACCAGGTTCCCAGAAGCAATTCCCCGGAGGACCACAACAGCACCTGTTGTGGCAAAAGCCCTCATTGCAGTTTTCTCAGGAGCGGGCTTTCCAAAGGAGGTTCTTTCAGACAGAGGTACCAACTTCATGTCTGGATACTTAAAAGCAATGTGGAAGGAGTGTGGATTAAACTTCAAGTTTACCACACCCTATCATCCTCAGTGCAATGGGCTTGTGGAAAGATTCAACAAGACCCTCAAGGGAATGATAAAAGGACTACCAGAGAAGTTTAGGCGGAAATGGGACACCCTTTTTCCCTGCTTGCTCTTTGCTTACAGAGAGGTCCCACAGAAGGGGGTTGGCTACAGCCCTTTTGAACTTTTGTTTGGCCACCCTGTGAGGGGTCCACTATGTTTGGTGAAGGAAGGATGGGAGTTACCTCTCAAAAAGCCTAAGCTAGATGTTGTGGACTATGTACTTGGTCTCCGCTCCAGGATGGCTGAGTATATGGAGAGAGCATCCAAAAACCTGGAGGCCAGTCAAGAATTACAGAAAGCTTGGCATGACCAAACGGCTGTTCTGGTTGAGGTCCAGCCAGGGCAGAAGGTGTGGGTGTTGGACCCAGTGGGCCTAGCAGCACTCCAGGACAAATGGACTGGACCCTACCCTATCATTGAGAAAAAGGGAGAAGTCACCTACGTGGTGGACTTTGGAACCCCTAGGAGCCCCCACAGGGTGCTCCATGTGAATCGTTTGAAAGCATTTGTTGACAGGGAGGACATGAGTCTCCTCATGGCCACAGATAGGGATCAGGAGGAAGAGAGTGACCCTCTCCCAGACCTGCTTTCCCAGAACCCTGATGATGGTTCAGTTGATGGAGTAGCCTTGGGAGGCAGCCTCACTGAGCAGCAACAGGTGGACTGCAGACAGGTGTTGCAGGCCCACAGACACATGTTTTCACTCACACCCAGTCAAACTAACTGGTGCACCCATGAGGTGGACACTGGTGACAGTCTGCCTGTGAAGAATAAGATCTACAGGCAACCTGACCATGTCAGGGATTGTATAAAGGCTGAGGTGCAAAAGATGTTGGAGCTTGGAGTGATTGAGCCATCAGAGAGCCCATGGGCTAGCTCAGTGGTCCTTGTGCCAAAACCTCATACCAAAGATGGAAAGAGAGAAATTAGGTTTTGTGTGGACTACAGAGGTCTCAATGCTGTCACTAGGACAGATGCTCATCTCATTCCAAGAGCAGATGAGCTCATTGATAAATTGGCTTCTGCCAAGTTTCTGAGCACATTTGATTTGACAGCTGGCTACTGGCAGATCAGACTAGCTGAAGAGTCAAAAGCCAAGACAGCATTTTCTACCCCTAGTGGACATTATCAGTTTGCGGTAATGCCCTTTGGTTTGAAGAATGCACCTGCCACCTTCCAAAGGTTGGTGAATCAAGTCCTTGCTGGGTTGGATGACTTTTGCGCAGCATATCTAGATGATATTGCTGTCTTTAGCTCCACCTGGGAGGATCACCTGATCCACCTGAACAAGGTTCTGGAGGCCCTGCAAAAGGCAGGCCTGACTATCAAGGCTACCAAGTGCCAGATAGGGCAGAGTAAGGTTGTGTACCTGGGCCACCTAGTAGGTGGGGGTCAGGTTCAACCATTGGAGAGCAAGATCCAGACCATACAGGACTGGGCTCCTCCAACTACCCAGACACAAGTCAGAGCCTTCTTGGGCCTGACTGGGTATTACAGGAAATTTGTGAAAAACTATGGGACCATTGTGACACCATTGAATGACTTGACATCCAAGACGATGCCCAAAAATGTTCAGTGGACAGTTAGCTGTCAAAGGCATTTGATGACCTGAAGAAGGCCATGTGCTCTGCACCTATCCTGAAGATTCCTGACTACTCCAAACAGTTCATTGTACAGACAGATGCTTCTGAGTTGAGGGTGGGAGCTGTGCTTTCACAACTTAATCAAGATGGTCAAGACCAGCCCATTGCTTTTATTAGCAGAAGGCTGACCCCCAGGGAGAAACGTTGGTCAGCTATTGAGAGGGAGGCCTTTGCTGTGGTTTGGGCCCTGAAGAAGTTAAGGCCATACTTGTTTGGAACTCACTTCCTAATTCAGACAGACCATAAGCCCCTCTTGTGGCTAAATCAGATGAAAGGTGAAAATCCCAAACTGCTCAGGTGGTCCATTTCCCTACAGGGGATGGACTTTACAGTGGAGCACCGCCCAGGTACTGACCATGGTAATGCAGATGGTCTCTCCAGGTACTTCCACTTAGAACATGAAGACGTATCTGGTCAAGGTTAAATTTAATGTCCCTGCGTTTGGGGGGGGGGGGGGGTTGTGTAGGAGAGTAGGGTCTGCTATCCTATGGTCACCCTGATTTTTGCTTTTTGCTTCACTGGTTTTCGACTTATTGAGGCTGTGGGCCTGCTAACCAGTCCCCCAGCCTGCTGTTCTCTCTCTAAATTCGTAATACATGTGCTATAGGTACATACCATAATTGGAAATGGACTCCTTGTCAGCCCCTGTACCATGCACTATAGGTGCTCAGGGCATAGGTGCCACCAAGGCCTACCAGGGGCTGAAGCATAGCTTTTGCCACCCCTGGCTGGTTCTTAAATTGACACAACTGGCTGATCACTCAGCTGGGGCAAGTGGGTGTAATCACCCCTTGCTTAGATATAGTATACCTATATCTAAACCTATATCTGGACACATATAAACCTGTGAGCCACTCCTATGGAAGGCCTTATCAATCCTGGAGGCAGAGTGCGTGGTTTAATGTGAGATGGAGCTCTGGCATGAGCTGAGCCTGTCTGCAGCTGTCGGGAACAACTCCCTAAGCTGATCCGGGATAATGCCATACCATATACTATTAAGTGCCTTATAATCCTCGCGGTTATATAGCAACTTTGGTTTGGCTTTATCAAAACATGTCGTGTAAGGTGTCATGCGATTTGGAATACTATCCCCTCGACAGTTCTGTCGACGGGGATAGCATTCCACCCCTCTAGAGGGAGAAGACATGTTACTTCACTGAAACGCGGTTGATTTTTAAAAGAGCCTCAGATCCACAAAATGGATGCTTCTGCCATAGACACGAGTCTGACCTCCTGCTGCTGACCGAAACTCAGCAGTGGAGGCCTGGACAAAGGGTTTCCTGTCGCAGGGCGGTGTTACACCACCCCAGACAGGAGATAGTGGATTGTAGCAGGGAGGTTTGAAAGAAACCAGACACTGCCTGGGGAGCACAAGGCTGCCCCTTGCATAATCCGGCCAAACCGGTTCTGGGGCACACCAGCCCCAGTCCCAGCGTGGCCTGGATCAAAGGGAAAGGGGTGTATCCACCCCCTTCCTGGGTCCCCCCCATAGGAGGGGACCTAGCAGGTAATCCAGCCCCCTAGATTGGTATAAGAATGGGAGCAGTGCCAACGCACTTAGATTATCCTGACGAAACATTTGAAACGAAACAATGGACCCTTCGACATCCTACTCAACGTAGAAGACTGAAGAATCTCCCTTGTGGTCAAGGAGTGACCACCCTGTGCAAGCAGGCACCATCCAGCACCTTGACCCTTGCTTTGTTGCAGTTCCCGCCGGAACTCGAGCAACAGAGATCAACAAGATCAAGCTTGCCTGCCTTCTTACAGCCCGATCCACAGTCCTTGCAGAGCTGAGACCCGTGGAGGCGACCGGAAGCGTGGGGCACGCCATCTTGAAAAGGTCACAAGACGCTGACCGTGCAGCCCATGAGTGACCCTCGAAGCTGTACACCAGGAGTTGAGAAGCCCCAACCCTGTGCCACTTTCGCACCAAAGCTCACCCCTCTACACTCGACGAGTGCTGCGTGGGGCCCTTCTGCTTACTCTGGCTCGACGCGTTGGCCCGGTCACTTGCCAGCTGGCTTGTGGCCCCTGTGCCAACAAAAACCTAAAACCGACTTGCGATTCTGGTTGCTCCAGATTTGCACCAGCTCCTCTGAAAAGGAGCCCCCGCTCTGACCCTCCTGGTCTGAGTGAGAAGCAATCCCCCGGTCCTGCGTGGATTGCTCTTGCCAAGTGTTGTTTGCTCCAATCTTGAAGCCGACTACGCCGATGGTAAGAGCCTGCGTGGGACAGATCGTGACCTGCTCCTGGACGTCGCAGATGCCCCAGAGCCCACGTGACAGCGGAGAGAAGCTCCTCGACAACCACCTGATTGCGCCCGACATTGCCTGGATCCGTCCTGGTTCCACCCTGGTCACTGCTGAGTGACCCAGACTCTGTCCCCTCTGCTTTCAGGTACTTTTCTACTCTGATCCACCCTTGGATCACACCGGACACTTCTCCTTCCCATCGCCTGCAGCATCTTCAGCTCCAAGCACCAAGAGCCTGCGTGTCAAAACCCGACGCCACTTCGACCCTGTGCACCCGCTTCCTGTGGGTTAGGTAACATTGCGACGCCGGTGTTCCCACACTGGTACGCCCCTCTAGGGTCTGTGTCTAAAGTGTGGTTCCTCTAGGTTCAGCGGAAGTGTCCTTAAACTCTATTTGTGTAACTTTTATGCACCATTGACATTGCATTGGTGCAAGCCGCACTTTAAGTGCTGCACCTGAATCCCGCGGGCTTTTCCTGACTTCAGCATTGCTTGTTCCGACTGCTCCCAGCGATTTCCTAGGCCCTAGGCCTAACCACTGTTCGATTGGTATCTCTTATACCACTTTTTTAATATATGGTTTGAGTGGCCACCCGCCCTCATCCATAAACTGTGCAACTTTGTATGTTATACTGTGCTTTTGATTTAACGCTTGTGCCCCTTTGCTCATAAAGAGTACTGGGGATTATTTTAGAAATAAACACATATATTTTTATAATATATACTTGTATGGTGTCCTTTCATTTGATATTACAGGATTGTATGTGGTAAAACAGCTCGCTTAACACGACCTCTTGAGTTAAGCCTTTAAGGCTGCTTAGTCTATGCTACCGTTAAGATAGCTTGTCTAATAAGGTTGACTTACAACCAGACACCATAAGGGATTGTTTGGACTGATACAAGGTGGTTCCAGAATTGGAAACATCATATATCAGGCCAACTTCTCACAGACTTCTACTGGGTTGTGGTCTGATAAAGTCTTGCCCATGTGCTCCGCTAATGTTACCGCCCCCAGCAGTGTTTTAGTGCAAAAAACATGGTCGATTCTGGTATGTAACTTATGGGGTGGTGAGTAGAAGGTGTACTCACTGTTCAGTAAATGTTTACCTCGCGAAGCATCCACTAGGTTCCATCCCTCTACCCATTGCGCCAGCGCTTCGGCCTGTCTTCTATTCTCGGTTGCTTGTAGGGGCGGGTTGGACCTATCTAATGAGATATCCAGAACTGCGTTAAAGTCCCCGCCTATGAGCCATTGAAATTCTGCCCAGTCAGCTAGCACTCTGTTAATATTAACTAAAAAGGCCGATTGGCCCGAGTTTGGCGCATACACACTGCCTATAACAACAGGGGAGCCATCTAGCAACCCTCGGATGAATACATATCTGCCTTCCGTGTCTGACCTCAGCTCCACTAGCTTAAAGGGGACTGAGTTCCTCAGCCATACAGCTGCCCCTCTCGAGAATGCAGAATAAGAGGTAGCGAACAATTGCCCCTTCCATTTTTTGAGCAACTTCCCACTCTCTGCATTTGTCAAATGGGTCTCTTGAAGGCAGGCAATTTTGACATTCCTTCGGTTGAGTTGAGCTAATATTCTGTGCCTCTTGTGGACAGACCCTATACCACGAACGTTCCAGGTGCACAGTTTGTAGTCATTAAGGGTCCCCATTTCAGTCTGCAGCAGGCAAAGTCAGTGAGCATTGCACCATGGAGTGTGTGCATATAACCAGCCATGAACCCCGTGCCAAAACAACATACAACCCCACAACTACAAGGTCCCCGAGTAAAACCCTTCAGGGTCCAAACATTGCTGCTCAATGTGGGCATATGTAACACCAAGACATGTCTATGTGGTGGGGAGAGGGGACCACTTACACCAGTCCTGAGTCTGTTGTTATCACTCCGTTGTGCCCTTGGCAAGTGAGTCCCTCACCCCCGATCGCCCTTACACATAGTTCATACTTTACCACTCGAAGTCTTCTATTGTTGCAATCAGAGTTCATTTGCTTCTTGTGCTGTGATCTTAGGGAACAGCTGTAGGCTATCAGCCGAGCCCGACACCTCCGTATGCGTGGCGGAGCGGCTACCTGTGACTGTTTGGTCTCGTGCGTCGTGCTCCGCCAGTGCGGCCTCCATCAGGTGACCAATCTCTGTTGTCCTCCCAGATCTGGTCGGTAGCGTCCCTCCAGTTGCTGTAGGTCCTTTCGCACGTTCCTCAGTCTCGCCATTCTGGCTTCTCTCCTCTTGGTGAGAAGGTCCCTCTCCCTGGTCTTCTTCAAAGGGGTCCTGCGGATTTGGAGGCATCAGGGTTATCTCCATCCCCTCCACTGCTTCCTCAGGTGTGTCGAAGAAATATGATTTGTTTTCATACAGTATTTTAAGACGAGCCGGAAACAGTAGAGCGTATTTCAGGCTTCTGTCCCATAATTTGCATTTCACCCCCAGGAATGATGATCTAGCTCTCTGTATTGCCGGGGTGAAGTCCGGGTACACCGAGATGGTTTTGTCTTCATAACGCAGTGGGGCTTTTTCTCTCGCCATTCTTAACACAGAATCTCTATCCTTGTAATGCAATAGGCGCGCAATCAGTGGGCGCAGCGGCGACCCCGGTCTTGGTGGTCTCGCCGGCATCCGGTGCGCCCTCTCCACACTGTACATCGGGGTGAGATCCTGTGGGCCCACAACCTTTTTTAGCCAGTCCTCCACGAATTGTGTGGGGTTCCTCCCTTCACTTCGTTCCGGAATACCTAGGATGCGCACGTTGTTACGGCGGGCCCGCCCTTCCGCATCATCCATTTTGTCCCATAGCATTTTGATCTGTTTCTCCATGTTTTCAATTTTCGTGGAGTGGTCCGTTTGTTGCGGGATGAGGTCGTCCAGCGCTATCTTGTGCTCAGTGACCTTTTCTGCCAGCTTGTTATGGTCTGCCCTGAGGAGCGACAAGCCCGTCGCCATATTGTCCATACGGGACTCCAGTGCCTCTCTGGATGCCTTTATTTCGGCCAATATAAGGTCCAGTTTTGCGTCCTGTGAGGTCTTGCCTGTTGGTGGTATCATCTCCACGTTGGAGGAGGCCAATGGATCCTCCGATCCTGTAGATTGGACATCGGCGCTGGCGCCGTGGTCTTGTACCTTGGCCTTATTCCTGCCCATGGCCCTCGTCTGCAGGGTGGCAGCCGCGGTGCCTCTCCTCCGTCACTGGGTCAGGGTATGCGAAGGTTTCCTGCAGACGATTGGTAGCCGGCAAGCGCGGTCGTTTTACAGGCGTTGGCGCCGATGCATGGGTAGACGATCTACAATGCGTCAGCGCCGCGACCTCCTCCAGCAGCAGGTCTCACCAGTGCCCCCGATGAACAAACCGCCAGAGCACCGTCGGTGTATAGTAGTAGAATGGCGGCCTCCAGGCACTCTAAAGGGTCGATTAGGATCGCGGACGTAAATGTGTTCCGTCCGCCAAGTAAGGTGGCAAGATACTCCGGACCGGTCCGCGGAAAAACCGCCATAGCGATTAGGATAATATATGAACGAAACTCCAATCGCGGCGGACGGAGCACACCAAACTCCGTCCGCGGCGGTCGGAGTACGCCTGAGACCGCCGCAAGCGGACGGAACCGAAGAAACACCGGCCGCCGCGTACGCACATGACCGCGTGAACATCCACATCTCCCGCTATGCCTGCGTAGGCTCCGTGTCCGCGATTAGGATAACTCCGCTAGTACCCCGGTAGGCACCGCAATCCACGTCCGCTGCGGTAACAATGCAACGAGAAACCGTGCTTCACCGCGGAAGGCCAACACGAACAACATCCCTACCGTCAAACCAATGACAAACAGTGCGACGGAAGTAAATAGCAAACACAGGAAACTGAACTACCACCCACCTGAAACATCAAAACCAATCACAAGACACAATGACCCACCCCCAAGTACCACATAATGCACACCAGTCAACACACCCACCTAGCACCTGACTGCCAATAACCATTGAGACAGGACAAAGACACAGACTATAAAATAACTCCCACCTACTCCCGAAATCCTCTGCATCACAGCATAGCTGCTAGCAAGAGACACAAGAGTACATACAGCACACACCGATAGAATAAAAACAACCACCACCCAAACACACCCACAACACAAACACCCACCACACCATTCCTACACACCACACACCTGCACCTCCCAACTCACTCAAACCCACACCCGAGCACCACACACCATGGCACCAAAAAAGAACCCCAAATTCACGGACACAGAGTTAAAGGTAATGGTGGATGAAATCATCCGTGTAGAACCCCACTTATTCGGGGCCTTAGTCCAGCAGACCACCGTAGCCAGGAAAAATCACATGTGGGACAGGATAGTTACTAGGGTGAATGCGTCTCGGACCGTGCTGAGGACCAAGCAGGAGATACAGAGGCGGTGGCATGACCTCAAAACCTGTGTCACAGCTATTTGTGCCAAAAACCATCTCCGGGCACATCACACTGGCGGCGGAACCCCCCCGGAGCCCTTACCCTACACCGACTGGGAAGACAAGGTGCTGAGCATACTGCACCCAGAGACCCTTGAAGGAATTGAGGAAGGAGAAGAGGCTGGTAAGTACAAACCAAGCACCACGAGCACAATGACATGGTGTGCCTCACACAACTCACAAGACACATCTCCCAGGCCCCAACCCATGCATGCAGTCCACATACTCACCAACGTCTAAACCACTCCAACAGGCCCCCATGTCCATAGGGAGGGCGGTGGTGGTGGGTGGGGTGTGTGAGAGGTCACCAGTACAACTCCCAACAGGCCCCCATGTCCATAGGGATGGCGGTGGTGGTGGGTGGGGTGTGTGAGAGGACACCAGTACAACTCCCAACAGGCCCCCATGTCCATAGGGAGGGCGGTGGTGGTGGGTGGGGTGTTCGAGAGGACGGCACTACAACTCCCACCAGGCCCCCATGTCCATAGGGATGGCGGTGGTGGTGGGTGGGGTGTGTGAGAAAACGGCACTACAACTCCCAACAGGTCCCCATGTCCATAGGGATGGCGGTGGTGGTGGGTGGGGTGTTCGAGAGGACGGCACTACAACTCCCAACAGGCCCCCATGTCCATAGGGAGGGTGGTGGTGGTGGGTGGGGTGTTCGAGAGGACGGCACTACAACTCCCAACAGGTCCCCATGTCCATAGGGAGGGCGGTGGTGGTGGGTGGGGTGTGTGAGAGGTCACCAGTACAACTCCCAACAGGCCCCCATGTCCATAGGGAGGGCGGTGGTGGTGGGTGGGGTGAGTGCAACTGGACACTGAAATGTTATCAATTTGAAAATAACACGTAATGTCCACAGTACTGATCTGCACAATTTTATTTTCCAGGTGATCGGAATCTCACTGGTGGAACCACCATCCGGCCTCAAGACTCGCCTCACTCAGGACTCTCTGGGGACGATTCCACAGCCAGCTCCGGTGCGGAGGATGGTGCGGGCCCAAGCACGCTGCCAGGGCCATCTGGTTCCCAGGTGATTCCAGCCCGACTACTACGGCCTGTGCAATTCCCGCTACACCGGCCACTGTGACCTGGACAGCCACCACCACCACCACCACCTCAACCACCACCAGTACCACCACTCCTGCCTCTGCCACCCTGCCTAACCCACCGCACGACGCCGGGCCTGCGCCATCCCAGCCACGCAGGTAGAGTGTGCGGCAAACCAGAGAGCCGAGGCCACATCAGGCAGGCAGGAGCACAATGCAACGACGTGCAGAGGAAGGACACCCACCCAATCCCGTGGCACAGTCATTGGAAGCCCTAGCCAGGATCCAGGCAAACTACGAGCGTGGGCAGGCACAGGCAGATCGTGCCCACCAGGACTCAGTGGAGAACACCGACATGTTGCGGGCCATTGAGAGCCGGCTTGGCCAAATTGTAGACATCATGTCCCAGAACACAACCATGTGGAGGGGATGGATAGCCCGCAACACCCCCACCCCCACCCCCCCTCAACCAACGCCACGGGCAGCAACACCACCGCCACCTGCGCCCCTGGCGACGGATGTGGAACCAGAGCAGCCTGCGCCCCCAGCTGACTCCGTCCTGCCTCCAAGACGGAGGGGCCGTCCGAGGCTGGAAGTGGGCGAGAGCAGTGTGGATGCTCCTTCCACACGCTCCAAGAGGGGCCGTGAAGGACTGGGTTCTTTAAGACCCAGCGGTGCCAGGGCACAACACCTGAAACCTTCGTGGGTAACCTGCTCCGGCGTACGAATCACAGAGACACGGGACACTTCCTTTGACGTCAAAGATTCAAGGTTTATTTGCTGCAGGGAACACAGAGATCACGGCAAGTACACAGCGTGCAACTTGGGGAGACTGCTTCAAATTGGTTCTGTGGATCGCTCCTTTTATACAGTTTTTACCCATAGGATTACATTGAACACAAAAGTTTACAACCCGATTCCCACCATTATCCCCCAGAGGGGTCGCTTTGGTCACTTTGAAACACATCAGGTCCGGAACATAAGTGCGGAAACATTTGGCGGTTCCCAACTGTAAAAACCATCTTCCCACCATTAGCAAATTCCAATCAGCAGTAAAACAGATCGAAATAGGAACAAAGACAGGTGCAGAGGAAGACGGAGACAGTGGGGAGATCGGAAAGGGTGTAAAAGGGGAGGTATCGGGAAACACGAGATACAGGCATCAAAGGAACGTGCCTAATGAGATGCACGGCTGAGACAATAAGTCCGTGCGGCAAGATGAGCCTCGAGCGGCGCCATCTGCCTTACAGTAGCAACCCCCTTGTCATAAAGACACTCACAAAGAACATGTGTCTTCCGCAGATATCTTGGGAGTCCCAGGGTCGCGAAGCGGACAACGTCCGTTCGCTGGCTACTTGAGGGCAAGAGACAAAATGGATGCCGTATCTAAGATGGAACCCGTGGGTACAGATGAAAAACCCACATAATAAACGAACGGTTTAAGTTAGCACAGCGAAACTGCGCACACTTACTAAACTCATCATTTGCGGTTCGTAGATACCAGACTCGACCATATTCGTGCGAGTCGAAAACACCACTTACAATTGTCACGGAACCTCAGACGCTCCTTTTGCCCTCATGTAGGCAAGCACTAGTCGGAATCATATTCAATATTCATCAGACCATCGAGATGTTGCTGTAGCATAGCTCTGTCCAACCGAGTCCCCTCGGTAACAGATGGTTGTCTCATACACGTTGTAGCACAGAGGCCACATAAGGCAGGACCACACTGTACACAAAGGCAACACGTGAACAGGAACACTACAACGACTCCGATGATCATCAGAATCTTCCAACCCCAAGTCGACATCAGGCCCCAAAACCATCCAAGTAGCGTCCAATCCCCTACATCCACGTGTATGGATTCGGAGATCTTATGCAACCTCGAGATGGCTTGATAGACAGTAGGAGCATTATCTGGAATGAAAATGCAGCAGCTCGAATGGATCACCTTACATACTCCACCTCGATCTGCTAAGATGACATCTAAAACCATACGGTTTTGTAACGTCATAAGTCTCTCCGCCTGAAGTTCTGTGGTGATATTACCAAGGGCACTGGCAGTAATATTAGCTGTCGATTCTACCACTCGAGTCAACTGTCTCAGGTTCCTACTATTGACCATAGGTCCCCAAAACGGGAGGAAACCCTTCAAAAAGTCTCCTGCCTCTTGACCGGCAGTATCCTCTTCGCTAATTACGCCTCGCACAACTCTAGTCTTATGATAATCGGCATCTACAGTAAACGTCGGAGGCAACAGATTTGCAATAAAACATGAGCCCATGAAGTCTGCGGGCAACCATGTATATGCACGATCATAGCAGATAAAGTATGTACCCTTGGCAGCCAGAAACACAGGGGACGAGGACATCGGCAAAATGTAATTTTCAGTGCAAGCACTTGCTCCAAGTCGAGCTTGCGATCTTCGACCACGACCCATAAGACAAAAATTACCAGTGTGGGGTACGACCCATATCGGAGGCGAGCTTTTAAGCTGCTTTTCACTAGTGAACACACTATATTCACCTCTACTTAGGACTCTATAGGCCTGTACCTCTTCTTCGGGAATAAGCGAAGGATCATAGATCTCACTATCTAAATCCTCTATTGCTATCGACAAAGGTTTTTGATACGAGGTAGGACCAGAGTAGGGGGAACGTGGTTCTCGAATGGGGTGGAAACCCAGTGCGCTTCGGAACATTGTTTGAAATGCTCGAGCTGACCCTTGGGAACTATACGGTAACACCAGATATGGAATTCCCTTATCCGTAGTATGTGGCATCAACCCACACACCCAACAATTAGTAGTGTTAACCACTAACTGATGCTGATGGAGGAGCTGAATAAAGGAATTGTTGCGGAATTCTACACGTCTAGCCTGCTCGTGTTCCGGTAACATGTGAAAAGAATGGGGAGAAGCAGTAGAGGTAAGATTGGGGTAAGGAGTAGGAGTAGGTGTAGCAGGTAAGAAGTAAGACATCATGTAATACACCCCACCCGCCAAAAATGCAGAAGCAGTCAAAAACAATACAAACAGTTGGAATATGAAACATTTGGTACGACTGAGTTGCTGCAGCTTGAATCTGTGGACTTGAGCTCCCTCCAAATCATTCAGCTTCGAGAATGCCATTCCCTACGACCGTCCGCAACGTTTCTTGACGCACTTCGTTCTGTGCAGCAATAGTCAATCCCTAGGAGTTCCCAGGAACCGACGGCCTTTAACCTAGCGTCAAGACCTACTGTCCAGAAGGAAGTACGCGCGCGGCCCTACGGCCTTGAATGCACAATATGTACGTATGCAAAAACAAAGTCTCTCAGCTGTAAAGGCAAAAATACAAGGAATGAAGCTCAATATATATACAAAATAATTACAGTAACTCGAAAGTTCAAAACTGATCACGGAAAACGGGATAATGCAGTTGTCAATACGGCAAGACAAGATCTTTTTATTTGTCCTTAGTGTGAGATCGCAAAAAGTATCGAGTTTTCCCAGGACGTGTCTGCTCGTCAAACAAAGGATCCGTTGAAGAGACAGCGTCCTGCTGATCAGTTGAGTGTTCTGGTCTTGAGTCTTTTGATGCTAATTGTTCAACCGTGTTTTTCTGCTGCGCTGAGGATTCTTCAACAAGCTGTGCGTCGCTAAAAGGCACAAACGCCGACAATGTTTCTGTTTCAGATGACGCAATGCCTCTCCTTACCCACGGGTCTGCCGGCAAAGGGATGGGGACTCGTTTGGTGTGCGTAGCATGCACCCAATTCTTACGTCCCTCAAGACGAACGGCAGTCCTCGTGGCCAGGAGCACTTGATAGGGTCCGGTGAACCTCGGGTCCAGGTTATTTTTGCGTGAAAAGTTCCTTGTCACCACCCAGTCTCCGGGCTGGAGCTGATGGCCTGGACCCTCTGTCTGCGTCGGCAATGCGTCGTAAACCTGTTGGTGAATTAACCTCAGTTTAGCAGTCAAGTCATGTAGATAATCGATCAACATTGGGTACTCAAGATCAGAAAACATTCCTGGCCTAGGAACCCCCCACACATTCGCAGGACGGCCGAACACTATTTCATAGGGACTAAGCCCTACTCGGGAGTGTACAGTCGCCCTAGTTGACAGTAATGCTAAAGGCAAAGCGTCAGGCCACGAAAGACCAGTCGTAGCCTGAATCTTCGCTAGCTTTAGTTTAAGGGTGCCGTTGTACCCTTCAACCAATCCAGCTGACTGGGGATGATTGGCGCTATGGAATTTCTGATTAATTCCAAGGCCCTTACACACACTCTTCATCACACTTCCAACAAACTCACTTCCGTTATCTGACCACACGACTCTAGGCATTCCATACCGAGGAAAGTATTCCTTCAGTAGGATTTTCGCAGTAGACAAAGCAGTATTGTCCTTGAGAGGATAGGCCTCGATCCATCGGGAGAATGCGCAAACCACAACTAAAACGTATTTCAGGTTATTGCATCGCTCCATATGGATGAAGTCCAATTGAATCACCTCAAAGGGACACGAAGGAGGAGCAAAACTGCCAGGAGGAGTTGGGGTTCCTTTGCCAGGATTGTACATTATACACACCATACAATTCTTCACCAAACGTTCAGCACACTTCGTAATACCGTCATTCTTCCACACAGGAGCCAGCAACTTACAAATACCTTTCGCGCTAATATGTGCTAACCCATGTGCCATTGTCACAACGGCCAGCACATACGCATCAGGCAACATCCATCTTTTCTGATCCGACAAATCAATCCAACAACCATTCGCATCCAACTTTCCCGTACTTTCTTTCCACTTCGTCTTTTCAGTCTCGGTGGCCTCATTCTGAATTGCTTTCACACTTTCGATAGTGTCTTCACACATACTCGATTCTGTAGGCCACCTAACCAAACTCATCACATACATTCGAGTGCTAAGGTTCCGGGCAGTCTCCTTAGCAGTCTCGTCCGCAAACGCATTACCACGGCCAACATCATCCGTCACCTTACGATGCGCACTACACTTAACAATCGCAACTTGCGTAGGCAAAGTCAATGCATCCAAAAGATCGTTCACAAGCTGGCCATGCTGAATCTTCGTACCGTGCGACGTCAAGAAACCTCTCTCTCTCCACAATCGTCCAAAGCTGTGAGCAACACCAAACGCGTATTGACTGTCGGTAAACACATTCACACGTTTCCCTTTCGCCAACACACATGCTCTAGTAAGAGCAATCAGCTCCGCAGCTTGGGCAGAATTCTGATTCAACCTTGCAGTCTCAACAACAGTATTCAATGTTACAACAGCATAAGCAGTAGTCACATTGCCATTCGGCAACTTAAAACATGACCCATCCACATACAAAGTGCCATCCGGATCTTCCAATGGGGTGTTTTTAAGGTCCACTCGACCTTTCGTTTCCTCTTCAGTCCTCAAGTAGCAGTCATGTTCTGCTATTTCATCTGACTCTGTGCTAATTGGTAACAAAGTTGCCGGGTTCAGAACGTTACAACGTTTTATCTGAATGTGGCTTGCCAAGAGCGTCAATTCGTACCCAGACAACCTCGCACTCGTCAAGTGCTGAGTTTTCGTTCGATTCAAAAGAGTATCGACTGCATGCGGAACCATCACCGTAAGCATATTATCCATGACCAATCCTGCTGATTGTCGGATGGAGACCGCAGCTGCCGCTGTTGCTCGTAAACAACTCGGCAATGCTCTAGCTACTGGGTCCAAGGTCGAGGAAAAATATGCACATGGACGTTGCTTACCACCAAAAGGTTGCGTTAGAACACTCAAAGCACAACCTTCCCTCTCGTGAACATATAACGTGAACGGCTTACCGTAGTCAGGGGTACCTAACACAGGAGCCGAACACAATGAATCACGCAGTTCAGAAAAACTTTTCTGACATTCTTCCGTCCATGGTAAAGGAGTTGAAACATCCTTGCACGTAAGAGCCACCAATGGTTTCGCTAGCAATGAAAAATTAGGAATCCATTGCCTGCAGTACGACGTGATACCTAGAAAGGCACGCACATCTCTTTGGGTTTTTGGCACAGCCATTCGCGCAATCGCTGCAATTCTCTCTGGGGTCAATCTTCTTCCCTCCTTTGACAATAAGTGACCAAGATAGGTTACTTCTTGACAACAATATTGGAGTTTAGAAGGTGACACCTTGTGATTTAACTCACAGAGATGTTGCAGCAACGACACCGTAGCAATTTTGCAAACGTCCTGAGTATCAGCAGCCACCAATAAGTCGTCGACGTATTGGATCAAAGCCGCACCAACCGGCAACCTAAATGCATCCAGTTGACCCTTCAAGGCTTGACTGTAAATAGATGGACTTTCACAGTAGCCCTGAGGAGCGCGTTTGAACCGGAAACTGCGTCCACCGAGAGAGAAACCGAAAAGGTCCCTGCTCTCTTCGGCAATCGGGATGCTGAAAAACGCATTTTTCAAGTCAATGACCGAAAACTATGATGCAGAAGCTGGAATCAGAGTCAGTAGCGCAGTGATGTCAGGCACAACAGGAAATTGAGGAACCACAATTTTATTTACCTCCCGTAAATCGATAACAAAACGATAAACAGGCGGTTTTGAAGGATCAGTACGTTTAAGAATGGGCAGTACAGGGCTGTTGCACACGTTTCCCCGAGTCTCTTCAATAACATCTTTCTCGATCAAATCATAGATGATTGCCAACAGTGCTCGTTCACCATCAAGGGAGATACGATATTGGGGAATACGTGGCAGCCGCACATTAGATTTCAACTGAACAACATAAGGGGAGATATCAAGCAGGCCCACGTCATTTGGACCTGTTGCCCACAAAGACGCAGGAAGAGAACTCAATTCCGGTGGGAGCTTATCGAGGGACAAATACATGGGAGAGACAACCCTCTCTCCCAACGTAAGCTTTACACCCGCAGGAGAACAATACAAAGTTGCGTACAAACGTTTAAGCAAATCCAGGCCCAAAAGATTTTCGCCACAACCCGTGGTTAAAATCAACGGAGCTTCTAGCTCACGTGGCCCAATTTTAAGGGGCAAAGGGCGCGAAACTGGATTGCTAACAGGGGCGCCAGAGAATCCAACGGAAACATTTGTTAAGCCAGACAAAGGTGCGCCAGGGAGTTTCGAATACATGATAGAACTTTTCGCTGCACCAGTGTCCAACAGAAAAGGCTCAACGACGCCCGATGTAGCAACTGCGACGTAAGGCCCTCTCTGATCAACCGGAACTGATACCACTCCCTCTCCTTGTCCATGGCTGTCCTAGTAATTACTGTCGTCAGTTCCCTGATCGACGTAATAATCGTCTACATTATACTGCGCAGATCGTCCTTGCGATGATCCACGTTGATCGAAACAATTATTAGAATTGGATGAGTTATCTGAGCGATCGTTCTGAGCACCTCGACCTCTACCACGGGATGTTTGCTGCGAACCACCACGACCTCCTCTAGTTGAGTTACCACTATTACGTTCGTTTAAAACAGGGTAATTGAATTTAATGTGTCCCTCCTGCCTACAATAAGCACATTGATTGTACCCTAACGAGGATCTTTGGGAGGAGGAATCGTTACGGGTTTGGGATCTGTTTGATTGTGGCTGTGACCTATTCTGTTGCGAATTATTCTGATTTGACCGCGGAGGATACGCTTGTTGCAACAACACTTTAGTTTTTAGCTCTTTCGTCTTTTTATCAGCACGGTCAATCTCTTCTTTCTCTCTATTCTCATAGTATTGTGCCGTAGCCAATATCTGAGCCGAAGTAGAAACGGCCCATGCACTTTCCGAATTTCTCAATTTATTGCTCAAATCGGGCAATAAATTTGAAACAAATTTATCCACAAACAACCTTTGACCACCCTCCGTGCCCATATCCTGACCACTATGGTCGATGAATGCTTCCTCGAACCTCGTAAAGAAGTCGGAAACACTCTCATCTTTCTTCTGCTTACAGGCTGACAACTTGTCCCAATTCACCTTCATAGCTGGCATAAGAGTTTTCATTAATGTTATTATTCTTTGAGGGAGAGCAGCAATCAACTGTTCAGGCTTAGCGCCACCAACTTGCAACCCATCTGCCGCTACAATGGCCGCCCAATCACCACCTAGTTCATTTGCGTGATCTTCCTGACGAATCTTAGCCCATACCGGTTGCGGTACGACATTGCCAAACAACATGTCGATATCGGCAAGATTCATTATCGTAGCATCTACGAGCTGCGATAATTCTTTGTAATACCCTGCAGGATTTTTGCGACGGTCAGGCAAAGATTGCTTCACCTGCAACACTTCCGATCTTTTCCATGGGAGATGTATCCATACTCTCTGGAAATGCGGCGGAATAATAGGAATAGCAGTAGCATCGCCTGGCATCCACACTGGTGGAACTTCCCGCATAGGGTATTGGCCAGACTCGTCTGGTTGTTTTTCAATATCCTCAACAAACAATGCATGAGGGATGGGAGCGGGACGAAGAGATAGCAATCGTTCAACAGCACGTCGAACGTTGGTATCCACTATCAGCCCATTTGCGAACTGAAGCTGGAGATCAGACAGAGCGGTGAGCACCTCGTCAGGCGCATCGGCCGCTATTTGATCATAAAGGAACTTACACATTTCATTAAACACATATCTCTGGGTTGGCACATTGAATTGACAGAATGTTTCGAGAACAACACGGGGTGGACTTCTCTGCAGATTTACCATCCAACCCATCGCCATATTATATAGCGCAACGCGTTCTCTGTTTCCAGGAAGCTGACTTCGTCTCTGAGGACCATCGGAACCAGCGGACCCATGAACAGGTCCGAGCGAATGAAAGAAGCTAGCCGCAAGAGGAGAATTGCGACTACGAGTAGAGGGAGAAGAATAAGACACAGGGCTAACAAGAGAAGGAGTAGAAACAGTAGCAACAGCAGGGGTTAACAAAACAGGAGCAGTAGCAAGAGCAGTAGCGGGAACAGGAGTATATGGAAGCGGAGGAGCAGTAGGAATAGAAACAGACAAAGGAACAGGAACAGTCGGAAGAACGGGTGCAGGTTGAGGAACAGGCGGAGGAGGAATAGGTGGAAGAACAGGTACGGCAGGGACCACAGGAGCTGCGGTACCCTGTACGTACGGAGGTGGCGACTTCATAAGATAAGACATTAAGGGATCCTCAACTGGCTCTTCCTTCTTTTCCGACTCCGTTGGTAAAGCGGGGTAACATTTATCTACAGTCATATGCTGTAATCGGTCAAACACTTCCTTATCCTTAACCTCCTTATCTCGCTGAAATTGCTCTGCTTTCTTCACTATGGTAGCAACATTATCTCGCTGACTACGTTTATTCTGTCTGATTTCTTTCTGTCGGGCTTCTTTGCGCCACAACCGAAAGGCATCAAACATGGCCGGCCTTGACTTTCGTTCGAACAATTTAATCTCTAGATTATCTAAGATCGGGGCCTCGAAGCTACCATGAGGTGGCCAACGAAGGTCGCCGTCCTTTTTCGTGTATTTAATCCAGTAATCGTTAAAGGTAACTGGGCCTAGCCCATGCTTACTATAGAGCTCATACGTGGGAGTTCCAACCGGAGGTATCGGACATGAGTCCTCCAGTCGGGAATCCGTACCACAAGGTCTGAAACAACTAAACAAAGTACTGCGACCAGGCATCTTGCACACTAGCCGAGTTTCACAAACTTCAAGGGTTACGGGATTTACCAAGTCCCAGCAAAAAAACAAAACCCTCGGTCTTTGGCGGCTGCAGTCGTCAAACAACACAACAAAGTACGCTAGCAAAGTGTCACCGACAAAAACACTCACACAGCGCTAACAACAAAAACACTCGCTAAAGTGTCAACAACCAAAAACTATGGGAGCGACCCACAAATACTTAACTCAAAAATCGATGGCGTCACCAGGAAGGCCCGTCAATCGTCTCGCTATACCAAGGTCTACGCCAGGCGCCAAAACAGGTCTACAGTCAGGGCAGCAGTCCGTCGCAGCCGTCCGGAGGCGGGAATCTTCGCGGGAAAAGTCTTCGGGCCACTTATTTCGACAACAGGATCGATGAAGCGGAGTGCACCTTCCCTCGGAGATTTCACACGAAGTTCCTCACGATCGTCGGGCTTGGACCGGTACCACTGATGCAGCCCCACGTTGGGCGCCAACTGAAGGACTGGGTTCTTTAAGACCCAGCGGTGCCAGGGCACAACACCTGAAACCTTCGTGGGTAACCTGCTCCGGCGTACGAATCACAGAGACACGGGACACTTCCTTTGACGTCAAAGATTCAAGGTTTATTTGCTGCAGGGAACACAGAGATCACGGCAAGTACACAGCGTGCAACTTGGGGAGACTGCTTCAAATTGGTTCTGTGGATCGCTCCTTTTATACAGTTTTTACCCATAGGATTACATTGAACACAAAAGTTTACAACCCGATTCCCACCATTATCCCCCAGAGGGGTCGCTTTGGTCACTTTGAAACACATCAGGTCCGGAACATAAGTGCGGAAACATTTGGCGGTTCCCAACTGTAAAAACCATCTTCCCACCATTAGCAAATTCCAATCAGCAGTAAAACAGATCGAAATAGGAACAAAGACAGGTGCAGAGGAAGACGGAGACAGTGGGGAGATCGGAAAGGGTGTAAAAGGGGAGGTATCGGGAAACACGAGATACAGGCATCAAAGGAACGTGCCTAATGAGATGCACGGCTGAGACAATAAGTCCGTGCGGCAAGATGAGCCTCGAGCGGCGCCATCTGCCTTACAGTAGCAACCCCCTTGTCATAAAGACACTCACAAAGAACATGTGTCTTCCGCAGATATCTTGGGAGTCCCAGGGTCGCGAAGCGGACAACGTCCGTTCGCTGGCTACTTGAGGGCAAGAGACAAAATGGATGCCGTATCTAAGATGGAACCCGTGGGTACAGATGAAAAACCCACATAATAAACGAACGGTTTAAGTTAGCACAGCGAAACTGCGCACACTTACTAAACTCATCATTTGCGGTTCGTAGATACCAGACTCGACCATATTCGTGCGAGTCGAAAACACCACTTACAATTGTCACGGAACCTCAGCCGTCAATGACTGAGACACTGCCAGAGCCAGCCATTCACCCAGCAAACTATCCTGTCCCACCTAGCCAATCATTGGCACAGGTCTGCTGGACTAGGCAGACACCACCCAATGTGGTGTCAGCACGGACATTTCATCTGCAATTACCTTTAACTCACACTCCCCCCCCACACTTATTTGTAAATATGCACCAGCACCAATGCACAATCTGTAAATAAATACCACTTACTCACTCAATGATGGGTTGCCTCCATGTTTATTCACATGATTGCATCAGAAACAGACGTTACCAGGTTCAGGGATCCAAGTCGTACATAATCATGCCGCAGCGGGAGTGACCTAGGAAAAAACAGAAACAGCAAAGACACGTCAGGAAACAGAATCACACTCATCACAACACACTGCAGTGCAACATTCCACAAACCACACTCATCACAAAATGATTGGATGAGAGGACACACATCATGGAGACTTGCATGTCCACATAAATAAACACACACACATGCATACATCACAGAGCAGAACACACAGATGATGCACACCACAATGACACAACACCAGCAAACATACACAGGGCATACACAACCAGCACAAGAGGTGCACACTCACATTCAAGGGAAGTAGCGATCAATGAGCTGGCGCCTCTGGTCCACACCTTCCTCCTCACCACTATCCTCATCAGTCGACATGGGTGGGTTGGGAGGTCGAGGAACTTGCTGTTCATCAGGGTCCAAGAGCAGTTCAATGTTATTGTGCACAGCCAGGTTGTGGAGCATGCAGCAGGCAATCACTATCCTGCATACTTTGCCTGGTGAGTAAGGCAGGGCCCCTCCGGTCTTATCCAGGCACCGAAACCTAGACTTCAGCAGGCCAAAAGTACGTTCTACCACTCGACGTGTCCTTCCATGGGCATCATTGTATCGCATTTCACCCGCTGTAGTTGGATTGCGTATGGGACTCAGCAGCCAAGGCCTGTTTGGGTAAGCCGAGTCGCCTATGTTGGGGGAAGAGAGAGACAGAAACATCACAACTAGAATTGGTGGGCACACCATGCCACACAGATATCACTCCTGTCACCACAGCATACTCACCAACAAGCCACGCTTGTGCCGGACGCAGATTTGCCATCAGTTGGGGGACAATGCTGGTCCGCATGATGTGGGCGTTATGTGCAGAGCCAGGAAATCTTGCACACACATGGGATATTATGTTGTCGGCCTAGCACACCACCTGCACGTTGAGGGAATGGAAGTGCTTCCGATTCCTATACACCTGCTCACGTGCCCGTGGTGGAATGATAGCGATATGTGTGCCATCAATGGAACCCACAACGTGTGGTATCTGACCCAGTGCATAGAAGTCTGCTTTGACCGCTGCCAACTCTGCCGGCTGTGGGAAATGTATGTAGTCATCCTTGTACAGCATCATGGCTCTCAGAACATCCCGAAGTACCATGCTGAACCTGGACTGTGACATCCCCCCGGCATGTCCAACTGTGTACTGAAAGGTGCCTGTAGCAAAAAAGTGGAGTGCCGCCATCACCTTTGCTGTGGGTGTAATGGAACCTGGATAGGTTCTTTGCGGCTGCAGGTGAGGAGACAATTGGTCTGCAAGCTCCATCAATCAACGTCGATCCAGCCGGAATTTCCTGATCACCTCCTCGTCAACCATATCCTCCAGCACAGTGTATGGGCGATGGACATTTGGAGCCCTCCTGTGTGGGAGTAGATGGAATGGAAGTCAATGCACAAACAACACATGGCTGTGCAACTCAATCACATGTCAACGAACTGTCCCAACAAGTAAAATGTAGTGTATAATTGTCATATGTGTGACATCTCTGATTTTCACTACAACATGGATTGGCGTAGCAACAATGTGCAGCCACGAGCAACATGACGTGCCTCAACATGTGCAATGCTACTTAGTCTCAGGTCAACATTACTGGCAACAAGACATGTGACATGACCCAAATGTGTAGGTGCCACATCACATACACACATGCAAGTGCATGCACACAAACGAAAAAGATACACACACCATCTCATCATGCACCAATGGCAACACCAATAATGGTGGGCATACGTACATCACATGCATGGTGACACAATAGGCAACACACATGCACTGAACACATGTGTAGCCCCACCATAGTCATTAGCTCACATATACCACACACTGACAACTGAATCAGAATGTGCCGATACATCCGGGATGTACTGTGTAGATGTGAAGAACTAGAAACGTGTGTAGGGAAATACCCGACGTCGACATGCACATGTGATGCACATTGTTTGCACACCGATGGGCATAGTATGGACACACATGGGATAGAGCATGACATGTGAAGTCACGCAATCACGCACACAACCGTCATAACGCAACTGCAGACAATACAACACGGTGCATCGTCAGAAAAGATACAATCATTGGCGCCGCCATGGAGGTGCACTGCTTCTGCTGTTTACGAATGGGCATACGCGGCCCGCGTTCCCTCTTCCCATTGGCTGCATGTGCACGGACCGTCACGGTCACACACCGGCAACCGCATGTGCTAGCCTCCGGGACGGATGCTTCACTTGCAACAATGTTCAATCACTGGTGCCAACATGGCGGGGCACGTATTCAGCAGGGGAGGTGCAGGCCAACACATCCTTTAGCTGATGTCAATGGACATGGCAGGCCATGACCCCCCTTACAGTCACATTGCATCATCCACGGCACGGCGGTAGTGGACGGGGCCTGGCACGGCGGTAGTGGACGGGGCCTGGCACGGCGGTAGTGGACGGGGCCTGGCACGGCGGTAGTGGGCGGGGCCTGGCACGGCGGTAGTGGACGGGGCCTGGCACGGCGGTGGTTGACATGGCCGGCACGCCGGTCCTGGGCCGGGCTGGGCCGGCCGGTGTACGGTGGATGATGCAATGTGACTGTAAGGGGGGTCATGACCTGCCATGTCCATTGACATCAGCTAAAGGATGTGCTGGCCTGCACCTCCCCTGCCGAATATGTGCCCCACCATGTTGGTGCCAGTGAATGAACATTGCAGTAAGAGAAGCATCCGTCCCGGAAGCTTCCACATGCGGGTGCCGGTGTGTGACCATGACGGTCTGTGCACGTGCAGCCAATGGGAAGTGTGAACAAGGCCCGCATATGCCCAATCGAATGTAGCGTATGCTGTGCACCGCAACACCAGGGCCAGTCATTGGCCCTTTTCCAAACACGCATCCAGGGCTGACCAATGGCTGGCGACGTATGCCACTGACATGACAACACGGCCCTATATATGTGTGATTTGCTAAAGCACACATTCAACGATGACCACCGACTGCTGCCTTTGACCATCACCTCGACCTGCTGCTGCGGAGCTGACCACCGACTGCTGCCTGTGACCATCACCTCGACCTGCTGCTGCGGAGCTGACCACCGACTGCTGCTCTAGTGCCATACTCCGTGAACTTGCCATGTCGAGAGTCAAAGAGATCCGGTCTCGTCCCTTCACCGCCGCAGAGCTGGATGTCCTCGTGAACGGTGTGCTCCGCAACTTCGGACGGCTGTACGGCGCACCCAGACAGGTGGTAAGTGCAGTGGGGGACATGTTGGTGTGCATGAGGTGGTCCATTACACCTGGCCTCTGCAATCTTGGCGGTGTGCTGTGGGCCCAACACAATTGTCGGAATGTGCATGGCTGCTGAGAGATACGTGTTGCCCCTATCTGTGTGACTGGCGAACTGTCCACTGACTTGCACCCTTTTGTCTCCCATCATGGTAGGTGAAGCTGCACCTTCGCAAGGACGTGTGGAGGAGCATTGCACGTGATGTACGGGCAGTGGGGGCGTCCAATAGACGACATACACACTGCCACAAACGCTGGGACGACATTTCAAGGCTGAGCAAGAATGTAGCGGAAGTGACACTAGGGATGATTCCAAGAACGCCACGTCTGGCCCGACGCTCAATGACCCCTCTCATGCACCGTTTCATTGCTGTGACGCATCCTGACCTCTCCGACCGGCTGCGTGTAGATCAACAGCAAAGTAGCGGTAAGCATACTGTCTGTGCATGTTGCATGGGAGTGCAATGCATGTATTGTTGCCCAGACACATTAGTGACTTCAGTGTTGCGTATGTATCGTTGCAATGGAATGTGGGTGCGGAGTCAAATGTCACTTCCAGGTCCGGCATGTTCATACGCCACTCGCTAAGCAGTTGAGTGTTGATGCACATGCTGTAGTGGTCCGTCGCCCCATGGCAAGACATGTGTGCAGATGTACATGCTCCTGCCCTGTCCGCATGCTGCACAGGTTTCACGGCCAACAGAGCTTATTTCATGTGAGGATGACTGGTAGGGGTGGGCCGTGTGCAGGTTGGGGGCTAGATGTACTTTGTCAGCTATTGCATTAGGGATTCCTTGGCCTACTGTACGTGAGTGTGCCCATGACTTACACCTCTTTTCTGTGCTTTTCAGCTTTGGCTGAGGCCACTCAGCCACATACGCCGGAGATGATTGGAGGCAATGCATCCGGATCAGACTTCGCGCACACGCAGACTGACACAGAAGAGGGCAGGGCCGGAGAGGGGGACAGGACCGTCCCTGAGGACTCGCATGTGGAGACGACATCGTCCTCATCTTCCGACAGTGTTGGTGAGTCTGCACTGTTGTCACAGACTGGGAGTGGCCAATCAACACCTTCGGTCGGGACACAGCACACAGGGCCCACACTGCCGCCAACTGCATCATGTACTGTTCGTGCACGCAGGAGTAGGGGGAGCAGCGTGGCGTTCGGTGTCAGCACCGCTGCCCCAGCCTCGGTGAGCCAAAATGCACTTTGTGCTGAGGCTGTTGATCTGCTGCGACAGCTGTGTGTGGGGCAGACCAATATGATAAATGCATTCCAAGACCACAAAAAGGAAGTTGGGGCAGGTGGTGGCATTCATGGAAGGGATGCATGGCGATCTTGCTGGTCTACACAGGACAGTTCAGTCATTGGCTAGCAGTGTGTCGTCTGCCATTGTGCAGTCACGTGGACTGGGTGCTACTTCTGTTTCCCCATCTACCACACTGGATGTCTCAGGGGGGAGTGTACATTCTGACCAGGACTCCAATACAGGTTATTGCACTAGAAGCAGCGTCAGCCAGCACGTCAGGGCACGGAGGGCTCAGACACCATCCCCTAGGTTAGCAAAATCTGTTCACAAAGACAACGTCAGATACACTGGAGTACACACACGGGATCCACAAGTGGTGTTGGGGGAAATGCCTCCACATGCTACACAGGCATCCCACACAAAAGGTACTCCCAAGAGAAGGGTTACTCCCAGTTCCATGGGCACTACCTTGGACAAGGACAGTCAGAAGACAAAGGCACCTCATAAGAGCAGGGACACTCCCAAGGGCAGGGACAAGGACAGTCAGAAGACAAAGGCACCTCTGGAGAGCAGGGACACTCCCAGGGACAGGGACACTAGTAAGGAAGGGGCCACTCCCAAGGGCAGGGACAAGGACAGTCAGAAGACAAGGGCACCTCTGGAGAGAAGGGACACTCCCAAGGGCAGGGACACTAGTAAGGAAGGGGCCACTCCCAGGGGCAGGGACAAGGACAGTCAGAAGACAAAGGCACCTCTGGAGAGCAGGGACACTCCCAAGGGCAGGGACTCTAGTAAGGAAGGAGCCACTCTCAAGGGCAGGGACAAGGTCAGTCAAAAGACAAAGGCACCTAAGAAGAGCAGGGACACTCCCAAGGGCATGGACACACACAGAGAGAAGGTGTGTTCTGGAGACAGGTACACCAGAGACGACAAGTCTGCTGCCAGGAACAGGGCACCATCCAGTGAACAGGGAAAGTCCAGAGAAAACATTCCTCCTACAGAAAAGGAACATCCAAGGGACAAGGCTTCTCACATGGACACTGGCGCTATCAAGGACAGGCATACATTGCCCCTTGCTGTGATGAGGCTGATGTTGTTGAGGGAACGGAATACTGATTTTTCTGCGGTGGAGTCACCTCTTACCTCCACTCCCATCAGGGCCCGTCAGGAGCAGAGGAATGTGGGCCCTGTTGTAGCATCCCCCACGACACATGTTGCAGAGGCCAGAAGGCAGCCACACAGCAAACGACAAGCATGCTCCAGCACGTCCCCTGAGAGCATATCCCCGGCAGCAGATACACCACCCATGGTGGGTGACATTTCATTTCCGTCCGCACCACTTGCCAGTCCTGTCCTGTCCAGGGTGCACTCACATATCCCCAAGAGACGTAGGCACACACCATTGACACATGCCCACCCGATGTCGGTCAAGTCCAACTATCACCAGCTCCCAGAGCCACCCTGCCTCCTGGCCCATACAGCCCTGTGGCTCATCATTTCAGTGGTCGCAGTGGCGCAGCTGCAGTTGACTTGCATTTGTCAGATAGGGGCACTGTGTCTGTTGTTTGCTGTCATGCATCATGTAGTAGCACTGTATCAGTTGTGCCCTCTCCTGTTTCTGGTGCTGGCAGTGTGTCTGGGTCTGTGGCGCATGTGTCAGTCACTCGAGCTGTGGCTGTGTCTCACACTCCTGTATCTGGTGCTGGCAGTGTGTCTGGGTCTGTAGCTCACGTGTCATTCACTGCATCTGTGGCTGTGTGTCACACTCCTGTTTCTGGTGCTGGCAGTGTGTCTGGGTCTGTGGCCCATGTGTCAGTCACTCGAGCTGTGGCTGTGTCTCACACTCCAGTTTCTGGTGCTGACAGTCTGTCCGATGCAGGTACCTCACGCAATCCACATGATAGTGTGATGTGAGGTGCTGTTCACTTCACTCACATGTCATGGCACATGGTGTGTACATTGTCCATTGTGTACAGACTTCCACTGTTGTGGTCCTTGGGACGGGTTGCTTGGAATACGTACTTGTGCTGCCACTGATGTACCTGCTCTAGTGTCCACAATGCCCTGTTGGTGTTCTGATACTGCAGTCTGCCCTCTCATGTACTGCCTCTGATGTACCTGCTCTGATGTCGACTATACCCTGTTGGTGTTCTGATACTGCAGTCTGCCCTCTCATGTACTGCCTCTGATGGACCTGTTCAGTGCAATGGACTGTTGATGCACTTAGCCCCTCTCATGTACTGCCTCTGATGGACCTGTTCAGTGCAATGGACTGTTGATGCACTTAGCCCCTCTCATGTACTGCCTCTGATGGACCTGTTCAGTGCAATGGACTGTTGATGCACTTAGCCCCTCTCATGTACTGCCTCTGATGGACCTGTTCAGTGCAATGGACTGTTGATGCACTTAGCCCCTCTCATGTGCTGCCTCTGATGGACCTGTTCAGTGCAATGGACTGTTGATGCACTTAGCCCCTCTCATGTACTGCCTCTGATGTACCTGCTCTGGTGTCCACAATGCCCTGTTGGTGTTCTGATACTGCAGTCTACCCTCTCATGTACTGCCTCTGTTGTACCAGCTGTGGTGGCCACCATGCCCATGCTCATGCATACACTGTGATTATACCCCGATTATGTGTAATAAAGCAAGTCAATCATGTGTCGTGCTTTGTCGGAGTTATTCCTGCGTATGTGATACAGGTGTGTTTTTGTATTTGCTTCTAATCAGTGGGTTCAGATACCTGACACTCCCCCTCCCGACGTCACGACCCTTGCAGGTACTCCCCTCCAGACAGCGAATGGTTTGTAGCGTACCTGCGTCGTCCTCGGTAGTGGGCCAGGACTAGGACGTGGTGGATCGCGAAGAGTATCGGGTAAGCGTGTAGTGCTGGGTCCATGTCGGCGAGCAGCTCGTGGTGGGTATGTTCGCTGTGGGGCATCCGCAGTGTTCAGGCAGGTTGTTTTTCCGCAGCGCTTTTATGTGTATTTTCCGCCATCTTGATTTGGGGGACGGTCCTAGACGTAAGTCCGTACGGCGGAGTCTCTGGATTGGTTACGTCCGCCGCATGGTCGGGTGTAGATGGCCCGCGGAGCGTGCTCTTCCGTCGCGGATGGAATTCGGACAATCTTTCCTATCCTGATATGGCGGACGGAGTGACCACGACAGGCGGACGCAAATTAGGCATGTTCCGCATACTCCAGGGCTGCGGAGGCACTTCCGTCCGCCATCCTAATGAGCCCCTAAGTATTGCTATGCGCCACACCCAGGGTTTCGGCGCATTCGGGAATCACAGAAATAGCAATCGCACTGCCAGGATCACCCCAGGTTGTTGTCACGTGCACTCTCCCATGCAAATCCGGCTATCAGACCACTCGTAGGCCCCCCCACACAGGCCGTACCGGCACTGCGCCACTGATCAGCGCCCCAGGCGAGCCGCGACGGTTGCTTCCGCTCCTTCCTTGCGCCCCCGCCGTCCTCAGGGGCGATTGCTGGATGGTGGCAGTAATGTGATGGCCGGTGCGCCCCACAACAATGGCGGCCCGCCGCCCAGCGCGGCCAACTTAGCGCGTGTCCAAGTCCTCCGGGCTGCAGCCTCCCAGCCAAGTGCATAAGCAGTGTTTTCCGCCACCCGGGCTCCAGCTCAGCACTCGGAGGGTCAGGCGCGCGTACTCGGTGCTCCGGTGTTCCTGGCGCCGCGCGGCTTAGGATGGCTGTATATTCTGCCCGCGGGGCTCCCTCTGCTCTATTCCTCACAATTACCAGCGTCCCTCGAAGGTTGGCGCTGCTTTAGTCCCCCTCTGGCCTCGCTTTGTGTTATCTCACCGCGTGGCAGCTCTCTGTGTGTCTCCAGTAACTGGTCTCTTCGGCGTCGGCCCGCCTCTTCACCGTAGTCCGCAGCTTCGCCACAGGATCTAGGCCGCGCCGGAGCAGCTCGCCTTTTCCGCCCACCAGCGGTCGTCAAGGTCGGCAGACGGCAGTCGGGGGGTCTCACCGCCTCACAGGTTTCATGGGGATTATCGTGGCGATCGGGGAGCGGGGGAAGTCAGGATAATTTGCTTATTTTCCGGGCAGTGGACGGAGCCGCTCTAAAGCACGTCCGCCATGCTCGGCTCGTGGCCACGCCCCTCCGTTGAAAGCATACTTTAGTAGGAGAGGAGCAGTGATTAAGATTTGGGAAGGAGAATGATTAGAAGAATAGCATGAGGATTAATGAAGTATAGTGATGAGTAGAATACTATGATGCAAAATGCAAAAAAAAGATGTGGGGAGAGTAAATAGGGAGAAGGAAGAAAGTGTGGAGGAGTATAGTGTTGTTTTGAATGTTGAAACGTGTGGAGTGCAGTATGATACATAAGGAAGGATAGAGTAGTAGAAGAGCAGCAGGTGTTGGCTGAAAGGAGTGTGAGATGTAGAAGAATAGTGTGAGGTTGAAGTAAGGTAAGATTCTTTTATTAGCATTAGGTATAAGGAAGCCGAGAAGTGCAGAAGAGCACTGTGAGGGAGATTGTAGGAGTTGGAGTAGGAGAAGAGTAGTGCGATGCAGAAGGACTGTTAGTGATGAGGATAAGAGTAGTGATAGAACCGGCTGTCTCTAGTTGGCAGAGGTATACACTTCTGACAAATAGGGACACTCCTTTTCTAGTCAGGGCAAGGGGATCACACCCTTCGATAACCCCTGCTCACCCCCTTGGTAGCTTGGCAGAGCAGAACAGGCTTATCTCAGAGGCTGTGTGTTAAGCAATTATGACCACGTACAGTAATAAAGTGAATACACTACAAATGGACACGACACAGTAGTATTATAAAAATAAGTATTTTTATATAAGGTTTTAGCACAAGACCAAATAACGTCAAAACTGTACACAATCGGAATAAATACTCTGGGAAGGAAAAAGGGGTAGTTCAAAGGTAGTTTCTTCTTTAGCACAAAAAGTCTTTAGTATCAAGCAATCTTCTTCTTGGCAATACAGTTCTTAGCAACAGGGTAACCCACATGGGGGCTACACGACGTGGAGGCAAAGTTAATCCAAGGGTTCGGCGTCGACCGCGAGGAGCGCTACGTCGAGCCCGGAGTCACACGGACCCCCAACAACACAGTACCTTGGAAAATGAAGCACACGATGATCAGCGGCGTCGAACGGTCCGGCGTCGCGCCTTCGGTGTCAAGCAGGCCTCAGCAGGCGTCGTCGATGATGCGGTTGCACAGAGTGAGCAGCGCTCACGGCGTCGAAGGGCACACTGTTGATGCGATCAGCAGCGGTGCAGACACGAGGTCCTCTGGAGCTAGAGCCGTACTCCCACTCACTGGCGTTGCTGCTGGCGTCGGTCTGGCCCGGCGTCCGGTCGTCGTGATGGCTGGTTCTTTCAGAGGTGCTGGATTCACACTTCCAGCGAATAGCACTGTAGCAGATGAAGTCCTTTAGCCCTGTGACTTCGGCAGGAGACTGGCACTCTTCCAGTCCTTGGAGATTTTCTTAGCAAGCGTGAGAGTACACACAAAGTTACTCTCTCCTGGTTCCTTGGCAAAAATAAAGAAGCACTGCAGGATTCCCCCAACAACAGCACTCTGGCAGAAGGGGTAGGCAGTCCTTAGATCAGCAGGCCTCTTGTCCTTGGTTACAGGGTTCCTTGTCAGAAGTGATCTGAATTCTGGGTTCAGGGGTCCTTCTCTTATACCCCTTTCCGGCTTTGATCCCTTTGTCCATGCCGGGGATTTCCCAACATCCTGGGTCTGTTGTGGGTGGAGCCAGGCAGAAGCACCTGGCCTATTCATTGAGCAGGGCTGGGTCCTCAGACGCCCAGCAGGAGGTGGAGCCAGCATTGTATCAGGCAAGGCAGGCTATCAACAACTACTCTCCCCCTACTCTCAACGTAAATGTCCCACTCATCCCACACTGACTCATCCCGACCTGTGGAGCCACCCAGCTCCTGTCACACAAACGCAAGACCAGCAGAAACCAGATATGGTTAGACAAGAGAATAGACACTTTCTAAAAGTGCTATTTTCGAACCCAGAGTCCAAAAACCATCCACACCAACGGATGCGTAATTAAACCCCGAGTTCAGGGATACCAAACTCGACATTGCTCTCAAAAGAGAAAAAGGAGATACTCCTGTTACACAATGAGGGGACATATTATAGTGCCAGACCTTTTGTTTAACAAACTCCCCTACCTTGTAGCCACAAGACACAGCAGTCTGTATACCTTCTTTAATTACCTTATTCCCCCTCTCTATAAGACCGTTCGAAGATGGGGAATATAACGCCACCTTCAGTTGCTTGATGTCCAATTCCTTCAAAAACGTACACATTTTATCAGACACAAAATGTGTCCCATTATCCGTGACAATAGACTTTGGGGACCCTTCTAAATCAAAAACTTTCTTGAGGAAAGTTATGGTAGAATCTGAGTCTGGCGATTTAACAAAATCAAAATACATCCATTTAGAGAAATAATCGACTAATAGGATTACATACTCATTTTCCTGTTGTAGAATGGAATATGGACCTGAAAAATCTACCCCAACTTTTTCCCAGGGAGAGTCAGGAAACTCAGTGGGATGTAAAGGTACTTTTAAAGTACGCCAATGCTTGTCAGACAACAAACATTCAGGGCAAGAATCAATCAAATTCTTGACCTGAATATCCATAGACGGCCACCAATAATGTTGTTTAATTCGCATAGATGTCTTAGTCACTCCTAAATGACCTTGATGAGCCTTATTAATAATGGATTCTCTCAGTTTAAAAGGAGGGACAAATTTCTCCTCTCTCCGAACTATGCCGTTCTCGACAGAAAGTTCCTCTGCAACTTGAGCAAAACTACGTAGATCCCCACTCAAACCCCTAGGTTCAGGCCAACAATGAGTACTAAATTCCACAACTTTCAACAAGACGTTGTCAAGTGCGGTGGCTTCCTTCCAATCACTTTCAGAAATAACGTCACTAATCTCATTTACAGCATCCACTAAAGTAACACACTCCACATCTTCCACTAGGAAATCCTCTTCATCATCTTTAATCATAGCCATCCTGGACAGACAATCAGCCCGAAAATTCTTGCCTCCCACAATATGTTTAACTGTAAAGTTAAACTCTTGTAACTTTGAAACTAGTCTCATAAGTCGTGCTGACACGGAAGCAGAGTTGGACTTGTTAAAGATATAAATTAGGGGTTTGTGGTCGGTAACCAACTCGAATCTCCTCCCCCAAATATACATTTTGAATTTGTGAACCGCCCAGGCACAAGCTAGAGCTTCTCTCTCAATTGTACTATACCTTTGTTCAAAATCTTTAAGGGCTGTAGAAGCAAACGCAACTGTTTGTTCCTGGCCATTGACTTTTTGAGTGAGAACCGCCCCTAGTCCAGACATACTCGCGTCAACTGTGATAACAGAGACAGCGTCTTCTCTAAAAGCATGTATGTCCTTTGCTGAAACAATCATTTTCTTGACTTCACAAAAAACTTTATCTAACTCATCGGTCCAAATAAAATTGGACCCTTTCCTTAACAGAAGTCTTAAGGGCTCAACTAGTTGTGAATATGATTGCACAAACCTAGCATAATATTCTGCTAAGCCGAGAAAGGATCGCAAAGCGTCTTTATCCGAAGGAGGTTTCGCATCCTCAATGGCCCTGATAACTGAGAATTTGGGAGTAATACCTTGGTCTGAGACAGTATGACCCAAGTAATCAATTTTGTTCACCGCAAATTTGCATTTATCGCTGCGAACTGTCATGTTTCTGGACATCAAAATTGACAGAACATTTCTAAGAATTTTATTTGCTCATCTAAAGTTTTTGCAAAGATCAAAATATCATCAAGATATGCTTGTACACCTGCTATACCCTGAAATAACACATCCATCAACTTCTGGAAAACACTACCTGCAGACGCTAAACCAAAAGGAAGGCGTGGGAATTTGAAGGCCCCAAAGGGAGTGATAAAGGATGTAAGTTCTTGGGATTCCTTGGACAATGAAACTTGATGGTACGCTGACCTAAGATCGATCAGCGAAAACCATTTTGCCTCCCCAATGTTTGCCAGAAGTTCATGGATCCTCGGGAGTGGATGACAGTCGACGATAATATTTTTATTTAAGGAGCGTAAGTCAGCACATAGCCTAATCTCTCCTGTTTTTTTGCGAGCAACTACAATTGGTGCGATCCATTGTGAGGAATTGACAGGTGTAATAATACCTTGTTTGCATAAATCATTTAACATATCCTTTAATTCAGATCTAACACTCAATGGAACCGCTCTAACTTTATGTGCTACAGGCTGAGCTCCGGGTATTAATCTTATCTTGTGTTCGAATCCTTTCACGCTCCCAACCATTTCCTTAAAAACAGATTTAAATTCCGACACAATGTCCTGAACATTCACATTAGGACTTTCTACAATAGCAATAGGAAGATCATTTGAAACAGTTTTGAAATTAGGTAAATCCCCTACTTTGATGGGATTATCGTCCCCTGGAACTAAATAAAGACCCATCCTGGCCAGATCTTTCCAACCCACAATGTTTTTACCTTTTTCGGCTACATAGATCTTAGTAATTGTTTCCCTCCCAAGGCACTGGACCAATCCTTCAAAATAACCCAACATGTTAATATCTTTCTCACCAAATGCTCTTGGATTAACATCAGACTCGATTAATTCAACTCTTCTGTCCCATTTCTCATAAAAAGTTGAATCTCTGAGAATTGTAAATGGCGAACCCGAATCTGCCATGACTTGCAAATGTACATTATCAATAATAGCGGCACATAAAGGCCCTTTAATAGAGTCCACATCACCATTGAAATCTAAAGTAACTACAATGTTTTTTAAAGAATTGGAACAAGAATCTATATCAATAGAATTTACATTAGGAGGTTTCTTTGCAAATCTACAAACGCCTTGAAAATGGCCAATTTTCTTACAGATAGAGCAACGTTTCTTGAGTGCTGGACAGTTTGGAGCATTTCCTATGTGGTCTTTTGAACCGCATCTGTAACAGAAAAAATTCTTTTTCTTCTGAAAAGGTTTATAATTGGATTGAATTTTGTTTTTAGGATTAATTGAACAAACAGCCCCTTCTTGATCAGAATCAGAGTAATCCAGAGCATTAATACCTTGTTTGGCTGGTTCCATAACAACCTTACTAGTCAAAGTAGAGCGCTCAATACTTAGAGCAAGATCAATGACTTCAGTCAAGGATGGATTTTTACATCCAAGGATTCTTTGTTGGATTTTTCTAGAGACGCAGTTGAACACAAATTGGTCTCTTATAAAATTGTCAGGTGAAGGTTCAAAATTACATGTGATAGCAAGCACTCTAAGAGCAGCGATGTATTCCTCTACCTTTTCTTCTTCCTTCTGTTTCCTGGAGTAAAAATTGTGACGTTCAAGCATGATATTAGGTTCATCACAAAATTGCTTTTTAACACCATCGCTGCTAGTGATATTTTCCTCCTGTGCTGGAATTTTCAAAAGTCCTTTGAGTATGACGAGCTGGGCTCGTCATCAGCCTGGTAGGAGGCTACTTCATGACGAGCCCAGCTCGTCATGAGCCTGGAAGGGGTTAAGTCTAGCAATGGCTTCAATATATACGTTCCAAGGATTATCTCCGCTTTCGTCTTGAGAAATAGGAGGAGCTATAGGAACAATACTTTTAAAAATCCGCTGACCTGCCTGACCCAAACAACCAAAAAGGATAGCAAATTTTCTTTGTGAAGAATAGTCAGCAGCATCAATAGCAATCAAATGATTCTCGAATAAACCAAACCACTCCGACCATATAATGTCAGGAGTACCTGGTTTACTCAAGAAAGGTGGTGGTTGAGTGATTTGATGGCATTGATTATTAGCCATGGTTAATAATTAAAGAGAACCAGATAATAGAAATCAATAAAAATGCATTAGTTCCAGAAAATATATAAATAAATATAAAAAAATGTACATGTATATATATTAAGAACTTGTAATCACAAAAAGTGAATATAATGCAATTACTGTTGAATATGAAAATTTGATCCCAAGCGTTTTAAAATAAAAGGACTGTAATCATATTTCCAATAAAAGAGTAAATAATCCAAAATGTTATATAATTATAAAGACTTGAAATAGCGTGCGTATCTCTGAAACAACAAGTAGACATCAAAGTCCAAATGTAATAGAGCGTGCGTATCGCTGAAGTGACACGCAGTAGTAGAAACACAGATTTAATAGAGCGTGCATATCGCTGGAGTGACACGCAGTAAAAGGAACATAGATTTAATAAAGCGTGCGTATCGCTGAAGCAACACACAAAATTAAACAAACAGTTTAAACAAAGCGCGTGTATCGCTGAAGCCAAGAAAGAGCGTGTGTATCGCTGTGACGATACGCGGTAATAAATGAGTAAATCCGGTAAGCGTGTGAGTCTAATGAAAGGTGTGCATTCAAGTCTTTAAATAAACGTGGCATAAACGTGTGTATCGTTGAAGATACGCTTCACGAAGGACAAATACATTTAGTCAACAGTACCTTGATTTACGCTGGAGAAACGTCTACTTTTTCGTTTTTCTTCGCACTAAACACTGAGGAGTGTGAATGGTAAAACGGAAATCCAATAGTAATGAGTGTTTCACCCAGATGATTGAAACCGTCCAATAGGAGAGGCTCATTCTAGGAAGAAAGGAAGATTAACCAATAAAGTGAAGGAACGCCTCTTAAATCTTCAATAACCTATTGGGGTTGGTGTCCTGCCGAAGGTCTTGTTCCGAATAAACAGGAAATACTTGTCGAAGAAGCCGATGCTGGAGTCGAAGGAAATCCAGAATTGCAGAAGTAAGATGAAATTCAAATATTTTGCGTGGGAAATGGTGGAGTTTGTTCCCCAATCGTCGCCAAATGTGGTAAAAGAAT
Organism: Lissotriton vulgaris; assembly: GCF_964263255.1. Classification (NCBI taxonomy): domain Eukaryota; kingdom Metazoa; phylum Chordata; class Amphibia; order Caudata; family Salamandridae; genus Lissotriton; species Lissotriton vulgaris. Next base: position 252,037 of record NW_028250404.1, read on the forward strand.
CAGGAAGACTTCTGTATATTAATTTGGGAAGTTTATTCCATAAGTAAAACTCCACCCGGTCACGGAGCGTCCGGTCAGTGGCAAGCCAACGGTTACAATGGCAAACCGTAGACCAGGCGTCCATGCACGGGTGACAGGACATTCATACAATAACATGTTTATGCAGGTTTAAGCACGAGGAGTGGCTCGCGTAAATCACGAGCTGAGACCGGTCATACGCCGTGTGAAACATCACGCGGTGTATGACACACAACTATACATTACACGTGGCCTGTAGCCGGCTGAACAAGATAGGGCGGGTCATCTACAACCCGCGACGTGAGCCTGGCTGTCCCGTAACGAGAGCGGAGCCCGGAGAAGCAGCACTCGTGGAGCCCCTGCTGCCTGGCCCTGTAATGGCCGCCAACCGAGGACACTCGTCAGGAACCAAACTGCACCAATGACCACAAGAAAACCCCCCGGCAGCCAGCAGCCTCCCAAAGCAGGTCATCTGTGCCCCACAACGAAAACCAGGTTGCCCTGAAGCGGAACGGGAGCGGAGCCCGGGGACGCAGCACTTGTGAAGCCCCTGCTCCCTGGCCCCGTAATGGCCGCCAACTGAGGACGCTTGACTGGAACCAAACTCCACCAAGGCCACAAAAGAACAAACCCCGGTAGCCTGGAGCCTCTCGTAATAGATTCAAAAAGTGAGTTGCGAGTTGCACACCAGTAATTATTATACATCCTCTATGTTTAAACATTTACACTTTGCAGGCGTGCATGCCAGGTAAGCGCTCCGCCCTATTGCGCTGCAATATGAACAAAAACACTCAGGAACCTATTTAAATTCCAAAACCGGCAGCACAGCCATATGACATAATGAGTCCAATCAATTAAATTATATTGTCCTTATTCTTAGTGTACTCCTTATTTTAATCTATTTCATTTATCTGCCGTTTTTTCATTTTTCTTCAATTCATTTTACCCATTATTATTCAAATAGAAGATAGATCTCATGAACACAGGAGATGGGGTGATTTCCAAGTGTCATGTTTTTAATTGAATTACCCAATGCATTTCGGGACGAATCCCTTCGTCAGGGGTATCTAGAAGGCAAAAATTAACATCAATTACCATCTAAATTACACATCAACCTCTATAGTACACTTGATATTATCTATATAATCTCCGTAGTTTGTGCTCAATTAATCAGCAACCATACAGCATTTGGTTAAGAAAAAACATTAACAGTCCCCCTTCCCTGTTCTCACATAGAGCCCAAAAACTCGACTAGCGCACCTTCTCTTCTTGAAGCAAGCACATTTTGCTAAAAACACTTTACAAGCTGTTCACACCCTTTTGCGTGGTACTGCCTTATTGCGCTCACCGTGACATCTGTAGTTCATTCTACGAGATTAAAAACAACACGGATTCGCGTACAACCAGCTTGTAATAAATCAAGCAAGTTCCATGACATCTCGTCGGGTTCACATTTTAAAAGTGCACAAGCGCACATCTTCCTCCTCGTAATGATGAATTAAAAATTTGCAAACATTTGTGACAAGAATTTTCAATTCTATTAAGGACACGGAGGCGAGGATTATGCTTTTATGCTTTCTCGATTTCTTTACAACAAACAGCAGCCAATAGGAACACAGTAAAGAAAAAGAAAAACTACAACTCCCATGAGCACTTAGGCAACCATAGAGACTACATCCCTATATAAACAACCATAGAGGGCAAGACTTCCTCTTTCTTTGTCCAGTAAAGTGAATCAGTCAAAAGTCAATTCGAGAGGTACCGAAGAACAGCCTGGAGGAAAACATCCGAAGGCAACAGGAGAACGATCAGCAGGAGACATCTCAACGAACCAAGGACCTGGAGACCGGAGCAGGAGAACACTGCAGAGCCAGAATCCGAAATGCTGGAACCGAGGCAGGAGAGAAGCGATGAAAACTCACTTCTGGTCAGAGCCTGAAAGAAAAACAGAGCCGTAATACACCATCCCAGTACCATGGAAGGTAAAAGTACAAAGGGTAGGGAAACAGTGCAAGAAAACATTCTAGAACCATGTCATAGCAATGGTAAAATACATGAGCAAAGCAGTAACATACATTTGGGTGGGATAATCCTCGCCTCCGTGTCCTTAATAGAATTGAAAATTCTTGTCACAAATGTTTGCAAATGTTTAATTCTATGGCAGGACAAGAGGCTCAGATTATGCTTGTTCAAAGCTGAGCCACCACAACAGAAGCAATATCCACAATGGGTTTGAAATAAAACGTTTTAAACACAGAGTCGGAAGACCAATCCGCGGCCTTCATGATGTCTGTCAGACTCACCCCAACAGTAAAAGCCTTAGAAGCCATGGCTCCCCGAGCTGAATGGGCTCCAAAAATGGAGACATCAATTCCAGCCTCAGACATAAGCCAACGCACCCAGCGAGCCAGGGTAGCCGGCGCCACAGGCTTAAAAGGCTTTTGCAAAGCAATTAGCAATTGACCAGATAAATTTTGCCAAAAAGGAGCAGTACTTACCTCATAATCCTTTATGCATTGAACCACACATAATTGCGGATTCTGCGGAAAAGATGGATATGTCACAGAAGACATATTACATTTGGTGCGCCGGGAAATGGTAAAAGTCACCCCGTCCGGCGAGAACGAACGCCCTGCGAGATCCAACGCTCGCACATCCGAAATACGTTTGCAAGACACCAAACAAAGTAACATCGTCAACTTTGCTGAAAGCTGTTTTCGAGACAGAGAGGAATTGGGAGGCCAAGCCTCTAGGAAACGTAAGACAATGGAGACATTCCAAAGAGCAACATACTTTGGACAAGGCGGTTTTACCAGCCGAATGACACAAAGCAATTTAGAAACCAAGGGATGTTCCCCAACAGGCTTTCCGTCAACAAAATCGTGACCAGCAGAAACTGCAGAGCGAAAGGAATTGACCGTCCTATAAGCAGAACCTGAAGAGGCGATGGAAGCCAGAAAATTAACCACTAAAGTAACATCTGCTGGAGCGGGATCCAAGTCCCGTTCAGAACACCAACTACACCATCGCTGCCAAGCTGATGCATAACGCTTGTGCGTGTTGGGGGCCCAAGCTTCACCTATGAATCGTGCAGCGTCTCCAGATAAGCCTAGGACTTTATAGCGCTCCCCGAAATTCGCCACGCAACCAACTGGAGCTGACCGGACAGAATCAGAGGATGCGGTTTGAGCAGAGGGTCCAACAACAAGTTCCACTTCTGGGGAAGAAGGAATGGCGTCGAGCAACTCAGCTCCAGAAGATCCGGAAACCAAGCTTGAGCCCTCCAAAGAGGAGCTATCAGAATGATCTCCTACTGGAAGTGCTTTGTCCGAGCCAAAACCCGCGGAATCATCGCGAACGGGGGAAACGCATAGCAGAGATGAGGAGGCCAAATCTGAAGAAAAGCATCCGTGGCCAGAGCCTCCGGATCCGGACGCCAGCTGTAAAACTTGGGCAGTTGGGCATTGAGACGAGAAGCGGACAGGTCCATCCAAGGTTGACCCCAAATGCGAGAGAGACCCCGAAATACCCTGGGGTGAAGCCGCCAATCGCTGAAGTCCAGCAGATGGCGAGAGTTCCAATCGGCCACCTGATTCAGGCGACCCGGGAGATACTCTGCAATAAGAGTGATCTTCCTCTGGAGGCAGAAATGCCAGAAGCCCTTCGCAATTTCGGCCAAGATTTTTGACCTCGTCCCTCCCAGTTTGTTCACATACCCAACCGCAGAGACGTTGTCAATGCGGAGGAGTATGCAACACTTGGTAGCCTGAGGAGCTAGACTGCGGATCGCAAACGAGGCCGCCAGGAGCTCCAGACAGTTGATGTGAAGACTCAGTTCTTCCCGTGACCAACGGCCGCCCGTCGTCACAGACCCGCACCTGGCTCCCCAGCCCCAAAAACTGGCATCCGATTCCAGCACCACATCCGGGGTAGACCCGAACAGTGGCTCCATGTGGTTGAGCCACCACATCATCTCCGACTTGGCGTCCGACGACAGAGGAACAAGATCGGAATAGCGAAGACCTTTCCGTAAATGTCTGATTTTCAGACGTTGAAGGGCCCGATAGTGTAACGTACCCGGAAAGATTGCTTGAATGGACGAAGCCAACAGGCCGACAATCTGAGCGACCGCCCTCAAAGACACACTCTGTTTGGATAACAGTAATGTCAACTCCCGCTTGATAGACCTGATCTTCTGGGAAGGCAAGAGCAGTTGGCAAGAGACCGAGTCAACTAGGAATCCCAAGAACTCTATCGACTGAGGGATGCAAAAGAGATTTTTGAGGATTTACTAGAAATCCTAGAGATTGTAAGAGCTCGATCGTCCAGGCCAAATGGGTTTGTAACCGTACAGGGCACTGAGCCATCAGGAGCATGTCGGCGAGATACACTATGAGACAAACCCCGCGTGCCCTCAGCGATTCCACTACCGGCCACAGAAGCTTCGTGAAACACCACGGAGCGGACGAGAGGCCGAACGGGAGAACCGTGTACTCGAACCATGTTCCCAACCATTGGAGTTGGAGGAAACGGCGATGAGGTTGGAAGACCGGGACCGACAAATAAGCGTCCTTCAAATCCAGGCGAACCATCCAGTCGCCCTCACGAAGGAGATCCCTGAGAAGATGGATGCCCTCCATCTTGAAGTGGCGATAAACCACTCCGTTGTTGAATTCCTTGAGGTTGAGTACTAAGCGAGAGCCTCCCCCTTTCTTCTCCACCAGGAAGACATTGCTGACGAACCCCTGAGGATGCAGGGAGGTCCGCACAATGGCCCCTTTGACTAGAAGGGACTCGATTTCTGTGGAGATCACGTCCTGATTTCGTTGGGAAAAAACAAGGGGAGAAGGGACGCGATTTTGAAGGGGAGGATGGTAAAACTTGATTCGATAACCTTGAACAGTCTGTAACACCCATGCATCGTCGGAGATTGTACGCCAATTTGGAAGAAAATATTGCACCCTGCCCCCCAGTACAACGCTGTCGTAGGGAATCAATCTCACCTGCAGTGGAGAAATCTTGACGTCCTCCCTGGTTTCCTCCATAGCCTCCTTTGTTGGCCTGTCCACGACCTTTGCGGGAGGGGTAGAAATTAAACTTAGATCCGGAATAGGACGAATGCTGACCTCCTCCCTGCTGGGACTGATGGCCACGTTGCTGGCCAGAGCCACGGCCGGACGAACGTCCCCTGGAACGTCCGGCCCTGCCAAAAACCGGGCGGAACGCCCTACGGAGTGAAGACTGCGCCTTGTCCAGGCCGCTAAAGGTGGCAACAAATTTGGTCAACTCCTTAAGGAAGGGTTGACCAAAAAGGAGACCCTGAGCAAGGGGCCCGACTCCGAAGAGGCTAACTCCGTCAATCTGGGGTCCATCTTTAGCAGAATGGAACGACGTCGCTCAGTGGATAGAGCACAATTTGCGTTCCCCAGTTGACATATAGCACACTGGGCACAACCAATCAGTTCATCGGGATCAATGCCAGACGCAGACCCTTGAGCCTGGTAACCCAAATCCAAAATCTTGATAAGCGGGCCAAGGAGATCCAGCAACTTATCCTGGCACAGGCGCCAAGACCTATCAATGCCCTTCTTGGGGTCCTTAGTAAATTTTTTAAGGTAGGTAAGAATAGTGGGATCCACCTCTGGAGTGTCCGAGAGTTTGTCTGCCAACTCCGGGCGAGGACACTCGGACCGAAGACGAGAACGTACCTACTGATCAAAGGGCTCACGAATGTGTGCCTGGACGTACTCCGCGACCTCAGGAGCAGGGAGCCAGGATTTCGAGTTAGGGTGAACGATGTCTGATGGCTCGAAGGTAAGGACTGGTGGATGGGAAGAGGCGTCAACTAGCTCCTTCCTAGACTTTTTAGCAGGGGGAGGACCAGTGGGACCTGAAGAAGAGGATGAAGAAGACGTATCATCAGTGTCTGGTGGGGGCAGACGAGACTTCTTGGAAACACTGGAAGTGGATAAGGACTTAGCCAATTTAACAAAATCAGATTTGTGTGGATTCTTAGGGGATTTAGAGGAGTGTTTGCCAGTTGAAGAAGGTATCCAACCCTGTTGCTGAGTATAATCGGTCAAATTACGTTTTAATGGGCCAATGGCGCGGACAAGCGCAGTATTGACCGAGTGTTGTACCCCCTGGTCAAGGGCGTCAACCAAATCATATTCAAAGGATTCTTCTGTTTCCTCATCATAATAATATTCCTCAGAATCTTCATAACACGCCATGACTGAAGAAATGGCAGAACAGGTGGAGGAGAAAACGCCCACAGAGCAATGAACAGAAGGCCAGACACCAAGGAAAATGACCCAGTCAGGGGTAGTGACAACCCCAAGCAAGCCAGACAGGCAGAGCAACACTCCACCCAAACAAATAAATTAAATGTGGAGGGACAGGCTTGCATATATAAGCCACTCTAGGCAATGCCTCTATTAGTTGTCCAGCCCAAACCCCTATTTGAGGAAAAGGCGTAAATTGGGAACTCTCCGGCAGGCAGTGGGCACAGGCTGAGAGGAAACGCCGCCTTAATGCATGTATGGGCTTCGTGCAGAACACGGAGCGTCAATGGGGCCAACACGCATACGCAGAGGCCCGCCTGGTATCCCGGAAGCGGAGCGACTCGCGACTGCAGCGCACGACCTCCCGAGTCCCCGGTCCCACTCCACAATCCGACGCGGGCACAAAAGCGCCCGAGTACCAGGAGAGGCGATCCGCGCTCTCCACGAACCAAGCTGGCACAGCAAGCAGCCGCAACAACAGAGACCACAAAGTCCAGACAAGCGCCGAAAACAAAGAGACAATGTGTCAGAAGGCGGCAAAGAAGCGGCGCAACAGCGCGAAAGTAAGCAAAGCACACAAAGCCTTAATATACAACAATAATACAATGAAGTATAGGCAAAAGACTTAACTGGCTGCGAAGCAGCAAAGAAAGAGGAAGTCTTGCCCTCTATGGTTGTTTATATAGGGATGTAGTCTCTATGGTTGCCTAAGTGCTCATGGGAGTTGTAGTTTTTCTTTTTCTTTACTGTGTTCCTTTTGGCTGCTGTTTGTAGTAAAGAAATCGAGAAAGCATAAAAGCATAATCTGAGCCTCCTGTCCTGCCATAGAAATCCACTTCTTCTCAGAGGTTCATCTGTTTATACTGGCTCGTGAATTATCTGCAGGTGCTCAATCAAATGCGTTTCATTGTGAAGACTACAAATAACTCATTAACAGTCTCCCGGTCAATACCGATGTTAAACCCTCTTTCTTTCTACCCTTAAAAACTGCATTGCCCAGAATTCCTTGCAATGTATCTTTTCAAAACCACTATTCTCCCCAGCAACCCCGGTACTCACATTGTATGCCCCTCACCTAAAACCTTAAGTTTTAGGAGCACATCACCTCAGTATCTCGGATACGATTGTTCAAGTTCAACAATGCTTGTGCAATTTAATTTTCAACAGTTGAAGTTCGTAAAGCACAGCTGATGCCTCGCTCACTTTTGTGGTAACGCACTTGCGTTAGCGCACTAGTGTTCCGCTAGGCGGAACAGGAAACACGGCACACGGAAACGGAAGGCGGCCATCTTGAGTCATTGGCGCCGACCGTTTCACAGAGAGCAGTAGTGTATCCCCGGCGCTCCGTCTTCAAATAAAGTATTCACTTAAATTTACCGAGTGTAGCTCTTAATTTACGATTCTATAATGGCGACGAGGCATCAGGATTGACGCGGAACCCCAAAAGTATGCTGAAGAGCAATTGAAGTCGGTGGACGCTGTTCAGCCGGTGTTATTGCTATCCACGTGCTACACACCTCGACGGAGCGTGGCAGAGGGCTACAACTGGCTCCACACGGCGCACACTCCTGCCGGAGAATCACAGGAAGGTCAGGCAGCGGAGGTAAGCCTGCAAGCACTCAGGGCACCGAGCACCACAGAAGTTCGAACGAGCGAGCGAGCATAGCGATAGAGCCCGCGCTAACTGGAGGCGAACCGAGGGGCAGTGGGGAGCATCGCCCCAGGGAGTACAGAACAAGCCAAGCAAGCTGGCGGAACAGAGTGAGGGCAGAGGGGAGTCTTCCACCACTCGCCCTGAAGAGTCAGCAGACGGGCAGGCAGTAGGAGGGGAAGGGGCGCAAGCACTACCAACCCCTTCCCAAGCACAACTAAGAGAAGACAGCGAGAGTGACCCGGAAGAAGGGGACCCTACCAAGCATAACGCTCCAGGCAGCCCCCAAGGGAAGAAAATTTCTGTCCAACCCACCAGGAACAGAGCAGGCAGAATGGCGGTGCACTCGTCGTCTCTCACGCAACTTGTACCGTTTCTAACCAATCCAGGGGAACCTGAGAGGCAATGGGAGGACTGGAAGAGGTATTTCCTCTACTATCTTGACGCTTTAGAGGAGGAGGCAGGCGCCCCATACTCCAGCAAAAGAAGAAAAAAAATCTTGCTACACAACCTGGGCCCGGAAGGGATAAGAATCTACGACACCATCGTGAAAGTGGAAAGAGATGCCGCAGACGCCGATGTCTTCAGCCACACCATTGCTGACTTAGACGCACACTTCCGGCCCGTGGTATGTGTCGCTATCGACCGGTACAATTTTTTCCAAAGAAAGCAAAAGAGTAGCGAAACTGTAGATGAATATGTTGTTGCCCTGCAGAAACTCGCCATCTCATGCAAATTTGGCGCACTACACGACGATCTCATCCGAGACCAGATTATCATGCACACGTCGAGCTCCCATGTCCAGGAGAAGCTATGGGTAAACGGCGATGCCCCACTCAAAGAAATTTGGGCCATGGTAAAGAAAGCTGAACTATCAAAACGCTGTGCCCAAGCAGATAAGAAAGAATCAGGAGGTACGCAGTCGGTGTGCCAGATATCAACACAACAGAAAGGGGAACGCCCCAGGCAAAAGGAACACCAAAGAAAACCGGATGGCAGAAGGCAGAAGTCTACCAATCCCACCGACCAGAGAGGAGCTAAAGGAGGACGTCTGAGCTGCTACCGATGTGGGAGCGTCAACCATCTAGGTAATGATAAGGCATGCCCGGCGTTCCGAGCAAAGTGCTCGTTTTGTGGAATATTTGGCCATTACGAGAAAGTATGCCGCCGAAAACCGAAAGGGACAACAGTGAAGTTCGTTGACCGAGAACAGCAAGACGACACCAACGAGTCTGAAGGAACTGATGACCAAGAGGAAATCCTGTATATCGATGTCCAGGTATTGGAGATGGACGACTCGGGAAATGACAAGCCCCGATTAGACATGCACATCGGAGGTATACCGTTGGAAATGATAGCGGACAGTGGAGCCCCCATCTCAATAATTCAAAGGAAGGTATGGGAAGATAAATTCGCATCCACTCACGGAGAGAAACTACGGCCCATGGATTTGCGTCCTGTCACGTACTCCGGGCAGAAGATCCCAATGTTGGGGTACTGTCCCCTGTCATTCGAGTTCAGGGACCGCCAAGCAGTGTGCAAAGTGTACGTAGCGGAGAAAGGCCCCTCAGTCCTGAGCTGGAGAGACCAGGGAGCCTTAGGAATCCAGCTGAATCCAGGAGGGATCGAGAAAATCCTGCTTATGGACATGGAGAAAAGAGACGATGTGGAGTCATGGAAGAGGGCATACCCAAGAGTGTTTAATGGCCAAAGTGGGGAGCTGGCGAGATACAAGCACATGATCAAGCTAAAGGAAGGAGCAACGCCAGTGGTGCACAAAGTGAGGAACATCCCGTTCAGGAGCAGAGAGGCAGTACAACAAGAGTTGGACAGACTCGAGAAAGAAGGGGTGATCAGAGCCATAGAAAGTGCAGAGTGGCTTTCTCCCTTAGTGGTAGCTCAAAAACCCAACGGCAAAGTCAGGCTATGTGTAGACCTGAGGGAATTGAACAAAAATATACTTGTCGACAAGTTCCCCCTGCCACGCATAAACGAGATGTTGTCGAAGACCAAAAACATCAAATGGTTTTCGACAGTGGATCTGTCGTCGGCCTACCATCAGGTCAAGCTACACCCCTCCTGTACACACCTCACCTCCTTCATCACACCATTTGGTTGTTATGAATTCTTAAGGATGCCATTTGGCTTAGCTTCGGCAGCAGCCGTCTTCCAAAAGATGATGCACAAATTACTGAGAGGAGTAGTCGACGTTCAATTCTTTCAGGATGATATCCTGATAATGGGGAAGTCCATGCACGACCACAATGAAAAGCTCCACAAAGTATTCAAGATCCTGCAGGACAACGGACTGACAGCAGAATGGTCGAAGTGCAGATTGGGAGTGAAGTCAGTCACTTATTTAGGCCACGAAATAAGTGAAGAAGGGATCAGGCCCAAAACCGCCAACATGAAGGCCATTCAAGATGCACCTACCCCGGGCAAGAAGGAGGACGTTCGGTCATTCTTGGGAATGGCCGAATACTACAGCAAGTTCGTGCCACAATTTGCTTCCAAGACGCACCACCTACGACAACTGCTCAAAGAGAGGAACAGATTCCAGTGGGGCCAGGCAGAACAAGAAGAGTTTGAGACATTAAAGAAAGAGATGAGTACCACCATCTCGCTCAAAGGATTCGATCCCCAGGCAGAGTCAATCCTCACGACAGACGCAAGTGACCGAGGGCTGGGGGCAGTCTTAATGCAACGCACTGAGAAAGGAGAGATACACACTGTCAGCTTCGCATCCAGATCCCTAGCCCCCAACGAAGAGAAGTTCAGCGTGGTGGAGAAAGAGATGCTGGCAGTGGTGTGGGCCATGGAGAGATTCCGCCAGTACCTGTGGGGAGCGCGATTCTTAGTAAAAGCGGATCACAAACCCTTAGTCCGAGTGTTGACATCAAGTGGCCATGCGCATGCCACACCTAGAATCGCAAAAATGACCCTGCGCCTGTTAGACTTCCTCTACGATGTGGAACACATCCCTGGGCCACAAAACAAAGTGGCAGACTTCCTCAGCAGGGCAGCTGCCATGGAGGCGGAGAATGACCAGGAAGAACAGGAATGGGCAGACTACGTGGTCGCCACGATCCAAGAGGCAGAGAAAGTGATTAGTATGCAAGAATGGGAGGAAGCGTACAAAGAGGACGCCGACCTGGAAGCCATCAAGGGATATGTCGTCCACGGATGGCCGGAGAAGAGGCACCTGAGAGAAGAGCTCCGAAGGTACTGGGAGGTCAGAGAGGAACTATCACTGGCCGAGGATTCTGTCTTCCTGTTGAGAGGAGACAAAGTGATACCACCCAAGGGCGTACTAGAACATCTGCTAGTCTTACTACATGAAGGACACCAGGGCATCACCAGAACCAAAGCCCTTGCCAGACAAGCCTACTGGTGGCCGGCTGTCGATGCCCAGGTGGAAAGACACGTGAGACAGTGCGAATCTTGTGCCAAGGCAGACAAATCTCAAAATCTACTCAGACCACCCCTGGGGAAATTTCCCATACCGGAGGGCCCGTGGGAAATGCTATCAGTGGACATTTTAGGACCAGTCCTAAACAAAGCAGGAACTCAGAAATACGTAGTAGCACTGGTGGACAAGTTCTCCAAATGGCCAGAAATTGAAGTAAGAGAAAACATGGATAGGGAGGCGGTGGTGAACTTCCTACAGTCCACATTCCTAAGAGAGGGCATTCCAAAGATCATCATTAGCGATAACGGTCCTCAGTTCACTTCGACAAGATGGACAACCTTCACCGAAAGGAATGGGATAGAAGTGAAGCACCCACCAATTTACCATCCCGCGGGAAATGGCCAAGTGGAGCGGTTTAACCGCGTAATCATGGGAACCATCCAAGCGGCCATCAACGATGGTTTAGATTGGGAAATGGAGCTGGAAAGGATGGTCTGGGCATACAGGATCACACCGGGCAACACCGGGTACAACCCTTTCAAGATTTTGAGGGGGAGAGAAGCGTTTACCAAGGACAATCAGGCATGGAGGAAGCTGGTGATACAGAGCAGATGGTCTCCGGCAGTGGTGAAAAGGAACCTGGAAAGAGCACAGGAGATCTATACGACACACTTCAATAAGAACCACAAAGTAAAGAAAGCAGAGCTAGAGAAAGGGGACTGGGTAAGAGTCAAACTAGCAGTCCACAAGAAGAAGGGTGAGAGCAAGTTCTCGCCGCCATTACAAGTCTTGGAACCGTATGACCGATTGGCTTTGCTGAGCGACGAAAAGGTATGGTCACAGGACAGGATGGCCAAGTGCAGCAAGATAATCAAAGAGGAATGCGACATGGAAGATGGTCCAGAGAATGTCGAAGGAGATGGAGAAGAAGAAAGTAGCAGAGAAAGAAACGCGAACATGGAAGAAGGACAGCAGGAGGTGGCCGAAGATGACAAGGGTGCAGGAGAGCGAGAAGGACAGAGGAGCGAAAGGAATGGAGAGAGGGACAAGGACATGACAGACAAGAGTGGTACTCAAGGTAAAGAGAGCATGGAGCAGGAGTGCAGAGAGGGAACGATGAAGGTGAGAACCAGAGTGGGAAGAGAAGTGAAGACACCAGAGAGATTCAAAGACTTTAACATGGACTGGAAGTAAGAACTTTTATTGTTGATTTACTGTGAGTAAAGGGGGGAGATATGTGGTAACGCACTTGCGTTAGCGCACTAGTGTTCCGCTAGGCGGAACAGGAAACACGGCAAACGGAAACGGAAGGCGGCCATCTTGAGTCATTGGCGCCGACCGTTTCACAGAGAGCAGTAGTGTATCCCCGGCGCTCCGTCTTCAAATAAAGTATTCACTTAAATTTACCGAGTGTAGCTCTTAATTTACGATTCTATAACTTTCAGTTAAAAATGACAGGAAAACACCACTGCTGTGTGCGTCATCTCAGTTTCAATCCTTTACTTGCAATTCATGAACCCTTTCATTTTTTCTTTTATCCAAATCTTTTTGATGGGTGCAAACTCGTAGGTAGGGCGGTAATTAATAGATTCAAAAAGCGAGTTGCGAGTTGCACACCAGTAATTATTATACATCCTCTATGGTTAAACATTTACACTTTGCAGGCGTGCATGCCAGGTAAGCGCTCCGCCCTATTGCGCTGTAATATGAACAAAAAACACTCAGGAACCTATTTAAATTCCAAAACCGGCAGCACAGCCACAAGACGTAATGAGTCCAATCAATTAAATTATATTGTCCTTATTCTTAGTGTACTTCTTATTTTAATCCATTTCATTTATCTGCCGTTTTTTCATTTTTCTTCAATTCACTTTACTCATTATTATTCAAGTAGAAGATAGATCTCAAACACAGGAGACGGGGTGATTTCCAAGTGTCACGTTTTTAATTGAATTACCCAATGCAAAAAAAAAAAGTTCCACGCAAAAGGGTGTGAACAGCTTGTAAAGTGTGTTCGCAAAATGTGCTTGCTTCAAGAAGAGAAGAGGCGCTAGTCGAGTTTTTGGGCTCTATGTGAGAACAGGGATGGGGGACTGTTAATGTTTTTCCTTAATCAAATGCTGTATGGTTGCTGATTAATTGAGCACAAACTACGGAGATTATGTAGATAATATCAAGTGTACTATAGAGGTTGATGTGTTATTTAGATGGTAATGGACGTTCATTTTTGCCTTGTAGATACCCCTGACGAAGGGATTCGTCCCGAAATGCATTGGGTAATTCAATTAAAAACGTGACACTTGGAAATTTATTCGGTCACGAAACACATGTCCATGAACAGGATAAACGGAAAAATAAGGACAAAAGCGACTATATCCGGAGCACTTACCTGAGACAGACAATAAAGCTATCCAATCATGAGAAAGGAGCTAATCCAAAGCCTACTGAAAGTTTTATGTAGACTGTTAGAGTCAATCTCTTCGGCAACCAACAGTTAAAGCTCACTGCAGGCGACATTAAAAAGGTTTAATGGTGTTCATTACAGCTAGCTGCTTCCCCACAACAGGCCCCCTAATCACTGCTAGTGATTGGCTGTGCCTGCACCTGTGCGCACACAAGAAATAGTGCATATGTATTCCTGTCTCCTCCTCTGCTGTAGTATGTTCACTTAGACCCTTCCCCACAGGCCTACACCGGGGCACATTGTGCTGCCTCCAGGATGCCGAGCAATGCACACACTCACTGAACTTTCATAATACTGCAGTGGTGCTCAGGTTGGACCAGTCTCACAATGGCCCATTAACACACTTCTAGACAGTTTTAGTATACATTTACACAATGATGCAGTAATACACATATTCACGCAACCCACCATTTATTCAGTACTGTGCATACTTTTTGCTCATCCTACAGTGCCCCAGTGATGCACATTTTGCCCTATTCATAGTGCCCCCATTTAGCCGCGTCTCCAGTGCCAAACATTGCACATTTTGCCTGATCTGTTCATTTGTATTGTCATGAAGATGCTTATCCAACGTCTTGCTTTGCACATTTGTGCCTGGTTTTATCGATACAAACCAATTTATATATTTCCCCGCTGTGCACAAGTGCTCTGCAAATGGCACAATGTTTAAACAAGAACAAACTGGCAACCATACACTTAGCGGCAGACTGTATCTATACTATCAGGAAGACACCCAGGCTGCCACCTTGCGCGGATAAAAATACCTGCCTATTTTTTATGTTTTGAGATTCTGAAATGGAAGGGACTGATACTTAAATTCGAATTTGTTTCAACTAATTTGCATTATTTTTTTATATGCTTCCTCATATTGCTTTACTAATTATTTAGGGATTGTTGGACTTGGCTCTTTTGGCAGGTTCACCCCTAAACTTTTTGCTTTTAAATGGGACCTGATACTAGTTGTTTTTGGCTTCTGTGCACTTTAACCATGTGTCCCAGTGTAAAGTGCGTGCGCAATCTGAGTGGTGTGGTGACATTGGCCTGCCCTCCCCTAGGAATGCATGGGGAATGTGTGTGTCCATGGTAGTTCCTGATGTGTGGGGAGTGCAGGGGCGAGTTTGGTATGTGCGAACTCGTGAGATTAAATGCTGCGCGATGGTGTGCGCAGATTTAATGTGTCTGGTGTAGAAGTGCCACTTCTTGAAGTTGGCATGTCTGTGCAGTAAATGTGAATTGACTGTCTGACTTGTAAATGGCTGGAGCTGGCTGGTCTGCCTGGCTCCAGGAGTCAGGATGGGTCTGCCCCGGTGGTGAATGGAGAGATCTGCATGTTGATGGGAGGGAGGAGTGCACCTGGGACCTGAATAGGGCTGGGCCTTCCCTCCACAATGCTGGCTCCACCCCCTGTGGTGCATCTGGTGTCCCTAGCCTGTCCTGTGAATGGGGAGAGGGGCTGAGCAAAACAAAGTGCTCAATAACCAGTTGTCACTGGTTCTTCCCTTGCCCTACAGCTCCAGACAAAGGAAATGTGTGTATAAAAAGGGGCTGTGACCCCATGCAAAATATTCACTCTGTTCCTGAATTAAGAGGGGCCTGCTGCTGCTGCTGGGCTCCAGGAGGACCACCACTGGGGACTGCCTCCCTGCTGGAGGGCCCTGGGAGCTGGCCCCTGGACCCAGCCTTTGCCCCATACATTCTACAAGACTTTCCTCTGGGACTTTGTTCTACAGCGCCTGTGAGCGCTTTACTTTCTACAGAAGGAGAAGAGCTGTATTTATTCCTGGGCAGGGCGCTGGACTTATGCCCTGGTGAGTGCCCTATTTCTGCCAA
This sequence comes from Lissotriton vulgaris, assembly GCF_964263255.1. NCBI lineage: Eukaryota > Metazoa > Chordata > Amphibia > Caudata > Salamandridae > Lissotriton > Lissotriton vulgaris. The sequence continues at coordinate 267,693 of NW_028250404.1, forward strand.
AGAGGACAGCTGGTGGCCTGCAGCATGAAGCTGCCTTGGGTGAGATTTCCCCAGTGTTTAGGGGCCAAACGGGAGCCCACCCGTGTTATTGCCGCCTGCGGGGATTGATTCTAAGAGCGGGTGCCCACCCCGCACTGATACCTTCACAGCGGGTGCCTACCCCGCATTTGTGCATTTATCTAAAAAAAAAAAGGGTGCCTACCCCGCATTTTGTGTGACGTGAGCGGGTGCCCACCCCGCTTGGTATGTTTAAAGCAGAGGGAGCCTACCCCTCATTGCAGCCGTATCGAGGAAATCACAGCTGCGGCCGGATGAAGCAGGAAGTCAGGCTGTGTATCGCCTGACGTGGGGCGGGACTTCTGTTTTCCAGAAGGAAGCCCCGCGCCCACGGAATCACCCAGAAGTGAGAGGAGGCCGGGCGAAGGCTCGTGGTCGGGGTTCCCATACTTGGAGGGAGAGCCCCGGACTGCCTGCCTGTCAGGGCGGGATTGACCTGGAGCCTCAATGGCTCCATCGGAGAAGTGTCGCCATCCTACGGAAGCGGAGGGGGCCCGAGGTACATTGCCGGTACCTGCCCCCACCGCAGAGGAAGACGTGGTGCTACCAGAGCCTCCTGTGTGAAGAGGAGAAGCGCCACAGCACTTGCACTGAATACGGAGGAGTCCTGGAGCAGCCGCCACAGGAGAGCCAAGAAGAGGAGCGTCCCAGAGCAGCCCAGTGAGTGAGCAAGGGCTGGGGGCTCCGTGTGGCCGAGTGTTGGTGCCTGATCAAGGCACAAGGCTAGTTGGACGTCTGAGCGGGCCCGTCTCACAGCGGGCCGCTCCAACAGTGGACAGACTCTATTTTTAGGGCCCTGTGGCTCCAACGTTGGGGGGCATATTTTCAGAGTCCCATGGCTCCAACATCCTTGGGGGCACATTGGTTATAGAAGTCCCAAGGAGGACTTGGGGGGCCATGTTCTTTCTAAGAGCCCGGTGTGGCTCTTCATTTTAAGAGCCCCAGAGCGGCCCGTGGCCTTTCCCCAGCGCTTGGGGCATTTAGTTTCAGAGCCCGTGGTTCCAACGTGTGGCGCCATTTATTTAGAGGGCTACTGAGAGCCCATGCCACATTCCTTATTTTCCAGTTGCCCAGCAAGTAGTGGGCAGCTGCACCGTTTAGGTATTTCATTTTAGGTGCCCTGTTCTTTTGACTCTAGGAGTGAGACGCACTCCTTTGCCACATCTCTGCCTGCCCAGCTGCCCAGCAAGTAGTGGGCAGCTGCCTCGTTTAGGTCCAGACTCTTGCACACTCTTCTTTTGGCTGCATACGCAGCCTGCCCTGACAATTTGGGACAAAGGGCGTTTGAGCCCCCCGATAGGCCAGTTGGCCTGGGGTCAGTACCTGCTGTGATTCTGCGCAAGGTAATTGGTGATTTGTGTTTGTGATGGTGATTACCTAATGTGATTTATGTGTAATGTGCAATGGCTTTATGCCTGTGATACCTCTAACTGTGTTTCATGATTAGGAGGTTGTTTTGCCTAGTAGTTTATGCTAGTGAGTTTATGTTTCCTGTGTGATCTATACCTAAGGTGATTAGTATTACGTAGTGTGTACCTACCTTTTACCAGTGGTTACTGGTTGTGTTCTACAATTGTGATTTTGTGCTATAAATATTATTTTCTGTTATTTCTACTAAGGGCTGATTCTGACAGTGGCCCATGTGGCCCTGTCATGTGTGAAAAATCCCCTGTAAATACTGCCCAGTGCCAGTTGGCACAGTGTATCTGTGTGATTATGATTTAATGTGTTTATGGTAATACAAAGGCTATTTTTATATATAACCTTGTATGGAGTTTCTTTTGTGGTGTGCCTAGTGTGTTGCTGCTGTATGTGCGTGTTGTGCAAACGCTTTACACATTGCCTCCGGGATAAGCCTGACTGCTCGTGCCAAGTTACCAAGGGGGTGAGCAGGGGTTATCTTGACGTGTAACTCCCTTGCCCTGACTAGAGTGGTGGTTTCTGCCTGGCTTTGGCGCAAGCCTTAGCCAACCAGAAATCCCATTTCTAACAGGGATGCTTTAGACAAGGTTGTATGATGGAACAATACGTGCAACGACCACGCATGCCTTTGCTTCAGGGGCTGTACAATGCATGCGTCATTACCAAGCATGCATTTACAACAAATATGTTTACCAAGTAGGCGGCTTTACCACACATGCCTTTACCACGTAAATTGCATTGTAAAGGCATGGTTAGTAAAAACATATGCATTGTAAAAATTTGGTATGTGTGCTAAAGGCCTATGCTTGATAATGCCATGCGTGCAGTTGAGACGCCCTGACATGCTTTTGCCTTTACCACGTATTTATGGTAAATGATTCGTGGTAAGGGACATGCGTGGTAAAGGCATGACCATTGTAAAGAATGTGTGGTAATGGTCATGCATGGTTGTGAATGAGTTGCAATGGCTGTTTCCCCCTTAAAACAATACTTATGTTATATCTTCTTGTATTTGCCATTTTAAGTCTAATTTTCATAGGAGGAAAATATAGCTTTTCCAATTTTTCCTAACCTGCTTGACTGGCCATGATATAAAAATGCAAGCCATGTCGGTAAAAATGCTAACTATGGGGCCGGTCGTTTGAAGGAAAGGGGTGGACTGGTGAGCACATCAAGAAAAACCAATATACAAGGCAAGGGGGTGCCCCCAAAAACATAAGATATGAGGTGGGCATATCATGGACTACTGATGTAATGAAGAATGCTGTTCAATGTGATTGTGCTGATTCAATACTGTGTTTTGGCGCTAACATGATAATAACGTATGTATTGCAGCGGATGAGGCTTCGTGTCATTAAACTCCCAAAAATGTGGTTATTAAAAAAAGGTTCTACCCAAGGGGCCCCCGAATATACACAAACAGAAAGCCAATGGCAAGCATGTAAACAGCCACAAATACAGCACAAACACAGACAGTAACTCAGACCCAACACAGACATACAGAAACCCAGGGCCATATTTAACCCCTTGCGTGCGGGGCGTATTCCCCGCCTGTGTTGACTCCGCCTTGCGCGGGCGGAGTCATGACGGAACGGTTCCGTCATCAGCACAGCTCAACTGACGCTGATGACGGAACCGTTCCGTCATCAGCATGGAAGGGGTTAAGATCCCAGTTGCGTCAATCTTGCACCAATCAACGTGGTACATTCGCGATTCAACTAAAATATGCGTTAGAGCGGCAGACCCTGATGCAGAGATCTAGCCCGAGACCAGGGTTCAATTCCCGCCTCGGCGGGTCTTGGACTCAATTTCCGTGGACCAGATAATTCTCGCCTCGGTGCCTATTCTAATCATGGAGTCCCACTCTGCAACTCTGGGCAATAGCTTGCTTAATCTCCACAACGGCCCCCACAACGCTAAGGATGCCTGGCTTCACCTTGGGGGTGCCCAGGAGTGGGCACTTCACAGGGAAAAGCCAGGAAGGGTTCCACAGCGGTATGCGTACAAGCGCCTGAGATACCCCTTTGGGGGTAGATTCGGTGCGCTATAAAAATACTACTACATTTACATTTACATTTACAAGGTCACTCAGTGTGGCCCTGAGTGGCTTCATAAATCTAGAGTAAAGCAATGCAGCCCGAATCGCTGTGTGGCCTCACTCTGTGCCGGGGGCGGGTTCCATGGATGTTGTGTGGGCGTTCCCAAGCAACATCTATGGATTTGGAAGTATTCCCAGATTTACCATAAGTGATAGAACTGGGAATGCGCCAAAGACCTATGCTTCCCCAGGTGAGGCGCGAGGAGGAGGAATATGTTTATTTTTCCTCATTTTTTCCTTTCTTTCTTTCCTGCCACAAGGAAAGAGGAAAGTGACTCAGAGGATTGTTTTTGTGCAGGAAGGTGTTCCTTCCCGCACAAAAACAATCCACCTTACAATGCAGGCACCCATGTACCATGGTGCGAGGGTGCCTGCGTTGGCGGTAGGCAGCCAACAGTGCACCAGTGTTGGAGAAAAGGCAGGAATGCACTGTATTCTTTTAGATACTGCATATTCCTGCCCTTTCCCGGTCACACAGAGCATCAAGGCGGCTTGCTGCGCTGCACTGTGTGACAATGTCATAAATATGCCCCCCAGTTAACAAGAGAATTTGACATGTACAACGAAAGGACTTTCAAGGCACTCGCACAATAGCATACCCGTACACACAGATACAGTGATTACTCTCCCACTGCATGGTTTACACAGCTCTCCACCCTCCTCCACCCGCTTCTCAGCCTGGGGCTACCAGCCACATGGGAGGTAAGAATTGTCTTTTGAAAAACAGCTTAATAAATAATAAGCTTATGTTTCATCCTACCGCATGGCTTAAACATGTCTTCCAAAATGAGAGTTGGGTCTTGTCATGCACAATATATAAGGCCAGCCCCACAGAGGCAACAGCAGACTGCTTTTTTAAATTATATGCAGGGCCACTGGAATTAGCACCAAATTAGGTTGCAAGGTTTACTAAATTTTGCAGAAAGAAAATGATAATTGTGCGTGTGTGAGTGTTTGATTGATTCAGATGCTCCGTCCATCACCACCCCCTTTTGTACCGCTTTTGGCCGCCATAAGTGTGGCAGGGTATGCTCAGACGTGAGTCCCTTGCTCACTTTGCCACTGGATTCAAGCAACCCGGGCTGAGGACGGCTGGAATGCCAGAAACCGGTCCTTGGAAGCTTGTTTCCGGTCCAGGGAAGACATGGCCTGGCAGTTCGGGCTGGACTGTTCCCATGAGGCACAGGGTCAGACTGATTTGCATATAGCCATGTCTGAACTGGGGTGGCAGAGTGGGCTAAAGAACGGTGATGGATTAAACCCAGATCTTTTGACTGGGTGTGATTGTTTGATTGATTCAAATGCTCCGTCCATCACCACCCCCTTTTGTACCGCTTTTGGCCGCCATAAGTGTGGCAGGGCATGCTCAGACGTGAGTCCCTTGCTCACTCTGCCACTGGATTCAAGCAAGCCGGGCTGAGGACGGCTGGAATGCCAGAAACCGGTCCCCGGAAGCTTGTTTCCGGTCCAGGGAAGACATGGCTTGGCAGTTCGGGCTGGACTGTTCCCATGAGGCACAGGGTCAGACAGATTTGCATATAGCCATGTCTGAACTGGGGTGGCAGAGTGGGCTAAAGAACGGTGATGGATTACACCCAGATCTTTTGACTGGGTGTGAGTGTTTGATTGATTCAGATGCTCCGTCCATCACCACCCCCTTTTGTACCGCTTTTGGCCCCGCCATTAGTGTGGCAGGGTATGCTCAGACGTGAGTCCCTTGCTCACTTTGCCACTGGATTCAAGCAAGCTGGGCTGAGGACGGCTGGAATGCCAGAAACCGGTCCTCGGAAGCTTGTTTCCGGTCCAGTGAAAACATGGCTTGGCAGTTCGGGCTGGACTGTTCCCATGAGGCACAGGGTCAGACTGATTTGCAAATAGCCATGTCTGAACTGGGGTGGCAGAGTGGGCTAAAGAACGGTGATGGATTAAACACAGATCTTTTGACTGGGTGTGAGTGTTTGATTGATTCAGATGCTCCGTCCATCACCACCCGCTTTTGAAGTGGATTCCAGGCCAGCCCCCATTAGTTCTCGGCTGCTAAATCGGCTTCCAAGAAATACTTTAAACCTGTGCACTTTATTATTATTATTTTTACGGATTAAGCATTGTTTCTTCTGATTATTCAGAAGTGTGTGATCAGCTTCGCTTAGCCTCCAGCAGGTTCATCTAGTGTTAAATAATCTTGTGACAGATGAAGTTTCTTCCAACCCGGTGAAGTCTCGGCTGCTCTGTTCTTTGCTGCTCTCGGGCTAATCTTCGCATGCTTGTAGGGGCAGGGCAGGGTTTAACAAGGCTTTGTGATAACACTGCCGCTGACATCACTGCCGTGTGAACTCTAAAGATTTCAAAACAAGCCTTGGGTGCTGCCAAACCCTAATACCAGGCCCCGATCTCGAGGCCTCTGCCGCGCAGCTCCCTTATAATTAGCGCTAATTGAGTTGTGTTTACAGAGTCACTGTTCCGGGGCCCGGGAGAGCTACCAAGGTTTAGGGAAATTAATCTCGACGGAAGCAGCTGTGCAGGTTCCCTCCTTCCAGGGCCGGAAGGACCGGGATTAATCTGGAGTTTAAAGGTGCAGGCCATCGGTCCTTCTTTAACGGGCACTGACCCCATGTAGGACATGATGAGCCGTGTTGAAGGGAATGGCTGCCTGCAGCTGTTCTGATGGTTTTAGAGGGGGACACGCCTGCCTGTGTATGTCTTGAAATCCAGCTGCATGGGGACACCTATCACGATGGTGTAGAATAACCATTAACCAGGTCAACTTAATAGGAAGGGGTTACATTTCAGTGGAGAAGCGTGCCTGGAGGCAGGATAGAACGCGTCTAGTTCACTGCGTGAAAGGGACAGACCAGGGCCCATGCTGCCTAGGTTGACCTCCTCATGCCAGTCATTATTTATTTTATTTTTTTGCATTTTTTCTTCATAGCTCGAACTCAACCCGAAGGTATTGGAGCGCTTTATGTGAGCATAAGTTACATTACACGAGGACACATTCATTTTTAGGTCTCGCCTTCGCAGTGCGCATGCGCTGCATAGAAGACCTTTAGCCGTCGTTCAATTCTTTTTGTAAGCACGTATTCATGCTTGTAGCGGCATCAACTTTGCGGGAGCGAGCAGGAGCACGCCACAAGTACGAATATGTGCTTCAAAAAACAGCAGACTGCGTGCACGTGCGCACACGCACGCACCACTCCCAGGCCAGCAAACACATGTGCGCACCTCTCTCCTCGCCCACTCACTCGCTCCGCCCTCTCTGTCTCCTTTTTGCCTCTCCATTGACGCACCAGTCCTATCCCCTAATCCCTGTCCCCACTTTCTCTCTCATATCAAGCAAATCTTTCTTTCTCTTCTCATAGTTTCACTTCCCTTCTCCATTTCTAACCCATCACCTCTCGGGTCCTCTCTTTAAATCTGCCCTCCGAAGCTCTCACTCTTTCTCTCCACCCTCTTCCTCTCTGTCTCTCCCCACACGCCTCTTGCTCCTGCCGTTCTGTTTCTCACCCGACTCTTCTATCTTCCTTCTTTCCATATTCACCTCACTCTGACTACCGCGCTCTCTCCCGCCTTCTTCTCCTGCCATCCTCATTCTCCCACTCTCTATCTCCATCCCTCTCTCTATCTACCATCTTCATTAGCTTTTCTCTCTAGCTTTCTTTTGCTCTACCCCAATTTATTTATTTCTCTTTCTCCAGCTCTCACCTCCGCCTTTATCTCCGTGTCTTTTTCCCGCTTCCATTACTGTAATTAGTTTTATTTATTTTTACTTAAACTTTTTTGCAAGAAATCCTAAACTTCTCTACAATAATAGTTGCACTTAAAGAGAAGAGCCAAATAAACGGGAATCTGCAGTAAAATGCACTCACGGAGCCTTGATAAACAATGTCACATCAGACTGAGAAAAACTGGCTCTTCCCTGCCGGGCTATCCATCACGTCCCCCCTCAGCCTCGGCGTGTGATAAACAATGTCATATCAGACCGAGAAAAAAACTGTCTCTTCCCTGCCAGGCTTTCCATTGCGTCCCCCCCTCAGCCTCGGAGTCGTTGGTGGTATCCAGACAATACTTATGGGGCAGTAAGACGGCTGATCCACTCACATCTCTCTGCTTTTGAAGTGCCTAGTCTTAAACTGGCTGCCAAGCGAGCTCAGTAGGCTGCGCGCCCCATCCGGATATGTACTTCTACTCTGCAGGTGAACTTTACATCAAAGTATGGATGACTTTGCAGGTCCTGCTTCCAACGTTGACACAATGTACAGTTTTATGAACATAACCCTTTCAAAATAGGCATTGAAAATCAATACACACTGAAAGAACGCATTCATTATATACATATTTCCATTTTTAAGGAAAAGAGTACAAAAAAAATTAACCCCAAACAAGCTTTCACAAGCACTTTAAGATTGCAAAGCTCTCATGATTGCGCCACACCCTTGTTATTAAAGCTTTTTTAAAATTAATCTTACCCTTCAAGCATTATTCTAAAACCGTTGTGTGCAAATTTCTTAAAAAAATATCGTTTTATAGAAAATGCTTTAATTTAATAAAATACAATTTTGATTTCTGAACATAGCCAAATACAAGACTGTGAAACATGAAACAAGCATTGGCATAGCCAATAGGGCTGGCCTTTAGGACCTTATACGTGTTTAGTTATCCAGCACAATATACATGGTGCAACAACATCAACTGTTGCATGGCTAAACACTTATAAGGTCCCAAAGGCGAGACCTATTGGCTATGCCAATGCTTGTTTTGGTAGGCACAGGGATATTAAGGGTTTTGCTCAGAATCACAGGATGCTGAGCCCATGCTGAGACTTGAACCTGGTTCCCCAGCTCCGAAGTCAGTTGCTCTGGCATTTACTCCTTCTATGGACGCTGTTTCCAGTTCTGGGCCTTTGTGAGACAGCCTAATGCAGTTTGGATGTTGTAGTCTTGTTTTGTTCCTATTGTAATTAGATTAACTCACTTAAAAACCAATGATTTGTAGGTGGAAAGTTCATGCTAGGAGGCAGTGTCCCTGCTAATGACCTGGAGTGGGGTGGTCGCTCCAAAGCTACCCCATGACTTTAATGTGCTTTGACCCCTTGTGCTTTCTTACTGTGCTTAAAGGGGGTGACCCCTTGGTATGCACTGTGGTTAAATGGAAGCAACCCAATGACAGTGCTGTGTAAAGGGATGTTACACCATACATGATACCTGTACGGTTAACTGAGGAGGATGCGCCGTATCCTGAATGGCTGTGTTTAAAGTGAAGGGATTGTCCTAATGCCACTCCAGTGTGTTTAAATATGTATTTTATTTTATTTGTTATTTTATATACAATGGACTTGGCACAAAGGCAACAGAGTGCTTTACACCAGAACCAAAAAACTTTCAATCATAGCATGGGTAACACAAAGATACAACGTGGGAGGGGATGAAAGTAGACAAAAAAGTAAATGGAAAGTCGAGTTCATCAACAGTTTGTGTAGAGGGAATTAGAGATGGATCTTCCACCAGCAGGAGGAGTCAACCCAAATATCTTTCGAAGAGAAGAGTCGTTTGAAGTTTTTTTTTTAAAGTGTTATGACGTTGCCAGGCAGAGGGTTAGATGGAGAAGGATTGCTTCATTCAACACCCCCAATGAAAGGTGGGAGTCAAGAACAAGGGATTGAGTATTTCTTGAGCCCCTCTTGGTGCCCACAATGTTCAGGTTCTCAGTTTGTAGGTGGGTGACGAGGAATGAAGTGATTTGTGATTGGATGACTAACAATGAATTGCTTTGTTAGTCGGACACAAGGAATTAAGTGGTTTGTGAGTTGTGACAAGGAAGGAAGTGTTTGTGATAGGATGACAAGGAATTCAGTGCTTTGTAAGTGGGTGGCAAGGAATGAAGTACCTTGTGAGTGGCTGGCAAGGAATTAAGTGCTTTGTGAGTGGGTGGCAAGGAATGAAGTGCCTTGTGAGTGGCTGGCAAGGAATTAAGTGCTTTGTGAGTGGGTGGCAAGGAATGAAGTGCTTTGTAAATGTGTGATGAGGAATGAAGTGCTTTGTGAGTGGTGCAGGAAGTTTTGAATTGAGATCTTGCCTCTATAGGAAGCCTTTGAAAGGAATGGAGGATACGAGGGATATAGTCAAATTTCTTGTGACCGGTATCAAAAGCGGGCTGCAGCATGTTTGACTGCTCCGAGCGGTCCTAGGTGAACCTTCAGGATGCCTGAGAAGTGTGTGAATCCATAGTCAAGTCTGGACAAAACGAGCATCTGGATAACTTACTTTGGGGCCTGGTCTGGGACGAGTTGCCTGATCCCCTGAATCAGCCTTAGGTGGAAACAGGCACTCTTAGCAGTAGCCGAGATATGGCTCTGGAGGTTGAGAAATGTATTGAGGGTAAAGCCAAGTGGCTTTCCATTTTGTACAATAGTGTGTCGACCCTTCAGGATGGGGAAGAGTTCCCTCCAGTTTTGGATCAATGGGTTAGCTTTCTTTGGAGACACAATAAGAAATTATGTTTTCACTGGGTTTAGTTTCAGGTGGCGATTTGTCATCCATGATTGAATGCTTATCGGGTGTTGGATAGGAGGGTGAGGTTATGGGGGATGAGACCTTTAGGTAGAGTTACGTGTGGCTGGCATACAGGAGGAAGAGGACTCCAGACGTCTTAAGGATGGAGCAGAGGGGTTCGAGATTGAGAAGCGTTGGACAAAGGATCGATTCTTAGGGGCCCCCCTGCTGTGCGCTAACATGCTTTGAGAGTGGTTTACCGTTTTTTACTGTTTGAGAGCTGTTGGATAGGTGGGAGACGAACCAGTTTAGGACTTCACCTTCAAATCCCATTCAGTGCTTCTGGATATCTAGCAAAGCCTGATGGTTGACAATATCAAATGTAGCAGAGTGGTCGAGAAGAACGAGAAGACATGAATTTCCAGTGTCGAGGAGACTGGGCAAAAGTTGTTCAATTACCTGGTATCTAATAATTAATTTTTTAAAAGAGGAGGGATTTGCCCCACTTTTAGAAAGTCTGGGAATGCACCTTGTTCAATGGAGGAGTTGACGAGGGCAGTCCATAGGGTGTGAAGCAGTTTAGCCAGGGATTTCCTGCTGGAAACAGGAATGGCATCACTGAGATGATTAGAGGGTTTCACCCCGGATAAAGTTAATAGTAGATCTGCCTCTTAGATTGGCGAGAAAGAGCACAATGGCTGATATATGACCTCCATATGCTTTCCTGCTGTGTTCAAAGGGGAATGTCCCACTCTTAGCTGGTTGATTATGTGTAAACATCAATGACAGCGTATTTGTGCTACCACTATTCCACATGGAAGGACAGCCTAGATGCTGCCCTGCTGTGGCCAAAGCGCAATTCTGCACTCAGTGCTGCCCTGCTGTTTGTCAACAGGAATGATAATCTCTCTGCATTCTCCCTATGTGTGAATGGAAATAATACGTAGATGCAAAAATTGCTGTGCTCTTCCTGGAGGGAGAGGGGGGAGAGAGAAGACCAATACAGTGTATGATGCGAGTGGTATTGTTAGGGTAACGGGAAGTTAACCCTGGGGATCCATTTTGTTGGATTTAATGCCCTCACACACCCTTTCAGATGTCATGCTTCATCATTTGCGCCTGCTCCTCATAGGGTCGGCGGTGCAATACCCAACGAGCAACACCTCAAAGAGGGGCTCTTTGGCGGAGATCTTTTTCCAACAGCCGTATGGATGAAGTGCGGGTATGGGGCCAGAATGGATTAGTAGACGTTAGAGAGTGAATTAAAATAAAGCTAGGGGTACCTGGAATGATTTATTCGGGTGGTCCGCTGCTTTAATTAAAAACGGATTTCTAGAGGAGAGGGCTGGAATATTATGCTTCCAGAGATCCTCCAGATTGTGTTATTGTCCGGTCAACATGTTTCTCGCTGGCGTTAATTAAACAAGCGATTCTTCAGGACCTATGGGACTATTGAGCTAGTATCTAAAAAGGTGGAAACTGTCTACTCTGACTCCCTAATGTATCGTGTGTGTACAATAGTGTGGGTACAAAACACCAACACCTAGGGATGAAGGGGATTGGGAAGGAAATTTTCCCTATATTACCCTTCTTCTATTGAAACCTGTGTTAAGCTGTCATTACCTGTTAAGGAAAGAGTAAAAGCAAATCACAACCGGGTTTACAACGTTCGCATCAGTGACTGTAAATCTTGTGTTGGTTACATGCCAGTGTCATATTCCACTAGCGTGTCTCGACACCATAACAATAGTGTACATGCACTCTCATACGTGAACAATTCAGTGAGAGTGGTGTGGAAGGAATATTAAATCATATATACACAGAAACAATAAAAATACCAAGTAGGTATAGGTTGCAGTAACATATCCAAACTCACCTAAAAAATTTAATGGTCAGATAACAACAGTATCCAGCGGGTAAAGCTTCAGGTTAGATCTTCCACCCACATGGCTATGTATAGGGAGGAATCTAGGTTACCTTTTAATCAGCATTCATTGATGTGTTAGAATTGCATTGTGTGTATGGGCCACACTGTCTGTATAACTATTCTGTATAACCTGGACACTCCATATCCTGAAAGTGGTAGTGGCATACATAGGATTGAATTCAGGAGTGAACACTTAATGTATGATAACCATCAGTCGATAAACAGCGCTTAAGGAACTGTGTATCAGCCGGCTAATGAGTTGGGGTTCAAACGCACAGTATAGCTGGTCCACTAGGTCTATGTTTTCAGCTATATTAGAATGACCACCAACTTGCTGTTCCCCTGTGTCTAGAATGCCTGCCTACATGTTATTCTGTATGTCTAGAATGACCACCTACACTCTGTTTCAATATGTCTATTTCTTCCATTGTGTCTAGAACGACCATCTAGATATTTCCAATATGTCTAGATGTTCCCCCATGTCTAGCATGACTGCCTTCTTGTTCCAGTATGTCTAGCGGTTCCACTATGTTTGGAATGAACACACCTGCATGCTGTTACACTTCGTCTAGAATGATCTCATGCATGCTGTTCCACTATGCCTAACTGTATCACTATGTTGAGAAGGGCCACCTAGATGCCTTTCCACTATATCTAGCTGTTTCACTGTGTCTAGAATAACCAGCTGCATGCTGTTCCCTAGGTCTAGAATGACTGCCTACCAGTTGTTCCAGTATGTCTAGAATGACCTCCTATGTGTATTGTATGTTTTGTGTAGTTTTAATAAATTTCATAGATTTCTTCTTTTAGTAATTAGGACAAGCTTTGAGGTAATTTTACCATTTTTATGATGAATATTTTAGTTTAAACCTGTTATTTATGTGCCTGGAAGATCCTGTATTTTAGCAATTTTAAGATATATGTTTTTTACTGTTTTATAACTTTTATGGCTTTTGCCGAAGAAAGTTTAACTGAACTGACCTCCTACGTGCTGCTTCAATATGTCTAGCTGTTACACTATGTCTAAAATGAACACATATTTGCTGTTCTGCTATGTTTAGAATTACCTCCTCCATGTTTTGTCACTATGCCTACTTGGAATCTTGGAATTTTATTAACTATACAATTAATTACATTTTTTACAGTAAAAAATACAAGACGGGCATCATATAAAAAAGAAAAGTACAAGGATAATAATTAAAAAGTCGACCCAAAATATGTAGAAAAGACTGTAAATACTTCGGTATGTCTAGTTGTTTTCCACAGTGTCTAGAATGACCACGTACATGCTATTCCACAATGTCTAGCTGGTCCACTGTGGCTAAAATGACTACCATGATCCCCTATATCTAAAATGACCACCTACATGCTGTGCGATTTTGACTAGAATTTCCACCTACACCGTGTTCCTCTATGCCTGGATTAGCCACCTACACTCTGTTCAACTTTGTCTTGAATGACCACCAAGGTGCAATTACGCTATGTCTAGATATTCCACTATTTCTAGAGTGACCACTCACAATTTGTTCCACTATTTCTAGCTGTCCCACCATGTCTATAATGACATAGTGCTGTGCCACTATTTCTAGAGTAGCTGCCGACCTGCGTTTCCTCTATGGTTAGACCGACCCCTATATACTGTTCCACTATGTCTAGAATAGCTACCTAGACTCTGTTTTACTAGGTCTAGAATGGCCACTTGCACTCTGTTCCTCTATGTCTTGAATGACCCGCCTACATGTTCCTAAATGTTACTTCACTTTGGGCCCGATGTAGGTGGCCAATACCGGTCGGAAACGGCCGAATTCGGCCGTTTCTGACCGGTATTTGGCCTTTTGAGATGTAGGGGACCTTTTTTTGTCCGATTCGGTATTTTACCAATTAAAATTACCGAATTTGAAAAATACCGAATCGGTAAGTTTACCGAGTTTACCGAGTTTTAAAATTCGGGATGTAGGTGGGACTACTTTCAGTCCCACAGGCCCTTCAGATTCAGTATTTTAACACCCAAGCCAATTGGGTGTTAAAATACCGAATCCAGGTGTGCATGCACATGTATAGGGATACAGGTATGGGAATATGATATTGTATTTTTTTAAATTACAGATACCCTGCACACAAAGAAGAATGAAAGGATAAAACGATTTCTAAGCTGGTCCTGAGGAAGGTGGTCACATCCCACCGAAACGCGTAGACCTGGCGTTAGGAAACATTTAAGATCTTTTGTTATTTCCAAACTTAGAGATTGTTTTAGAATTTGTAAGAGTGTGAAACTGTATGAATGTGACGTATGTGAGGTAGTTGTTGTGTGTGTTAGGGGTATAGTTAGTCTTGTCGTATCTTTATACTTTGCACTTTTCAGAACAAACAATATATTATTGGATTGTATAGATGATGATATCTGATGTTATATTGTCTAATTTATTTGGATTGAAACAAATGTTAATGAACTGATGAATTACACTTATATATATAAAAAAAGATTCTTTAAAAAAAAGATAAATAAAATAATTGTTTTAAATAATTTTGATAAAATCGGGAAAAAAAAGAAATAAAAGAGATTCAAATGAAAAATATGAGACTGTTATTCCTATACTAAATGTGAATTTTGATGGTTAAATTGTGAGAGCGAAGCCTGAAAAGAAATTATGATCTGACCATGGGGGAATCTTGATAAATTGTGCATGCACATGTGTGCATGCACACCTATGCCATGTGACAGGCAGACCTGCCCTTAGGGCATGTATGCCTGCCACATGGCACCCACGCCTGTATTGGGGGTGCCAGAGGGTGTCAAAGTGACACCCCCTGCACCCTTGATGGATTCGGTATTTACCGATTCGGTAAATACTGAATCGGTAATGCCCATTGATTCCTATGGGCTTCAAAGCCCATAGGAAGCAATGGGCATTACCGATTCGGTATTTACCGAATCGGTAAATACCGATTTTTACCGAATCGGTAATCAAAACATCTGGATTACCTACATTTCCCCCCCTCCAATTTACCACTTCTGAAATACCGAATCGGTATGATTCGGTATTTCAGAAGTGGTAAAGTGGAGTTTACCTACATCGGGCCCTTTGTCTTGAAATAATTCGTACATGCTGTCACACTATGTCTAGCTGTTCCATGATGTCTAGAATGACCACCTACATGCTGTTACACTATGTTTAGAATCGCCACCTACACTCTGTTCCAGTATGTCTTGAATGACCAACTACATGCTATTGCACTATGTCCAGCATGACATCCTACATGCTGTCACACAGGGCCCGATTCACAGAACTAACTTAAGACAAAATCCTAAACTTACTACTTTTGGTATTCACAGAAGTTAGGATTTTGTCTTAAATTTGTCTTAAGTTTGTCTTAAGACAGACTTAAGACAGAATCCTAACTTAAGTCTGTCTTAAGTCTGTCTTAAATGTGTCCTAAGACAAAATCCTAACTTCTGTGAATACCTAAAGTAGTAAGTTTAAGATTTTATCTTAAGTTAGTTCTGTGAATCGGGCCCATAATGTCCATCTATTTGACTATGCCTAGAATGACCAACTATATACTGCTTGACTCTGTCTAGTTTGACAACCTATAGTATGTTCCACTATGTCTAAACACCTGCATAAACCGTAAGCAGCACCCAACTCCCATGTTTCTAACTTAAGCAAGTTGTTTCTCAGCAGCACTCAGCTCTCAGCGTAGGGTCTGATCGACTCAGAAAAACCTCCCTCCCGCTCCTCAGGCACACAGTGTAGAGTGGCCCGTCCTAGTTGCTAACTAGGTGTAAGGGTGGTGATCTGTGATCCTTTTAGTAGGACTAACTAGAGAGTAGAAGCCCCTGAATTCAGAGTCACAGTTTTATCCACTATCACACACCCTGAACTTCCAGGTACCCCCGGGCTCCTCAGACTCCTCCAGTCCACGGGTACAAAGGCCACATTAAGTGCGTCCTATGTCTACTCTTAAAGGGAGGTCCATGTACATGCTCAACAAACTCTGACATGGCAACACACCATGCTAAGTGAGGTGCATGGTCCCAGTGTAATGATATCTTCTCTGAGAGAGCAAATCAGCAGAATGTTTTGGGATGCAATGGAATTTCAGTGTGTCCTGCAACTTAAAATCAAGGCCTACCCCTTTAAAGCAAACTACTCCAATGTTTTATTTCATTCATCAGCAAATGTCCACCCTACTCAGGTACTTAACGGGTTCCGTTCGTTGATCAGTTCTCATGGTAACCAGGTAAGCAGAGTAATGTAATGTGCTAACACTGCCTACAAAGCTCCAACTGAACTAACTAGTATTCAAGAAAACACAGTATATGGCACCCCAAACATCCCCCCAGCACAGCAAAGATCCTCCATGTAGTTGGGTGTCACCGTGCTCCTAAGGGCATTCCTTTCCTGGACGCGCCACACTCCAGTCTACAACAGAACCCAGTAGACTAAACTTCTAACACTCATCCAACACTGATAGGCCAATTCATGGTTAACAATATCTCTCCAGCAGCACACTCTACCTCCAAACACGTCACTCACTTGCTATGAACTGAGCAATGTGCATTTCAGACAAACCAGATGTCACCCTATACATTTGGTGCAAAACCAAACCTGACCTGACCTAAACTAATGCAACCTAACCTCACCTAACATACTCTAACCTATACTTAACATAACCTAACCTAACTTTAACCTTACCTAATGTTTGCTGTTCCACTGTGAGTAAGCAAATCTTAGCCACTCAGCTTTTCTACGAGTTGTTCATGGGGTGTGCACCCTGAATATCGCAGATGGAATATGAGGTATAAAAATATCCAAGACACAATATTTGTACCTTGACAATATATACGTATCTTCAGAGTACGTCGATGTGGAGCTAGGAATAGTAAATCTATACTTCCTCTATATTCACTTACCTTTTGATATTTTGGTCTTCGATATCTCATCCATGATATTCTTTTGCCACAATTTTCATATCCTCGCCATTCAGTGGTGCCTCGTTCATTGGATCGAGAGGATATCGCCTGTGCTGCTATTTTTACATGGGAGTGGCAGCCAGTTATATACTGTTTGACAAGAAAGCAATGTACAAGCTATGCCGCCATGTTTAATTGGGAGTGACAGCCGTGTGCTCCACCATGAGGCTCAGAGGGGAAGCCTGGAAAGAAACATGAGCCCGGATTGGCTGTTCTTGTTGTGCCTTTATTGATGTAAGCAGCTTTCAGATCCAATCTATAACCAAGCAGCCTAGGGCACCTGTGTGTACGGGGGTCAGGGGGCGGGAGTAATGGGAGAGTAGAAATATTTTTAATCCATTCATTCATTCATTCATTCATCTATACATTCGGTAGTGGATTCATCCATTCTTTCATCCAGCAGTGGATTTATTCATTTATACAGTAGTGGATCCAGTACTGTTCATTTATCCTGTACGGTATTCATTCAGCATTCATTCACTTAATGTTTGTCTCTCAGAATCTATTGGCCACATTCACCTACCATACAGTCATTATTATTTAGGATTATATATTAGGCCGCTTTATGTGTGTGGTTATATCTATATGAAGCACACATTAACACATTTATTATGCTTAAGTGCATGATAAAGCCATGGAGAATGTGCATGTGAATAGCTTTCAGTAGCATGATTGTATTTTCCTGTGTATGCTTCAGCATGGTCAGGGGTCTGATTGTGACCAGCAGAGGTCTACTCATCTGCAAGAAGTGTCTTGCTTGTGGCAACCAGTTGACTGCTTGTGCAGCTAAGGATAATCTGTAGTCAGGGGGCAGTCAGGTCTTTGCAAGCCTTGGCTTGCTTGTGGCGACTAATGCTCTGCTTTTTAATTATAACCAGCTTTGCTTGCATGCACCCAGCCAACAGCTTGTACAAGCAGCTCCCCTGCGGCACCATTTACCGTATATAAGAGTCCTGCCCATTCAGAGGGAGGTAGAGCCCTCCTCCAGGTAGAAACGAAGGAGCGTGTGGAAAAGCGAGGCCATGCGGTGAAATTGTGTCAAGTTTTGTTTCACAGGATGTTGGACGGCTTGCATATATCTGGGCAGAAGGAGGGACTGTAGCTGACAACCAGATTACTTGGAGATGGGAGTATAGTGCGTCCAGCCCACTGCTTGATTGATTATTATTTCTAAACATTCTTACCATTCAGTCATGCGCCCATCGAAGCCCACCTGGAACTCTATCCTCGTGCGTTACGGACCCAACTGCTGGTACATTTATTACCCTAACAAAATGACCAGTAATGCAAAAAAGAACTTCAAGCACAGCACTCTAAAACAACACCCTGAAACACTCATTGCAGATAACTATCACTCAGCGACCAACTGCAGCACGAAAACAAACTTCATATTTTACACTAATCGCCCGGATCAATGTCGACAAGTCAGTTACAATTCCTTATGGCGAAAATATCTCCACTACCATCTCCCCGGCCTTCAAAGGGGATCTCACCATTTCCATGTACAGAACTGGAACCATTCTCATACAAGCCACCGACCCGCACCTCACCACTTTTGACCACCACTTCCCCACACTTCTCTCCTCTGTAACTCAACTGAACTATCAAACCCTCTCTCACCTATCCCCCACTACCCTCACTAATATCGAGGAACCGATCCAATCTCCCTGCCCTGACGACCCTCTCCTCAACCCATGGACATCCACCATCATTCACTACAATCACACTACGCCTATTCTCACTCTGCGTCGCCAAACACCCACCATTCTCACTTCTACTGCTCCTCCTAGGAGCAACAAACTCACAACCAACAATCTCCCCAAGGTCAATCTTAACAGCTTGGTCTCTAACCTCAGTCTGCCTGCTACTGTTATCCCTACTGATGCTCCCATCCCCACCCCTGACAATCTGAACCCTCCTCCCCAACCTTCTCATTCCTCCTTCACTGACCCTGTTCCCCCGCCCCTTACCTGCCTCCTGTAAAACGTCATTTCCAATCCTGTGGTCTCTCTCCCCCCTCCTACCTCAGCATTCTCCCCCAAATTCCGATACAGCTCCCCCTCATTCTCAACCTGTCTCCACCATCAATCTCGCTGACAACGCCCAGAACCCTGATTTCTGACCCGTATTTTCTTCCCCTCCTCTCCTGGACACTAGCCCCACCTCCCCTACTCTGAATTCCCCGAATAGGAACATTACAATACCGACTCCAAGCACACAACCTCCCCCCTCTCCTTTTCCTATGAACTCCTTCCAACCCCTCTCAGTTGCTCAACCTCCCTCCATAGACCCCAGCCATCCTCGACCCCTGCCTAAAACCTTAAACTTCCTCAGCTCTATAGCACAACAACTGAACAGAATGGAACAGAAAATTAACTCCCTTGCTGCTGATTTCCTTCAATTACAACAAGACCTTCTCAACAGGCCCAAGCCTCCGTACTCCCTCCCCCTGAGTTTTGTGCTTCTTCTTCACGTAATACTTCTCACATAGCCCCACAAAGCACCTACCGACCCTACAGCCCATCATCGAGCCAGGCCCCCAGTCCAACAGGGATAACCAACCCTTGTCGGTACCAAAACCTATTGGACAACTCAACTCCCACCTCACGCTAGTCCAGAAGTCAAGCCCTGTCCACATCCCTGTTACTATCTGCACAAACAGAATTGCGAATTCTGTCCACTCGCCTAGACCCCCCGCTCAGTACACCTCTATCCACCTTACTTTCGCCCCACAGAGGCTCCCCGTCCTCTCTCTTGCATGCTCCTAAACTGCAGATCAGCAGTTCCCACACGCTACTGACATTGCTGAAGCTCTTCTCGCTGAAGAAATTGACATTGCCTTCCTCACAGAGTCCTGGCTTAACTCCCACTCCACCCCTATTCTTGACATTCTCGCCCCTCCAGGGTACAACCTCATCAGACAAGACCAGCCGATCAAAACTGGGGGGGACTATCCATAATTCATAGAGACTGACTACAGATTACCAGACTCAAACCTGCAGAATACCTTTCGTTTGAATACCTAGGCGTGGAACTCGCCACCAAGGGTACCCCACCCATCAAATTCCACATTATCTACCATCCTCCCGGAGAACGTACCCTTTTCCCAGAAGAACTAACAGACCTAATAATACAATTCTCCTTGTCCGACACCAAAGACTTTTTCTTGGGTGACCTCAATATCCACTGGAACGACCCAGAAGACCCGAATGTCCTGAACCTCTCCAACCTTATGGAAATACATAACCTCAAGCAACTCTTCAAAAAACCTACTCACATCAAAGGTGTTACACTAGATGCGATCAAAACAAACAATGATTTGATCTCCTTGAGTGAAATTACTCCCATTGACTGGTCCGACCGCCACCTCATTCTGTTCAAGATTGACACACAGGCCAGTCTCCAACCCACTTGTGCTATCAAACCTAAACTCTTAACCAGAAACATCAAAGAAATACCTCTTTCCGAACTTGAAGCCAAGATTCATCCCCATCTTCAACTCTATCCCGCATCATGGTCGGCAGATGACCTCACTTCTCACTTCAACTCAAGAATGACTGAGGTCTTAGACCTAGTTGCTCCTCTCAAACTCAAACAACTGAGGAGAGTCAAATCAAAACCCTGGTTCAACATGGAGCTGAAGGATGAACGGCGCCAACTCAGACAAACGGAAAGGTCTTGGAGACAAAACCCCTCGTCCTTGCACCTCACACATCTTAGATCTGCCCGACGGTCATACAAAAAACACATCTTCAGTGAAAAGGCATCTTTTTTCCGCAACCAACTAGACCGGGCAAAAAACAGACCACGAGAACTCTTCAGCATTGTTAAAAGCCAAACTAACTGCACTCACTCTCAAGAAATCGAAGCCACCTATGAGCGCTGTGAAGAAATTGCCACCTTCTTCACCAGCAAAGTCACTAAAATTGATCAACCCTTCTTACAAACTGCTAACCCCCCATCCCTCTCAACCTACCCCCTTCAAACAAAGACAATCAGACCTACCTCCAGCTAAAAAACAATGCGCATTGGTCTGACTTTGACTTAATATCGGTAAGCAAGGTCTTCAAGATAATTTCCAATCTAAAACCTTCCGCCCACACCATGGACCCCCTCCCTTCATCAATAATAAAAGAACTCAACCACACCATCTCCCCCTTCTGGAAAAAAATCACCAACGCCTCCCTCACCTCAGGCTGTGTCCCAGACTCCCTTCAACTAGGACAAATCACACCCATTCTCAAGAAACCTGGGGCTGACCCTAACGATCTTAACAACCTCAGACCTATCTCTAACCTACCATTCCTTGCAAAAACTTTGGAGAAATGTGTTCTCCTCCAACTTAATAATCATATTGATAAGTTCAACCCCCTTGATGCCTTTCAATCTGGATTCAGAAAAGGATGTGGCACGGAAACAGCTATGCTCAACGTCGCGGACGACATTCACAAGGCCCTAGACGAAGGGGATGCCTGCCTTATCATCCTTATTGACCTTTCGGCGGCATTTGATACAGTAAACCATCGAGCCCTTCTGGAGACCCTGTCAAAACGGTCTGGCATTAATGGCACAGTTCTTGTGGTTCACCTCCTTCCTTCAACACCGCTCGCAACAAATTAAAATTAACTCCTGTCTCTCAAAGCCAACTAAAGTCACTCTTGGGGTCCCGCAAGGCTCGATCCTCTCCCTGTCCCTCTTCAATCTCTTCATGGAGCCCCTCACAATCATATTGAAAAAAGCCGGAGTGAATTACCACCTTTACGCGGATGACACCCAAATCTATTTCAGGATCAAGTTGCCCAGTGACATCCAACTCCTCAATACCACCCTAACCGAGATACAAACTTGGTTCTACGTTAACCACTTAAAGCTCAACCCAGACAAAACTGAACTAATCCTTTTCTCTCCAAAAAGTAACCATTGCCCAATCCAAGAGTGGCTCAAAAAGCTGGTTGGCCTAAGCTGCCCCCTTATCCTATCTGACTCATTTAAGTCTCTAGGCATCACTATTGACAAGAACCTGTCTATGGAGGCTCACATCAAAAACTCTGCTAAAAGTGCACTATTCTCTCTAAAACATCTCAAGAAACTGAAACCTTTCCTACCCCACGATGACCTCAAGACTGTAGTCCAATCCCTAGTTCTCTCTAAAATCGACTACGAGTGACGCCATCCTTACTGGGACTCCAAAAGCTCACCTAGCCCCTCTTAGAGCAGTGCTGAACATGTCCGCCCAACTCGTATCTGGAGTCAAAAGATTTGAACACATCACTCCAGCTCTCAACTGCCTCAATTGGCTCCCCGTGGAAGGGAGATGTATTTATAAGCTGGCCTGCATCACACACAAAACCCTTCACTCTCCTGACTCCAACTACTTAAATAACAAATTGAGTAGAGCAGGCCAATCCAGAACAACTCACTCCTTCTTATTCCTCCGAAAGTGAAAAAGAAAACCACCCAACACCGATCGTTTTCGGGCAACGCGCCCAGGATTTGGAACGCTCTCCCAGGAGTCTTCAGATGCAACCCCTCCTTCTCCTGTTTCAAATACTTTCATGACCAACGTCAATTAACCTAGTCCTTTATCCGAGTTGTCTCATTCCTATCTGGACATTCAAGAATAGTGGTGACCGGACTATGAATGTCACTCTTGCCTATTTCTTTTATTGCTCTCTACCCCTTCTCTTCACTGCATATTTACCTACCATGCTGTATTTTGGTTCTGTGGTTTGTTTCCTTACTTCCTACTATGTAATGTAATATCCTTCTGCTGTTTACTGTGTGTTTGTAAAGCGCTCTGATACCTACGGGTCAAGCTAGCACTATATAAAACGTTAAATAAATAAATAAGTAAGCATGAGCGTAACTCATGTAATTAATTTGCTTTAGCATAATTACACCAAATTACAATAAAATTGCACGAGATTACACGGAGTTCCATGAGTAGCATTACCCAGCATTCAGTGATATTTTCTTAGAGCAAAATGCACCCTCGCGTCCCTAGGAAAGTAACGCTACAAACAGAACACGAACAACAGCAACCGCTTACAAAATTCATTGTTCCTGCGCTCCTACGGTAGGATTTTTGTGCCCAAACCCTCATAATCACACAAACGGATGTCATCGACTACTTTTCTATAATTTCACATCAAGGAGTAACACAGAATTACTGAAATTGTGTTGATTATTCCTGTGTAATTAAAATGTCACCCAGGCCTAGAGTACAGCAGCTACACCATACACGTGCCCTCCTTTATCGTTGTCCCAGCTGACCGCCACGTCTCCTCACATTATTTGGTCATGCATTATCTGGTCAGTTGTCTGCATGAAGGTTATCAGTTTGTGACTGTAGAGAGGTGTTCTTGATTTCAAATGTTAACACAGGAGGAGGGGTCATCAGGAGGGCTCCAAAGTAGAGTGAGGAAAGGCCTTCATCACTTTTCCCAGGACAGGAGAGTATAGGACAGACCCACCACTCTCTCCTGGGCCATATAGAATGGTTTCCAATAAACTCTCAGGGAATGGGCAGCATAGCGTGGAGTCCACCACTGCCTCCGAGACGGGGAAGTAAAGATTGCGTGTGTGTGTGTTTTCTTTCCTGCATGGGTGAGGTGATGGTAGCTTGCACTGCGCTGTCCTGGATGAAGGGGAGTCTAGTAGTGTCCTCTACTCTCTTCTGGATGGGAGGGTGTCTGGACGTTGTTACCTTTCTCTCTTGGGTGGGGGAATATATCAACCCTCTCCTGGACATCCCCATAGATGGGGGGCTATGAGGGCTGCCATCATATTCCTTTGGATTGGTCAGTAAAGGATCCATTTCACCACCATGCCATGGGAGGTAGTGGTCATGATGTCTCCCTACACTCTCTCCTAGGTGGGGCAGGGTATTATGGCTTCTACCAGGCGTCTTTAGAAGTGGGAGTCAGTATAGCTTCCATAGCACTCTTTTGAGTGGTGTAGAATAACATGGCTTCTGCTAATACCGCTTTCCGTACAGCATTTTCTCACCACAAACCTTCAGGTTATATTGTTTTTCCCTTTTGCACAAAGGAGCAATCTGCTCCAGGGCGTTAGTACTGATTACCCAACAAAAATAATAACCAGTAAACTATAAACTTCAAAATCCGGCTGCACGGCTTACCATTGAGTTCAATGCCAGAGTCCAGTTGCCTCCTCTTCTACAGGCACTTCACCACCTATCTGGTCTTCAGCTCCTTCTGCCTCGGTGAAGGACACAAATAAGATTTCTGGTGTCATGATGTTGCTGTTCTCGATATTGTGTCATAGAACCACTGCCTCAAAAGGTGTGACATCTGGGTCTGAGACTTTACGGTGAATCCAGAGAGTCTCTGCAAGGCCTTACCTTTTATTTCACTTGATTCAGGTTTGCTGATGTTGGACAGAACTTCCTTTTCAATCTGCCTGGGAGGTGGGTGTGCAGTGCCCAGCAGCTGCATTGATCTCTATGGCTGCCGGCTGATTTGCTGCCAGAGACCCATGGAATGTTGAGCCTGAGAAGCTCGCAGAAGTTTTCTGTGGTCAAAAGATGCTGAGTTGCTGGGAATAGACTGAGCCTCTCAGGCTCTCTCAAGAACCCTTTCAGGGAGCCGAGGAGAAGCACTTTACATCCTCCCACCTCCACTATGAGATTACTTAGAGACTTTAAACTCAACCCGTGAGAATGGAGCCCTCTGGCTCTGTCGCTGTTTCGCTCTTGGGAAGGACATCACATCACTATGTCACATAAGGCTGGGTGAGAGGTGGACATGTTCTCACTCATGTGAGTGTGAGCTCCAGGATTCAATTTGGCACAGAGACACCAACAATCCACCAAGCTGGTGGCTACTTAAGTGGGATGATTATTGTTGCATGATGAATTATTGCATTTCCAGCATTTAGCATTAAGATCAACTTTTTAATTTTTGTGTACTGTATAAATTGTAGGTTATTGTGCCAGGACTGCTACGGGTCTTTTAAAATGCTGATTTTATTAATTATCTTTTTAAAGAAGGATTATCTTGTATGTGTAGACTTTCATGATCTAGGTTTAGCAATTAGATCGAATAAAGTTGTTTGGATTGAGATGGTGAAGGAAGTGGAATGTTTGAAGGTATGATAGGAGAATCCTCTTCTTTATCATTTCCATCCTCATCAAAGTGCCTCAAACAGGCATCTTGCTTGGCAGGACCCCAAAATACGAAGGGGACTCCTTACTGGACTCCTTTACTAAAGTAGCGGGTAGAGTCATCCTGGACCGACTTCTGGATTGGGCGGAGGCAAACTCCGTTCTGTCTGATCTTCAGTATGGCTTCCGTTCTGGTTTGGGGACAGTAGAACAGGGTCTGAATTTGATGATGCTGGTCGGGAAATACACGAAGGCTAAACAAGGCAACTTGTTTTTGGCCTTCGAGGATCTCTTGGCCGCGTTTGATTGTGTGGTACATTCTAAACTGTGGCTGATATTAGAAAACCTTGGGGTTGATTCAAAAATTATTTATTATCTTAAACGTTTTTACAGTAACGCGTCGGCACGCGTCCGCTACGGCCTTAGGGGAGAGTGCACAGAGCAAATACCAATCAGGAGTGGGGCCAGGCAGGAATGTGTCCTGGCCCCTTCCTTTTTAACTTATATATCAATGGATTGGAAGATGCCTTGTGCAAAGATAGTTTGGATCCCCCATTTGTAGGTGGTCGCCCAATACCAGCACTTTTGTACGCTGACGACGCTGTACTCATGTCACGTACTCAAGTGGGCTCACAGCGGGTGGTTGATAGCTTCCGCCGCTTCATCAAGGAGCTTGGCCTGAAAGTCAATACCTCAAAGACTTTCACTATGTATTGTGGCAGACAAATTAAATCTAAGAGGCCTATTTTTATAGTGGGACAGAAAGTTTAATTCGCTAAACAGTTTTCTTATCTGGGGATACTTTCTGTCCAAAACGAGACGTGGTCCCAAGCTGCCTCTGCGAAAAAACTTGAGCTTACTAGATCAACCGCTGCTCTCAAAATCTTCTCAAGTAAATAGGGACCAGACCCCCTGTAGAATTGATAAAAATATACAAAGCCAAATGTGTAGCAGGTGCTACTTATGGTAGTGGGGTCGGGGGTTTTGCAAATTCTTCACCTATTCAGGTTGCCGAAAACTCCTTTTTAAAATATATATTGGCACTCCCCAAAAGCTCCTCCAATTTTAACTGTCACTCTGAATTAGGCCTGTGTTATATCTCAGACCTGATTAAAATAGAGCCAGTGCTGCTGTGGCACAGACTCTGGACTCAAGAAGCAACACATTTAAACAGAGATGTTCTAACAGACATTTTGAAATTGGAAGGTGCTACAAAAATACCTTGGGTGAAGTATGTTTTTAAATTCTTGAAAGAAATTGGGAGAGAGGAATACTTCTCGAATCCCACAGATATCTCAGAAACTTCACGAAAAGATTTGAAGAAGCAGTGTTTGGCCCTCTTAGATTCGCACCAGGTTGCTGCGGAGGTCATAAAACCCTCTGTTCAGCAGCACCAATTGGTTTTAGCAACTTTTAAGATTCAGCCCTATCTAATCTATGTAACTAACAACTATGAGCGTTTCTTACTCTCACGCTTTAGATTTAATATCTTCCACAGATTGGTCAGTTTTCCTACGATCAATAACTGGACGCACGATCTACCATGCTGTCCCTGTGATAATGTCTCCTCACAGAGTACCATACATGTATTTTTATTTTGTAAATTGTATCATGAAATGAGGAAAAATGTTCTATTGCCATTTTTAATAGTATTAGGATTTCTTCATTGCCGTGCGGCGATGATTAGTATGCAAGCGTTAGATAATCATGTATCTGTAGCAACAACGACCTTGTACCTAAGGAATGTAATGATCATCAGGAAACGTATGTCTACATAATCGCACTTTAAAAAATAGTAATTCCTTTTTAAAATTGTTAATGTCTTATTTATGAATCCAATGAATTATTGTATTTTTATATTCTTCTTTTATATTGTAATTTGTAATTCTTAACTTGTACTTTTATGATTGCACACAACAATTGAATAAAGATATTTTGAATTGAATTGAGATGGTGAAGGAAGTGGAATGTTTGAAGGTATGATAGGAGAGTCCTCTTCTTTATCATTTCCATCCTCATCAAAGTGCCTCAAACAGGCATCTTGCTTGGCAGGACCCCAAAATACGAAGGTATTGGTGGGCTGTGATTACCCCAGTTGCCAATTAGATATGCCAGGAAAATTATGCAACATCTCTAGCTTCAACTCTAATGATATAAAAGCCTTCATTGAGAAGTGATCTTTGTTCTAAATTACTCTGAAATACTTTCAATGTGCTTCGCAGAGAGGCACGTTGCGTAAAGCTATAAAAAAAAAGTCTCCGTTCATAGTTATACAGACTAACTCAGCTTTGCAGGTCAAATTCTTTTTCTCTGGACCTACATGGCTCCATGCCTGGCCTTTCATGGTCCCTCCACTGCAAGCCATATGTTTTCAATTGCTCACATTCACAAGTAATTGGCTTCATGTTTTATTTTTTTTTTAAAAAGATGCAAATCCAGGACGAGAAAATGGATTTGAGTTTAACCCTGACCTCAGTGTTAAAGATACCCTCCATAAGGCAACGCATTAACTACTGATCAGAATTGTACATCTGGTTCAAATTTGAAAAATAAATGATGTTTTTGAAAATGCGGTTGCACAAGCTTCAACCCTCAAGAGGTCAACATATGAAGATACCTTGGAATTCTTCAAAGTTATGCATGGCGGCCCAACAGAGAGATGAGAAATATAAAACACAATATATTGCCAACCTGCTTATTCGTCTGAGGACAGTTAACAAAGCAATAACGTATTAATTGTTCAGTTAATGAATTGAGTATTTGATTCCTTCTAAAAATTGAAGTAACATCAGCTATATGCTATTTTCTGGTTATGTTCAAAATAAAATGAGACTTAATATATTCACACATCCCATGTGAGATACCAGCCCATCGGTGATACCACCTCACACGATTCTGAGTACTACCATGTATGGGAGTGGTAATCCCATCTTGCATGTTATTCCCCATTCAGGGCCTGCAAACCCAAGATGGCCGGTACCCGATGTGAGGGTACCGGCTGGAATTTGGTATCTCTGGCCAAGTTGAACTGAGACAGAAAATAGGCCAAGGCCCCAAAATAAAAGTGGCCCCTTTAGTGAATCATATAGCTACAAAATATCCCATGTTTGCAAATTGTGGCAGTTTTGAACTTGTAAAGACACACTTTATAAGTGTTTTGCATGGTATGGAAGACTTCTTGGATTTGTGTTTGCTGCAGGGAATGTTTGTTTTATTATCAGGAAATTCAACAGTAAAAACCACCTCATCCCAGCTAACCATGAAACAGGCCCACTGACAGCCAACACCAGCCATAGGGGGACCTGTCAGGCTAGCACCTTTGGACTCTGCCTGCATGCCATACAGACACTGACTCTGGCCCTTTGTTCGCCCTAAGATGGCAGGGTATGCTCAGACGTGAGTCCCTTGCTCACTTGGCGACAGGATTCAAGATAGCCTGGCTGATGAGGATTATGAATCCGAAACCGGTCCCAGGATGCTTGTTTCCGGTCCAGGGAAGACATGGCTTGGCAGTTCGGGCTGGACTGTTCCCATGAGGCACAGGGTCAGACTGATTTGCATATGGCCATGTCTGAACTGGGGTGGCAGAGTGAGCTAAAGAACGGTGATGGATTAAACCCAGATCAGTTGACTGGGGGTGAGTGTTTGATTTGCTCAAACGCTCCGTCCATCATCCCCTTTTGTATCGCCTCCTCCAATCACTGACCATCTCTGAATGGGCCCCTTGATACTGCTTTTAATGATGCTATAGTGTAGTAATGAGCTCCAAGTGTTTCTGACAAGGCTATCATGGAAAGTGTTTATAGACAGATTCTAAAGACCCCATTAAAGCCCTCTTTATAGCCACTGGTGCCCTGGTGGGTGCATTGAAATGATTGGCTAGCATCCATCATAAATAGCCATAAGTCAGCAGGAATTGAAGTAAACAACATTTACAGTGCAATTGCGTTTATATTTGCAGTTTACATTGCAGTGTCCTGCTTGAGTTCTAATTTTAGCTGCTCAGTAGAAGTTCAGGGCAGTGTAGAGAAAGTTGTTCAGCCTGCATCAAATGTCGGTGCTAATTCATCTCATGATTAAGTGCGTTTGCACAGTTTATGAGCAATAACTACATGAAATAATGTCCAAGTCTCTACAATTCCAGGAAAAGCTCTTTTTCTGTAGGAAAAGAAGGACAATGTAAATAGATTTAAAAGCGCAGGGTTGTGAGGTTTCCTTGAACAGTTTATTGAGGCTGTCATAGCACAGTATGTTGTTTTATGTGGTGCTGGATTACAGTGCTTGTTCTAAATGCTAAAGATAATCGGCCAGTTGCAACAAGCTGTTCTGCCATCTTAAAATACACTGTGATGCTGCAGTGAATGCTACAGGAAGCAAAACTGGAACCATGCCTTTCAGAAGATTACAGTCCAGTTATCAACACCAGACCAATGTGGAGAATGCCTCCAGAAAAACCATAAGAACACTGTTGGTAACAAAAATATAAAGCTTTTCTCCAGAATAACAGAGTGCAAAAAAAAGAATGAAGGGGGGACTTCCAGATTTATGGAAATGCAGTATCAGCCAAGGGCGTGTAATTAACTCCAATAACTTGCACCAATGTGCAGACTAAAGACATTTTCTTAAGGAAAAACAACATACAAATACTGTTTCTCGAGAAAGTACATTAAATTATGAAAACTGAACTTTGTTGCAGGTTACCTCGCAGATCACAACGGCGCTGAGTAGCTGATTTATGCCACGATTTTGTTGCTGGTGTTGTGTCAGCACGTGCACCAATTTCCAGCCCAAGGTAACACATAAAGTGGAGTGATAATGATGAAGGGATGTGAAAGGCTCTTTTGAAGTCTGGCTTGATGTAAGAAAGTTTGTTAATGCTGTTCACATGTTAGGGTGCATGTGACAAGTGATGAATCAGGCCAGTGCGGTTTCCACGGATATGGCCCTCTTCCAAGTTCAGCTCGTTCATTTGGTAGTATTTAAAACTGAAGACAAAGGTGACTCTGATTAAGGCCTCTGATTAGGTCAGAATTCCATGCAAAGCGGAACAAAGGGGGTGGTGATGGACGGAGCATCTGAATCAATCAAACACTCACACCCAGTCAACAGATCTGGGTTTAATCCATCACCGTTCTTTAGCCCACTCTGCCACCCCAGTTCAGACATGGCTATATGCAAATCAGTCTGACCCTGTGCCTCATGGAACAGTCCAGCCCGAACTGACAAGCCATGCCTTCCCTGGACCGGAAACAAGCTTTCGAGGACCGGTTTGTGGCATTTCAGCCGCCTTCAGCCCGGCTTGCTTGAATCCAGTGGCAAAGTGAGCAAGTGACTCGCGTCTGTGAGAGTTTAATTGGTTCTGATGCTCCGTCCATCACCACCCCCTTTTGTACCGCTTTGTTCGCCATAAGTTGGCAGGGTATGCTCAGGCGTGAGCCCCTTGCTCACTTTGCCACTGGATTCAAGCAAGCCGGGCTGAAGACGGCTGAAATGCCAGAAACCGGTCCTCGGAAGCTTGTTTCCGGTCCAGGGAAGGCATGGCTTGGCAGTTCGGGCTAGACTGTTTCCATGAGGCACAGGGTCAGACTGATTTGCATATGGCCATGTCTGGACTGGGGTGGCAGACTGGGCTAAAGAACAGTGATGGATTAAACCCAGATCTGTTGACTGGGTGTGAGTGTTTGATTGGTTCAGATGCTCTGTCCATCACCACCCCCTTTTGTACAGAATTCCATGCAGTCATTCTCAGCAGCAAGAATTAGCATTACCTCCTCATAGGACCTCCATGTCCCAGTCATTACTACATGAGGTATATAGTAATGACTGGGATGAGAAGGACCTTAATCGGGGTAATAAAGATTACCGGTAAGTAATGGTTCATTACCGGATGGCAGAAATCCACCTAATATGAGGTTGAACCCTCGTGATGGGGAATGACTGTGTGGACATGTAATGGGACTCTGCTACATCGAATCACAGTAGAGCTACGCCACCATACCGTAATCCGGTGGCGCCTCCTCCGCTAAGGCAGAGGAGTGTCACCCCACTGCTCGTTGAGTAGTGCAAAATTAAAATAAAATGATAATAACAAGAAGTAATCATTTTATTTTTCGGTGCCACTCAAAACCATGTCAGGTGGGACTGGGCTCCCCGCCGTCAGAGGGAGCAGGAGTGGGGCCGGCCAAACAGTCATGAGCACTTAGCATGTTCTCCACTGGGCTGGGTTGCGCAGCCTGCTTTAGCACATGACCAGCCGCCCAGGTACTGCCTGAGCAGGCAAACAGGCAGCTCAGGCCAATAACGATGCTGCTCATGCAGCGTTGTGATTGGCTGTGAGGGCCCGGGAGCCTGAGTGCTTCCGGTGCTCCAGAGTGAGGACGGAGGAGAGCTATGCAGCGGCGGCGAAGAAGAAGGTGAGTTTCTTTTTTATTTTTTTCAACCCCCACCTCACCTCACCCATTTCGAGGCAGCCGCCACCAGGGACGGACTGGGAACCAAAACCGGCCCTGGCAAAGTGCTTGCCTGCCCCCCCAGCCCCTCCCACCAGGGGTTGTGGGTGCCGCCAAGCTCTTTGCCAGGGCTGGTTTTCAGACGTTTTGTTACCGGGCCGATTTTGCAGCTATGCTGCAAAAACAGCCCTGTAAGAAAAAGGGCCCCCCAGGGGGCCCAAACCGGCTTCCTGCCCGTGCGGCGCACCGGGGGATTGCCCGGTGCTCGCTAGGGCCAGTCCGGCCCTGGCCGCCACTGCCTTAATCGAACTTTGCTACATCATTCCATGATACAGCTACTGCATCGTACCATAATTGAACAACAACATACCGTGATAAAGCTACTCCATTAAATTTGCTGTCACTATCTAGGTAATCTGACATTTTGCCACTCAAAACCATGTCAGGTGGGGCTGGGCTCCCCGCCGTCAGAGGGAGCAGGAGTGGGGCCGGCCAAACAGTCATGAGCACTTAGCATGTTCTCCACTGGGCTGGGTTGCGCAGCCTGCTTTAGCACATGACCATCCGCCCAGGTACTGCCTGAGCAGGCAAACAGGCAGCTCAGGCCAATAACGATGCTGCTCATGCAGCGTTGTGATTGGCTGTGAGGGCCCGGGAGCCTGAGTGCTTCCGGTGCTCCAGAGTGAGGACGGAGGAGAGCTATGCAGCGGCGGCGAAGAAGAAGGTGAGTTTCTTTTTTATTTTTTTCAACCCCCACCTCACCTCACCCATTTCGAGGCAGCCGCCACCAGGGACGGACTGGGAACCAAAACCGGCCCTGGCAAAGTGCTTGCCTGCCCCCCCAGCCCCTCCCACCAGGGGTTGTGGGTGCCGCCAAGCTCTTTGCCAGGGCTGGTTTTCAGACGTTTTT
This sequence comes from Lissotriton vulgaris, assembly GCF_964263255.1. NCBI lineage: Eukaryota > Metazoa > Chordata > Amphibia > Caudata > Salamandridae > Lissotriton > Lissotriton vulgaris. Next base: position 300,144 of record NW_028250404.1, read on the forward strand.
GTTACCGGGCCGATTTTGCAGCTATGCTGCAAAAACAGCCCTGTAACAAAAAGGGCGCCCCAGGGGCCCCAAACCGGCCCCCTACCCGTGTGGCGCACCGGGGGATTGCCGGTGCCCGCTAGGGTCAGTCCGGCCCTGGCCGCCACTGCCTTAATCGAACTTTGCTACATCATTCCATGATACAGCTGCTGCATCGTACCATAATTGAACAACAACATACCGTGATAAAGCTGCTCCATTAAATTTGCTGTCACTATCCAGGTAATCTGACATTTCACAGTGTTAGAAAAGATATTCAACCGTTGTAAAAATATAAAGTTTCCTTTAGAAATAAACCTGCTAAAATTCAGCAGCTCCTATTCCAAATTGCATTTACCATCAATTCATTATTTTGTGCTGCATTAAAGCACAGGGAGACCATTCTATTACCTCTGTCCTTTTACCTCCCAGGGTGAGATTGTTCTTAATAATTAGGTATGTACAGCACAGCTTTCATTTAGATCCTGGGTGGCCTGGCACTATTCTTGAAAAAAGGAGGCCAAGTAAGGCAAACTAGGAAAAGAACTAGGACAAGGAGGAGAGAAAGGATCCAGTTGTTTCCTGAAGGGCAGATGATTGTCAATGGCTCTGAAAGAGGAAGGAAGTGAATTCCAGGCCCTGGCCGCCAGCACCGACAAGGCGTGGCCTTCCATGTGGGAGCTGCAGACTCTGGCAAGGGTCAGATCAGCTGCAGAGGATCACAAGAAGTGCTTTGGAATGTAATAAATAAACAAACTCCCAATGGAAAATAGGACCTAACTTGTGCACTAATCTGTGGTAGAGGCACTTGATCTTATGACTTGCCCGTTTATTGACTGGGCGTTAGCATCATAGCTAGATGTAAATAATAAGCATTGGTAAAGCCAAAAGGTCTTGCTTTGGCTGACAATTTTTTACGTTGCTAATGTTTGTTAATACAAGAGGACTGGTTTTACTGCATAACTGCACATTGGGCAAGAGCAGAGTGCCATTACTATCAGTGAAGTTATCCAATGAAGTGGGCTCACCTGGTGCCCCATGCTGTATGCTGTGGTGGGTGGGAGGAAAAAAAAGTAACCATTGAACAGACCAATCGAGGAAGGGGGCTAGCTCAAATTCCCTATACTTATGAACATCATTTTAGTCAACTCAAAAGGTATTGGCTAATTCCAGACTTAAACATGACAGTATTTACTCAGTCTGAAGATGAATCCAGCCCCAGAATAAGTTGAAGCAAGTTCAACAAATTTAAATGTTAATGTTAATGTTAAAGCTATATATAACGCGCGCAAATCACTCCAAGGGGTATCTCGGTGCGACCAGGCAACCAAGCAGCATAGCGTGACCAGCCCAGAACAAAGCTGTCTTCAGAAGTTTCCTGAAGCAAAAATGGTCCATGCAGGTCCTGATATAGGGTGGGAGCTTATTCCAATATAGAGGAGCCAGATAGGAAAAGAACCGACCACCTAAGCGGGTCTTCTTGATATGAGGGATGCTTAACAGTACTTTGTCACTAGATCTCAGCCGGCTGGGCTGGCGGTACTGTTTAAGTTTGGAGGCTAGATAGACGAAGCCACGGCCGATTAAGACTTTGTGTGGAAGATAGCACAGCTTGAAGATAATTCTCTTCCGAACAGGTAGCCAGTGAAGAGTTTGAAGGCGGGGCGCTGAAGCGGTCATGGCCAGCTGATTACAAATAAGGCGGGCGGCAGTGTTCTGCACCACCTGCAGTTTTGATAGCGGCGTTTCATTAGCAGAGGTCAGCAAAACATTACAGTAGTTGAGGCAACTGATCACCAGCGCCTGGACCACCGTTTTTCGAGCAGCGAATGGCCAAAAGAAAAGAGTTGAGATAGTCCAACTGTGAAAGCAATTAGCAACAGTTTTTTCCTAGAGTAGTGGTAACAAAGGAAGGGTTTTGTGAAGCACATTTATGAGGTAGAAAGTCTTCTATGTGATTTTTTAAACATGGTCATTAAAGGACCAGTAATCATCAAATACTACACCAAAGATGTGAGCAGACTTGGCTCGTAGCGGAGGGAGCCTGAGACTGGAGGACCACCAGTCACTGCTCCATGCAAGGGGCGTATTGCCGATGACAAGCTCTTCCCTTTTACTGGAATTCAAACTCCAGCTACCGAAAGACAGACTTAAAATGGTGCTGTCTAGTAGAGGTGTCACTGCACAGTTCACTTATAAGCTGATTATCATCACTATGAACAAAGATGGTGACAAGGAAGCATCATTTAAGTTTTACAAGAGGTGCCGCATAGTTACTACACAATGTGGCGCTCAACGCAGAGCCTGGATTTTGCATTCCGAATTATATGGGAGAAGGGAAATCAGCTAAGGCTAAAGATGAGCTAATCCGGATCAAGCCTGGTGCTTCACCCCAAGCCCACAAAGATGTTTGAGGAGACTGGATTGAGAGACTACTAAATGCGACTGAGACGTCCGAAGGTTCTGGGGCTGCTGGCCTTACCTCGTCCACAATTAGTAGGTCATTGAGTGCAGATACTAACAGGACCTCCTCTGGGCCTAAAACCAGCTTGCACTTAATTCAAAATATGATATTCTTCAATAAAAGAGGAATGTTGGGTATAACCCTCACTTTTGTGATATTAGATGGTAATGGCAGGAGGGAACTGATGAAAATTGGTCAAAATGGTTGAGTGTGCATATGGTCTCTTAAGCAGAGGAATGACTTGCTTCCATGTAAGAAGAAGGGCCACCTCATCTGACAGCGACAGTGTAGACAGACGTGAGCCCATGGGCAACAATACTGACAAGGTTTTTAACCACTCTTGTAGGCCAGGGATCGAGTGAAGACCTTAATTTAATGGCCCAGAGTTTGGGCCTGAGTACGTTTTCTGAGGCTGGTTGAAAAGCAGCCAAAAGGCCTGTGGTCTCTATATATATGTATACCGCCACACTGTAGTTATAGTTAGGATTCTCAGAGATAGGAATTTCTTCAGCTTTTGCTTGTTAATAACTTTGCCACCATTTAGCAAATCTCAGATACTTTTGCAGACCTATTGCCTTTTCCTTATTGACTCACAATGCAAAGTTTCATAATGATTCGGAAAATGAGTGAAAAGAAAAAGGGGGGGGGGGTCCCAAAACACATCTGATGCATTCACTCAGCCAATAGCATCAGATGAGAGGGTTATATTCCTATGGGGTGAAGCCTGAGGCCACCCTAGGTATATGTTAGAGTATTGGTAACAATAGATCTTGCAGACAGCATACATTCAAGCCAGACCAAAACAGAATGGAGCCCAGCATACTTTGTACGATACTAAAATACGAACCCAAGAAATGTTGCACTTAACCAGCTTATGCATAAACATTTCTGTAATGAAAGATATGCCTCCCTTGTTGGTGCATCCCAGTTTTGTTCTGAAACATGTCTCCAGTGTCAGGTTATCCCAGTGTTCACATTACAGGATCACTGTAAGCTTCTCTTTGTGTTAAGGAATGGCTCTGCCAAACAGTAAAGAATATTCACATTATGTTCTTGTCTGGCTAGGGGAGCCACTAGCAACAACATGATTGGGATTCTTCTAAGGTCAGCCTGTCCTCTAGAAACAACTCCTACTCCGAGAACAGTGACTGTGACGGAAACAAGAACATCTAAAACAATTTGAGTAAAAGATATTTTTATCTTAAACAGGAATTTTTCATTCCACCCTGTGTGCATTACGTTTATGCCCCTAAAAAGTTGTTTTTTATTGTAGACAAATGTCCTTCACCAGAGTCTAATACTTGATTCAGGGGATGACAATCTGCAGTTACTGGGCACCAATTGTGACAACTGGAATATTTTACTTCTGTTGTTCCAAGGGTCTCCTACTGTTAAACTGATAACTGAACACCATGTACAACCCTTTTACCACTTGATCAGAGTGACCTAATACTTACTCAGGGGAAGCGGGGGGGGGGGGGGGGAGGGGGGGGGGGTTGAGATGCACACCTTATAGCAACAAAATAGCGAGTAGCAATCATAAGTGTTCCATCATTGCTGTATCTTTTAATCAGACACAGTCCCATAATCACAGCACTCAATAAATGCAACACATAAAGACACAGATTGAAATGGGATGTAAACAACCTCTTATTCTAAAATAAGGCAAGCGGACACATTAGTAGATGAAACAGTTTACTTGCTGTTCCTGTGTCTATTTTGACGTGTCGCGCCTCCTGCTAGCACAGTGCCCACTGACACTCTAAGAGAGCAGCGGGTGGCGGAACCAGGGAGACGTGTTCACCAGCAGCAATGCTCTGCTGCAGCGACTGAGGAGACATGTTCACCAGCAGCAATGCTCTGCTGCAGCGACTGAGGAGACGTGTTCACCAGCAGTAATGCTCTGCTGCAGCGACTCAGGAGACGTGTTCACCAGCAGCAATGCTCTGCTGCAGCGACTGAGGAGACTTGTTCACCAGCAGCAATGCTCCGCTGCAGCGACTGAGGAGACATGTTCACCAGCAGCAATGCTCTGCTGCAGCGACTGAGGAGACGTGTTCACCAGCAGTAATGCTCTGCTGCAGCGACTGAGGAGACGTGTTCACCAGCAGCGTGTTCACCAGCAGCAATGCTCTGCTGCAGCGACTGAGGAGACGTGTTCACCAGCAGCAATGCTCTGCTGCAGCGACTGAGGAGACGTGTTCACCAGCAGCAATGCTCTGCTGCAGCGACTGAGGAGACTTGTTCACCAGCAGCAATGCTCCGCTGCAGCGACTGAGGAGACATGTTCACCAGCAGCAATGCTCTGCTGCAGCGACTGAGGAGACGTGTTCACCAGCAGTAATGCTCTGCTGCAGCGACTGAGGAGACGTGTTCACCAGCAGCAATGCTCTGCTGCAGCGACTGGGGAGACGTGTTCACCAGCAGCAATGCTCTGCTGCAGCGACTGAGGAGACGTGTTCACCAGCAGCAATGCTCTGCTGCAGCGACTGAGGAGACGTGTTCACCAGCAGTAATGCTCTGCTGCAGCGACTGAGGAGACGTGTTCACCATCAGCAATACTCCGCTTCAGCAACTGAGGAGACGTGTTCACCAGCAGCAATGCGCTGCTGCAGTGACTCTGGAGACGTGTTCACCAGCAGCAATGCTCTGCTGCAGCGACTGAGGAGACGTTTTCACCAGCAGCAATGCTCTGCTGCAGCGACTGAGAAGACGTGTTCACTAGCAGCAATGCTCTGCTGCAGCGACTGAGGAGACTTGTTCACCAGCAGCAATGCTCCGCTGCAGCGACTGAGGAGACGTGTTCACCAGCAGCAATGCTCTGCTGCAGCGACTGAGGAGACGTGTTCACCAGCAGTAATGCTCTGCTGCAGCGACTGAGGAGACATGTTCACCAGCAGCAATGCTCTGCTGCAGCGACTGAGGAGACATGTTCACCAGCAGCAATGCTCTGCTGCAGCGACTGAGGAGACGTGTTCACCAGCAGCAATGCTCTGCTGCAGCGACTGAGGAGACGTGTTCACCAGCAGTAATGCTCTGCTGCAGCGACTGAGGAGACGTGTTCACCATCAGCAATACTCCGCTTCAGCAACTGAGGAGACGTGTTCACCAGCAGCAATGCGCTGCTGCAGTGACTGAGGAGACGTGTTCACCAGCAGCAATGCTCTTGCTGCAGTGACTGAGGAGACCTGTTCACCAGCAGCAATGCTCCGCTGCAGCGACTGAGGAGACGTGTTCACCAGCAGCAATGCTCTTGCTGCAGCGACTGAGGAGACGTGTTCATCAGCAGCAATGCTCTTCCTGCAGCGACTGAGGAGACGTGTTCACCATCAGCAATACTCCGCTTCAGCAACTGAGGAGACGTGTTCACCAGCAGCAATGCGCTGCTGCAGTGACTGAGGAGACGTGTTCACCAGCAGCAATGCTCTTGCTGCAGTGACTGAGGAGACCTGTTCACCAGCAGCAATGCTCTGCTGAAGCGACTGAGGAGACGTGTTCACCAGCAGCAATGCTCTGCTGCAGCGACTGAGGAGACGTGTTCACCAGCAATAATGCTCTGCTGCAGCGACTGATGAGACGTGTTCACCAGCAGCAATGCTCTGCTGCAGCGACTGATGAGACGTGTTCACCAGCAGCAATGCTCTGCTGCAGCGACAGAGGACATGTGAACCTGTCAGGGCTCCTCTGGAGGCTCCTCTTTAAATGTTTGAATACATCAATCAACAACTAAGGGGGAGATGTTCATTTCTGCATTGGGTTAAGTAGGATGTTGCACATCGTGTGCAGCAAATGTAATAACTTTTGATCAGTTTGTGCTAAAATGTATTTATGTTAGTATCTTCAAATTATTTAGCAGATGGTTGATTATCTGCCAAGTGTAACAAATTCACATCATTACGTAGAATGATACAACTTTGGAATCAACGCAGTGAGGTTCTACGTGTGGTTGTTATCATTGCACAGAAAATGTGTTGCCTATACTGAGCCACTTCTATGTCTGGACTGATACCTCACAATGGTGAAGAGGAGAACAATAAAAAATTGGGCCACACACCCTTGTGACAACCTAGTCACTGTGTGTCAGGCCATTCCTTCATAGCCAGCCCGCTTCCAGGGCAGCTAGGCAGGCATTGTAACAAGTATTGCTTCAGTATGCAGAAACATAATATTACTGCAAGTTCATTGAGATGACAAGGGCCATCTTCTTATGCTTTGATTTTCAGGAAGTAATGGAACCGAATCATGAGGGTCTACTCTTGGAGGTTTTTGTGGGGGTTGGCGAGAGGGTAGGATGGGGCAGGACGTCTAGTTTAAGCAGGGCACATACTACTGACAATCAATGGATTGACCAGGCGGTGTTATTCTTTTTGGAGAAAGGAATACGATGTGTCCTATATTAAGTAAACACCTACAATGACTTTAAGAAGTTCTTTGGCATTGAGTTATGTGGGGATTCACAGTAATTTTGATCCTAGCACCAAAGGCGGCCCATGAAGGTAAGAGAGGTGGGGCCGGGTTGGGGGGGATTCTACAAACCATCACGAGGGAATATGAAATAAATAATTAATTTTTCCCTCGTTGTCTTCTGTCGAAATTACCCCATCACACTGAGCCTCCCCACCCCACCGCTCTTACCCGCATGGGCTGCTGCAGTCTGGCACTTTCTAAGCTAATCTTTGAGAGGATAGATGCACAGGGAAGCTGGGTTACAAGTGTAATCAAGGATTAGCCAAGCACTCACCCTACCTGATGAGGTTCAATTGCGGTGGAACTAGCAGTCTTGCTGTTGTTTGTGTGTTTGATGTCCTTCCATGATCTTTGCCCCGTCTGAGCCTGCTGGGTTGGTAGAGGCTTGGGAACGGTGGTGGTGGCCCACAGTCTTCCAACAGTGTGAGTTGGGCCAGAGAGGTGTCATCAGTCTGTGGTGGTGCAAGAGTATGTGCTCCTTTTGAACGGTGGTACTAGGGCGTTGTGGTTCCAGAGGAAGGCTGACGATTGAGTTACACTTTCCATGAGGATGGCTGTGGGAGTGCAGGGGGAGACAGCATATTCTCTTTATGTTGCATTTGACCCTGTAATCCTGGCTCTCTGCTGCAGCTTGGGTCAGGTTGTAGAGTATCCACTGGCATGACGGCCCACCACATCTGGTGCCACCCTCAGGAACACACATGATCTTACACCTGCAGGAAACCAGAGGCTTATAACAGTAATGGGCCTCTTCATGGTATGCTTCCTTAAGGCTCCCATATGGATCCCAGAATTGCTGGTCGTTGACTCACAATGATGATGGGCCACCTGATGGGGGTCCCTCTCATCGGGTCACATGTTGGGCTCAACACACACAGTGCAGCAGCTGATAGCATTGGCGGGTCCCTGGATAGCGTTTCTATTGTTGGGTCACATACTGGCCCTAGCCTGTGGTTTTGCAATGAGCATGCGGTTCAGTTTTTCACTTTGTGTTGGCTGTGCCTTCAAGCTATGTCTTCATACTTGGTTACACTTTGCAGTGCTAAGCAGCTTAAGGAGCCCACGTTACACAGATCTCATACTCTGGCAGTGCAAGACTGCTTCTAAGCTCACAACTACACGAAACTCCTCAGCATATCTCAGCTGCTTAGATCTTCTCCTGAGTCCTAGAGATATGCTTCTAACTACTTAAAGGAAGATGGCCATGGGGTCTGTCTCTAGTTTGCTGCTTTCTCTTCATGGCTGTGCTGAGCTTCGGTGAGCCAAAAGCTCATTACTGGTTAAGAAAGAGACACGTCCATTTTATCCACTCTTCGGTACCGTTGACATCTCTTTATTCAATCAGATATAAACATTTGTCCCAAACTTTTGGGGAAACAATCCTTGCAGTGAGTGTTTCTCTTTTTGGCGGCCACATCTCCATGATAATGATCTGGGGGTGAAACCCCACCTTGCACTAAAGACAGTTTCTGCTTTACATAGATTATATTATTGGTACAAAGCAACATAGATGGACCAGGTTGGTATTTAGAGTAGGTGAGGACATATATTGGACCAAATGACCCATTTTATGTATGTACATTTTCATATCCACTGAAAAGGTGGTGGTATAGAGGCGAGTGCAAAGAATAGGAGGCAGGCACTCATCCAGAGAACATCTGGGGTCATTTTGGAGTTGTCTTGAATGATCAAAGAGAAATTATAGATCAGCTGGTAGGGAATTCCAGTGACTGATCCCGAGTAGGAGAAAGGAATGGCACACACGCCATGTACAAACATCCATTTGTGGAGACTGTGTGTGCAACCAAGTTCAATTTCTAGAAGGCCCCTTCTCATGTAAAAATTGCCGCTTTCAGAGTATGAATGCACCGCTCCGGCTGGAGCAATTAGTTACGCCCGCTTCCCCTGCCCCTATCAACACCGGTTCCCGTAATAAATGCCTTCTATGTAACATTAGATCACTGCCTAAACATCACATGCAGATATGGGATCTTATCTCGGAGGCTGAACCTGACCTATGTTTCTTTACTGAAACTTGGTTAAAACCCCACACTGCACCTACTATTACCTTGGGAATACCGGTGGGATACAAAATTATCTGTCAGGACAGACCCATAAAAAAGGGAGGTGGCCTTGCCATCGTGCATAAAGACAATATCATGGTCTCCACTCTCGAGCAATATTGCTCAGCAGAGATGGAGATGTTGGTTTTTAAAATCAGTACCTCGCCTAAATGTTTTATGAACGGTGCTTTGGTCTATCGGCCTCCTGGACCTATGAACAATTTTTCCAACACTTTGATGGAATTATTGGCCCCCCATGTTAATGTCGAGAAAGACTTTTTATTATTGGGTGATTTTAATATACACGCAGAGCTAAAGGAGGAAAAAGAGACCCAGGATTTCCTAAATGATCTCTTTTCATTGGGATTTTTGCTACGTAATAAAGGACCCACCCATAGGGCCGGACATACTCTGGACCTCATCTTGTCCAGGCTCCTTGGAGTTGAGTGTTCTGCCCCTATTGCAAATCTATGGACGGACCATTTTACTATAGAATTTTATATCCCTGAGATAGGACCAACTCCCAAGAGATCTATTCAGATCCCTATGAAACGGAGACAATGGCACAAGATAACCAATGAATCTCTTAGGGATGCCTTCTCTATCCAAGATTATGCCACAACCAATAACATTGATGCTGCGCTAGAGAGATATGAAAAGGCAGTAACCATTGCCATTGAGCACATAGCTCCTATGAAAACATTTAAGACCCGCCCGATGAAAAATCAGGAGGTGTGGTTTTCAGAGGACCTGAGATCCATGAAGCGTAGAACAAGAAAATTAGAGAAAACCTGGCGTAGATCTCATCTGGAGTCAGATAAATTGGAGTATCAGAGGGCATTAAAACCATATCACAAAGCCATTCGAACAGCTCGTAAACATCATATTACCTCACAGTTAGAGGCGGTAGGAAATGCGCCGAGGATGCTTTACCAAATACTGAACTCCTTCCTGAAGCCGGCAGCATGTGAGAGTGTTGACACTTCATCTCAACAACTTTGTAATGATATTTCTTGCTTCTTTACGAACAAGATTGAAACCATCTATGAGAAGATTCATGCCTCCATTGCTTCCATTGGACATGTTACTCTTCCCACTGTTGTCCCAGCGAGTAAAAAGATCATCGCTTCCACTCTGTCGAACTTTTCTAACATCACCCTGGCTGAAGTGGAGGGACTCATTACAACTATAAAGAGTGGGAGTCCTATGGACCAGCTTCCACCGAGAGTGATGGTTTCAGTGAGGAGCATATTAGCACCAGAAATACAAAGTTTGGTCAACCTCTCCTTGGACACAGGCTGTGTCCCACTGGAGTGGAAGAGAGCCCAAGTGCGACCCATCCGCAAGAATACCGCCACTGCATGGGCTGACATGACCAATCTGAGACCCATTTCCCTTTTACCATTCATGGGAAAGCTCATAGAAAAGCACGTCAATAAGCACTTGTCCAATCACCTGGAACATACTGGTGCCCTAGATCCATCTCAGTCGGGCTTTAGACCAAAATACAGCACGGAAACAGCGTTGCTGTCGATTACCGATGATCTACGCATGCTCCAGGACAAAGGAGCATCAGCTGTCCTGGTGCTGCTAGATTTATCGGCAGCTTTTGACACCATCTCACATGACATTTTGGTTGAGCGTCTGACTGGGAGTGGACTAGGGGGCATGGCACTGGCTTGGCTAAAGAGCTTTCTTTCGGATCGGACCCAATGTGTCACCATGGGCAATTTCCGATCCGAGGAGACCAGGATAACTAAGGGGGTGCCACAGGGCTCCTGTTTGAGCCCTACATTATTCAACATCTATGTGGCCCCCCTGGCTAATATCCTGAGAGCCTTTGGTTTTTGTCCAGTGTCATACGCTGACGATACCCAGCTGCTCTTTCCCTTTGACCATCTTACTCCAGAGGTATTACATTCTTTCTCTGAGGGGATGAGAGCAGTTTCCCAATGGATGTCTTTGAACATGCTGCAGTGCAATGTTTCAAAGACAGAGGTTATGCTCTTCGGTGAGGCTAAGATCTGCTGGGCTCCTGACTGGTGGCCTTTAGATCCCCGAGCCTAAGCAGATAGTCAAGAACCTAGGGGTACGTCTGGAACAAGAACTCAGCTTGAAGCAGCATGTTACCAACATTGTTGGATCTTGCTTTCGGACCATTGGATTGCTGCGCAGAGTTTTTCCATTGCTTCCAGACACCATCAGAAAGACCCTGGTCCAGGCGTTGGTTATAAGCCATCTCGACTATTGTAATGGTCTCTTGCTGTCAGCTAATGAGGAGGATCTGGATAGGTTACAGGTTGTGCAGAACTCCGCAGCCAGGTTGGTTCTAAATGCCCCTCCGAGAACACCTTCAAAACCTCTACTTGCCAGGCTTCATTGGCTTTCCATCCGTCAGAGAGTTGTTTTTAAGATCTGTTGTACGGTCCACAAAGGACTTCATGGTTTGGGTCCCTCCTATATGGCAGACAAGTTTGTGCCGTATGTTCCTTCTCGTGCTCTACGGTCCAGTGACCAAATGCTTCTCACGATTCCTAGGATCAAGCGGGTAAGGCAAGGGGGTAAGGCTCTGTCTGTGAGGGGACCGAGGATATGGAATTGTCTCCCTCTCCAGCTTAGGCAGCTTGAAAACCATCTGGCCTTCAGAAAAAAGCTGAAGACGTTCTTGTTCCACGTCTAACCACACAGTTTAATAACTAGATTGGAGCCAGGGAATTCGATCTCCTGCAGGTTCAGCAGTCAGATAGCGCGGAGATACTCCCTTGGGAGTTTATTCAAGCGCTCTACAAACCCGCAAAATAAATAAAATAAATAAAATAAACATAGAAGAGGGCCCGATTCGGTCCGCCTGGAAATTGGTGGCAGCAGGGATTGGAATTGATCAGATGTGATAAATATCACCCAAGTATGATTACTGTCCAGAAAATGGGGCATAAGATAGTTACTTCACCAAAATCAAAATTTCTCATTACTGATCAACCATTTTTCTCCAGCAAATTTCGGCAAGGGTAACTTACCAAAATTTACCATGGGAACATGTGACTGGTACAGTACGTATTGCATGACTCACAATTGTAGTACTAATGCTGTGGCTAGGTGAAGGGGAAGGAGGACATAGTATAGACAGCTATGATGTGCAAAGGTGATAAAGGCAGAAACATGATCAAGGGCAGTTTCTGTTTTCTGAAACAGGATCAGGGCCAAACTGGCCATACAGGGCATTTCCCCTGGAGGCTGGAAGGGTGGGGGCCGGTTTTGCAGCAGTGGGGGCAGGTATTGTTACTGGGGGTCTGGTTTACAGTGGTGCTGCAGTATTGGTCCCCAGTAACACAAGCAGCAGTGCTGCACACTTGCACCCCCCGCACTCCTCTGGGGGCTGGTCCAACATAATGGCCAGGGCTGCTTTGCGTCCTCTGTCCAGCCATGAACGGGATTGGTGTGGGTTGAGAAGAATGCGGGTGGAGTGATAAAGAGTGAGTTGATTGAAGACAAGGCATTGAAGAATCCTGGAGAAGAAAGGAAATTGGGAGAACAGGCAGTAGGTAGAGGGGGAGAAAGGGTTAGGGGTTGTCTTTGTTTCACAACAGTAACGTAACTGCGAAACAAAGTGGGCAGTAAACAAGTTTGATGAGAGAGGATAAAATGGTCTCAGAGCTGAATTTGTTAGGACACAGGAGCAGTCTGGTGTCTGCATTACAGGGATACATTCTATGGGAAACTGAGGCAAAGCAAGCAAACACGATTGGTAAGTGAGGGAGGTGGACAAGCAGTAAGAGTGGAAGGAAGTTGGAAGTTAAGCGTGTAGCACAGATTGATTTAATCGTATACATTTTAGAACAGAATCAAGAAGGCACCCAGGAATTAATTGTTGCCTGGGATGGGGAGAATATGGCTGAAACAGCATGCGCAAGTGCTTTTGAGTGAGCTTGCAGAGGGCTGATCAGTTTCTGAAAGGATGTGTATTTGGCAGCATCAAGTGCTTACGGATGACTGCCTTGTCAACTCTTTCAAGTGTTTTTTGTAATTTTAATAGCAACAAATTTCCCCATAGACACAGAATGGGTCAAACCCTTTGATACACCAGGCTCCTAGTCTATAGCAATCTGTGAAAGAGCAGGCAGAAGTGTCTTACATGAGTGGACCAGTTTATCGAGGGGTAAAAATCAGAGGGCCAGAGTGATGGACATTTGGTGTCAAAGGGTATTGTAAGTAATGCTCACTTGAGAGTGTTACTCTACAGTCAAAAGAAGTGAATCTTGTGAGGCTGGGCTCATGAAATTGACAGTTTTGGAAATTAAATGAATAAGACTGAAACAACCTTTAGCCTTAAATGTAACATTAGCATTCACCCCAATCCTGAAATGGAACTGTTCATTGTTTTGGTTTCAATCAATCAAACAGCATATTTAAAGTGCAACACTGTCACCCCAGGGGGTATCTGGGCGCTGTGTCTCTGTTGAAGAGCCATGTCTTGAGTCTATGTCTGAAGTCTGAAGCGTGGGCAGGGCCGGACTGGGAACCAAAACCGGCCCTGGCAAAGTGCTCGGCCACCCCCCCTACCACTGGGGGGGGGGGGGGGGGCTGGAGGTCCCGCCGAGCGCTTTGCTAGGGACGGTTTTTGGCCGATTTTGTTGCAGGGCCGATTTTGCTGCAAAAACGTCCCTGTAACAAAATCGGCCCCCATGGGCTCAAAACCGGCCCCCACCCTTGCGGCACACCGGGGGATTGCCCGGTGCCCGCTATGGCCAGTCCGGGCCTGAGCGTGGGGGTTATGGAGCTGGAATGGAAGGTCACTCCAGGTCTTGGCAGCGATGTAGGAGAAGGAGCTGCCACCGCTGGATGCGGGGGGGGGGGGTTCGAGGGAGAGTGACGAGGAGCACAGTTGTCTAGAGGGTTTGTCGAAGTTCAGTCGATGGTTGATGTAGGCAGATCCTGGGTCATGGAAGACTTTGTAGGCGTGTATGAGGATCTTGAACTGGCATCTCTTCTGGATGGGCAGCCTGTCGAGGTCTCTCAGGTGGGGATAATATGAGTTTGTTTGGCGAGGTCCAGGATGAGTCTGGCTGTAGCATTCTGTATGGTCTGGAGTCTTCTGAGGCGCTTGGTAGAGATGCAGGCATAAAGGGTGTGGCTGTAGTTGAGGCAGCTGGTCACGAGGGCCTGAGAAATGGCCTTTCTGGTGTTGGTTGGGATCCATCTGAAGATTCTGCTGACCAGCGAAGTGTGTGGAAGTAAGAGGAGGTGACTGAGTTGACTTGTTATTTCATGGTCTATTAGCTGTCGAGGATGATGCTGACGTTGTGTGCATGATGGGTCGGTGAGGGTGTAGGTCCAAGTTCTGCAGCCCACCAGCCATGGTCCAATGTGGAGGTGTTCTTCCTGAAGATCAGTACTTCGGATTTGTCGTAATTTAGTTGGAGGCAGTTGTCTCTCATTCATCTGAGTACATTGGTCATGGTGTTGCAGAGGTTGGATGTAGCTTTCAAGGGGTCCTCGGGGAGTGAGAGGATCAGTTGCGTGTCATCTTTGTAGGACATTATGTTGAGTGAGTCCATGCGATCTGATGATGTCTGTGAGGGGGTCATGTAGATGTTGAACAGGGTGGGGCCAAGGGATGATCCTTGTGGTACGCCGCATATGATGTCTTCGAGCTCGGAGGTGAAGGGAGGCAGTTGGATGCTCTGTGGGTGTCCTGTAAGGAAGGATTCGATCCACTTGAAGGCGTCTTGCTATCTGCCTATGTTGTAGAGTCTGTTGATGAGGGTGTTGTGGGAGATCGTGTTGAATGCCGCAGAGGTGTCATGGAAGATCAGGGCCACAGTTTCTCCAAGGTTGAGGCGAGGAGTGTTCTATGGCGGTGATCAGCGTGGTCTCAGTGTTGTGGTTGGCATTGAAACTTGATTGTGATGCATCCACTAGGTGGTTTTGTTGCTAGGAATTCAGTGAGCTGCTGGTAGATGGCTTTCTTGAGTACTTTGGCCAGGTAGGGAAGCAGGGAGATCGAACAATAATGTTTTAGATCGCTGGGGTCGGTGGAATTTTTTGTCTTTAGGAGGGGATCGGACATCTGTATGTTTCAATCCATCCAGGAAGGTTGATGTGGAGATGGAGTTGTTGAGGATGCTGGTGAGTTGGGTGCTGAGTGGGTTCAATGCAATGGTATAGACGTGGTGGGGGCAGGAGCCGGTGGGTACACCGGAGTGATTTGAAGACATGATGGTTGAGGTAGTGTGGGTGGTGAGCAGAGGCCAAGTGGGAATGGTTTGGCTGATGTTCGCTGGTTGGTTGAGGTTGTTGGGGATGAGGGTTTTGGGATGGAGGTTGAAATTGTTGTAGAAGTTGATGATCTTGCTGTGGAATTAGCCCGAGATAGTATCACAGAGTTCTTGGGAGGGGTGAATTGTGTTCTCTTTGGCTATTGGGTTGGAGCATTCTTTGATTATTTTTGAAGAGTTCCTTTGTGTCGTTAGCCAAGTAGTCAATGTGGCGGTGATGGCTGCTTTCTTGGCTTCTTTGATGTGCCAGTGGAAGTTGCTAAATGGTTTGAACCGTTTCAACTGTCATCTTTCTAATAACAAGCATTGAAAAAGCCAATGTTTTTTTGCTTGTATTTTGAGTCCTTGTGAAAATATTGCTATAAGTTGACTGCTGCAATGGAAAACAAAATATTTAAACTATTGCTTTCTCTATACAGTACATATATGAGCCAAAGAATTGTAGCACAGATTCTGCTCCTGCACAGAACTATGCGCAGGAAACCAGGACCTCGGTGAATTGCGGTGTGCCAAAAACCCACCTCAGTGCCCAGAACCCTAATCCGACTAGCATCAGTGTCTCATTCGTTCTCCGTACTACAGAAAATCTACCAATGATTAGACAACCCAGAACAAGCGACTTAGGAACCTCTTAGGAATAGTGGGAATCAAGAACACTCATTCCTTTTTATTCTCATATAAGTCCACAACGTGAGTAATCAGAGACACAGTATAGTTTAAAATGTTTATTTTAGCTACGTGCTCTAATATGCAGTATCTTTGCCAATATAAGTGAAAATATGTATAAAAGCGATACAATCAGCATTGTTACAACTCCATAAAATACAAAGGGAAAAATCATATTATAATGATAGTGGAACCAGGTGTACAGCACCTTGTGTACCACCCTCCCCTTGCTAGGAGCTAGGTATTATAATAATAGAAGATCTCTAGGTATAAATGGGGAACCCCATACCTCCAAAATCAGGTGAAGGGAATCACATCCCAGATCAGCACTGCTCCTTGTAGATGGAAAGGTTTTCTCCAAGTGTCTCTCTCATGCATGCAATGCAATATTAAAAAGCACCCGTGATAAATCAGTGTACTTTTGAGATGTGAAATACTCCATTGTGCATTGCAATGCCATCACTATGTATAAGACAGAATTGTACCCTAAACAGCCAATAGCATGAAGTGAGAGAGAAAACTCTTCTGAGGGGAGACACAGACCAATCTATGTAAAGTTTAAAGAATTGGTATTAATAGGTCGGAGAGACAATTGCACTCTTAACCTAGACCTAAAAAACACCTCCTACCATTATGAAAATAAACAAAAACAAAAAAAGGAAAGAAGCAGGGTACAATGTGCCATGTTTAAGGTTTCACTCTATAGCAAATTCTGATGTAGTATCATTATAATCAAGCTATTACCTATCTGATAAACTGCAAATATAATGTGCTATTATCAGATATGTCAGAAGTATATCGGCTTGATTCACAAAGATAAATTACAGTTTTGCGTAAGTTTACGCTTGCTTTAGTAGCTTTACTACTTTTTGATATACTCAAACTTTTACTAGCAGTAAAATAACTAGTAGTAAAATTACACTTCTAGTCTGTAAATACCAAAACAGTAGTAAAGTTACTGCAAAGTGTAAATTTACTTTTGTGAATCAGGCCCTGCGGGGCCTCTTTTACATAGGTAAACTTACACTTGTTGTATTAACTTTACACTCTTTGATATTCACAAACCACGAGTGAAATGTTACTACTGGTAATTTTACTACTAGTAAAATTACTCTTTTAGTTTGTGAATACCTAAAAGTAGTAAAGTTACTACAGCAAGTGTAAACTTCAACAAAAGAGTAGGTTGACTTTCGGTGTGGAGCTCATATCATTTTTTATTTGAGGATTAGAATTGCTTTTTGATTGTGAATCTTCATCTTTCCTTTTAATTGACAGCCCCAAGCAAGAAGAATATTCTGTAAAACACGACTGTTAAATGACTTGAGGGATAATACAAATGTGATCTTGTCGAGTGATGCATCCAAACTTGTTCTCAATTCATGGACAGGAAATGCTTCCTTTCAACAGCATTGTAGAATCATTCTGCTGGCCTGAGTTATGTGCGTCTCATTAGATAACAGTTACTTGGCACTCAGCCAAAATAACATGTCTGGGCTTAAAGATTCCACTTCAAGGAGGCTGCTCCTGTTTTAGGAACTAGTGGGGACAGCTATGGATATGTTTATTTTCTTTATTGGCCTTAATGTGAATATTCATGAAGTAATTGTAAAGTTGGTGGAGGAGTCCCTAGAGGTCTTATAGGTTAATTCCAGGGCCACAATCTGCTTTCCTCAACGAAAGGAGCACAAACCCCCTGTTTCATTCCACCCCTTACCAGGCCCTTTCACATGAGCAGGAGAGCCTCGGAAATCACTGAGGGATGCTTATGCTGACAGGGCCCAGGCACAGCCTGACCTGTGACTGACCCTGCACAGGCCTAACCTGCGTTTCCAGAGGCACTGGCATACTTCCCTCTAGGCCTGAGATCTTTAGTCAGTTCCAGGAAACCACAAGGGGGCACGTAAAACAATCTGGGGGCGCGGCTGTCTGTCTGTCCAAGAATTTACAACCCCTTCTTACAACACGAGGCTCAGTGCAGTTCGCCACAGCACACTCCTGCCTGATCCACAGAACTACAAGTAATAGATGAGAGAGTCAGGGCCTATATATTCACCCCATTAACTTTCGATGGATTGCCCATGCACCTATAGTAGTAAAATGGCAACTTGAATATAAGGTAAACATTCACAATGACATTAGAGACAATTTGGCAGTGGAATAGGGCAGGGTATCTTTTCTAAGCGACCGCACATATTCTGTACCGGATTGCCTGGATCCCACCGGGGTGGAGAGCGGAGACTCCCCACTCTCCCTACCCCATCGCTGCTGTTCTAAAGTTTGTGGATTGTCTCTGTGTCACGTCTTTCCCTCCCTGGGCTTCTGTAGTAGGTTTTGGGTGGATCCAAAGGGTTTAAGTGGGAGGGATCTTCTCATTACCTCCCATGCAATGCTACTGTAACCGATCCCTAGTAAACCCTGCCTACAACGCTACTGTAACCGTTCCCTGGTGAACCCTGCCTACAACGCTACTGTAGCCATTCCCTAGCGAACCCTGCCTACAACGCTACTGTAGCCGTTCCCTAGTGAACCCTCCCTCCAACGTTACTGTAACCGATCCCTAGTGAACCCTCCCCTGCAATGCTACTGTAACCGATCCCTAGTGAACCCTCCCCTGCAATGCTACTGTAACCGATCCCTAGTAAACCCTGCCTACAACACTACTGTAGCCGTTACCTAGTGAACCCTCCCTCCAACGCTACTGTAGCCGTTACCCAGTGAACCCTCCCCTGCAATGCTACTGTAGCCGTTCCATGGCGAACCCTCCCTACAATGTTACTGTAACCATTCCCTAGTGACCCCGCCCTGTAATGCTACTGTAATCGCTTCCTGGTGAACCCACCCTTTAATGTTACTGTAACCGTTCCCTGGTGAACCCGCCCTGTAATGCTACCGTAACCGTTCTTTTGTGAACCCTTCCTGCAATGCTACTGTAACTGTTCCCTGGTGAACCCGCCCTGTAAACCCTCCCTACAATTCTACTATAATCGTTCCCTGGTGAACCCTCCCTGTAATGTTACTGTAACCGTTCCCTGGCGAACCCTCCCTGTAATGTTACTGTAACCGTTCCCTGGCAAACCCTCCCTGTAATGCTACTGTAACTGTTCCCTGGTGAAGCCTCCCTGTAATGTTACCGTAACCGTTCCCTGGTGAACCCTCTCTGTAATGTTACTGTAAACAATCCTTGGTGAACCCGCCCTGTAATGTTACAGTAACTGTTCCCTAGTGAACTCGCCTTGTAATGTTTCTGTAACCGTTTCCTGGTGAACCCGCCCTGTAAAGTTACTGTAACCGTTCCCTGGTGAACCCACCCTGTAAAGTTACTGTAACCGTTCCCTGGTGAACACGCCCTTAAATGTTACTGTAATCGTTCACTGGTGACCCCTCCCTGCGACGCTACTGTAACCGATCCCTAGTAAACCCTCCTTGCGACGCTACTGGAAAGGGGCGACCATTCGGTCCCCCCGAATGTATGGTGGAGCACCACGATCCCCCCGGGAAGCCATCTTGGGCGGGAGGCGAGTCTCGGCTGGTATGCCCGAAGCGGCGTAGCCGGGGCGCGCCTTTTCCCGCCCTGGAGTGGGCTGTCCTAGACACGGACGCGACCGGCCACGCCCACGGAGGCAGGCGTGGGCGGGTTTACGCCCGCCCCGAAGACGGATAAAAGGAGCAACAAGCCAAGAAAGCTTCCTCTTGTTCCTGTGCTCTGAAGCTGCACTTCCCCGCTGCACGTGAGCTCGAGACGGAACGAAGAGCCAATTTTGAGCGTGGTAATCTTTCTTTTTGTCTTACAGATACTCCATCTGAGAATGCCCAAGAAAGTTGGAAAGCGGGTCAGTACCGACCAGATGCTCCGCATGCTCATGAAAGAGGTAACCGACTTGAAGAAGCAGATGGCGGCTAAGGACGGGGAAGGAGGACCGAAACGACCTTTGCCGGGAGCAGCCACCGGAGGGAGAGGCAAGAGGTCCAGAAAGGGGGCACCTGGGGGGGAAACCCCGGTTCCTGATATCCCACTTGAAGAGCCAATTCCAGTGCCGAGTGAGGGGAATCCGATTCCCGTGGTGGTCACTCCCGTGTCCGGGGAAGATATGCCTCCCGAGTTAGCAGCGCAATTGGCAGCGTGGTTGGGGAAAGATAGCAAGGGCGCCACGGCTGACGACGCCCGAGTGTTAATGAGGCAACTGCGTGAAACTAGGGAGGCGATGAAGCCACCATCGTCAGTTACCCCGCTGTCTCCGGCGGCAGAAAAAGCAACAGGCTCAGGGTCGGCGGCAGATGCAGCTTCTGGTTCAGGTAAGCGGCCATTGCCGATCGCAAGGGAGGGGTCTGCACCTTCACGAAGGGAGAAGGTGGGTCAGCATGTGCCACTGGCAATTAAGGAAAAGATTTGGGCGGAGGAGTATGTAAACATGTTTTCTTTACTTACCAACCATTATGAGATGGAGCATGTTAAGAGCCAAAAGGAGCTCATGCATCCGAGTGTTTGGCGCGCAAAAATGGCCGCCTTTAAGGTAGACGAAAACATTGGCACTTGGGGCAGGGCATGGGGAATCTTTACCTCCATCATGGGCGAACGTAGGCCCGAGTTGCTGACCGAATTGCCTATTTATCAGTCACGGATCATGGAGTATTCCGTAGCATACGGGGGCAATCAGTGGTTCTGCTACGATAATATTTTTAGAAAGGCGAAAGAACACGACAAAACCTTGACTTGGGATTGTTACGACTCTGTTTCATGGTCAAAAATGGAGAGTACAGGAATGTTGAGAGTACCATTGGTAGGAAGTAGCGGAGGTGAATCATCCCGCCAATACGCTGGGACACCCTTTCGGTCGGGTGCAGGTAACGAATATCACTCAAAACCAAGTGGTAACGCAGGAAAAAGGGGGATTTGTTGGAATTTTAATAGGGGAAAATGTACGAGGCCCCAGGGGTCATGCAAGTTTAGAAATGAATGTGGGGGGTGTGGGCAGCCATCCCATCCTGAGTCCATGTGCAGAGCCAAAACGGGTGATAACGGTGGTAGGGGAAGCGCCAAACAGGTCTGAAATAGTCCGAGGGGCGCCTTTACCTACTCCGATTGATACCATGGCAATGATTCCTTAACTCAATGAATACCCGGATCATGCTTCCGCTGGGGTGTTGCGAAACGGGTTTTCATATGGTTTCCGCATCCCAGTGGGGGATTTTCAGGGTGTAGCAAAATGTAAGAACCAACTGTCGGTATTGCAACACACGACCGTGGTACAGGTAAAGATCGGGAAGGAGGTTACTCGAGGTCGAGTCGCCGGTCCATTTGATGTGCCACCGGTTGCTAACTTTGTTTGTTCCCCTTTAGGGGTGGTCCCCAAGAAGGACCCGGGTGAGTTTCGGCTGATACATAATTTGTCAGCCCCTCGTGGTCTTTCCGTGAACGATGCGATAGACCGGAAGTGTGTTCGGTGCGGTACGCATCTTTCGATGAGGCCGTCGCCATGTTGAATCGCCTGGGGCCCGGTGCGCTGATGGCAAAATCAGATATTGAGTCAGCGTTCCGGTTGCTCCCGGTACACCCAGACGATCAGCGTCTCCTTGGTTTCATGTTTCAGGGTCGCTATTACATGGATAGATGTATGCCAATGGGATGCTCTATATCTTGTGCCTATTTTGAAAAGTTCAGTTGTTTCTTGCAATGGGTCTTCACAAGGAAGACGGGGTTTCAACATGTGATGCATTATCTTGATGATTTTTTGTTTCTGGGGGCAACCGGGGATCCAGAATGTGGACAGGCTTTGAGTGAATTTTGTGTTTTAATGAATCATTTTGGTGTGCCATTGGCACCAGGTAAGACTGTGGGTCCCTCGACTTGCCTCGAGTTTCTGGGGATCGAGCTCGACTCGGAGGAAGGTTGTTTTCGATTACCGAGAGAAAAAGTGTTAAGATTCAGGGAATCCCTTGAAACGTGTATTAATGAGTCTAAGGTTAAACTGTATCAATTACAAAAATTGGTGGGCCAGTTGAATTTTGCCCTGAGAGTAATGCCGATGGCCCGCCCATTTTCCCGCTCGATCGCTCAAGCCATGGTCGGCCTGAAGGAGGGTCATCATCGCACAAGGCTCTCGGCAGAGGTTCGCCAGGACATGCGCATTTGGTTGACATTTCTGGCGGATTTCAATGGTCGAATTGTCTGGAACAAACCGGCGGTGTCCTCCGAGGAGCTGGGGCTGTGGACAGATTCGGCAGGGAGTATTGGTTTTGGTGCCATATTCGGCACACAATGGTCGGCTCAAAAATGGCCGTCATGGTGGCGCGAGTGCGGGCTGACAAGTAACATTGCTTTTCTTGAACTTTTCCCCATTCTGGTGGCCCTGAAAACTTGGCCCGAGGGGTTCAGAGATCACTCTGTGGTGTTCTGGTCTGATAACATGACCGTGGTTGAGTGTATCAATAGTCAGGCAGCACGATGCAAATGGATTCTGAGACTGCTCAAAGAAATTGTGTTATTGTGTATGCAATTGAATGTGCTATTTAAGGCAAGACATGTGCCGGGGGTAATGAACCAAGCGGCTGATGCGCTTTCTCGTTTTCGTATGCAGGCCTTCTGGGGTTTTCTGCCCACAGCGGACCCGGTGGCGGCACCCTTTCCCGAAGCTCTCTGGTCTCTCGGTGCCCCGAACTACAAAACCTCGTGGGAGAGAGTTTAGCACCCAGGACGAGGAAGGCATATGAAGGGGCGTTCCGTTCCTATTGGGCCTTTTTGGGGGCTGCTAGGGGGGAGCTTTGGGGCCAGGAGGAATTTGTAGTTAAATTTCTGCTGTCTTTACATCAGGCAGGCAAATCAGTGGCTACGGCCCAGAGGCATAGGGCCGCCATTTCCTTTATGGCAAAGGCGCATGGGATCCAGGACCCGACAGCATCTTTCGTTGTGCAAAAAGCGCTACGTGGGTGGCAACGCCTTGAGGGTCGCAGAGTAGATGAAAGGCGCCCGATAGGTCTGGATAGGTTGGCCCTGTTATTATCCGTACTCCCTGCAACGTGTTCATCCCAGTATGAAACAGTGTTATTCCCAGCCGCTTTTGCGCTAGCATTCCATGGGGCTATGCGGGTAAGCGAACTAGTGGCGAGGAACAAACGGGATGCGATGGGGGGACTGTGCCGAGAGCACATTCAGGTCAAGGGGGAGACGATGACTGTCTCGTTTGTCAGGTCCAAGACCGATCAGGGTGCGATTGGGGACTGCATAATCATACAAAGGATTCCCGAGTCTTCCATGTGCCCTGTGGTTTGCGTAGAGGAATATTTAGCGCAAAGGGTGGCATCATGGGGGGGGACCTTGTTGAGACACGCTGACGCCACCCCACTGACGAGGTTTCAGTTCCAGCGGGTGCTTGCGATGTCGATTTCGGCCGCGGGCTTGAACCCCGGCGAGTTTGGGACCCATTCCTTTCGGATAGGGGCTGCTACAGAGGCTACAGCCAGGGGTCTGAATGTAGAACAAGTAAAACGTGTGGGGCGTTGGTCCTCGAACTGTTATAAGAGGTATGTGCGGTTGCACATGTTGTGAAGCTGTAATGATGTACTCACGCTTCTTGTTTTGTTTGGTTTTCAGTTGCGCAAGCCTACGAGGCGGGGCGGACTGTGCAGTCGACCCGACACCTGGGGACCAGCGGTCAGACATCACCGGCTGTGAAAAAGGAGGTGTGGGTCGTGGGCCACTCATACGTGAGGCGTGCCGCGGACGTATTCAAAGCAGGTGACATGATTCACGTGGCTGGGGAATACGGGTACAGTGTGTCCTTCTACGGAAAGGGCGGGCTCTGTATTGACCAGTTTCAAACATTTTTTGAGGGTTTGTTAGGGCGGACAAGGTCACCGCCGTCTATAATCATAGTACATCTTGGGGGCAACGATTTGGTGGCCACTGGTAGACGACTTCTTCTTGAGGCAATGCTTTCCACAGTAAGTTGGTTGGCAAGAAGAATTCCAGGGTGCACAATTGCATGGTCCCATATGATCCCACGAAAAGTGTGGTGGGGGGCTATTTTGGTTTCTGCTCTGAATCATTCAGTAAGGAAAATTAATAACAAAGTGAGTAGATTGTTTCGTTCAAGTACACTGCATTCTGTTTCGCATGGTTGTCTTAAAGGGGACAGTATGTATTTGGGGGACGGTGTTCATTTGTCCCGGGTGGGGAATGAGTTACTCATAGGAGACCTCATAGCTTGGTTAAAGAGTTTATAACATGACCTTTAGGCAGGAGTGTTGTGGGGGGTCCGGATAGCCGGTCAACTATCCGGCCTGTGGCGGTAAGGTCATGATCGGTGAGCAGTAATTGGAAGATCCCTATGGGGGTGCGTCACCCATTACGGATGGGAGCGCTCGGGGGAGGTGGCCATTGGCCCCTCAACGGGGAGGCGGTCCCGTCTAAGGATACGCCGCCGGAAGGAAAGGAAAGGTGGTCAAGGCCCCTTCCTGGATAGGAGGGGCTACGGGCCCTCCTGGGGAATTTCCCGGGGCCAGGACATCTGCGACGGCAGATGTGGTAAGTTGTGTGGGGTTCGGGAGGGGGGTTTACGCTACCTTCTAGACACCTCACACGAGTCCTCGGACGACCGTTAAATGGCGTCGAGTTAATTGGGGCCCCCGTCAAGTCAAGGGAAATTGGTATGTGCACATGAGCTACGCCTCGGTGCGGTTGGTCCTCTCACAAGTGAGGGTGATATTTATGGTTTAGGGATCTGACACCGGTTACGACCTTGCCGTTGGCCCTTAACGTTAGTATGTACAATTTCAAGTCAAATGTTTTGTAGGATGTTAGTTCGGCTAGGAGAACCTTTGTATTAGAGATCTGTTAAGGTTAGCCAAACATCGTAATGTGGAAATGAAATTGTACATAATATGAAACTGTTATTTAAATTTTTTGATTTTGTTTCATATTTTAATAAATACGGCCGGGAGGGTCACTCCCTCCCGCCTTCCAAAAGTTCAGAACCGTTTCCGGTTTCCCATCCTTGGGGATTGTGTTGAGAGGGGGTGGCGGGTATCTCAGCCATATGGAAAGGGGCGACCATTCGGTCCCCCCGAACGTATGGTGGAGTACCACGATCCCCCCGGGAAGCCATCTTGGGCGGGAGGCGAGTCTCGGCTGGTATGCCCGAAGCGACGTAGCCGGGGCGCGCCTTTTCCCGCCCTGGAGTGGGCTGTCCTAGACACGGACGCGACCGGCCACGCCCACGGAGGCAGGCGTGGGCGGGTTTACGCCCGCCCCGAAGACGGATAAAAGGAGCAACAAGCCAAGAAAGCTTCCTCTTGTTCCTGTGCTCTGAAGCTGCACTTCCCCGCTGCACGTGAGCTCGAGACGGAACGAAGAGCCAATTTTGACCCACCCACCAGCCCCTGAGGACAGCTAGTTGTGTTGAATAAAGTTTTGATGTGGTAACTCTATTTCTTTCAGGTTGTGATGATTGTCGTGATATTTTGAATATGCAATAAAGTTGGTCACTTTCCGGATGTTTTTCAAATAAAGTATTTGCACTAGTGTTGATCAGTAATCATGCTTATAATAAGTAATAATTGTTTTGTAATTTAGTAATTTAGGTAGATTTGTCGTATTTATTGTCGGGCGGTAAGGTCATGATCGGTGAGCAGTAATTGGAAGATCACTATGGGGGTGCGTCACCCATTACGGATGGGAGCGCTCGGGGGAGGTGGCCATTGGCCCCTCAACGGGGAGGCGGTCCCGTCTAAGGATAGGCCGCCGGAAGGAAAGGAAAGGTGGTCAAGGCCCCTTCCTGGATAGGAGGGGCTACGGGCCCTCCTGGGGAATTTCCCGGGGCCAGGACATCTGCGACGGCAGATGTGGTAAGTTGTGTGGGGTTCGGGAGGGGGGTTTACGCTACCTTCTAGACACCTCACACGAGTCCTCGGACGACCGTTAAATGGCGTCGAGTTAATTGGGGCCCCCGTCAAGTCAAGGGAAATTGGTATGTGCACATGAGCTACGCCTCGGTGTGGTTGGTCCTCTCACAAGTGAGGGTGATATTTATGGTTTAGGGATCTGACACCGGTTACGACCTTGCCGTTGGCCCTTAACGTTAGGATGTACAATTTCAAGTCAAATGTTTTGTAGGATGTTAGTTCGGCTAGGAGAACCTTTGTATTAGAGATCTGTTAAGGTTAGCCAAACATCGTAATGTGGAAATGAAATTGTACATAATATGAAACTGTTATTTTAATGTTTTGATTTTGTTTCATATTTTAATAAATACGGCCGGGAGGGTCACTCCCTCCCGCCTTCCAAAAGTTCAGAACCGTTTCCGGTTTCCCATCCTTGGGGATTGTGTTGAGAGGGGGTGGCGGGTATCTCAGCCATATGTAACCCTTCCCTAGTAATTCACCCTGCAATGTTAATGTAACTGTTCCTTAGTTACCCACCCTGCAATGCTACTGTAATGTTTCGTAGTAACCCACCCGGCAACGCTATTGTAACTGTTCCCTAGTAGCCCTCCTTGCAATGCTACTGTAACCATTCCCTGGTGAACCCACCCTACAATGCCACTGTAACCGTTCCCTAGTAACCCACCCTGCAATGCTACTGTAACCGTTCCCTAGTAACCCACCCTGCAATGCTACTGTAACCGTTCCATAGTAACCACCCTGCAATGCTACTGAACTAATCCTTAGCAACCCCCCTGTAATGCTACTGTAACCATTCCCTGTTGAACCCCCCCTGCAATGCTACTGAACTATTCCTTAGTAACCCCCTGCAATGCTACTGAACTATTCCTTAGTAACCCCCCTGCAATGCTACTGTAACCATTCCCTGTTGAACCCCCCCTGCAATGCTACTGAACTATTCCTTAGTAACCCCCTGCAATGCTACTGTAACCATTCCCTGGTGAACCCTCCCTGCAGTGCGACTGAACTATTCCTTAGTAACCCCCTGCAATGCTACTGAACTATTCCTTAGTAACCCCCTGCAATACTGTTGAACTACTCCTTAGTAACCCCCCTGCAATGCTACTGAACTATTCCTTAGTAACCCCCTGCAATGCTACTGAACTATTCCTTAGTAACCCCCTGCAATGCTACTGTAACCGTTTCCCAGTAACCCCCTGCAATGCTACTGTAACCGTTTCCTAGTAACCCCTCTGCAATGCTACTGTAACGTTTCTTAGTAACCCCCCTGCAAAGCTACTGAACTATTCCTTAGTAACCCCCCTGCAGTGCTATTGAACTATTCCTTACTAACCCCCCCTGCAATGCTACTGTAGCCCTTTACCAGTAACCCCCCTGCAATGCTACTGAACACTTCCTTAGTAACCCCCTGCAATTCTACTGAACTATTCCTTAGTAACCGAGCCTGCAATGCTACTTTAACTGTTTCCTAGTAACCCTACCTACAATGCTACTGTAACCGTGTCCAAGTAACACCCCAGCAATGCTACTGAACTATTCCTTAGTAACCCCCCGCAATGCTACTGAACTATTCCTTAGTAACCCCCCCTGCAATGCTACTGAACTATTCCTTAGTAACCCCCTGCAATGCTACTGAACTATTCCTTAGTAACCCTCCTGCAATGCTATTGAACTATTCCTTAGTAACCCCCTGCAATACTTCTGAACTATTCCTTAGTAACCCTCCTGCAATGCTATTGAACTATTCCTTAGTCACCCTCCTGCAGTGCTATTGAACTATTCCTTAGTAACCCCCTGCAATACTTCTGAACCATTTCCTAGTAACCCCCCCTGCAATGCTACTGAACTATTCCTTAGTAACCCTCCTGCAATGCTATTGAACTATTCCTTAGTAACCCCCTGCAATACATCTGAACTATTCCTTAGTAACCCTCCTGCAATGCTATTGAACTATTCCGTAGTCACCCTCCTGCAGTGCTATTGAACTATTCCTCAGTAACCCCCTGCAATACTTCTGAACTATTCCTTAGTAACCCCCCCTGCAATGCTACTTAACTATTCCTTAGTCACCCCCCTGCAGTGCTATTGAACTATTCCTTAGTAACCCCCCCTGCAATGCTACTGTAACCATTTCCTAGTAACCCCCTGCAATGCTATTGAACTATTCCTTAGTAACCCCTTGCAATACATCTGAACTATTCCTTAGTAACCCCCCCTGCAATGCTACTTAACTATTCCTTAGTCACCCCCCTGCAGTGCTATTGAACTATTCCCTAGTAACCCTCCTGCAATGCTACTGTAACCGTTTCCTAGTAACCCTCCCCGCAATACTACTGAACTTCTCCTTAGTAACCCCCTGCAATGGTACTGAACTAATACTTAGTAACCCCCCTGCAATGCTACTGAACTATTCCTTAGTCACCCCCCTGTAGTGCTATTGAACTATTCCTTAGTAACCCTCCTGCAATGCTACTGTAACCATTTCCTAGTAACCCCCTGCAATGCTACTGAACTATTCCTTAGTAAACTCCCCTGCATAGCTACTGTAACCATTCCCTGGTGAACCCTCCCTAAAGTGCGACTGAACTATTCCTTAGTAACCCCCTGCAATGCTACTGAACTATTCATTAGTAACCCCCTGCAATGCTACTGAACTATTCCTTAGTAACCCTCCTGCAATGCTATTGAACTATTCCTTAGTAACCCCCTGCAATACTTCTGAACTATTTCTTAGTAACCCCCTGCAATGCTACTGAACTATTCCTTAGTAACCCCCTGCAATGCTACTGAACTATTCCTTAGTAACCCCCTGCAATGCTACTGAACTATTCCTTAGTAACCCCCTGCAATACTTCTGAACTATTTCTTAGTAACCCCCTGCAATGCTACTGAACTATTCCTTAGTAACCCCCTGCAATGCTACTGAACTATTCCTTAGTAACCCCCTGCAATGCTACTGAACTATTCCTTAGTAAACTCCCCTGCATAGCTACTGTAACCATTCCCTGGTGAACCCTCCCTAAAGTGCGACTGAACTATTCCTTAGTAACCCCCATGCAATGCTACTGAACTATTCCTTAGTAACCCCCTGCAATGCTACTGAACTATTCCTTAGTGACCCCCCTGCAATGCTATTGAACTATTCCTTAGTAACCCCCCCTGCAATGCTACTGAACTATTCCTTAGTGACCCCCCTGCAATGCTATTGAACTATTCCTTAGTAACCCCCTGCAATGCTACTGAACTATTCCTTAGTAACCCTCCTGCAATGCTATTGAACTATTCCTTAGTAACCCCCTGCAATACTTCTGAACTATTCCTTAGTAACCCTCCTGCAATGCTATTGAACTATTCCTTAGTCACCCTCCTGCAGTGCTATTGAACTATTCCTTAGTAACCCCCTGCAATACTTCTGACCCATTTCCTAGTAACCCCCCCTGCAATGCTACTGAACTATTCCTTAGTAACCCTCCTGCAATGCTATTGAACTATTCCTTAGTAACCCCCTGCAATACATCTGAACTATTCCTTAGTAACCCTCCTGCAATGCTATTGAACTATTCCGTAGTCACCCTCCTGCAGTGCTATTGAACTATTCCTTAGTAACCCCCTGCAATACTTCTGAACTATTCCTTAGTAACCCCCCCTGCAATGCTACTTAACTATTCCTTAGTCACCCCCCTGCAGTGCTATTGAACTATTCCTTAGTAACCCCCCCTGCAATGCTACTGTAACCATTTCCTAGTAACCCCCTGCAATGCTACTGAACTATTCCTTAGTAAAATCCCCTGCAATGCTATTGAACTATTCCTTAGTAACCCCCTGCAATACTTCTGAACTATTCCTTAGTAACCCCCCCTTCAATGCTACTTAACTATTCCTTAGTCACCCCCCTGCAGTGCTATTGAACTATTCCTTAGTAACCCCCCCTGCAATGCTACTGTAACCATTTCCTAGTAACCCCCTGCAATGCTACTGAACTATTCCTTAGTAAACTCCCCTGCATAGCTACTGTAACCATTCCCTGGTGAACCCTCCCTAAAGTGCGACTGAACTATTCCTTAGTAACCCCCATGCAATGCTACTGAACTATTCCTTAGTAACCCCCTGCAATGCTACTGAAATATTCCTTAGTGACCCCCCTGCAATGCTATTGAACTATTCCTTAGTAACCCCCTGCAATACTTCTGAACTATTTCTTAGTAACCCCCTGCAATACTTCTGAACTATTTCTTAGTAACCCCCTGCAATGCTACTGAACTATTCCTTAGTAACCCTCCTGCAATGCTATTGAACTATTCCTTAGTAACCCCCTGTAATACTTCTGAACTATTCCTTAGTAACCCTCCTGCAATGCTATTGAACTATTCCTTAGTAACCCCCTGCAATACTTCTGAACTATTTCTTAGTAACCCCCTGCAATACTTCTGAACTATTTCTTAGTAACCCCCTGCAATGCTACTGAACTATTTCTTAGTATCCCCCTATAATGCTACTGAACTATTCCTTAGTAACCCTCCTGCAATGCTATTGAACTATTCCTTAGTAACCCCCTGCAATACTTCTGAACTATTCCTTAGTAACCCCCTGCAATGCTACTGAACTATTCCTTAGTAACCCTCCTGCAATGCTATTGAACTATTCCTTAGTAACCCCCTGCAATACTTCTGAACTATTCCTTAGTAACCCTCCTGCAATGCTATTGAACTATTTCTTAGTAACCCCCTGCAATACTTCTGAACTATTCCTTAGTAACCCCCTGCAATGCTACTGAACTATTCCTTAGTAACCCTCCTGCAATGCTATTGAACTATTCCTTAGTAACCCCCTGCAATACTTTTGAACTATTCCTTAGTAACCCCCTGCAATGCTACTGAACTATTCCCTAGTAACCCTCCTGCAATGCTATTGAACTATTCCTTAGTAACCCCCTGCAATACTTCTGAACTATTCCTTAGTAACCCCCCCTGCAATGCTATTGAACTATTCCTTAGTAACCCTCCTGCAATGCTATTGAACTCTTCCTTAGTAACCCTCCTGCAATACTTCTGAACTATTTATTAGTAACCCCCCTGCAATGCTATTAAACTATTCCTTAGTAACCCCCTGTAATTCTACTGTAATCGTTTCCTAGTAACCCCCCTGCAATACTTCTGAACTATTCCTTAGTAACCCCCTGCAATACTTCTGAACTATTCCTTAGTAACCCCCCCTGCAATGCTACTTAACTATTCCTTAGTCACCCCCCTGCAGTGCTATTGAACTATTCCTTAGTAACCCCCCCTGCAATGCTACTGTAACCATTTCCTAGTAACCCCCTGCAATGCTACTGAACTATTCCTTAGTAAAATCCCCTGCAATGCTATTGAACTATTCCTTAGTAACCCCCTGCAATACTTCTGAACTATTCCTTAGTAACCCCCCCTTCAATGCTACTTAACTATTCCTTAGTCACCCCCCTGCAGTGCTATTGAACTATTCCTTAGTAACCCCCCCTGCAATGCTACTGTAACCATTTCCTAGTAACCCCCTGCAATGCTACTGAACTATTCCTTAGTAAACTCCCCTGCATAGCTACTGTAACCATTCCCTGGTGAACCCTCCCTAAAGTGCGACTGAACTATTCCTTAGTAACCCCCATGCAATGCTACTGAACTATTCCTTAGTAACCCCCTGCAATGCTACTGAACTATTCCTTAGTGACCCCCCTGCAATGCTATTGAACTATTCCTTAGTAACCCCCTGCAATACTTCTGAACTATTTCTTAGTAACCCCCTGCAATACTTCTGAACTATTTCTTAGTAACCCCCTGCAATGCTACTGAACTATTCCTTAGTAACCCTCCTGCAATGCTATTGAACTATTCCTTAGTAACCCCCTGTAATACTTCTGAACTATTCCTTAGTAACCCTCCTGCAATGCTATTGAACTATTCCTTAGTAACCCCCTGCAATACTTCTGAACTATTTCTTAGTAACCCCCTGCAATACTTCTGAACTATTTCTTAGTAACCCCCTGCAATGCTACTGAACTATTTCTTAGTATCCCCCTATAATGCTACTGAACTATTCCTTAGTAACCCTCCTGCAATGCTATTGAACTATTCCTTAGTAACCCCCTGCAATACTTCTGAACTATTCCTTAGTAACCCCCTGCAATGCTACTGAACTATTCCTTAGTAACCCTCCTGCAATGCTATTGAACTATTCCTTAGTAACCCCCTGCAATACTTCTGAACTATTCCTTAGTAACCCTCCTGCAATGCTATTGAACTATTTCTTAGTAACCCCCTGCAATACTTCTGAACTATTCCTTAGTAACCCCCTGCAATGCTACTGAACTATTCCTTAGTAACCCTCCTGCAATGCTATTGAACTATTCCTTAGTAACCCCCTGCAATACTTTTGAACTATTCCTTAGTAACCCCCTGCAATGCTACTGAACTATTCCCTAGTAACCCTCCTGCAATGCTATTGAACTATTCCTTAGTAACCCCCTGCAATACTTCTGAACTATTCCTTAGTAACCCCCCCTGCAATGCTATTGAACTATTCCTTAGTAACCCTCCTGCAATGCTATTGAACTCTTCCTTAGTAACCCTCCTGCAATACTTCTGAACTATTTATTAGTAACCCCCCTGCAATGCTATTAAACTATTCCTTAGTAACCCCCTGTAATTCTACTGTAATCGTTTCCTAGTAACCCCCCTGCAATACTTCTGAACTATTCCTTAGTAACCCCCTGCAATACTTCTGAACTATTTCTTAGTAACCCTCCTGCAATGCTATTGAACTATTCCTTAGTAACCCCCTGCAATACTTCTGAACTATTCCTTAGTAACCCCCCCTGCAATGCTACTTAACTATTCCTTAGTAACCCCCCCTGCAATTCTACTGAACTATTTCTTAGTAAACTACCCTGCAATGTTACTGTAACCATTCCCTGTTGAACCCCCCCTGCAGTGCGACTGAACTATTTCTTAGTAATCCCCCAGCAATGCTATTGAACTATTCCTCAGTAACCCCCTGCAATGCTACTGAACTATTTCTTAGTAACCCCCCCTGCAGTGCTACTGTAACCATTCCCTGTTGAACCCCCCCTGCAGTGCGACAGAACTATTTCTTAGTAATCCCCCAGCAATGCTATTGAACTATTCCTCAGTAACCCCCTGCAATACTTTTGAACTATTTATTAGTAACCCACCTTGCAATGCTACTGTAACCGTTTCCAAGTAACCCCCGTGCAATGCTACTGAACTATTCCTTAGTAAACCCCCCTGCAATGCTACTGAACTATTCCTTAGTAACCCCCTGTAATGCTACTGTAACCGTTTCCCATTAACCCCTCCATGCAATGCTACTGTACCCGTTTCCCAGTAACCCCCTGCAATGCTACTGTAGCCGTTTCCCAGTAACCCCCTGCAATGCTACTGTAACCGTTTCCCATTAACCCCTCCATGCAATGCTACTGTAGACGTTTCCCAGTAACCCCCTGCAATGCTACTGTAGCCGTTTCCCAGTAACCCCCTGCAATGCTACTGTAACCGTTTCCCATTAACCCCTCCATGCAATGCTACTGTAGCCGTTTCCCAGTAACCCCCTGCAATGCTACTGTAGCCGTTTCCCAGTAACCCCTCCATGCAATGCTACTGTAGCCGTTCCCTGGTGAACCCTCCCTGCAGTGCTACTGTAACGTTTCCCAGTAACCCCCTGCAATGCTACTGTAACCGTTTCCCATTAACCCCTCCATGCAATGCTACTGTAGCCGTTTCCCAGTAACCCCCTGCAATGCTACTGTAGCCGTTTCCCAGTAACCCCCTGCAATGCGACTGTAGCCGTTTCCCAGTAACCCCCTGCAATGCGACTGTAGCTGTTTCCCAGTAACCCCCTGCAATGCTACTGTAACCGTTTCCCATTAACCCCTCCATGCAATGCTACTGTAGCCGTTTCCCAGTAACCCCCTGCAATGCTACTGTAACCGTTTCCCATTAACCCCTCCATGCAATGCTACTTTAGCCGTTTCCCAGGAACCCCCCTGCAATGCTACTGTAATCGTTTCCCAATAACTCCCCCGCAATGCTACTGTAACTGTTTCCCATTAACCCCCCTGCAATGCTACTGTAACCGTTTTCCATTAACCCCTCCATGCAATGCTACTGTAGCCGTTCCCTGGTGAACCCTCCCTTCAATGCTACTGTAACCGTACAGGCTTTAAACATACACAAAAGTATCCCCAAAGCAAATGTCTGAAGCCAAAGATACTTGTTTTCTGTAGCAGTAAGAGAAGCCACTAACAGTCTGTAGAAACTCTTCAAGATAGTACAAAAGTTCAGCACATCCCACTACAGGACAGCTGCCACCCCTCACTTACAAGAACATTGTAATGCAAAGTTCAGAAGATGAGATCAACCACTGCCACCACCCACACTTTACTCCGCAGACCTACCACCTCCACAACAACCATCTGCCAAATATGTCTCATTTACACCCATCAGTCAAACACTCCCACCTCTGCAACCATCTGTGGCAGCTTCTTATGCTGGCACTAAGACCCTTGGCTCGTCAAAAAACACTTGGCCGACCAATGCACTACTACCATCGCACTGCACTCTCAGAAACCCAGACTGTCCCATTAACTGC
This sequence comes from Lissotriton vulgaris, assembly GCF_964263255.1. NCBI lineage: Eukaryota > Metazoa > Chordata > Amphibia > Caudata > Salamandridae > Lissotriton > Lissotriton vulgaris. Next base: position 334,634 of record NW_028250404.1, read on the forward strand.
CTTTATAACCAGGCTCATGTCAGCAGACTTAGGGCCAGATGTACGACCCTTGCATTTAGCGATTTGCAAATTGCGTCTCTTTGCTACTCGCAATTTGCGACTCACAAAATGCAATGTACAACAGTGTCACAGACACTGGTGGCAATTCCTAGTGGGGTTGCAAATTGCATCGCTCATTAATGTACACGAGGAAGGTGCAATTTGCCACCCCATTAGGGATGGCTAGCACTCCCAGGGATGGTGGCCTGCTGGGGTCAGCAGACCAACATGTCAATGACTGCTTTTTTAACAAAGCAGTTTTTTTTAAAATGCAGCCCATTTTCCTTGAAGGAAAACATGATGCACTTAAAAAAGAAAAATTAAACTTTTCAGTTTCGTTTTTTAAGAGCAGGCAGTGGTCCCTGGCACCACTGCCTGCTCTTAAATAATATTTTCGCACACACTCGCAAAGGGAAAGGGGCCCTCTGGGGACCCCTTCCTGTTTGGAAGTGGCTTACCCCGTACTTGAAGTGGGTGGTAAACTGCAAGTGTTTTGCGACTGCAAATGCGGTCTCAAAACAATCATACATTGGTGTTAGAGTCGCTATTAGGAAGGGACACCTTTGGCACACCCCTTCCTAATAGCGAGTCGCAAACTATATTTTGCGAGTCGGTAATATGTTACCAATTCGCAAAATAGAGTTTGTAAATGGGGCAGACCCATTTTGCGGTCGCAAACGGGCCGAATACCTGTTTGCGACCGCAAAAAAGAGTCGTACATCTGCCCCAAAGTCCCTGCTGTCCTTAAATGCCTCCTGTAACCTCTGCCTCAAAATAGCAACCGCGGGCCACCAGACTAGACCAAAACCGGCCTCGCTTGGAACTCCAAGAGTTCAGTGCTGCTCTCCTTCCTGCCTCTGCACCAGTCGCCGCCAGATTGTATAAAAGAGCCTCCTACTCTGCAGGGCTTGTACCAATCCAGTCACTCTGGGTGACAAAACTTCAAAGCACAGGAGGTAGCAGGGTCTCCCTTGACTTCATCTCTTAGCACTAGTTCTTACTTCACTCCTTAATCCCTGATTCCTTAGTCCTCAATTCACACTCCTCATTCCTCAGTCCTCAATTCTAACTCTTCATCTCTCTTTCCTCACTCCTCATCCCTCACTCCACAATTCTCACTCATGATTCCTAACGCCTCATTCCTTACAACTCAATCCCCATTCCTCATCCCTTACTCCTCAACTCTCCCTCCTCAATTCCAACTCCTCATCCTCTCTCCTCACTCCTCATCTCTCACTCCTCATTCCTCACACCACAAATCTCACTTGTGATTCCTAACGCCATATCCCTCACTCCTCAATCCCCACTCCTCATTTCTTACTCCTCAACTCTCACGCTTCAATTCCCACTCCTCATTCCTCACTCCGCAATTCTCACTTACATTCCTCAATCTACAGTTCTCACTCCTCAGTCCTCATCCCTCACCCCTCATTCCTCACTCAATTCCAACCCCTCATCCCTCATCCCTCACTCCTCATTCCTCAATCCTTATCCCTCACTCTTTATTCCTCACTCCTCAATCCTCATCCCTCACTCCTCATTTGTCACTCCTCAATTCCCAGTCCACATCCATCACTCCTCAATTCCCAATCCACATCAGTCACTCCTCAATTCCCACTCCTCATCCCTCACTCCACATTCCTAATTTCTCAATCCTCATTCCTCACTCCTCATTCCTTAGTCCTCATTCTTCACTACTCATTCCTCAATCTTCATCCCTCAATCTTCATTCCTCACTCCTCAATCTTCATCCCTCCCTCCTCATAAGTCATCAAACAAGAGCATCAGCTGTCTTGTGCTTTCAGCCTGGAAGAACCTTTGCTGGCAAGTATATTTAAATGTGCAAACATGTCCATACTATTGTACTTATTGGTCACTGAGTGGGTGGGTAGTTGGCTCACTAACTGCTCAGTACCTGAGCACCTCATCAGCTATCAGTCCACAATAAGATGTTTGGCTGGCATAAAATAACCCCCAAACATAGGTTACAACTCTGAGACAATCATATTCTCTGTTGTCCATGTCATTGTCCTACTTAGAAATGTTCATTTTGATTCCCAACAAGTCATCTAGAGTCATATTCCAAGCACCACTGGCACCCCCAGGCTCCTGGCCCTTTTCAGAAATGTGCACATCACCCTCTTCCATTTATCAGCCACTTTCCTGCCCCCAACGCAAATAGTCTTAAGACTGGGCTGGTCATCAACCAGCTCTCCTTCCTGCAACATCATCCTGAATTCCCCAGCATCATTTGTGGCACCAAATCCACTGGGACCATAACAGACAGGTGAGTTTTATCTTTAAGTTGACCTGCATTCCTCCACCCCCCAAAAAAATCCTTTCCTACTGAGCGTTTTACTTTTCTATCAACAGCTCAAGATATTAAAAGGCAGACTTTGGGTTGTTAGCTGCATAGAATACTACAGGGCCCTTGTAAGGGACCTTTAAACCCTCTCAAAAGTCTTGAATTATGAAGTCAGATCCCTCTTGGTCATCAAATTCAAAGGTTTGTCCAGTTTTCTCCCTACGGAAGGGGTTAGCAGGCTGACGTCTTCAAGTTCCTGCTGTCTACTTGGCCTCATTACATTTCTGAGCCTCCAGGCATGTTCATCATTTTCCTGAGGAGGACCTGGACCCACAACTTTAACTGCTGTCCTACTTACAACGGGACAAGCCTGATGTCGGAATCTGTGACTTGCCCTAGTAGAGATTTACTATCTTTGAATTTCCAAAGCTATCACCCTGGTGACCTGCTTCTTACTTCCTTCACATGCTTTTAATTGTGTTTTCAAAAATGCTTATCATTGGTTTTATTATATAAATGTTCACTTACATCCTTCACTTCTGAAAACAATTGGCTAAATACAACATCCCCTCTTGTAGATTTTTGGTCATTATCATCAAATCCTACCTCCACTTCAGAAATGTCTCCTGAAGTTTCACTTTCCATTTTATCAGCCCAGGTTAACCCAAGCCTTTTTAGGTTGAGAATTCAACCTCTTATATATACTTTAGTATATACTTATATACTTTAGTATATACTTATATGTGTATGTACTTTGTGTGCTCGGTCGAGCATTCGACCTCTTGTATAAACTTTAGTATATACTTATATACTTTATTATATACTTATATGTGGGCTCTGGAGATCAGCCCTAGGACTTATCTGATTCCGCATAGGGACTTTTTTTCTGTTCAACTGCTCCTATTTAACTGTCTTGATAGAAAACGACCAGCAGAGGTCAGTAAAATACCAGAATAGCTTTTTGCTGAGGGACTTTTTTTTAGGTCTCGCGACCTATCAATGCGCGCAAGCACATTGAGCGGAGCGAGAATTCAAGTGCTCGAAATCCTTGTCAAACCAAGGGCTTCTTGCGCTGCGGTTTTCATTAAGTTCACGTGAATTACGTGACCAAACAAGCACGCGCATTCACGGCCGCACAGCACATCAAAGGGCTTCGCCCAGCGTGCGCTCTGTGGCTTCTCCTCCCCTAATTGAATCATGGCCGGCCGCAGGCCGGCCGTACTTTCAGTTTCCCGGCCGGCCGCTCTTAACGCTTGTTATTGTTGTTGTCTTCCGTTCGCTTCCCCGCCATCTTCTCCTCCCCTAATTGAATCATGGCTGGCCGGCCGTACTTTCAGTTTCCCGGCCGGCCGCTCTTAACGCTTGTTATTGTTGTCTTCCGTTCGCTTCCCCGCCATGCCTTAACGCTTGTTACTTTTATTTCACCCCTCACCTGATCAGAGACTATTCCATTCTTTGGCTAATGTGTGGTTCCAAAGATGAAAAGAGTGGGCCTCCCCTAATTGAATCATGGCCAGCCGCAGGCCGGCCGTACTTTCAGTTTCCCGGCCGGCCGCTCTTAACGCTTGTTATTGTTGTCTTCCGTTCGCTTCCCCGCCATCTTCTCCTCCCCTAAGCGACCTCTCATCTTGTAATTGTGGTGTTGCTTTTCTTTGTGTGTGTTATTGTGTCACGCTGTTATTTACTTTAAAAATGTTAACAAACGCCCCCGCATTTCAGTGTCTTAACGTAGTGCTCTAAATGCTCACTTTATGTGTGTGATGTGTGCAATGTGTTTTAGGTCCACCCACACCTCTTCAAATACTTCATCTCTGGTGATTGTGTAACCTGATAGGAGGCAGTTTCCTTTGGCATCTCATGGTGAACTAACAGTCTCGCAATCTTGTTGTTTTGTTTCATCCCTGAGTAGATTAACACTGTTAGTCTTTCAGACTGTGCTGGCCACGATGGAACACAGTGTTTTAACCGCGCGCCTAGCCCAATCTTTTATAACTCCGGGAGGCCAACACCTCCGGAGACAATCTGCCGGGGGACTCTCTGGTGAAACATGGGGGGCGGTGGCTGAGCACTGACAGACATCCGCCACCAAGAGAGAGGTTTTCAGGCGCCCAACTGCTCGTCTTGTTCTGCCTCACTAATATTTAACTTGGGGTTTAAAGTTTGAAGTGCAGGCTACTTGGACTGCGTACACGGATGCTCGGCACCTCTTCCTGACACTTACATTCTCTTGTTTCCTTCACTCCCCTTTCTTGCACAAACTGAATCGACTCAGGAAAGAAACACCCCAGGCCGGCCAAGATCGGAAAAGAAATGAAGGTCGGTAGTTCTAATTCATTTTTCACAATTGTTGCACGTTGTTTTGTAGCAATGTCTGTATTATATGGACTGTGTTAAAAGTGAAAACATATGTTAGTTTCTCTGCAGACATTCAACATGTGGGGGAAGAAGGAACAATGCACCGAGTAAACAACGTTAAATTGAGTCGCTGTGAACCAGTTTCAAATGAATGCTCTGGAGATGCGCTATACTGGTTTACATTAAATATGTGCATATATGGTCGTTTATTTTAATAAAGTACGTGTTTTTAAGATCGACCTGCTCCTCTTCCATATTTCCATGCGTTGTTGGTCCCCAGATTGCCCGCATTTCACTGACAATGGTTTGGAAATTAAGCCAGTGTTCCGCCTCCTGCCCAAGAAACAACAAGCACTGGCGTTGCCAATAGGTCTCGCAGTAGGAAATTTGGAGCTATTACAATTGCAAATAACAATGCCTTTTATTTTTGTTTTCTTTTTTAAAAATTAAAGGGCTTTGTCATTTACAAAACCAATAGCTCCAACTTTCCTACTGCGAGACCTATTGGCAACGCCAGTGATTGTTTTAGTTTTCTGGCAACTGCCTCTATTTAACTTTCTTGATAAAAAACAACCAGCAGAGGTCAGTAAATTGCCAGAATTGCTTTTTGCTGAGAGACTTTTTTTTTAGTTTTCTGGCAACTGCCTCTATTCAACTTTCTTGATAGAAAAAGACCAGTAGAGGTCAGTAAAATACCAGAATAAATTTATCATTCTCTAGATTCTAGTCCATTAAAATTGTCTTCCACGAGCATCTGTAGACAATAATATTTTTCTCAAATCTTGTATTTTCAGTGATATGACCACTGTAGGTCCTAATTTTATATTAAAACAGAGCTTTGGACTATACCATTTCCTCTACTGCAGCCAATGATTTCCGGGTGTGGAGCCAGATCCCTGCATCCTTTGGGGGCTGTCTTTTTAGGTCTCGCCTAGGCAGCGCGCATGTGCTGCTCTAGGAGATGACCTTTTTAAATCGGCCAGCTCTTTTCAAGCATTAGTGCTTGTGCTGGCATCCCCATTGCGGGAGCGAGCAGCGGCATGCGTGCTAATTGAAAAGATGGCCCGCACCAGTCTGTGTCTCCGCTTGTCTCTCTCTTATTTTCCCAATCTATCACTATCCCTCCGTTTCTCTCTCTCCCCTGCAGCCCTTGCTTCCCTTTGTCGCTCTCCGCCATCTTCGCACTTTCTTCCTCTCTCTCTCTGGTTGGCTGTCTCTTTTTAGGTTTCTTTCTGTTTGCCTCCCAGCGCCGCTTGTTCATCCGCACTCTCTTTTTTTAGGTTTCTTTCTGTTTGCCTCTCATCGACGAACGTCCGTCTGCCCTCTCTCTTTTTCATCCTTTGCTTAGATGCTCCCCTGGGCACGTCTTTCTAAGTCTGTGTCTCTGCCCGTCTCTCTCGTTTTCCCACTCTTTCACTCTCCCTTCGTCTCTCCGACTCACTCTCTACCCCTGCAGCCCTCGCATCCCTTTGTCGCTCTCTGTCATCCTCGCACTTTCTCCCTCTCTCTATCTCGTTGGCTGTCTCTTTTTAGGTTTCTTTCTGTTTGCCTCCCAGCGCCGCTTGTTCATCCGCACTCTCTTTTTTTTAGGTTTCTTTCTGTTTGCCTCTCATCGCCGCACGTCCGTCCGCCCTCTCTCTTTTTCATCCTTTGCTTAGATGCTCCCCTGGGCACGTCTTTCTAAGTCTGTGTCTCCGCCCGTCTCTCTCGATTTCCCACTCTTTCACTCTCCCTTCGTCTCTCCGATTCACTCTCTACCCCTGCAGCCCTCGCATCCCTTTGTTGCTCTCTGTCATCCTCGCACTTTCTTCCTCTCTCTCTGTCATTGGCTGTCTCTGCAACTCTCTGTTTGTGACTTTCAGATGCTGCATCCAAGTGTTTGCTTGTCCTTTTATTGCCGTTCTGATGTTATATATTTCAATGTAACCCCGTCTTTCTTGTTCTTGCTCTCTCTCTCTCTCTCTCTCTCTCTCTGTTTGAGTATCCCTGTCCGATCCAGTCTCTATCTCCCTCTCCCTCGCTGTCTCCCTCTTTCGTTGACTGTCTCTGTAGCTGTCTGACTATATCTCTCCCCATGCCTATTGACTCTACTGTTACTCCTTCTGACGCTCTCCTGACCTGTGAGTCTGTGTGTATGTTTTGTGTGTGTATTCTTGTCTCGCAGCATTTCAAGGCGCATTCCTTTCTATCTTTCTTTAGATGTATTTCTATTTCTCTCTCTCTCTTACTCTTTTTCACTCTCTATCTTCCAAAATCTCTTTCTCCCTCTTTCTATGTCTCTGACTTCGTGACTTCCTGGCTGTTCTCGGACATATTTCGCCTTCAACTGTTGATCTGTTTGCATATTTCGGGTCAAATGAGCTTCGACTCGGTGATGGGCGCGATATAAATGACAGCGCTCAACCCCTTACTCAAAGTTTCTTTATTTACATTCGCTCTGTCTCTTGTTAACTCTCATCGCGCACTCACTACCTACTTCTCGTTTGCAGTGTCTCTTTTTCCCTCTGCCATTTCGCACTTACACTCTTTCTTCTCTCTGTCATTGTTTACTGGTCTTCCTCTATTGCTTTATTCCAAAGGATCTGTCTCTATGCCCTTCCCTTCGTCGCTTTCTGACTTTTCCTTTGTACAGGTCTATGCCTACCTTCGTTCCCTGTTTGTCTGTGTCTCTTCCTATTGCCACCCCTTCCCCGCGTCACCCTTGCACCTCTATTTGTCATTCTTTAACCTTCCCGCCTCGTTTTGATCTCATCTTCTCACTCCATTCATCTCTACTCCTTTTTTGTGTGTCGGATTCACCTGTTACCTCTATCTCAGTGGCACTCTCTTGGTCTCTTTTCTTTTTCTGTACCTCTGTCGCTGCACTTTCTTTGTCTCTCTCAGTTCTTCCCAACCTCTTTCACCTCAAGAATGTATGGTACTCTAACTCGGCGGCACTTTCTTTTTCTCTTCAATTTTACTACTCTGTCTGTCTCTTTCTTTCTCCCCCCTCGCTTCTTCTTTACCTCCTGACTATCTGTCTCTTTCTCACTCCACATGACTCTGCGAGAATCTCCTTTCTCTACATCTCTCCTGTTGCCTCTCTTTCTATGTGGCTGACGGTCACACTTGCTCACTCACTGTCCCGTACATGCCTTTCTGTGTCCCCCTCACTGTCTCTTAACTGACCTGCTCTCCCTTCTCCGTCGGTTGATCTTTTTTGCACCTCTAGGAATGTGGCCATTCTTGTTTATTATAACTTTTCAACATGCTGCACAGCAGCCACGCTGCTTTACTATATAGCTTAAAAACAAATGCCAAGCCAAAACCTCTGGCTAAGCACTTATAAGGTCCCAAAGGAGAGACCTATTGGCTATGCCAATGCCTGTTGTAAGTTGTCTCTGGACAGACTGGAGAGATGGAAGAACAGGGTCTCGGAGAACTGGAGAGGGGCCAGGGGGCCTCGTGACGGCAGGGCCTCCCAGGAGATGAACTCCATGGTGGCGGGGTAGAACACAGGGCGCCGGAGAAGGCGCACGGTCTGGAGAGAAGGGATGGCCATACCCCTGAAATCAAGGGACTTCCAGAAGGCACGCGGTCTGGGGAGAAGGGATGGCAGGACCACTGGAATCAAGGGACTTCCAGAAGGCATGCGGTCTGGGAGAGGACAGTCAAGTCAAGTCAAGTCAAAAAGATTTATATAGCGCGCTACATACCCAGAGGGTCTCAAGGCGCTTATGGAGGGGTGGGGAATTACTTGTCGAATATCCAAGTTTTAAGTTGCTTTCTGAATGCTAGGTGGTTCTGAGTAAGGCGAAGGTGAGTGGGAAGGGAGTTCCAAGTTTTAGCTGCCAGGTAGGAGAAGGATCTGCCTCCCATGGTTGTTTTGTTGATGCGAGGTACAGTGGCAAGAGCTTGGTTGGAGGAATGTAGCTGACGGGAGGGGGTGTAGAAGGACAGTCGTGTGTTGAGGCATTCAGGTCCAAGTTCGTAGAGTGCTTTGTGTGCGTGGGTTAGGAGGCGGAAAGTAATCCTCTTATTTACGGGGAGCCAGTGGAGGGTTTTTAGATGACCAGAGATGTGTTCTTTACGCGGGATGTCTAGTATGAGCCTGGCAGAGGCGTTCTGGATGCGTTGGAGTTTTTTCTGGAGTTTTGCGGTGGTACCGGCGTAGAGGGTGTTTCCGTAGTCCAGGCGGCTAGTGACCAGTGCGTGGGTGACCGTTTTACGAGTTTCGGTGGGGATCCATCGAAATGCTTTTTTGAGCATGCGAAGAATGTTGAAACAAGACGAAGAAACGGCGTTGACTTGTCTGGTCATCGAGAGTGAGGAGTCCAGGATGATGCCCAGGTTCCGTGCGTGGTCTGTCGGGATGGGTGCCTTTCCAAGGGCCTCTGGCCACCAAGAGTCATCCCAGGCGGAGGGGGAGGTGCCTAAGATGAGGACTTCTGTTTTGTCGGAGTTCAGTTTCAGACGGCTGTGCTTCATCCACTCGGCTACTTCTTTCATTCCTTCGTGTAAGTTGGTTTTGGCGGTGTTAGTGTCTTTGGTGAGTGAGAGGATCAGTTGAGTGTCGTCAGCGTAGGAGATGATGTTGAGGTTGTGTTGGCGAACGATGGTCGCAAGGGGGCTCATGTATACGTTGAAGAGGGTGGGGCTGAGAGAAGATCCTTGTGGCACGCCACAAATGACTTCAGTGGACTCTGACTTGAATGGTGGGAGGCAGACTCTCTGGGTTCTTCCGGTGAGGAACGAAGTGATCCATTCCAGTGCTTTTCCTTGGATTCCGACGTTTCTGAGGCGCTGTAGAAGGGTGCTATGACAGACTGTGTCGAAGGCTGCGGAGAGGTCGAGGAGGATGAGGGCGACTGTGTCTCCGTTGTCCAGTAGAGATCGAATGTCGTCAGTTGCAGCGATGAGAGCGGTCTCAGTGCTGTGTTTGGCTCGGAAGCCGGACTGTGAGGAGTCGAGGGATTTGTTGGTTTCGAGGAATGCGGCGAGCTGGTTGTTGACCGCTTTCTCGATGACTTTGGCAGGGAATGGAAGGAGTGAGATAGGGCGGTAGTTTTTGAGTTCGGTGGGGTCAGCTGTGGGTTTCTTCAGAAGGGCGCTGAGTTCGGCATGTTTCCAGCTTTCCGGGAAGAATGCGGAGTTGAGGGAGCAGTTGATGACGTCTCGGAGGTGCGGTGCTATAATGGAGTCTGCTTTGTTAAAGATGTGGTGAGGGCATGGGTCTGTGGGGGATCCTGAGTGGATAGAGTTCATCAGACGGATGGTGTCCTCAGTGGAGATAGGCTTCCAGTCGTTGAGGATGTTCAGGAGGGGTGGGGGTCCTGAAGGGGGTTGGGAGGGTTGGTCTTCGGGTCGGTTGTCGAAGCTGTTGTGGATGTCTGCAATTTTGTTGTGGAAGAATGAGGCTAGGGAGTCGCAGAGGGCTTGTGAGGGGGTGATGTCGTTGGAGTTGGCCGAGGGGTTGGTAAATTCCTTGACGATGTTGAATAATTCCTTACTGTTGTGGGCGTTGTTATCTAGTCTGTCCTTGAAGGCGGCTTTTTTGGCGGTCCGGATCAGTTGGTGGTGTATGCGGGTGGCGTTTTTAAAGGTGTCCTTGGTGCTGGTGGTTGGGTCTTTTTTCCAGGCCTTCTCAAGGGAGCGGCAGAGTTTCTTGGATTTCTTAAGATCATCGTTAAACCAGGAGGCCTTCTTGCTACCTAGTTTGATTTGTCGTTTTTTCAGTGGTGCTAAGATGTCGGCGCTGTTGGATAACCATTGTGTGAGGTTGGTGGCTGCTTGGTCTGGGTTTGAAGAGTGGGATGGGGGGTTTAGAAGAAGCGATGAGGAGATCTGGTCGATGGTGATTTTGTTCCAGTTTCTTTGCAGAGTGGGTTGGGGGTGGTTGTTGGAAGTGGGTTTGTTGTAGGTGAAGTGAACGCAGCTGTGGTCAGTCCAAAGGAGAGCTGTGGTGTGGCTGAAGGAGACATGGTTGCTGGATGTGAAGATAGGGTCGAGTGTGTGACCTGCGATGTGGGTGGAGGTGGTGACAAGTTGTTTAAGTCCGAGGTTGGCGAGATTGTCCAAAAGAGTGGTGGTGTTGCGGTCGTTGTTTTTTTCAAGGTGAAAGTTGAGGTCGCCCAAAAGGATGTAATCCTCGGAGGGGAGCGCGTGTGGAGTGATGAAGTCCGTGATGTCTTCACTAAACTTTGCGCGGGTCCTGGTGGCCTGTAAAGGAGGGTGCCTCTGAGTGTGGTTTTGGGGTCGATGTGGATCTGGAAGTGAAGGTGTTCAGAGTTGGCGAGGTTGACGTCTGAACTGGTAGAGATGCGGATGGATTTCTTATGGACGATAGCGATACCTCCTCCTGTGTGGCCGGTACGGTCCTTGCGTATGATCTTATAGTCTTCTGGGATGGCAATGGTGATGTCTGGGGCAGAAGAGGCGTTCATCCATGTTTCTGTTAGGAAGGCGACGTCCGGAGAGATGGTGTCTAGTAGATTCTAGAGGTCAATGGCGTGCCTGTGGACCGATCGGTGTTGAGCAAGATGCATTGTAGGTGGTTGGGGTCGGATATCTGTTGTGTGACCGTAGGGGAGTTGTTGTCGGTGCCGTTGAATTTGCAGGAGTTGCATGAGAAAGGTCCGTGGGTGTGTCCAGGAGCGGCTTGGACGCAGTTGGGGGAGCGGCTGGGGTTAAGGGCTAGGAGGGTGGTGGCATCGTAAGTAATGCGGGAGGGGAGGGCATTGCGAGGTCCAGGGGGTCTGGCGCTGGGCGCGGTCCAGGCGCGGACGGGCGTAGACGGGCTTACCTTTGGCGCACCTTCGGCGCGACTGGGGCGCGATCGCTGCGCGTGACCGCTGCACGGAAGGTCATCTGTCATAAATGGATGGTGGAAAGGGGGAGGGGCGAGGGCGGTTCAGCTGGGAGGCAGGGCGGGCTCACGAGGACGCAGACCGAGGACAACAACCAAATAAACAAGATGGCAGTGGGGGGAGGGCAGAGCACAGCGCCGGGGGTAAACGCGCACTAAAGTTGATTTAATGGCCAGGAAGGATGCGATGCAGGGCGCGCTACGAAATTCGTTTTATTTATTAAATTGTTTACTTACCTTCCATTATCCATACTCCAGATTTTAGCACCCCCCACCCTGCCCCTCCCCCGCCCCACCTCTCCGCCCCACCGACACTCCCTCCACGGGCCGTAGCTGGATGACAGGGCCTTCCGGAGATTCGGGGTCTGGAGAGAGAGATGACAGGGCCTTCCAGAGGTTCAGGGTTTGGAGAGAGAGATAACAGCGCCTTCCGTAGGTTTGGGATCTGGAGAGAGGGATGACAGGGCCAACCATAGGTTCAGAGTCTGGAGAGAGAAGATGACAGGGCCTTTCAGAGGTTTGGGGTCTGGCGATAGGGGATGACAAGGTTTCCAGAGGTTCAGGGTCTGGAGAGAGGGATGAAAGAGCCTTCCAGACGGCACAGGGTCTGGGGAGAGGGGATGACAGGGCCTTCCAGAAGGCACAGGGTCTGGAGAGAGGGGATGACAGAGCCTTCCAGAGATTCGGCGTCTGGAGAGAGGGGATGGCAGGGCCTCCAGAAGGCACAGGTTCTGGAGAGAGGGAATGACAGGGCCTTTCAGAGGTTCAGGTCTGGAGAGGAGAGATGACAGAGTCTTCCAGAGATTAGGGGTCTGGAGAAAATGATGACAGTGCCTTCCAGAGGTTCAGGGTCTGGAGAGAGGTATGACAGGGTCTTGCAGAAGGCACAGGGTCTTGAGAGAGGGGATGACAGGGCCATCCAGAAGGCAGATGGTCTGGAGAGAGAGATGGCAGGGCCTTCTAGAGGTTCAGGGTCTGTTGAGAAGGGGTGACAGCGCCTTTCAGAGGTTCAGGGTCTGGAGAGGGGGATGACTGGGCCTTCCAGAAGGCACAGGGTCTGGAAGAGGGGATGACAGTGCTTTCCAGAGGTTTGGGGTCTGGAGAGAGGGGAGGACATGGCCTTCCAGAGGTTTGGGGTCTGGAGAGAGGGGATGACAGGGCATTCTGGAGATTCGGGGTCTGGAGAGAGGGGATGACAGGGCGTTCCGGAGGTTCAGGGTCTGGAGAGATGGGGTGACAGGGCCTTCCAGAAGGCATAGAGTCTGGAGAGAGGGGATGACAGTGCCTTCCAGAGGTTTGGGGTCTGGAGACAAGGGATGACAGAGACTTCCAGAGGTTCAGGGTCTGGAGAGTGGGGATGACAGGGCCTTTTAGAGGTTCAGGGTCTGGAGAGAGGGGATGACAGGGCCTTCCAGAAGGCACAGGGTCTGGAGAGAGGGGATGACAGGGCCTTTCAGAATGCACAGGGTCTGGAGAGAGGGGATGACAGAGCCTTCCAGAGATTCGGCGTCTGGAGAGAGGGGATGACAGAGCCTTCCAGAGATTCGGCGTCGGAGAGAGGGGATGGCAGGGCCTCCAGAAGGCACAGGTTCTGGAGAGAGGGAATGACAGGGCCTTTCAGAGGTTCAGGTCTGGAGAGGAGAGATGACAGAGTCTTCCAGAGATTAGGGGTCTGGAGAAAATGATGACAGTGCCTTCCAGAGGTTCAGGGTCTGGAGAGAGGTATGACAGGGTCTTGCAGAAGGCACAGGGTCTGGAGAGAGGGGATGACAGGGCCATCCAGAAGGCAGATGGTCTGGAGAGAGAGATGGCAGGGCCTTCTAGAGGTTCAGGGTCTGTTGAGAAGGGGTGACAGCGCCTTTCAGAGGTTCAGGGTCTGGAGAGGGGGATGACTGGGCCTTCCAGAAGGCACAGGGTCTGGAAGAGGGGATGACAGTGCTTTCCAGAGGTTTGGGGTCTGGAGAGAGGGGAGGACATGGCCTTCCAGAGGTTTGGGGTCTGGAGAGAGGGGATGACAGGGCATTCTGGAGATTCGGGGTCTGGAGAGAGGAGCTGGCAGGGCCTTCGGAGGTTCAGGGTCTGGAGAGAGGGGATGGCAGCGCCTTCCAGAGGTGCACGGTCTAGAGAGAGGGATGACAGGACCTTCCAGAAGGTACAGGGTCTAGAGAGAGAAATGGCAGGGCCTTCCAGAGGTTATGGGTCTGGAGAGGGATGACAGAACATTCCAGAGGTTCAGGGTTTGGAGAGAGAGATGACAGCACCTTCTGTAGGTTTGGGGTCTGGAGAGAGGGATGACAGGGCCAACCATAGGTTTAGGGTCCGGAGGGAGAAGATGACAGGGCCTTCCAGAGGTTTGGGGTCTGGCGATAAGGGATGGCAAGGCTTCCAGAAGTTCAGGGTCTGGAGAGAGATATGACAGGGTCTTGCAGAGGGCACAGGGTCTGGAGAGAGGGGATGACAGGGCCATCCAGAAGGCACAGGGTCTGGAGAGAGAGATGACGGGGCCTTCCAGAAGGCAGATGGTCTGGAGAGAGAGATGGCAGGGCCTTCTAGAGGTTCAGGGTCTGTTGAAAAGGGGTGACAGCGCCTTTCAGAGGTTTAGGGTCTGGAGAGGAGGATGACTGGGCCTTCCAGAAGGCACAGGGTCTGGAAGATGGGATGACAGTGCTTTCCAGAGGTTTGGGGTCTGGAGAGAGGGGAGGACATAGCCTTCCAGAGGTTTAGGGTCTGGAGAGAGGGATGACAGCACCTTCCAGAGGTTCAGGGTCTGGAGAGAGAGATGACAGCGCCTTCCAGATGTTTGGAGTCTGGAGAGAGGGGTTGACAGGGCCTTCCAGAAGGGACAGGGTCTGGGGAGAGGGAATGACAGGGCTTTTCAGAGGTTCAGGGTCTTTAGAGAGGGGTTGACAGGGCCTTCCAGAAGGCATAGGTTCTGGAGAGAGGGGATGACAGTGCCTTCCAGAGGTTTGGGGTCTGGAGAGAGTGGATGACAGGGCATTCCGGAGATTCGGGGTCTGGAGAGAGGGGATGACAGGGCGTTCCGGAGGTTCAGGGTCTGGAGATAGGGGGTGACAGGGCCTTCCAGAAGGCATAGAGTCTGGAGAGAGGGGATGACAGTGCCTTCCAGAGGTTTGGGGTCTGGAGACAAGGGATGACAGGGACTTCCAGAGGTTCAGGGTCTGGAGAGTGGGGATGACAGGGCCTTTTAGAGGTTCAGGGTCTGGAGAGAGGGATAACAGGGCCTTCCTGAAGGAACAGGATCTGGAGAGAGGGGATGACAGGGGTTTCCAAAGGTTCGGGGTTTGGAGGGAGGGATGACAGGGCCTCCCAAAGATTTGGGGTCTGGAGAGAGGAGATGGCAGGGCCTTCGGAGGTTCAGGGTCTGGAGAGAGGGGATGGCAGCGCCTTCCAGAGGTTCACGGTCTAGAGAGAGGGATAACAGGACCTTCCAGAGGCACAGGGTCTAGAGAGAGGAATGGCAGGGCCTTCCAGAGGTTATGGGTCTGGAGAGGGATGACAGAACATTCCAGAGGTTCAGGGTTTGGAGAGAGAGCTGACAGCACCTTCCGTAGGTTTGGGGTCTGGAGAGAGGGATGACAGGGCCAACCATAGGTTCAAGGTCTGGAGAGAGAAGATGACAGGGCCTTCCAGAGGTTTGGGGTCTGGCGATAGGGGATGACAAGGTTTCAAGAGGTTCAGGGTCTGGAGAGAGGGATGAAGGAGCCTTCCAGACGGCACAGGGTCTGGGGAGAGGGGATGACAGGGCTTTTCAGAGGTTCAGGGTCTGGAGAGAGGGGATGACAGGGCCTTACAGAAGGCACAGGGTCTGGAGAGAGGGGATGAAAGGGCCTTACAGAAGGCACAGGGTCTGGAAGAGGGGATGACAGTGCTTTCCAGAGGTTTGGGGTCTGGAGATAGGGGAGGACATGGCCTTCCAGAGGTTTAGGGTCTGGAGAGAGGGATGACAGCGCCTTCCAGAGGTTCAGGGTCTGGAGAGAGGGATGACAGCGCCTTCCAGAGGTTTGGAGTCTGGAGAGAGGGGATGACAGGGCCTTCCAGAAGGGACAGGGTATGGGGAGAGGGAATGACAGGGCTTTTCAGAGGATCAGGGTCTTTAGAGAGGGGGTGGCAGGGCCTTCCAGAAGGCATAGGTTCTGGAGAGAGGGGATGACAGTGCCTTCCGGAGGTTTGGGGTCTGGAGAGAAAGGATGACAGGGCCTTCCGGAGATTCTGGGTCTTTAGAGAGGGGATGACAGGGCGTTCTGGAGGTTCAGGGTCTGGAGAGAGGGGGTGACAGGGCCTTCCAGAAGGCATAGAGTCTGGAGAGAAGGGATGACAGTGCCTTCCAGAGGTTTTTTTTTTTTTTTTGAAAACCTTTATGTATAAACAGGGTGCACACAGCTATTCAGCCGAACATCCCGGAGGCACGGCAGCAGGATTAGAGACCAGAACTTTTTCAGTACACACAAATCTTTGCACAGGATGAATGAGGTTAATTTTACATTTTATAACAGGATATTTACCGTTAGAAGGAATGAATTGCAATATAATAACAAAAAAGAGCAGAAAACGAGAAAGAAAGGAGGGATCAGTCACAGAATCTAGATCATAGAAAACAATCGGGCGTGTGAGCAAGCAAATCCAACATATCTATCGGCATCTTTGAGGTGGGCAATCAGTATACGCATGCAAGCAAACACTAAGCACACCAGGCTATTGCCCGTACATGGAGAGGCATAACGAGGAACACTTATAAGCGAAACCCACGGTCCACCGTCGAGAATTCAAAATCAGGTAATTTACTGTACCGATCCCAGAACCCAGAACCCAGAAAGAAGAAAAAGGAGCAGACTATCCAGTTAAACTAATGAAGAAAAAGAAGGCCATAGAAACAAGAAACAAACAATAATACCCCGTCCCCCCCCCACCCTGCACCTCTGCAGATGGCTACGGCCTACCCCCCTAGCAGCGTGCCTATCGCCCAGCTTCCAAAAACCCGAAATATAGCAAGAAAAGGGAAATATATAAAGATAGAAAAAGGAAAAAATAAGAAAAGGAAAAAAGACGGAGGAGGAGAAAAATCACATTTGCCCTCGGTCCCCTTACCCCCCCTCTGCGACGCACAGCCCCAGTCCTAAGCTTAGCAATTATATAAGCAAGTTATTGAAAATAAAACCCAGGGAAGGCGTCCAACACCGCCCCACCACCCGTAAGCAACAAAATGGCGGATCCCCCGAACTTCACGCACCCCTACAGTCGAGATCTACAGCAGTCTCACCCTTGACCCCTTCGAATGTTCACAGTAAGTTCAGCCAACTGCACCAGCACGTATCCTGGAAAAATCAAAGTCCCAGCCAGTCTGTGAACCTGCATAAGGAGTCCGATCAAGCACCTGAGTCCGTCACGATCCACCGCCGCCATGACACTTGCCGTCTTCCAGCCAAAATACGACCATGTTGATCTCAAACTCTGGGCAAAGTCAAAACAATTGAGTAATGTTCGCAGCATCCGCCGGGTCGTATTAGCCGTAGGCTCAGGAGAAGAGAAAATCAGAAACAAGTCAGTGGACAGATGCGCCGATAATGGCGGGCGTCTCTCCGGGACAACAGGTCCACTAGCACATTGTGTTCCAGGGGACAATTGCGAGGCTGCGACATGAAGGGAGTCTCGATTCGTAGGTACCGGGAATAGCGTAGTCAAAACAGCCAGCTTAGGGGCACCAGGCAGGTCAGGGTCCTTGCACGATCGGGCAGTTTCGATGACATCCGCGATCGTCTTCTGGAGGGTAGAGGCCATGAAGGATCGTAGCTCCCTAATGGCGGCCATCACGGTCCTCAAAGACGGCTCTTTATTACCCCGTACCGCCTCCACACAGTCAGCTCCAGACATTTGAATTCAGAGCACCCGATTCTCCCGGGGACCATAGTGCGGGTCGGGCAGGCGGGGATTGGAGGCGCACTTCTGAGCGGGCCTCTCGGGCGGCGGCACCAATCCGGCGAGGTGGCCAACCGCCGGGAAGGGGACCCCCGACCCCTCAGCCACCTTCAGGATACGTACACCTCCGTAGTGTGTACAGGACCGCAGGCACCTCACCAATATAGGGTTAGGAAACACTCCAGGTTAATCGTCCGGACCGCGTCTGAGGCACCCAGCCGCCGCTGTTGCACTGTAACCCGGCTGGGTCATTAATTGAGGTCCCGGCTTACAGGCGACTCTAGGCCAAGATCTTTCACACAACACAACTCTGCCAATCAGAGTGGGAAAGTTCTCGGGACCACACCGCCAGTGTCAGCAAAGATTACCCCGCACGGGGGTGAGGCGCAAAAGCAGGATATATTTGAGAATCTTCAAGCGACAGGCGGAGGTCATCGGAGCCGAGAGCTTATGCGGCCATCTTCGTTCGTCGCTAGGCTCCTCCCCCCGCCTTCCAGAGGTTTGGGGTCTGGAGAGTGGGGATGACAGGGCCTTTTAAAGGTTCAGGGTCTGGAGAGAGGGATAACAGGGCCTTCCAGAAGGCACATGGTCTAGAGAGAGGGGATGACAGGGGTTTCCAAAGGTTCGGGTTTGGAGAGAGGGATGGAAGGGCCTCCCAAAGGTTTGGGGTCTGGAGAGAGGTGATGTCAGGGCCTTCGGAGGTTCAGGGTCTGGAGAGAGGGGATGGCAGCGCCTTCCAGAGGTTCAGGGTCTAGAGAGAGGGATGACACGACCTTCCAGAAGGCACAGAGTGTAGAGAGAGGAATGGCAGGGCCTTCCAGAGGTTATGGGTCTGGAGAGGGATGACAGAACATTCCAGAGGTTCAGGGTTTGGAGAGAGAGATGACAGTGCCTTCCGTAGGTTTGGCGTCTGGAGAGAGGGATGACAGGGCCAACCATAGGTTCAGAGTCTGGAGAGAGAAGATGACAGGGCCTTCCAGATGTTTGAGGTCTGGCGATAGGGGATGACAAGGTTTCCAGAGGTGCAGGGTCTGGAGAGAGGGATGAAAGAGCCTTCCAGACGGCACAGGGTCTGGGGAGAGGGGATGACAGGGCTTTTCAGAGGTTCAGGGTCCGGAGAGAGGGGGTGACAGGGCCTTCCAGAAGGCACAGGGTCTGGAGAGAGGGGATGACAGGGCCTTCCAGAAGGCACAGGGTCTGGAGAGAGGGGATGACAGGGCCTGGCAGAGGATTAGGGTCTGTAGAGAGGAGTGGCAGGGCCTTCCAGAAGGCACAGGGTCTGGAGAGAGGGGATAACAGGGCCTTTCAGAATGCACAGGGTCTGGAGAGAGGGGATGCCAGAGCCTTCCAGAGATTTGGCGTCTGGAGAGAGGGGATGACAGGGCCTGCCAGAGGTTCTTGTTCTTTAGAGAGGGATAACAGGGCCTTTCAGAAGGCACAGGTTCTGGAAAGAGGGAATGACAGGGCCTTCCAGAGGTTTGGGGTCTGGAGAAAGGGGATGACAGGGCCTATCAGAGGTTCAGGTCTTGAGAGGGGAGATGACAGAGTCTTCCAGAGATTCGGGGTCCGGAGAGAATGATGACAGTGCCTCCCTGAGGTTCAGTGTATGGAGAGAGGTATGACAGGGTCTTGCAGAAGGCACAGGGTCTGGAGAGAGGGGATGACAGGGCCTTCCAGAAGGCAGATGGTCTGGAGAGAGAGATGACAGGGCCTTCTAGAGGTTCAGGGTCTGTTGAGAAGTGGTGACAGTGCCTTTCAAAGGTTCAGGGTCTGGAGAGAGGGATGACTGGGCCTTCCAGAAGGCACATGGTCTGGAAGAGGGGATGACAGTGCTTTCCAGAGGTTTGGGGTCTGGAGAGAGGGGAGGAGATGGCCTTCCAGAGGTTTAGGGTCTGGAGAGAGGGATGACAGCGCCTTCCAGAGGTCCATGGTCTGGAAAGAGAGATGACAGCGCCTTCCAAAGGTATGGAGTCTGGAGGGAGGGGATGACAGGATCTTCCAGAAGGGACAGGGTCTGGGGAGAGAGAATGAAAGGGCTTTTCAGAGGTTCAGGGTCTTTAGAGAGGGGGTGACAGGGCCTTCCAGAAGGTATAGGTTCTGGAGAGAGGGGATGACAGTGCCTTCCAGACGTTTGGGGTCTGGAGAGAGGGGATGACAGGGCCTTCCGGAGAATCGGGGTCTTGAGAGAGGGGATGACAGGGCGTTCCGGAGGTTCAGGGTCTGGGAAGAGGGGATGACAGTGCCTTCCAGAGGTTTGGGGTCTGAAGAGAGGGAAAGACAGGGCCTTCCAGAAGTTCCTGGTCTGGAGAGAGGGTGTGACAGAACATTCCAGAGGTTCAGGGTTTTGAAAGAGAGATGACAGCGCCTTCCAGATGTTTTGAGTCTGCAGGGATGAAAGAGCCTTGCAGAAGGCACAGGGTCTGGGGAGAGGGGGTGACAGGGCTTTTCAGAGGTTCAGAGTCTGGAGAGGGGGGATGACAGGGCCTTCCAGAAGGCACAGGGTCTGGAGAGAGGGGATGACAGGGCCTTCCAGAGATTCAGCGTCTGGAGAGAGGGGATGACAGGGCCTGCCAGAGGTTCTTGGTCTTTAGAGAGGGATAACAGGGCCTTCCAGAAGGCAGAGGTTCTTGAGGGAAGGAATGACAGGGCCTTCCAGAGGTTTGGGGTCTGGAGAGAAGGGATGAAAGGGCCTTTCAGAGGTTCAGGTCTGGAGAGAGGGGTGACAGGCCCTTCCAGAAGGCATAGAGTCTGGAGAGAGGGGATGACAGTGCCTTCCAGAGGGTTGGGGTCTGGAGACAGGGGATGACAGGGCCTTCCAGAGGTTCAAGTTCTGGTGAGTGGGGATGACAGGGCCTTTTAGAGGTTCAGGGTCTGGAGGGAGGGATAACAGGGCCTTCCAGAAGACACAGGGTCTGGAGAGAGGGGATGACAGGGTTTCCAAAGGTTCAGGGTTTGGAGAGAGGGATGACAGGGCCTCCCAAAGGTTTGGGGTCTGGAGAGAGGAGATGGCGGGCCTTTCGAGGTTCTCTGTCTGGAGAGAGGGGATCGCAGCGCCTTCCAGAGGTTCAGGGTCTAGAGAGCGGGATGAAAGGACCTTCCAGAAGGCACAGGGTCTACAGAGAGGAATGGCAGGGCCTTCCAGAGGTTATGGGTCTGGAGAGGGATGACAGAACATTCCAGAGGTTCAGGGTTTGGAGAGAGAGATGACAGCGCCTTCCGTAGGTTTGGGATCTGGAGAGAGGGATGACAGGGCCAACCATAGGTTCAGGGTCTGGAGAGAGAAGATGACAGGGCCTTCCAGAGGTTTGGGGTCTGACGATAGGGGATGACAAGGTTTCCAGAGGTTCAGGGTCTGGAGAGAGGGATGAAAGAGCCTTCGAGATGGCACAGGGTCTGGGGAGAGGGGATGTCAGAGCTTTTCAGAAGTTCAGGGTCTGGAGAGAGGGGATGACAGGGCCTTCCAGAAGGCACAGGGTCTGGAGAGAGGGGATGAAAGGGCCATTCATAGGTTCAGGGTCTGGAGAGAGGGGATGACAGGGCCTGGCAGAGGTTTAGGTTCTGTAGAGAGGAATGACAGGGCCTTCCAGAAGGCACAGGGTCTGGAGAGAGGTGATGACAGGGCCTTTCAGAATGCATAGGGTCTGGAGAGAGGGGATGACAGAGCCTTCCAGAGATTTGGCGTCTGGAGAGAGGGGATGACAGGGCCTGGCAGAGGTTCTTGTTCTTTAGAGAGGGATAACAGGGCCTTCCAGAAGGCACAGGTTCTGGAGAGAGAGAATGACAGGGCCTTCCAGAGGTTTGGGGTCTGGAGAGAAGGGATGACAGGGCATTCTAGAGGTTCAGGTCTGGAGAGGGGAGATGACAGAGTCTTCCAGAGATTCGGGGTCTGGAGAGAATGATGACAGTGCCTTCCAGAGGTTCAGGGTCTGGAGAGAGGTACAACAGGGTCTTGCAGAAGGCACAGAGTCTGAAGAGAGGGGATGACAGGGCCATCCAGAAGGCACAGGGTCTGGAGAGAGAGATGACGGGGCCTTCCAGAAGGCAGATTGCCTGGAGAGAGAGATGACAGGGCCTTCTAGAGGTTCAGGGTCTGTTGAGAAGAGGTGTCAGTGCCTTTCAGAGGTTCAGGGTCTGGAGAGAGGGATCACTGGGCCTTCCAGAAGCACAGGGTCTGGAAGAGGGGATGACAGTGCTTTCCAGAGGTTTGGGGTCTGTAGAGAGGGGAGGACATGGCCTTTTAGAGGTTTAGGGTCTGGAGAGAGGGATGACAGCGCCTTCCAGAGGTTCAGGGTCTGTAGAGAGAGATGACAGCGCCTTCCAGAGGTTTGGAGTCTGGAGAGAGGGGATGACAGGGCCTTCCAGAAGGGACAGGGTCTGGGGAGAGGGAATGACAGGGCTTTTCAGAGGTTCAGGGTCTTTAGAGAGGGGGTGACAGGGCCTTCCAGAAGGCATAGGCTCTGGAGAGAGGAGATGACAGTGCCTTCCAGTGGTTTGGGGTCTGGAGAGAGGGGATGAAAGGGCATTCCGGAGATTCAGGGTCTGGAGAGAGGGGATGCCAGGGCGTTCCAGAGGTTCAGGGTCTGGGGAGAGGGGATGACAGGGCCTTCCAGACGTTCAGGGTCTAGCGAGAGGGGATGACAGGGCCTTCCAGAAGTTTGTGGTCTGGAGAGAGGGGGTGACAGAACATTCCAGAGGTTCAGGGTATGGAAAGAGAGATGGCAGCGCCTTCTGGAGGTTTTAGGTCTGCAGAGAGGGGATGAAAGAGCCTTGCAGAAGGCACAGGGTCTGGGGAGAGGGGGTGACTGGGCTTTTCAGAGGTTCAGAGTCTGGAGAGAGGGGATGACAGGGCCTTCCAGAAGGCACCAGGTCTGGAGAGAGGGGATGAAAGGGCCATTCAGAGGTTTAGGGTATGGAGAGAGGGGATGACTGGGCCTGGCAGAGGTTTGGGGTCTGTAGAGAGGGGATGACAGGGCCTTCCAGAAGGCACAGGGTCTGGAGAGAGGGGATGACAGGGCCTTCCAGAAGGCGCAGGGTCTGGAGAGAGGGGATGACAGGGCCTTCCAGAAGGCACCAGGTCTGGAGAGAGGGGATGAAAGGGCCATTCAGAGGTTTAGGGTCTGGAGAGAGGGGATGACTGGGCCTGGCAGAGGTTTGGGTCTGTAGAGAGGGGATGACAGGGCCTTCCAGAAGGCACAGGGTCTGGAGAGAGGGGATGACAGGGCCTTCCAGAAGGCGCAGGGTCTGGAGAGAGGGGATGACAGGGCCTTTCAGAATGCACAGAGTCTGGAGAGAGGGATGACAGAGCCTTCTAGAGATTCAGTGTCTTGAGAGAGGGGATGACAGGGCCTGCCAAAGTTCTTGGTCTTTAGAGAAGGATAACAGGGCCTTCCAGAAGGCACAGGTTCTGGAGAGAGGGAATGACAGGGCCTTCCAGAGATTTGGGGTCTGGAGAGAATGATGGCAGTGCCTTCCAGAGGTTCAGGGTCTGGAGAGAGGTATGACAGGGTCTTGCAGAAGGCACAGGGTCTGGAGAGAGGGGATGACAGGGCCATCCAGAAGGCACAGGGTCTGGAGAGAGAGATAACAAGGCCTTCCAGAAGGCAGAGGGCCTGGAGAGGGGATGACAGTGCCTTCCAGAAGAGACTGGGTCTGGGGAGAGTGGATGACAGTGCCTTCCAGAGTTTCAGGGTCTGGTGAGAGGGATGGCAGGGCCTTCCAGAGGTTCAGGGTCTGTTGAGAAGGGGTGACAGTGCCTTTCAGAGGTTAAGGGTCCGGAGAGAGGGATGACAGGGCCTTCCAGAAGGCATATGGTCTGGAAAAGGGGATGACAGTGCCTTCGGAGGTTTGGGGTCTGGAGATAGGGGAGGACATGGCCTTCCAGAGGTTCATGGTCTGGAGAGAGGAATTACAGCGCCTTACAGAGGTTCAGGGTCTGGAGAGAGAGATGACAGCACCTTCCAGAGGTTTGGAGTCTGGAGAGAGGGGATGAGAGGGCCTTCCAGAAGGGACTGGGTCTGGGGAGAGGGGATGACAGTGCCTTCCAGAGGTTCAGGGTCTGGAGAGAGAGGGATGGCAGGGCCTTCCAGAAGTTATGGGTCTGGAGAGAGAGATGACAGGGCCATCCAGAAGGCACAGGTTCTGGAGAGAGGGAATGACAGGGCCTTCCAGAGGTTTGAGGTCTAAAGAGACAAATGACAGGGCCATCCTGAAGGCACAGGATCTGGAGAGAGGGAATGACAGGGTCTACAGGGGTTTGGGGTCTGGAGAGAGGGGAAGACAGGGCCATCGAGAGGTTCGGGTCTTAATAAAAGGGATGACAGTCCCTTCCAGAGTTTCAGGGTTTGGAGAGAGGGATGACAGGGCCTTCCAGAGGCTCGGGGTCTTGAGAGAGGGGATGACAAGGCCTTCCAGAGGTTCAGGGACTGGAGATGGGAATTACAGGGCCTTCCAAGGGTTCTGGAGAGGGAGAGGGAGAGGGCCCCGGCTCCTGGAAGGAAGGGTCTTCCAGAGGCACGCGGTCTGGATGGGGGAGGACAGACAGGAAGACGCACGCTTCTCATGGCCTTGTATCTTGTCTCCAGGCATGACATGCTGCCCGAGGAACCATCCAGATATCTCGCATTTGGCTTCACTTGGCGGTCCTGTTCTCCTGCGATTATAAATGTAATCGCCTCCAGTCATGCCTCCCACCAGGGATCCTCCCCAATCCTAAAAATACTCCTTCTATCATCAGCCACCGGCCAGTTTTAAATAAAACTTTTGCTTCCTTGCAGGAAGTTGAACCCCCTTCAGTCTGAAAAAGGTTAATTGGAGCGATGACAAGTTTGCCTTTTCGCTGTCAGTCGAGAATTAACAATGTGAGATTGTACAGCTGTGGCTTCACAAAGCAGCGGTGGAGAGGAAAGGAGGTGGTGCGGGGGAGGGGGCAGCGTATGGGGGTTGGGGGGGGGGTTGTGGGGGGAGTTCAGAGAGGAAGAGGACCAATGGCAGACCTGTATTGAGTCCTAAAGCTGCAAAAAGCTGAAACACCACCAAGTGCCCTGATGTCTTGCATGCATTGTATTGTATTGTATTGTAATTGCATTTATATTCTCGCTTACTACCCCTGACGAGGCGTCAAAGCGCATTTTCAGCGAGTAGCACGCTACTCCGGGACCCATAGTGGAGTAGTGTTGAATTAGTATAGTGAAACATGCAAGTACATTTTAAATGGTGGATAGGTTATTCATTTATTTGGATTTGGAATGATAGCAGAAGGATAGAGGAAGAAAAAGGTTTGTATTTATATAGCGCTTGTTACCCCTGATGGGGTGCTGACGCATGCTATTTAGGAAGCCCATAAAGGATTAGTGGTGAATTAATATGGTGAAATATGAAGTAATTTCAGTGGTGGATATTACTCAGTTATTTGGAGTGAGAAGGATAGCGGAGGGATAAAAGAGGAAGAAAGGTTTGCATTTATATAGCACTTGTTACCCCTGATGGGTGTTGAAGCGCTTTTCTGGGGAGTAGCACGCCACTCCGGAACCCATAAAGGATTAGTGGTGAATTAGTATAGTTGAATATGAAATTTGAGAAGTGAACATGTTAGACTGTTAATTTTAATTAAAAAGGATAGTGGAGGGAAAAAAGAGTGAACTATGTTTTTTTTAGCAGTAGGAGGAGGTTTTTGGATGAGTAAAAAAGGAGTTTTGGAGGGGAGGAGTCAGAGGGAAGAGTTTAAAAAGATTTGTTTTAGGGGATCGGTATAGTAAAAGTGGTGTCAGATGATGCAAGGAGGGCTAGAGTAGGAGAGAGTCTAGAAAGGGTTATTTTGAGGATCATAGTAGTGGTTTGGGGTTTGGGATAAATGAGAGTGGATGTGGAGGATATATTGATAGATGTATAGGTTGAGAGCTAGGGTAGTGCATTTAGTGCATTGGAAAGAGTAGTAGAAAGATATTTGAGATGAGTCAGAAGGTTGGGCTAGAAGATATATTGAGAGAAGTATAGGCTGAGGAATAGGGTAGTGCATTGGAAATGCTAAATTAGAAGAAAATGACAAATATATAGATACATAAGCACCGTAAGTTTGTGGATGGTGTGGGCTGAGTATTGCTAAATGGGTTAATGGGCAGCATTTCTGGCTCTGGCCCTGGTCATTCTCGAACAGGCTCAAACAGGCAACTGCCCTTGTCCTCTCCCCCCTTAACAGGCTCAAACAGGCAACTGCCCTAGTCCTCTCCGCCCTTAGCCTCAACGCCCGGGCTGAGACGCCCAAACCTTGGATTTTTATAGCCCTAGTAATCTGGTGACCCCTTCAGCCAATTGGAACCCTAGCCCTAACACTATCCAATCACAACACTAGCCCTAAAATCTAGAACCAATAGGAGACCAGGACATTACAGCCAATCTTAACCCTAGTCCAAGCACCCAATCAGTTCAAAAACCCTGATCTCTACCTCCAATAGAGGCCCTAGCCCTACCAGTAGTCCCAACCCAAGTCCAAGCAACCAATGGGACAGGAAGCCTTAGTCCCTACTTCCAATAGAAAGCTCTCAAGATCCCCAAGTCGGCCCAAGTGAGGCCCTACTGGCACTTTTGCGCTGCCTGAATGTCACTTTTTAGACTTTCAAGTGGCGCAGTGTGCTACTGCAGATTTATAAGGCCACATAAAGCCACTTTTCGTGGCTTTTCATGGCCTTATAAATAGGTGTCCCTTTTCACACAGAAATATGTGCCCTTTTGGGACATTCCATGGTTGTTGCTGTGGTTGATCCTATGCAACACCCAATGAACCTGACACATTCCCTGACGCATCAGGATCTAACGCCACCCCTCTAACGCTAACCCAGGGGTGGCGTTTGGGAGGCGCAACGAAGAGAAATGAACAATTTCTCCTTGTGCTTTCCTTTTTAGGTCTCGTAGCGAACACAGCGCGTCAGCGCTGTGTCTCCGCTAGAGATCTTTTGTTAGCGAGTGTGCTTCCCAGGAGACAGTTTCGGCCGCGCGCATCCTTGGAGAGGATTTGAAACGGGAACGCGCGCTGTGGCCAGGCGCTGTCTCCTGGGAAGCGCAAGCACCACACACGCATGCGCATACACACACACAAGCGCCCATGCACGCACATACATACATACATACAGAGACACCCCCCCTGACACATACACACACGCGTGCGCGCACACACACACACACAAGTGCACCGAGGCCCCCCCTCCCCCTCCCCCGCCGTCACCGTCGCATACACACACGAGCATACACGCACACACACACACACAAGTGCACCAAGCCCCCCCAGCCTTTTGAAACTTACCTGGGCAATGTCGGGGACTCTTCTCTCAGCACGCGGCGCCCAACCTCCTGCTAGCGCGGCCCCGGGTCTCCACACCGCTCACAGGAGCCCCGGGCCGCGAGACGCATCGACTCCGCCTACCTCCTCTTCCGGTCTGGACGTGGCCCCACCCCCGTCACAGGCGACCGTGCCTGACTTCCGGGGCGGCCGCGGCGGACTTCCGGGGGCATTAACCTTTGGTGGCCGATTTCTCCCCAGCAAGGGATATGCAAATTCTCACCAGGGTAAGATCTCTCTGAGCTTCTGAGGTTGAAATCAAAAGTTCCGATTATCAACAGATTTATTCATTTGTGCATTTAATTTATGTCTGAGACGTTATTCAGCGCAGGCCAGGCTCTTGTCTACGCAGGAGGTGATGACGTCAGCCAACCGTAAAAGGGCACGAAACCTGGGCTAACATCACCATCAGTTTAATTCTCGGTGCTGTAGGCTAACTGCCCGTGTTACATTTCTATGACGCCCTTTGTGTTGAGTTGTCCATTTCACCACCGCCGGACTCCTGCACACACTCCTCCTTTCCCTCCCACCCTTCCACCCCGCGTATATCCACTTTTCGGTTGGGTTTCCTTTACGAGTTTCTGAAACAACAACATTTGATTGCGTTGTTGCTTCGTACCAATCAGAAGGCTGTTTAGCTGGATGAGCAGTGGGTTACTGGAAATGGCGGGAAAGACAAATACAAGGCGCACTTGTTCGCTTTTGCTACAGTAAGCTGGGGTGAGGGTAAACACCCTAGACATCCGCGGTGCATTCATTTTTGCTGGGAATTTTTCAGAGTCCCCCACAGGGTCAGGACCACTTACGAAGGGGTCCATAAATCACTCGCACTTGTGACAGAGCAGCGTCACATCTCACGCTCAGCGCTACATGTCTAACACCCTCCCCACAGCGCCGCGCATATGGCCGCTGCTGCCTCCCTTATGAACGAGCAAACGGGTCCTTTCATCTCGGGCAGTGAAATTCCAAGGGTTAGATAGACAGGCCCGTGAATGGTCCCTCCTTGTGAATGGTCCCTCCGTGACCCACACACAGTCAGTGAGTGAACCCGTCTGAAACGCCCACTCGCTGCTCCACAAACGTGGAAAATTTAGATTTCGTAGTAGTTCGCTTCCCAATTTTCCGGGTGCCTGTAGGCAAAACGAACAGACACGCGTGTCATAACATAATCTGACAAAGACAGGCAAACTCACGAGCCCCGGTATTTAATTTTGCTTTGCAGGGCTAGAGGGATATCTCCAAGTGGCAGTTGATGGGGCCAGGGTGGGGAGAGAGTTTTCAGGGGGCACAGCTCAATGTTTCTAGTTACAGAAAGTACACACATCTCGCACCCAGACACACATCACACACAAACATAGCCACGCACTGATACACACTCCCCCAATTCAATTCAAATGTTCCTGTAGTCTAATCTATGGCCACAGGCCAAGCACACTTATATACGTAGCACCACTGCCATACACACACGGACACCATCACTGCCATGCACACACGGACACCATCACTGCCATGCACACAGGGACACCACCACTGCCATACACATACACAGACACCACCACTGCCATACACACACAGACACCACCACTGCCATGCACACACGGACACCACCACTGCCATACACACAGGGAAACCACCACTGCCATGCATGCACGGACACCACCATTGCCATACACACACACGGACACCAACTTTGCCATGTACACACAGACACCACCCCTCCCATACACACACGGACACCACCCCTCCCATACACACACGGACACCACCACTGCCATGCACACACAGACACCACCACTGCCATGCACACACAGACACCACCACTGCCATGCACACACGGACACCAAAAAACAAAAATTATGCAAAGCATTGTCATTTACAATGCCAGTAACTCAAACTTAAATGCTGCGAGACCTATTGCATTGCAAATGCTTGTTCTATGTGTGCTGCAGATGGAAATCGCCTGAATTTATAGATTTTGTTCAGGAAGTTTTAACCTTCCTATACAAAATCAATGAGCTCCGCAACGCAGGCACCCTTGTACCAAGGTGGAAAGGGAGCTGCGTTGGTAAACGGCAGCCCATTGTGTGCTGGCGGTGGGGAAAAGGCCAGGAATGCGCAGTATGACATAGATACAGTGCATTTCTGCCCTTTTATTTTGCCATAGGGCTGTGCAGCAGGGAGGCCTGCGGTGCTGCCCTTTGGCAAATGCCCATAAATGACCCCCCCTAAGTGAGTAGCTCCAGCAGTCCAGTTTTTTTCCCATTGAATTCTGATATTTGTTCCATTACATTTAGAATGGAAGAAACAGGACTTCAAGTACCATAATGCACAGGGAAAACTGAACTGGATCAGCTGCCCACCCCTCCCATACACACACGGACACCACCCCTCCCATACACACACGGACACCACCACTGCCATGCACACACAGACACCACCACTGCCATGCACACACAGACACCACCACTGCCATGCACACACGGACACCAAAAAACAAAAATTATGCAAAGCATTGTCATTTACAATGCCAGTAACTCAAACTTAAATGCTGCGAGACCTATTGCATTGCAAATGCTTGTTCTATGTGTGCTGCAGATGGAAATCGCCTGAATTTATAGATTTTGTTCAGGAAGTTTTAACCTTCCTATACAAAATCAATGAGCTCCGCAACGCAGGCACCCTTGTACCAAGGTGGAAAGGGAGCTGCGTTGGTAAACGGCAACCCATTGTGTGCTGGCGGTGGGGAAAAGGCCAGGAATGCGCAGTATGACATAGATACAGTGCATTTCTGCCCTTTTATTTTGCCATAGGGCTGTGCAGCAGGGAGGCCTGCGGTGCTGCCCTTTGGCAAATGCCCATAAATGACCCCCCTAAGTGAGTAGCTCCAGCAGTCCAGTTTTTTTCCCATTGAATTCTGATATTTGTTCCATTACATTTAGAATGGAAGAAACAGGACTTCAAGTACCATAATGCACAGGGAAAACTGAACTGGATCAGCTGCCCACCCCTCCCATACACACACGGACACCACCCCTCCCATACACACACGGACACCACCACTGCCATGCACACACAGACACCACCACTGCCATGCACACACAGACACCACCACTGCCATGCACACACGGACACCAAAAAACAAAAATTATGCAAAGCATTGTCATTTACAATGCCAGTAACTCAAACTTAAATGCTGCGAGACCTATTGCATTGCAAATGCTTGTTCTATGTGTGCTGCAGATGGAAATCGCCTGAATTTATAGATTTTGTTCAGGAAGTTTTAACCTTCCTATACAAAATCAATGAGCTCCGCAACGCAGGCACCCTTGTACCAAGGTGGAAAGGGAGCTGCGTTGGTAAACGGCAGCCCATTGTGTGCTGGCGGTGGGGAAAAGGCCAGGAATGCGCAGTATGACATAGATACAGTGCATTTCTGCCCTTTTATTTTGCCATAGGGCTGTGCAGCAGGGAGGCCTGCGGTGCTGCCCTTTGGCAAATGCCCATAAATGACCCCCCCTAAGTGAGTAGCTCCAGCAGTCCAGTTTTTTTCCCATTGAATTCTGATATTTGTTCCATTACATTTAGAATGGAAGAAACAGGACTTCAAGTACCATAATGCACAGGGAAAACTGAACTGGATCAGCTGCCCATGCTACCCTCCCTAGTTCTTGCGAGACCCTTTGTGTGGGGCCAATCATAGAGGTGGTATTTGTTTACCCCAGTTGAAACTACTTGACTAGCACACTTGGTAACATACTACATGTTAATGTGCCCCATTTCACAACGTTGATCTTTAGTAGCCAGCCGTGGCATTTACATCATCAGGGAGCTGTTGCTTGAAACGTCCGGCTAGCTAGAATTCTCCTCATGACAAGGGGCCAGTTGGCAGCTTTGTACCAGTGAATCTGTGGGAGATATTTCAGAGGTCACAGTGCAGTCTGAGGGTTTTGTGGTTCAGATTGTGTCAGCCTTTTACCACTGATATTCTTGCCTTCAGCCTCAGTATTGAGCTCAGAACGTACCACCAAGCGCACCCCTTTGCACCAGAGATGTGTGAAATGTGTGTGTTTGTCTTCTGCGTAATTATTGCAAAATTGTGCGTAATTACACAAAATGCAGATTTGTCATTTTCCGCTATATTTTAGCGTGAAATGTGTCGTCCTGCCAGTATGTTGTGTGGAAGCACATAAACAGAAGCACTGTGAACAACAGCTGCACATGTTGTGTTGATCCCATGTATTCGAGGGACATTTTTACTGTGAGTAGTTCGAAGTAGGAAACTGCCTTAATTTCCGGAATTTCCTGTAACAAGCATAATGTGAAATTCCCACAATTATGCAAATTACACCGGCGTAAATCAAATATCGCCACGGCCTATTTCACATTTGACCGTCAGGATAGCAAAGTCAAGTAGTCCAAAGCTTACTCAGCGGGTTAGAGGATGAGAAGTCAGCAGACCATCTAACATCAATAAAAAAAATATCCAGCTAATCTTTTCCCTTATAAGGCCAATTTTTTTGAACTCGATACACAATATTGGACATATAAATGAGAGGATGCTTCACATGTTAAATCAGCGCCATATCTATTGGTCACGGTGCAATTGAGGGAACCGCTCCTGCTGTTCCATTGGACAGAGCTCAATCAGTAAATGTGGAATATTGACTGCTCTCTTGAGGGAGTCCCCGGGGGAACTTGACCCCCCGTTCTTATTGGCCTCTCATTGTGCAGGCCGGTCTGCACTTGACAGCGGTCCTCTCAAGACGCAGCGCTCCACGCGCAGCCCATCTGTTCTATGCCTTGGCCCACATGATTTGACCATGGTCTGCCGTACCAGGACAGGTGAGCGTTGGCAGCGTCAGCACCAGCAGTGAAGTGTCTGTGCTCATGTTGATACTCATGGTCTGGTGGGCCTTGGTTTTATTGTTCTTCTTCTGACTCAAACACAAGTCCTCACTATTGCTAGTGGGTTCCACTCATTTAATCCAAAGGATTTTTTGCTTTTGACCACCCAGATTTTTTCACTTTTACCATGAGTGTGTCTCACAGCCTTAGATCTGACTCACTGTAAATTCAGTGTTTGAACCGAGCATGTTAACCACAAGTGTCTACCTTTTAAACTAAGGCTGCTGCTGTGCAGCCAGGGTAGGAGGCATTTAGCTGGTTACACATGAACATGTAAGTACATATGTACAGACTGCATGTGTGAGACTACTGTTGTGCTCAGCCTGGTATATGTGCAATGGTAGCTTGTCGCAGAAGGTTATCTGCAGGGATTGGTGCTGCTGACCTGTGTAGGCTTTACGTATTGTTTACTGGGAAATCTGTGGCAAAATCCTACCCAAAGTACAGTTTCGCTCCACTTAGGCTTATGAGGCCCAGCAAAATATCAAACTGGGGTAAACCATGCATGCCAAATTTGAATTTAACGTCCCCAACACGCTGCATATACATCTTTGGAACTTCAGGATTTGTCATATTTCTCTGGATCAGTTCATATTCAAATTCCAGGCCTGTGTCCCCCTTACTGGGCCAGCATATTTGTTCTGCTCACCAGGAGAGGAGACAAAGGTCTCCCCACAGAAAAGGAGCAATCAACAGTGATTGACTCAGTTCTGGGGAAAGGAAGGAGTGGAGTGGAGAGGAAATCTACATCTGATAATTAGCTTGTTACCCTGCACCTTGGCTGGGACAGCCCAGGCCCACATGGAACAAAGGAGGAATCCCATATCTTGAACCAACACAGGAGGGGCTTGCCTTTGAAGTTGTGGTGGGAAGTAATCGGGCAGCGGTGGTGGGTAGATGTGGAGCTCTTTTTAGAGAAAACGTGAAGTTGCCAATTTTAATAGTCCCAGAATTCTGTGCAAAAGGGTTGGGACAAAGGTGGAGGGATGATCTGGCTTTGTAGTATTAGTCAGAGGTTCCCTGCATAAAGGAAAGACATTTGAGAAAACCCTGGACATGACAATGGCGGAAGAATGCCCAGCTGGAAAGAGAAGCGCCCTAATATCCTGCAAAGATGGACTATGGACTTTGATTCTTGCTGACCCCCAGGGCTAGGATGGGTCTCTCTAAGGCCAGTGACGCGGGCCCACTTTTGCCCCCTGAAGACCAGTTAGGAGTAAAGACCAGGATTCCTCTGGCCTCCGAGTGCTTGGCAAGCCGGCCAGGAATCCACGGGGCCTGGGGAGTGGTGGGCAGGAGGGTATTCAGCTTGCTAGTAGTGGATGGGCTGTGCAAGATGCCCCTCTAGATGGAGAGGAGCACCAGGAGCCAGGCAGAGGAGAATTCTGGTACTGGGAGCCACGAGGTCCAGCTCCCAGCAAAATGCACTCCATCAGGAGGCTTGATAAAAATGCTGCTGGTGGCTATGTCTGGCTACCAGGAATAAAACTAATCCACGTGGAAACAAATCAGCCCAACAGGGCCTGGGATATGCATTTTTAAGGATTTGCTCATTTCAACAAAAAAGCCAAGGAAACTGAGAGTGTTCAATTTCATTTTGTTTATTCCCTTTGGGGAGGGGCATGGATGGGGCTCCCCACCCAAGCCACTTTTAAGCCTGGTAAGGCCTGGGTCCCACTGTAAGTAAATTCTGTCCGGGATATCCCATCCCTCGGAACAAGTTGGGCACCTCTGCACTTCCACCATCCTGTGATGCCTCTCACTCGCTGTGCCTGTGGCTAGAGGAGCAGGGAGGTGCAACAAGGCCACAACTCGCCTGCAAAGACGATGGTAGGAGATTGCACACAATGGCACCTGCACTGACAGTGGATCATGTCGGCCAGGCAGGGATGTGGGAAGCAGCGTGGCATTGGGCTCCTCGAACTACCTCGATGTCATATAAGTGCACACAGCGTAAGGTCCCACCTGAGAAAAGAAAGCAGCAAAGTCTTACAATATTTATGAATGAAATCCGTCTTATAATGCGCTACTTAGCCCAAAGGGCTAAGTAGCCAATGCATGAAAATTGGGTGAGGAGTGCCCCATAATGCCCCACAAGTAGGCTTAATTTGCATAACTCTTGACTTGTGATGCCCCAGGAATTATTAAGTGTTATCGGGGCTGCAGGGAGTGGACCAGCCCCCAGAAAGGTTTTATAAACATTCCCTAAGTTTCAGGAGGCCATTTAAATAACTATTCTAAGAATTGGAGATTTGCCCTTTGGCTTTGGAGTTTGGAGACTCTGTTGTAATCTGTACTCAGCTCTTTAATTTGTATGACTTCAAAAGGAACGTTGAGTGCTTTAGTAACATTTGATTCAGTAATCACTGGTGTTATTTTATATTAATGCCATTTATAACGCGCGCACCTACTCGAAGAGTGTCCCGGTGACAGCCGTAGGGAGTAAAAGAAGAACAGCTAGATGAAAAGAAGAGTCTTCAATCTTTTCCTGAAGAGTGTGGGGTTCTGCAAACTGAGGAGATCCAGGGGAAGCAGATTCCATGCAGAGGCTGCCGTAAAGGCAAGAGATCTTCCTCCAATTCTTTTGAAGCAAAATTGCGGGACATGAGCAAGAATCTGTGTCGCTGATCGCAGCTGTCTTGCGGGATTGTAAAACCTGAAGCGCTTTCTCATATAGGCTGGACCATGTCCGTACAAGGCTGAGTGAGCCAGGGCAAGGGCTTTGAACTTGACTCTTTGTATCACAGGTAACCAATGGAGATCCCGTAAGTGTTACCTTATGCTGGCTCTTATAGGGATAGTAAGAAGAGTCCTAGCTGCTGCATTCTGGACTACCTGCAGTCTATTCAAAAAGTAACCCGGAAGGCCTACATACAGGGCATTGGCATAGTCAATGAGTGAAAGAATCAATGCCCGGGTAACCTTTTCCCTGGCTGACCTACGGAGAAGTGGTAAAAATTTCCTCAGGGATTTAGGTGTGCCAAAGAACTGCCCAGAAAGCTTCTTTATCTGAGTGGAGAAGAGTAGCTTCTCGTCAAGCCACATCCCTAGGTTTTTGGTGGGAAGGCCCACAGAAGTAGGCCTGGGATATTCCGCCGGCCAGAGTGATTCCTGAAAATGAGACGGAAAGCTCCCAAAAAGAAGGATCTCCGACTTATTCTCATTGCACTTTAATTGTGCAGAAGAAAGCCATTGGAAGATGGCCGTCAGACATGTTTTGGATAGGGAGGTAGAGGAGTCACCCTTCTTCCATGTAAAAAGGAGCTGGGTGTCACCCGTGTAAGCTATAATCTTAGCTCCAAGCTCCTCAGACAACCGGACCAGGTGAGTGACGTATATATTAAAAAGAAGAGGGCTCAAGGCACACCTGTGGTCACAATCTGAGAGGTGGAAGCAAAAGGAGGGAGACAGAATTGTTGTGTTCTGCCTTCTAGAAAATACTTCAGCCATTTCCAGGCCAGCCCTGATATTCCAATGTCCGAGAGGTGGGCCAGAAGCAGGGAGTGTGGCACAGGGTCAAATGCCGCAGATAGGTCCAGCAAAATCAGAGCTGCTCTGCCGCCTAAATCTAGACTTTCCCGAATGGGGTCCGTGACTTCGACAAGAGCCGTCTCGGTGCTGTCCGTGGCGCTGAATCCCGATTGGGCCGGATGGAGCAGGCCGTGACCTTCAACATAGCTAGTAAGTTGTTTATTAACCACTTTTTCGCAGACTTTTGCCACGCCCGGAAGGAGAGAGATGGGATGATAGCTGAACAGGAGAGAATGATCCAGAAAGGGGTTTTTCAAAAATGGCAGAATTTTGGGCTGTTTCCAAGCTGTGGGAACTGTAGCTTCCAGGAGAGACAGATTGATTAGTCTGTTAACCTAAGGATTAACCATCTCTGCGACTGAGGACAGCAGCCTGGCCAGGCAAGGGTCAGTCGGAGAGCCAGATTTCGGAGAGTCTAGCTGGTCAATAGGTAAAAAAGCCACCAGTGAGGATGATGGTAGACAGGTAACAGTCTGCCCCAGCAGAGACAATGTCCTTGCGTCACAGTGATTACTGGTGTTGAAACTCGCCTGAAAAGCTTGGATCTTATCTATAAAGAAGCTTGAGAGTTTATCGCACCATACAGCGGAAGAGGGAAATGCAATAGTCTCTGCTCTAGGGGAAAGAAAGCTTTGAACAATGGAAAAGATTTCCTTGGAGTTATTCCTAGAGAGAGCAATGCACTCCGCATAATGAAGGCTTTTTGCTTGGTTTATTGATGCATAGTATGCTTTTTGAGCTTTTCTGAGGGCCATCTTGGCCAACAGGCAGTAATCCTGTCTCCAAGAGCGTTCCAATTTTTTATACTGTTGCTTCTGGACTCTAAGCTCAGTGAGAAACCAAGGTTTCGAAGAAGAATCCCTGGAGCGCCTTAGGTGTGATGTCGAAGACAGGCGCTCAGCCGCCAAAGAAATCCAGCTAATGGATCTTTCAAGAGCTCTCTCTAGGACAATAAAAGGGGCAGGCTGTGTCTCGGCCAAGGCGAGACTAAATGCCAACGGATCAATTTTAATGGAAGGTTTACCGTGTGGTTCTTGACAAGGCGATCCAGGTGAGTGGTTACTTTCGATATGCCAGGAAAAATGAATCACAGAATGGTCAGACTAGGGCACTGGAATGGGATCTTTAATGACAATAGGAAAGTTAGTGCAAATCGGATCAAGAATATGCCCGCCACAATGTGTAGGGGTGCCAACCCATTGTTTGAGCTAGGCAAGACTCAATGAGTAAAGAAACTCTCATATGTACCCTGCGACCCCGGCGTCCAAGTGTATATTAAAATCTCAGAGGAGTAGAAAGTGGGTAAAGTGTAATGCAGGCGGGATGATAAAATCATCAAAAGCTTTCAGAAAGGTGCCTGTCGGGCCCGGAGGTCTATAAACCAGCGTGCCGCCTAGCGATAAATGGGGTGAGATGGTAACGCAGAAGTCCAGAGCTTCTCCCTCCCCCAACAACAGGGAGTCGCCCCAGTGAAAGGTCCATTTGTCTCTGAACACCACTTCCACATCTCCGCCCCTACCACCTTTGCGATCAGCATGCAAAATGTTGTAACCCCCAGGAATTGCCAGTTCAATCACTGGGTTAGAGAACTCTGTGAGCCAAGTCTCAGTTACGTAGAACAGATCGAGAGCCTCGTCGGAAAGAAGGTCAAAGATGTCTTGAGAGTGTTTACATAAAGAACAGGCATTAATCAAGGCCGCCCTAATAGATTGCCCACACGAAATGTTGGTGGAGGGAGTTCTAGGTGGAGGCGGAAATGACAGCTCCTATAAACTGTAGACAAAATGTCTTAAACCTCCTGACTGCCCGAGCTGTTGCACAGTTGAGGGCGATGCGAGAGCAGCTCATCACGACTGTAGAGCTGGGGGACCAACTCATAATGGGGGGTAAGACTGGTAGAGCGGCTGATGCTGGCTGCTTCCGGGACGCTGACGGGCTCAGACAGGCTGGCAGCGTGCATTCTTGTAGTGACACCTCTTTGGACAACTAGAGCATGCACGACCAAAAAATGGCGTCTCTAGTGGTGCAATGCTGTTTACTCAGGGTGGCTGTGCTAACTATTGGTAGATGAAATAAAGACTTAGAAACTTTAGTGGAATCTGTGATTCTTTGAAGTTAACATTGGTGATGACTTTCCTGTGATAAGACAGGTCATCCACCAACATCTTTTAAGAACTGAGGGTAAATTTTCAGAGGTTTAGCAGCGAGACATCTGGGAGTTAATGAACATACCAATCACGTTGTGTCTCCATACATGATATAAGGGATAAAGTACCCCCTGCTGTATATTATAAGGATATTGCAAATCACCAAGGAGTCCCATAACCATACTGTAGGAAAGAGGCTAAAGGGTGAGTTCCTTTATGAGGCTATGGAACTCCAAGGTGACTTGCAATATCCTTATCATGTATGGTAGGGGGTACTTAATCCTTTATAATACATGGTCACGCCGTCACCTATCACACAAACTACTCCAAACCTTAGTGTGTAGCTCTTTCATATGAAAGTGACAGCATGTTTGCAAACATGAAGAATTCAAATTGAACCTTTATTGCAACATTAAGCACATCAAAACCCTGTTAAATGTTGTTGCAAAACGATATTAAAAGCAGTTCAATACAAGTCAATACAAAAAGCTGCAGCAATTCAGAATGTGTAGAAACATGCAGAAAGATTTGAACTTTTCTTTAATTATCTAAGGAATGCAAACAATAATCATGTTCTTGCTGCTAATCTCTTTAAGCTAAGAAATAGAGCAGAAAAATAAAAAGTGACATTTAATTTTTATTGCTCTAAAAGCTGCTCTGTGACCTGACCTGACTTTGACCTGGTAACTGGCTCTGGCAGCAGGCATTGTGTTGTCAGAACTTGAAATATCTTATTACAGTCCAGTTCTGACTCTTTTCTTTATAATCTGTGAAGGGGTGTTTCACAAGTCACCGATAATAAAGAAATCAGATGGGCATTTATACAGGGATTGCAGAATCCCAGGTGTTATACAAAGATACCTAAATCAGGATAACTTTTTACAGTTACTTCTGGATTGGTTAACTGTGGGGACTGTTCCAACTGCTCTAAGAGTTATCTTTTAAATATGTCTCAGTTCATTTATTGCGTAAGCAGTGATTAATTTTTATCCTTCGTTTGACCAATAGTCTTCCATCATTTTTTGACGGCGATTTGCAGATCTATGTATTCTGAAGAAAAAGTATATTTCCAGTGTTACTGTTATGGAAGCAAAGACCTCAAAACTCGAAGTCGTGAGGGTCACCTGATGTGTAGTGACCTCATAAGGTCACGCTTAACATCTGTACCACGTGACACGCATCTGTGCGCTCCAACAATTGAGCCAGCAGTGAAGGGGTGAAAAAATAATCAGATTTTTCAGTCACATTTTTAATTGAGCTGGCAGCCTCTTCTCTCGCTTACGCATTTCCAGGGATTATGGGCATGCCTGAGCGAGTTTGCTTAGACGTATCAGTCCATCTACAATAACAACCCTTCAGGACTAGGTTTTAATAAGGAACACATTCATAATTTTTTTTATTGCACCGTTAATTTCAGCCCTCTGTTTGGAATAATCCCTGTACACAAACAAAACTAACATGACTTCTTTGAATGTAAGCCAAAAGCAGCGACACCATTATTTATCATTAAAGATCTCGTTAAAATCGTGCCTTCTTATAAAACTATGGAAGGAATAAAATTTCAGCCACGATATCTTATTCATAACGGAAACCTGGGGCGATCTAGCTTCTGGCCCAGACTTCTGCGCCGCCACTCCAGAAGGGTATAGTGCAATCAGGTTAGATAGAGTAAATAAACAAGGAGGCGGCCTGGCCATTATCCACCGAAACAAATACCTGGCTAGGATAGAGCCCGTCCCTACCCCTACCTGTGAAGCACTAACCTTCAATATAAAAATAACCCACTCGCAATCCTTCAAAGGTATCCTACTATACCGCCTCCCAGGCCCACGTCCTGATTTCATCGCCTCTATAAGCAGCCTCTAGAACCAGCAGCTGGGGAGGAGGATTTTACGATCCTAGGTGATTTCAACTTTCATCTTGAAAATCCCGAAGACAAGGACACCATGGCCTTGCTCTCAGAGCTAGAATCCATCAACCTTCACCAATTGGTCACTGGCCCCACACACAAAGCCGGGCATACCCTTGATGGGCTTTTTTCAAATAACACTAAGCTATCACTAAGCAAAACCCTACCCCTCACTTGGACAGACCATTGGGCAGTCCTTTTCAACCTTGATGTCAAGACAGTCCCCTCTCCTCCCCAGTCCAAACACGCCACCCATTTC
This sequence comes from Lissotriton vulgaris, assembly GCF_964263255.1. NCBI lineage: Eukaryota > Metazoa > Chordata > Amphibia > Caudata > Salamandridae > Lissotriton > Lissotriton vulgaris. Next base: position 374,193 of record NW_028250404.1, read on the forward strand.
AGAGCATGGAGCGCTCTAGACAAGCAGCTCCTTAAAACACTGCTAGAGACCTCTAACCATCCACCCACCCTGGATCCCATTCTAGCCTCCTCCAACTACCTAAACTGGCTAAATAAGGCACTTGACACCGCTGTGCCCACAAAAAATCTCTCCAAAAATAGAACCACGGCATCAGCCCCCTGGTTCTCAGAAACTTTAAGGCTCGAGAAACAACGATGCCGGAACCTGGAGAGACGTTGGCGGAGAAACTACGACCTCTCTGACAGAGCCCACTACAAAACTGCGTTGTCAGTATATAAACAACTTATCATATCAGCAAAAAGTAAATATTTCACCAATCAAATAGAATCGGCACAAGATTCCACCAAATTACTTTTACAAGTTGTCACCAAATTATCAGGATCCAAAATCAACTTCCCTCTTGCACCATCCCAAGACTTGTGCAATTCTATAGCAAGGACTTTTCAACACAAGGTTAACACCATTTATGACAACTTCACTTCCCATTCAAACAAGGAAAAGCCAAAGGCCGCCGACATTGAATCTAGGGCACTGTCTTTTCCTCAATTCAATCAGATCGTGGCTTCACAAATTCATAATCTCATCCTTACGATCAAATCAGGTTCTCCCGATGACCCATGCCCCATCTCAGTTTCTAACCTCATTCCTGATCTGCTAGCCCCCAAGCTAACCGAAATATGCAACAACATGTTCTACACGGGTATTTATCCAGCTACCTGGAAAAAGGCAATCATCAAACCCCTCCTCAAAAGACAACACTTAGACCCTTTGGACACCAAAAATTACCGACCCATCACTAGTCTCCCCTTACCAGCTAAAATCTTCGAAAAGATAATGAATACACAACTAGCCCACTTCATCGAAGAAAACAATCTCCTCGATGAATCACAGTTTGGTTTTAGGAAGGGCCACGGCACTGAGACCGCCCTCATTAAAGCTGCAGACAAGATTAGAGCCACCCGAGACCAAGGAGGCACAGCAGTGCTTATCTTGCTGGACTTATGGGCATCGTTCAACACGGTCGATCATGTCACCTTGATCGACCGTGTCGCAAACATGGGCATTAAACTCAAGGCCAAAGATCTACTAGCCTCGTTTCTGCCCAATCGCTCCCAGCTAGTGAGCCTTGGCGAATTTAATTCCCCTTCCTTCACCCTCCCATGTGGAGTACCTCAGGGATCATCCCTAAGTCCGACACTATTTAATATCTATGTGTCAGACCCGGCCAAGATCATCAAAACCCATGGGATGGGATTAACCACCTATGCAGATGAAACACAACTGGTGCTAGCGATCAACAACGACGGAGGAGCTATTGCTACTAGCTTTCATACATGTATGCTTGACATCAGCTCCTGGATGGCCAAAAATTGCTTGAAGCTCAACTCCAATAAAACTGAGGTTATGATCTTCGGCAATTTACAGCCTACCTGGTCCCACACCTGGTGGCCCGCCGCCCTTGGCCCCATTCCATCCCCAGTACAGAAAGTTAGAAACCTGGGCGTCATATTCGATGAAAACTCACTTACGGTGCACAGGCTAATGCAGTCTCCTCCTCTGTCTTCTACACGCTAAGAATGATCAAAAAACTCCTTCCATTCCTCCCCCCCAGTGCAGGAAAAACGCTAATAAGCACTCTTGTAATGTCTAAGGTAGACTACTGCAACGGATTGTTTCTGAAAGCTCAGAAAAGGGTCATTAATAAACTGCAGCTTATACAAAATGTGGCAGCCAGGCTCATAACAGGTACCCCCAAACATAAACCCATCTCCGCAGTGGTGCGCAATCTGCACTGGCTCCCAATTGGTAAGCGCATCTAATTCAAAGCCCTGTGAATAGCATGCAAGGCCATGCGAAACACAGGTCCCATCTTTTTGACTAAAGCCCACTGCATTCCCGTTCCCAGCAGAAACCTTCGCTCTGCATCGGCCAACCTCATCACGGTCCCCCGCACACACAAGGCCTCTTTGAGAAACAAAAGATTCACCGTTGCCACAGCAAGATTATGGAACACGCTCCCAGCACAAGTGAAATCCTGTCCAACTCTGCTGACGTTTAGGAAATCCCTAAACACATGGTTGTTCACACAATGAGCAGCATACCACTCCTACCGCCTCCATCGTCCTTAGCGCCAAGACACCCACCGGTATTTGCGCGCTCTACAAATTGCTTAAAATAAATAAATAAACCACGATGTATGAAGTAATTGTTTTTTTAATTCTTTGAAAGAATTTATTAATCTAACATTACTGTAGTTTACTGAATTATCTTGTTTCTTTAGTCTATTATTTTAGATTGAATTTCAGGTTCTATTCTACAATGGCAGAAGCTAGCATGTCACAGCCCCCATTATTCCTATTTCAGCATGGGGGATCCTTTGCTACCATAGAAAAAAGAAATCAACTTTTTTTTAAAGCAACTGGAGGTGAAGAATTGTTGCCAGCATGGGAACAGGGTGTACCACTTCACAATCTGGGTTTAGAGAGATGCAACATTATGAAGGTCAAGATGAGTTGATTAGCACTGGAGAAAGCAAACATAGGGATTTAAATAAAATGTTCTTTTTAATGTTTGAAAAAACACTTTGGGCCACGTGTCAATGTTGGTATGGAAAGACACATTTTGTTTAGTAGAGTACAAGCTAAAGGAGGAAAGGTTGGGAACTATGTGGCTTAGTTACAAAGTCTTGCATGCCTTGTGAGTTTGGGGAACTGATTCCCTCATAAGAAACCAGTTAGAGTTTTCCTCCAATAATTCAAGAGTGCAGGAAAAACTTCGAGCCCAGAATCCCAGGTTTCTAAGAAGCTACTGATATCATAGTGGTAACTGAGGATATGTCTTGCTGGGTCAAAGAAATTAGTAACACTCATACGGGCACATGCATCATTGTCAATTGCATTTCGCAAACGGTGCAAATCGCAATTTTCGGCCATTTGCAAATGCAATTGACAAAATTGGGATGCATCATGTTTTTCGCAATTTTAGAAATCGCAATCACGTTGCGATTTCTAAAATTGCGATTGCATTTAAGATATCGCAATTTGAGATTTCTTAAATGCAATGCATGAACATTTTAATTTTGCGAATTCGCAAATAGGGAGAGGTAAATTACCATGAAGTTGACCTTCATGGTAATTTGCGAAAACTTTCAAAAATGCACAAAAGTGCATTTTTGAAAGTTTCATTTTACACACACATGCCCTTGGGGCATGTGTGTGTGAAAAATGCACTTAAAATTATATTTCAGGGGTGCAGGGGGGGATCCTTTGGACTCCCCCTGCACCCTTGAAATTGCATTTTCAATTTGCGATTCTCAAATTGCTAATCGCAAATTGAAAATGACTTCCCATTCATTCCTATGGCCATAGGAATCAATGGGAAGGGATTCCTTAATTGCGATTCGCAAATTGTGAATAGCAATTAAGGAAATTTAAGAAATCGCAAAAAAAATGTTATTTCTTGGTGCATAGCCGTTTGCGATTTCTTAATTGTGATTCCTTAATTTTCGCAATTAAGAAATCGCAAACGGCAACAATGATGCATGTGGTTGATAGAATGGGTGATTTGGTTCGAATCAGAAAGATACGTTTCTGAATTTAGTAAAGTGATAGTGCAAAAGTAGCAAATAATAGTACCAAAACGAACCCAACCCTTGTGGGAGGCTCTATGTTTAACTGTTAGAAGTGGGGTTGACCAAATCACCTCTCAAACAACCCTAACTCCTATGCCTACTACTCCACTTACCTGAATGGTGGCAAAAAGGCCACTTTGCCTGTATGTGTAGAAACACCAAGATACATAGTGTGGCTGATGCTCCTGAACTGACTCAGGGTGTTATTTTACAAGTGACACCTTCATTGGGAGGTGTCAAACAGGTGTATGGTGTAGTCACTATTGCACACATTATCATGTCAGAATGTGACAATGGGATTGGTGGGAGAGCTTTATTAATTTAGCTGGTTCAGATTCTCCTTTAACACTCATAGGTGACACAATTGGGACCAGACACTTGGAAGTGAGGACATAAACTTGTTACCTCCAGATATAAACCCTGAAGGGTATAGTGGGTTGAATATTTACTTAATTGGAAATACTATCATGAGTGTGAACTTCAAGGGCAGAGGAGCGGTAGAGAAGGTGTATGTGATCTTGGCATCACTCTGAATCCCAATTACACTGACGAAGTTCTATTGGTGGCAAATGTTACTGATAATGAAGAAATTGTAAATGAATGCGGGGAGGTATTCAAAGAAGAACTTGGTTTGTTGAAAGATTTCAAGCATAGAATTGTGTTTAATACATGCTCAGCGATCCTCAGTGATTATGCACAAAGCCTTCACTTACTTGTGGGTGGTACATTATTTCAAAATTTTCACGCAGGGTCTGCCATTTATTGAGGATATATCAAAGACCTTTCGAACAAATTTTCCCATGCAGGTGTGTAGAAAGTATACATTGTATCAAGAAATGGATAGAAATGCTGATGAAGTTTGATTTCAGGGTTGATATCTTCCTGGTGAAGAAATATACCAGCAAATTGTTTATCCAGGATACCAGTTGACAAATGCGATGTGTGTAACACTGACCATCCCATAACGTGGGTTAAGGAGTCAGCTACTAGCAAAGCAGAATAGCAATTGGAAGTGGATAAAGCACGAGATAGAAGATCAGGGTACTCAATGCCTGCACCAATAAGTCTAAAAGTTTGAAAGTTTTGGCAAGAATGGTAGTGCAAAGAGCTGAGTACTTTAACTTCCTAGCTCCCACAATTTTGGATAGCCAAAAACATAAGTTACAGAATAGCTCAGCACATACCTAAAAATCAATGTATGATAACAAATGATACAGTAGAATACCCAGATTAATGATTGTCAAACATGAAATAATCTCCCAAAAGAATAGATTGAGCCTTCTGATTGTTTTGAAAAAATATATTTCTTTTATTCCTTTATATGATGCTTCTTCATCAGACTTCTTTCATCAACAACACAATTCAAAATTCATAGCCGACGCAGTGCGTTTCGTCCCCATGGGACTTCTTCAAGGCTGTTTGTGTTTTTATTAGTTCACAATCGTAGAGCACAAAATCAATTCCTGAGATATCCGGTTAAAGTACAGCAAGTATAATTCTTAGTCAGAGTTAATAGCACGGTTACTGTTGGTAATTGTAGATATTCAAGCGTTGGCGAATATTAATAACCCAACATTCTTCTAATAAAAAGCAGCACTTTCGTAATTTTTGTGTGCTGCTACTTCTAAGGTGTATAGTGGCCCCCGATTTGTGCAAGAGCAGAAACGCGTATGGTCCAAAGTTCTAGTCTGAGAAATGAGATCAGACTGATCATTTCTCAGACCCGGACTTCGGACCATACGCATTTCTGCTCTTGCTATTAACTCTGACTAAGAATTATATTTGCTGTATTTACATCCCCATACAGCGGAGCCGCGTATGGGGATACATGGATCAGAATTCCAATTGAGTTCATTGCAGATTGGCAATTGTCACTCCAGACGTTCAGGAGGCTCATGATGCTTACAACATTATAAGGACAAGTAATGCAAATCGCATATATTCGAGCTATACCGCTGTAGGTACATTGTAACCTATAGACCATACACATATATATATTATTCACTTTTTTGTAAATACCTAATTGTTTTTTGCATAGTGAAACGTGAGTAAGGTGGGGAAGTTGTGCACCCCATCCTGAAGAAGGAGCTTGGTCTCCGAAACATGTCAACGCACACATGAGGTGATGTACATAATCACGACATCAACACCTCACACTTCACTTCTTTTATCAGCACCAGCCCGGGGACCTAATTAAAGTTTTTTTCAGAGTCCCACGAGCCAGGTACTTTTTAAACTTTTCACTCATCCCACCACTCACTCACATAAAATACCCTCACATGCACCATACATAGTCTATTATAAGTGCTCCCACGTAGTCGTAGGTCGTAGCACGCCGCATCCCGTAGAGGTGTGCGAAGACCCCTATGATGAAGCATGACACCAAGGGTCCTTTTGGTGTGTGAGGGGTATTTTAAGAAACACTAAGTGCTCCACACCACTGTGAGGAACACTTCCAAACACTACTAGGTGGATTCTCTTTGTTGATGTTTAAGATGCTCATGAGTGAGTACTTTATGGTGTGTTCATTTGTGCAAAATATGGCCTGGGATTCCAGGGGTGGGACAAGGCATTCAAAGACCAGATATCAAGGAAGCGGGTTGAAATGCAGTGAAGCTCCTCCTGCCTATTCCCTGCTGGTTCTGACACATGCTGTCCTATGCTTCCCATTTCATACTCATAATGATACACAAGTCTGACAGCTGCGGATAAAGTGTTATATACTCCATTAATATGTTTTATTGCATATACCTGGTGTTTCACTCTGGGAAGGACAGCATCTAACATTTACAGGTCTCAGCTTGGCCCCAAGACCTACAAGGAGACACAACAGGGCACCACAACCCCCAGGGCCACTAGTTGGACATCCCTGGCCCAAGAGAGGTCGTGGGCCTACCATGAAGCCCAGGTTTGGGTCTGTCTCCAGGGCAGAGTGAGGCCAACTGGACAGCTCCCTCTTAGACCATGCAGTACCATGAGTTAAGGTAGGTATAGTAAAGCTTACTTATGGTTGCGGCATAGGACCAATTGTATTGAGCTAACAGGAGCCGAGAGAGCAGCTATTGGAGGGCTCGGCATCCCAACATGAATGCTCAACGGGCTCCTCTAGCAAGCTCCAGTCACTTGTGTTCTGACAATAGTGGCGCGAGGCACAGTACGAGGCCAGGGATACACCTGGAAGAATAGAAACATAGGCACAGTCCTGGGCACACGTGATGAGGATGTTATAGTGTTAGATTCAGTCTCATAGCGTTATATAAATGCAGTGGTCGACACCAGTATAAGTTCGCAAAGTTTCTTTATATTGCAGCAATGACTATTTTGGACAAAGCAAAACCAGCCGACACGTGTTTTGTCACTAGGAAAGGTCCTGTGACTCATCAGGGCTGTATTGTGAGTGGATAAGAAGTTGTACAGGCCACCTGGAACCGGTGATAATTCCAACCCGGTTCGGGCGAGTGGAAGACTGAGATAATGTGAATATCGACACTGGATTTTGCGCAGCGTTGGTGATAGGATGTGGATAAGTATGGACGCAGGCTAGAATAAGCTGTGCAGCGTGATCAGGACGATAGGCCGTGGCGGGTGCGCCGAGGCGGTAGAAGGGAGGATGATGCCTAGGAGTTCCAGGAGTGGGGAACCAGTGTCTGGCGGTGTGGCGGGATTCAAGACGCCGGGTTGGCGGTGGGTGGTGTGGAGCCTAAGTGTGGGAAAAGTTTGGCGGTCACGCACAGTGCGCGTACAGGATAATGCAGGCGCCTGTGGTCTGTAGCGTTCGAAGCACGGAAGTCACTGGAGCCGTGTGGATGATCAGGCATAGAAACATAACCAAGAGAACAGAAGCAATGTAATAGTAGACTTCATAGTTATGTGAGTGGGTTTGTGTGGTAGGGGCTTCTGCTTGTAGCAGTTGTGTTATATGACTGTCTGGAGCCAGGGGGGGCTGGGGAGGGGCAGGTGATTGACGCTTCATGTTCTTTGAAGGCCAGGAGATATACCCCTGAAATGTATTGAGGAAAACCCTTTGAAGGCCATGCTTGGGATGGGGCTGACCTTGTTCACACCAAATGTGTGTGATGGGGTGAAGGCATGAACCCCACTTCCCACCAGGGTAGGCTGTGTGGTGGATTGATCCCTCTAATGTAGTCCCTGGCTCAAGGGTGGCACTCAGATAGGCCTTGCTTGTTACTAGGAGAACGAGTAATGATTACAAAGGGGTGATGCAGACACTAGGCCACCAGAGCTCCCGTCCTGAGGTTACCTTGCGTGGATGACATTGCAGTGATGGTGCCAGAGGGTCTGGTCACTTTATAAGGTAACATAGAAGCCTACTTGATGGGGCTTTTCTTCCTCTCAAGGATATCCTGGGTGGACCTGAGATCACCTTGAGGAGGGGGCAGTTACATAACCTGATCTAAGGACCATTTGTCCTGTTTGGGCTTGTCACATGTAGAGTGGACCATACTTTGGGTTCGCCTGTCACTTACCAGGTCAGGTGAGATCAGCCACAATTACCTACAGCATGTATGGCACCATTTGAGAAAGAGACTGCAGGCCGAAGGCTGGTCCACGGGTTAAAAGGTGGTGCACACGAACAGTTTCACTGAGGTACAAGTTCAGAGATGGCTGCAGAGGCTGAGGGGTGGGTGCAGGCTGAGAGACTGGATATACCTTAATCCATACGTCCACATGAATTGATTAAGGTACAAAGTAATTGAAGCTACTGTTTGTGGATTCAGTGTGCTTCCACATGTCTGGGTCTGGTGGCTCAGTGGACTAATGTGCCCACTGCATGGGCCTGTGTTTGACCCAATGGTGTCCACTCGGCCTTTTATCCATCTGAGGTCGATAAAATGAGTTGGGTTTCAAGAAACATCTGTTATTCAGCGCCAAGATACCTCCGGGTGAATGTGTGCTTTACAAGTACACGTTATGTTATGTCCAATGATCTGTGGCCAGGTTGGATTCAGGGAGGATGAAAGTTTGAGTTGGTCTGGCACTACATTCAGTCCTAAGACCTGTAGAATGCATGGCTGTGTGCACCCGCTCCCTGATACCAGGTGGGCTTCAGGCATTGTACAGCACCTGCACATCAGCGCTTACAGTCATTATTTACTCCTGTCTGGCCCAGAAGCAAGCCTTTCCCACCGCGTCCCAACAAGAACCATTCACACGCTTCGTCTCAGTTCAAAGAGCATGACGTACTCCTGCACAAAGCCGAAATTATACAAAAACAGTGTCAGGACGATGCCTGGAGGCGCAGGAGAAACAGGAGTGGCAGATCCCAGCTTGAAGAGGCACGCTGGAGGACGCCATCAGGGTATCTGACAGGGTTTGAATTGCAGCGACTCTGACATTTGGTCAATTAAAGTATTGTCTTTGTTGCTTGAATCTTTGACAAAATGTTTTGCCTTTTTATCACTAACTACCTCTTTTGTACATGTTTTCTTTAGTTATGTGGCTTCCTGTGTCCCAGCATGCCACCCCCTTTGTCAATCTCCACTTCCTGTTCTCCTCCGTCACAGGAAGTAAAGTCACCTTAGACGTCAGACAGAACTTTGTGCCCCTGGGTGCTAGTGCGTTCTGTTTGTGGTGCCTTGTACTGCCTTACAGCATGGCATCCCCAGTGCAGTCCAGGCGCTGTCCCAGGCTTGACCTATGAGGCAACACAACTTAGCGCTATTTGAAGAAGCACAAATTAACCCATTTGCTTTAAAGAGGAGCTGGTTATTTGTGGTGGAGTACTGGCTTTTCACATACACTGAGTGTTCATTCAAAGTTCCTACATTAAAAAAGCAAAAATACTCTAGATGTGACCTCACTTGGGTCACATCTTGAGTTTGAAAAAACTAACCCCTGATCTCCAAAGGACTGACATCCTGCATGCACGCTAGAAAGGAACATTCAACATGTTCTTGTTCTGGAAATATCTGGATCTTTAGCAATTCATTGAATACATGTATGCACTAACTGGTGACCGTAACACCAGATGAACTTCGTAAATGCATGTTTCACAGTGTTGACTAAAACAAAATAGACAAAACGAAATACCAGTGGCAGCTTTAGCTTATGATGGGTGGAGTCTCCCAGGGCTCTGATCACCTGCCCTTCTTCCAGCATACATACAAACTCTTCATCTACTCTTGGTGCTATCAATTCACCACTATGCTGGCAACACCCAGATCATCTTTAACTTTGATGATGATGATTAATGATGAATACGAAGATGGTGATGATGAGGATGACTATGATGATAGCGAGGATGGCTGTGATGATGATGATGAGGCTGACTACGGTGTAGACAATAACAATGATGATAGCTACAATGATGAATGTGATGATGAATACAATGATGAATGATGGCGGTAATGGGGATGGCTGTGAAGATTGCTATGATGAAAATGATCAGGGCAATTATGATGATGATGATGATGATGATGACGACAATGATGATGGCTATGATGTTGATACTGATAATGAGGATGACTAAGATGATTACTATGATAATGAAGACTGCTTCATAATACGTTGCAGGGGCTCCTTGGCGGGTGTGCCTGAAGAAGCCAAAAAAGCGTGTTTGGTGAATCTTCAAAAGTTAGGTGCATCCTCCCATTTTGATTTGCTCATGTTTCTGTTTTGTTTGCTAGTTTAGATGTGTCTTAAACCATATCATACTACCTTATTCCTGTTTTACGGTGCTGCGAGTCTCAGTCCAACATAACGTTGGATTGAGAATGTTTGCATCTGAATGAGCATCAGAAATCAGTGGGAGGTATCCAAAGTCATAAATCCTGGAATACCAATAAAAGACCTCTTCACTAGCTACAGCCTTTCAACACCCAAGGCCCGATTCACAGAACTAACTTAAGACAAAATGCTAAACTTACTACCATTTTGGTCACAGAAGGCACTTACTATTTTGCTCTTCACAGAAGGCACTTACCCATTTTGGTATTCACAGAAGGCACTTACTAATTTTGGTATTCACAGAAGGCACTTACCCATTTTGGCATTCACAGAAGGCACTTACTAATTTTGGTATTCACAGAAGACACTTACTCATTTTGGTATTCACAAGAGGCAATTATTCATCAATGAGTCAGTGCCTTCTGTGAATACCAAAATGAGCAAGCTACTCAAAATGAGAAAGTTACTCATTCTGGTATTCTCAGGAGGCACTTACTCGTTGATGAGTTAGTGCCTCTTGTGAATACCAAAATGAGTAAGTGCCTTCTGTGAATACCAAAATGAGTAAGTGCCTTCTGTGAATACCAAAATGAGTAAGTGCCTTCTGTGAATACCAAAATGAGTAAGTGCCTTCTGTGAATACCAAAATGGTAGTAAGTTTAGGATTTTGTCTTAAGTTAGTTCTGTGAATCGGGCCCCCATCCTCTATGCGCTGTGCAGCTGATTGGTGTTGTGTTGTCAGACTAGGCACTCGACCCTGCAGGAGAGGAGTGTTCCAGGCACCATTTCCTATGACTAATCATGGACAGGAAGTGGAGCACAGAAAAGGTCACTTATAGTTAGGCAGAAATGGGTGCATCAACCTGGGCGAGAAGCGTCCCAGGGTTAACATTTGTCAAAACACGTGGCCTGCTCCTCATCGCCTCACTGTTCTTGGGCCTTGATTCACACAACCTTTTGTGAATACCTTTGGCATTGTGGATGCTGGCCCACCTCGGGCTGGTCCTGACTCCCTGTGAATCCCCAGGTTATTTTACATTTTCATTCGATCACTATAAGAGAAGCATGCACATTATTTTCCTGCTTTTGCTGGCCACGCCCATATTTGCCATACAATACATAAATGTGTGAAATCGTTTTTCATTGTGGTTGGGTGTCAGAAGCCTACTGGGGATTTATTCTGGACGTGCTTTTAAATAAGTAGAACGAAGAATAAACACTTTATTAATTTATGATGCATGAAAGTGATGGATGGAAATGCCTGCCTTAACCCAAACTACTGGTTAGTAAACCTCATCAGTGGCATTACAGATAGGGACCAACCTTATGCAAATCAACCTTGGCTTTGCCTTCTGTAAGAGAGTGCATCTGAACTGCTGGTGATGTCCCTTCTGAACAAGAACATAGCAGCTCAGGCCCATCTTGGCCTTCTTGGGCCTTATCAGTGAAATGCCACTTGAGACATTAACGCAAAATCAACAGTTGATGGACAGAATGCAGAACAATGTCATACATTCACCCCAGTACAGAAATCTGGGCCTAAATCCATTGTTTTTGTGCTCACCATGCCATTCCAGTTTGGACCCAGCCATATGCAAATCAGTCTTGACCCTGCGCCCAATGGGACAGTCCAACCCAAACTACCAGGCCAGGCCCTCCCTGGACTGGAAACAAGCATCCTAGGACTGGTTTCGGGCTTTCAGCTCTCATCAGCCTGATAGCTTGACTCCAGCTTGATTGTGTGTCGCTTGAGACATTAAAGTTAAGACTAACCTAGCAGTTAGTCCAGTCATTCACTGATCACGTGGTGTTGTCACACACCTTCTATTTTTCCAAACTTAATCAAAACATAATCAATTGTGTTTCATTCATTTAATTCTTCATGATTTTGTCAAAGTTCATGTTTTAAATCACATGTTATTAATCAATCACATTTGGTTTTGTAAACACAACATTTACATCAGAAAAATTATTATCATGATTCTTTTCAGAAATTACAACAATATTAGCACATAACACTTCTTAATCGCGTGCCCGATGCATTTCGGCACCCAAATGGTACCTTCCTCAGGGGCCTTACTTATTAATGTTGGTGGATTACGAGTGTCATCAATGCGTACTCGAAATATATCAGCGTTGTGTGCTGTGCCTGGTGATGTAAACTTCTTAACCTGATGTATCTGTGATTCCTGAATCTATGCTCACTGTCTCCGCGTCTAAATCGAATCTCTAACTGCCGAGTTGAGACATTAAGGCATAGTGTACTCAGGCCCGTCTTAAACTCCCAGCCAGTGCTAGATTTGTAAAAAAATAAAAATAAAAGTGCCAGGGCTCTCCTCAGGAGGTCAGCACAGCTTGCACCTTCCATTGCCACTGCCAGGATGCCAATGACAGCACCTGCACAACTCCTAAATCACACTGCTACAAGTGTGGCATTTCAGACTGTTCAAGGCCCCCAAAGATATAAGAATGACTTAGGTGGCTAGTATTCATTGTTTTTAATGTATAGTGAATTAATAAACAACTGTTGTTCTGCTCTTCTTTTAATTGCACAAACAGCGCAATCATGTGGCATCTGTCATAAGTGCAGGAGTTGACAATTAAGTGCCGTCGGGGGACGCCGGAAACCTCGGCTCAAATTAAGCACTGCATCCAGCACTTTATCAGCTTGTCACTTACTAGGTCACCTAGATAGCTCAGCTCCGATGTGATTGACTGAAATGCTTGAATTAATCAGACCTACTTGAGCTTACTCTGGACAGCATCCCATTTCACTGTTTTCACATGTCTATGCAAATACACAGCAAAATCTAGCATGTGCATATCAGTCTTGGCTCCGCCCAAAGGGAACAGTCCAAAGACTGTAAACGTGTATGTTCAGGGTGAGGGTGGGTTCCAGGGGCTCAGCAGCCAACACTGGAATCAGTGGACCGAGAGATGATTTCTATTTGGATGTAACATGTGCTTCTGGGCTAATCACTTTACTCTACCGGCCGTTTCCCTTCATTAGAATTGGATGTCTTTGTTGCGGCCAGCCCGCCAGCTTATGTTTTTACACTGTTCGCTAGTATGTGCAGACATCCCATACAGTACCAATTATAAATCCCTCCCTGCCACTGACTGGTACCTAGCCGTGGAGTCCAGATTACTGCCACCCATCTTCTGACTCCCCTTACGTCGCTGTTTATGTGTTCAAATTCTATCCTCCGGTAACCCTATTACTTTTGAGAAGGTATCCGTGTCCACCTTTCTACACCGCAGTATTAGCTTCATCTTGTCAACTAGCCATCGTCCTTTGTTTACTTTATCAATTCCTGGAACACCATATTTGAAGATTGATTGGGTTCCCCATACATATTTTAACTTGTTTCCTGTTTTGCAATGGACGGGTACCTGATGAAGGCCGAGAATCCAAAACGAGCGTAGTCTCTATCTACCGCATTGCCTCCATCGTTTTATTGTCTAATGCTATGTCTTAGTCTGTCACGTCTTTTAGTAGGTTTTTAGATGCTGTTTTGTAAAGAATTGATCCGTTCATGAGAGTACACAAGTAATGTATATGAAAATTAATTGAGAAATGTTTTAGGAAACTTCTAAAAACACATCTTTTCATTAGCTAATTTCCCTGGTTGCTGCCTGTTTCTTCTTCCACCCAAGTAATACTCTCTCCTAAGCGCGGGGACACGCCGGAGGCGTCACCAGGCGCTTTATAAACTCCTATAATAATAATAATAATAATAATAATAATATTCCTAAAAAATGCTTTTTGATCAATAACATTTAGAGAATCTGTTTATCAATTAGGTGTTCAGTCGCTTTTAGTTGGTTTTTCTTATTGTCTTTTGGTCTCTCACTCAGTTTGTTCATTATAGTTTTCTAAAATAGCTATAGACCTTTCCCATACTTAACTAATCACTTTATGTGCCTGTGCTTACATTTGTAATATGTAAATGTGTAATTTGTAAATGTGCAGCGGCCAGGGCAGCTATCTTTTGAGCACAGGGCTCATGGTTCGATCCCCGGCTCCGGCAGCAGCTCAGCTCAGCACCATGTGACTCTGGGCAACAGCTCACTTAGGGCCAGATGTAGGTGGCCCATTACCGGTCGGTAAACCCGAAATTCGGTAAATTTCAGGTTTACCGACCGGTATTGAGCCATTTGCTATGTAGGGGAGATTCGGTAAATACCGAATAGGTATTTACCGATTCTGTATTTACCGAATCATCATTTACTGATTCGGTATTTACTGAATCGGTAAATGACATGTAGGAAGCACTTTGAAGAGTGCTTCTGTGCTTTAAGGATTCGTTATTTACCACCAACTATTAGTTGGTGGTAAATAACGAATACCTCTGTAAATGCAAATCTGTGCATTTACACCAGTGCCACAGACATACATGTACTTAGGGGATGTATGTGTGCCACATGTGCACACAAGCACTATTCAGGGGTGCAACAGGGTGTCAATGTGACACCCTGCCACCCTTGACTCTTTCCCTATTTTACCGAATTGGTATTTACCGATTCGGTAATTCACATTCATTCCTATGGGCCTCCAGGCCCATAGGAATGAATGTGAATTACTGAATCGGTAAATACTGATTCGGTAAATACCGAATCCTAACGATTCGGTAATACTTACCGAAGTTTTCCCTACATAGCATTTACTGATTCTAAAATACCGAATCGGTAAAATTCGGTATTTTAGAATCGGTAAATGTGCTTTACCTACATCTAGCCCTTAATTTCCCCGATGGCCCCCAGCGCCTTGAGACCCGTAAGGGTGAGTAGTTCGCGCTTTACAAATATGGATTTAATATTTAGAAATGTAATATGTTTGTGCACAGGGCTGCCAGTTAGGTTTGTGCTATTTAAGTACAATTAAAGCACATGCCTCTGTTACTCACCTGTTTGGCTCTGTTATTCCTCCAAGTGATTATATTAATAAACCAGGATTAGAACACGATTCCTTCGTAGCTCTGGAGACTGAGCCTGCTGGATTAGTCATGTCTTGCAGTGATTTGATGAATATTGTCAGGAACAATCCCCCTTTTATCCCAAGTTGGGATTGAATAACTCTGGAATGTGCCACCTCACTTACAGGGGTTTAGACTACTGCATTTGTTTATATATTACACTCTCCCGATGCATTCCTCGTGGTGACGCAATCCCTTCAGACCCCCGTCGCCCAATCGACTGCCAAGAAAAAGCCCTGGGAACATATTTCAGCTTCCCCGAGGAGGTGAGACTGGCTTCCAAGGAAACTCAGACTCAGCCCACGACGTTATGATTCAGCAAACGTGTCTCTTTGAAGGGGGCCGGGAGCAGCGACGCTCCTGGCCGGGAGCGCATGTGTCCTGCGGGGATGTCAGATATGCTGGTTATAAGCATCTTATTTTATATTATTTTTATTTATTTTATGCATTTTTAAATAGCGCAGACTTTACCCGAAGGTGTCAGAGCGCTTCACAATAGGAACAGAACTGAAACATGAGGAGAAATTACAAGGGAGCATGTTACAAAAGCAAACGTTACGTTACATAAGGCAATAGTGACAATTGAGCATATATCAAGAGCAAACGAAATACAAGAGGTAGCAAACGATACATTACAAGAGGGAAAGTGACGTGTGCATGTTACAAAGGAGTACACAATACAAGTAGAAGTATAATACTGCAATAAATGGCAGACACTCCAACCACAAGAACACATTGGGAAGGCACTTCTATAGTCATGTAGAACAGAATTTCCTATAATGGAAGGTCTTCCTTCAGATAATAGAGAGGGCGTGAATTCAATTTGGAAGTGTCTTTGTAGGAAGAGAACTTTGAGGTCAGTTTTGAAGGCCTGGGAAGAGGTGGTGGTCCGGAGCTGAGGCGGAAGTGAGTTCCAGATTCTCACCGCGTTGCCTGAAAAGGATTGGGCCATCGATCTTTCCTTCTTGAATGTGGGATGTTCAAGCAGTAGATTTTCCGCATTACGTGCTGGTCTAGAGCCTCCAGAGAGTTTCAGTTTGTTCGCCAGGTAGTGAGGAGAAGAGGAGTGCAAGGCTTTGTGGGTGACGCAGGCAGTCTTGTAGATAGACATTGCCTCGATGGGAAGCCAACGGAGGGTTATCACAGGTTATCACTGTCCAGAAAACCCAACATATTAGGAGCAGATGAGTTGTTTTGGGCCCTTCCATCCTTCTCCAATAGAAAGCAGCGCATAGAAGCCCCCCCCGATCCTACGCAGTTAGGAAGCAGCGCCAGGCTGAAGGTCTGCTGCACATCATGAGAGCTAGTGTAGCCACCCCCAGGTCTTCCCTCAAGCGTTATGGTCGACTGAATCATGTCTGGGGCAGATCCCCCAACTGAGGACCAGTTCTGTAAGACAGTATGGGCGACTCAAGGCACGCTGGGAATCCTTCATTGGTGTGTTTTTATTTTATTTCAGTACTATACCTCCCTTTTGCTCTATGAGGTTCAAGTGAAACTGTTTCTTTTCAGTTTAACACATTTAACCAGTAGATATTTATTTAATTTATTTGTTTACGAAATTATTAAGCACACAGCTACCCCCAACGGGGGTGTCCCGGCGCTGTGGCAGACTGCTGATGAGAGGTGCAGAGGGAGGATCTATGGGTTGGTGAACAACCAGGTCTTTAAAGCATGTCAAAAGATGGGCTCAGGAATGGAGAGAGAGCGGCAGGGCGTTCCAAATTTTGGTGGTAATAACCGCAAAGGCTCTGCCACCCATTCTGGTCTTGCAAAAACTTAAATGTATCCCGATTACCACCTTTCAAGGCCAATGGTACCAGTCAAAAACACTGCTAAACTGGCAGGAAACCTGTTTCATTAAGTCTGAACGGTTGTTCACATCAGTGCTTAATTTGATGGTGGTCCACCCACACTTTATTTTCCCGCATTAGACATTTACCAAGTGCAAGAGAGAGAAAAACACCCAAAGGGGAAAGAGAGAGGGAAAAAAGAAGGTAAGGGAAAAAGCAGGAACCTGCAAGAGTGAGATGAAGTGGCAGAGAGGGTCTGGTAGTGAGTGCCTTGACAGGCATGAAGTGGATTAAAGACTGTGCAGCCCTTGTATTGCACACCAACATTTAATTGCACCGGCCCTGTGCCTCTGAGCAGAGTTTTGGACACTGGTGCTCATTCTTTTTCAAATTAAGTATTGTACATTAAACAATGTGTCAGCCATTTTACCATTTTGAATCATATTCACCTCCCACCAGTTTGGATTGGGAAGGTCAAATTTGGGGGCTGGGCTCTCTTTTTAGTTCTGGTCCAGACAGTGCATGAGCTGTCTCTTCGAGACCTTTTGTTTTCTATTAGTGGGCTTAGAGGCCACCCACTGATTACTATTGGTCGACTTCATTGTCAGTCTAGGTGAGACTGTCCCAATGCTTGTTACACACAGTCCTTAGTTATCTATTCCAAAGAGGCAGTGCACACTCAATAAGGCACAGAGGGGTCTCATTGCTGATGTCTACTGTGATCTGCACGGCACCAGTTTGAATCCTGGCTAGGGCTGTATGCCGGAATATCGAGAAGGTCAGTGCATATCGGTAAGTATAGATTTACTATTCCTAACTCAATATCTATGTACTTTGACGATATATATTTTCAAGGTACATCTATGTAGAGTTTCATAAAGAAAGCCTTCAGTGCATAATTTGTAAAAGAATAAGTGCTGGGGCCAAAGTTTTGCTCAGGAGCCCTGGTCGCCACTATTGAAGGTCAGCGTGCCGAATATCACAGCTGTATACACTCGACTCGACCTCATGCCTCCTTAATCCACCAGCAGACACTCCCTGTCTCTTTGTTTTATTCTTGCACATTCTTTTCCATCCCTACTTTCCCCATTGCTACTGTTTTTCTGTTATTCTCTTCATCCTTCTTTCCCCCTTTTCTGTTATTCTCTCTGTTCCTCTGGCTGAAATTGAAACATGAGTGCTGGTGGGCCCCACCAGCAACCACCGGCGCAAATTAAGCCCTGCCTATCCTTGCTCGTATGGAATGACCTTCTCATTGTTTTGTTCCTCAATATTTTGGCCATGATATTTTAGTAGAGCGATGTTTCTGCACTGCAGTCAATATTTCGGTGCACATCCATGGCTAGGGCATCTCCGTCTTTGATCCTTCTGATGCTGATAAATTGAGTATCAATACGTTATTTTTTTAGCACATCAACAACAAAAAGACCCTGGCACAGGGTCGGATTGGGATCACAATTTGGCCCGGGCACTGACGAAAAAAGTGGCCCACATTTGTGAGCCGTGGCCCACATTTGCAGGGTGTGGCCCACATTTGCAGGGTGTGGCCCACATTTGCAGAGCGTGGCCCACATTCGTTGAGCGTGGCCCACATTCACAGGCGTGGCCCACATTCACAGGCGTGGCCCACATTCGCGGCCATGCCCTTTCATGAAACACACAAGGAATGTAAGTGGGAGGATATTGTTCTTGGGAAGGACACAGGGCCAAGGTGACAATGTCCTACAAGCTGAGCACCTGAAAAACAGCCAGGCCCCTTTCTATTACCAAATTATTCCCAGCCCCTCCAGCGCAGGAGCATCTGAAAACAGCCAGGCCCCTTTCTATTACAAAATTATTCCTAAGCCCTCCAGCACAGAAGCAACTGGAAAAAAACAGCGAGGCCCCTTTATCTTAAATAATTATTCCCAGTCCTCCAGCACAGGAGCACCTGAAAACAGCCTCTTTCTATTACAAAATTATTCCTAAGCCCTCCAGCGCAGGAGCACCTGAAAACAGCAAGGCCCCTTTCTATTAAAATGTTATTCCCCAGCCCTCTAGCGCAGAAGTTACTGAAAACAGCAAGGGCCCAGCTGTTTGTAAATTACTCAGCCCTCCCCAGCCCTTCACTGCCTCAGGGCACTGGCGTGGCAGGAGAGGGGCTAAAGCAAAAACACAGCTTCTGGGCCATCCATGGGGCTGGGGGAGGGGGGGGGCTAAGGTGAAGATGGTGCAGTTCCCCACATCACCTGGCCCCCACAGTGAGACCCATTCTTCCTCCCCACTGTGCCCTGAATGAAGGGCTGGTAGGTATTAAAGCAAACACTGTTTCTGGGCTGTGTGGGCCCCAGGGGGCCAAGGTGAAAATGGCTCATAGGCCTGAGCAACACCTGGCCCCCTAAAAGGCCGAATCTGGCAAACAATCACCCCTCCCCAACCCACCATCAGCGTGATTGCTTGGCAGGGCAGGGGGTCAAGGAGAGGCCACAGCTGATCATCACTGAACTGGCCCATTCTTGGTCTCCCCCTATTCAGAGGGGAGCTTACAAATATAGCTATTGGCTAACTAGAGGCTCTCCCCCATCAGTGTGGTCGCCCCTACGGGGCTTATTGGAAGGGGGAGATCATCCCGATGTGGAGAGTAAAAACGATGGGACATATGGCGAATCCGCTTTCCTCTCCCTGTCAGTGCTCTCTGTGGACTGGTAAATGGGGAAAAAACAGCCCACAGAGTGCACTGAGCCACCCCCTTCGGCCCATGCCCGAGTGCCCGCAGTGCCAATCCGCCCCTGGCACATGGGTGCAATTTGAGGTGGTGTGCTTTCAAAATTTCATAAGCACCCACAAACTAATATATGAGAGAATGGAACAGATTTTCGTTCCATTGTTGCAGAATGTGACACAATATTTACATGAAGTCGCTCTCCTTTCGAATTGCGCACTTCTTCCGGGTACTCGACGGAGCTGCTTGCCTTCTGCTTGTATTTCTGTTTCAGCAGAACTCGTTTCCGGAAAGTGATTCACCACTTCTTTCCCTCTGTCTCTCCTAACCTTCTGCCCTCCAACCTTCTCTCATCACTTACTCAACACTTCATTATTCTTCAAACTCCAGCTTTCAGCACTGCCTCTCATCCTCCTCTCAACAGCTGTCATCTCCCTCACGCAGCACAGCACGTCTCCCTCTCTCTGCTTCTTCTCTCTCACCCTTGTCTCAAGCACTCCTAGCCTCCTCCTTCTCGTCTCCCACCTTACTCTCCTCTGCTGCGTTATTGCTCTCTCCCCTCATCCTTCTATCCTTAGCTCTTGCTCTTCATAGCATTTTTCCTTTACACTCCATCACACCCCTGCCCAGGGGCGGCTCCTCCATTAGGGCGGAGGAGCGTCAGCCCACTACTTTCTCACAGTGCGAGAAGCAGAAACATAAAATGGTAAAACAACCATTTTATTTTGCTGTTTCTCGCACAGCGAGAAAGCAGAAGTGTTTGGTTGGGAGCGGGCAGGTAGGCGGGTCTGCTGGAAAGCAGGGGAGGCTTGGCTAGCCCAATGCTGTGGGCCCTGACTGTTCGGTTGGCCCTCTGGGGGCGACCAAACCAGTCATGCGCACTCTCCCTACATAGAGAAACTGGCCTCCCCATAGGCGCCTGGCTGGTTGCCGTCCCAATCACAAAGCTGCCATTGCAGAGTTGTGATTGACTTAGGGGAGGGGAGGGAGGCAGCCTGCTTCCTGTTCCTTACCGCAGGACCCGGCCAGAAGGTACATTTCTTTAATTTTTTTAAATTAACCCACACCTCCCTGTGCGACCCACCCGCGAGTCATGCCGCTGAGACTGCCCCTGCCTTTACCTCCTCTCATCTCTTCTCCTCCTGGCGTCCTCCAAACCTTGTTCCCTAGTTCCAAAGTTGCCAGATCTGGCCCTAACACCCCATCCTCTGCCCCCGTTTCCTCCCTTCTGTCCTTTCACTCCTTTTTCCCCCCTTGGCATGCCTCTCATCTTTTCCCCCGGTTACCCTTCCCGCCTCTTTCTCATCCTTTCAGCCTACTGCTCTACGCTTTTTCCTAGCCTCCTATCTCTCTCTGTTTTCTCCCCTCTTCTGCAGTACCTCCTTCTCATCCCCATTTGCTCTCTGACAGGTCAGAATCCGGCTGAGCTTTTTACCTGTGTTGTGTAGTGCACCACCCCGGCGTGTATTGTTTTATCTTACCCACCATAGCCTGCCCTTTGGAGACCCCTCCTGTAGGGTTGTATGACGTAACCCTGCAGGCATTTACCACTCATGCCTTTATCACACAGCCAGTACCTTGCGTGTGACGTTACCACGTGTTACTTTAGCACACACGTCTTTACAAGAAAACCTTTCATTTTTTTCTTTTAAACACATCCTATTTTCCTTTAAGGAAAACGGGCTGCATTTGAAAAAAAAATTGCTTTACTTAAAAAGCAAACACAGACATGGTGGTCTGCTGTCCCCACCAAGCCACCATCCCTGTGATATTGCCCATTTCCAATGCGTGACTAATTACGACCTGCCTCATTAATATTGATGGGGCAGGTCATTTGCAACCCCATTGGTTATCGCTAAATGTGTCTGAGACAAACTAGTACATTCCGTTTTGGGAGTTGCAAATTGTGAGTAGCAAAAAACGCAATTTGATACCCGTAATACGCAATGGTTGTACATGTGGTCACTAGAGATTTGCGCAGAATCACAGAATGTTGAGGTAACACCGAGACTCAAACTTGGCTCCCCAGTTCTGAGGAGGGCATCTCTGCCCTAGGGCCGCAACCTTCTTTCTACTCCCATCTTGGGTGACCAGATATAACAAGCATTTACAATGCAATGGTCTCGGCTTTGTTAAAGTTAGAGCTATTGGCATTGCAAATGGCATTTTTTTCATTTTATTTTTAAAACACAAATAAATGGTATTGTCATTTACAATGGCAATAGGTGAGCATTAGAGAGTAGTAGAGAGTATTCGCGGACACAGAGCCACACACACACACACACACACACACACACAGAACCACACAAACACAGAGCCACACACACACAGAGCCACACACACACACACACACACGCACACACACACACACACACACACACACACACACACACACACACACACACACACACAGAGCCACACACACACACAAAGAGCCACACACACACACACACACACAGAGCCACACACACACACAGAGCCACACACACACACAGCCACACACACACACACAGAGCCACACACACACAGACAGAGCCACACACATACAGACAGAGCCACACACACACACACAGAGCCACACACACACACAGAGCCACACACACACACACAAAGAGCCACACACACACACACACACAGAGCCACACACACACACAGAGCCACACACACACACAGCCACACACACACACACAGAGCCACACACACACAGACAGAGCCACACACATACAGACAGAGCCACACACACACAGACAGAGCCACACACACACACAGAGCCACACACACACACAGAGCCACACACACACGCAGAGCCTCACACACAGAGCCACACACAAACACACACAGAGCCACACACACAGACAGAGCCACACACAGAGAGCCACACACAGCTCTCTGCCCAGTTACACCATAGGGAACAGAGGCACGAAAAACCGGATCACAAGCAGGGAACAGAGGCACGAAAAACTGGATCACAAGCAGGGAACAGAGGCACAAGCAGGGGACAGAAGCACACGCAGGGAACAGAGGCACGAAAACCGGATCACAAGCAGGGAACAGAGGCACAAGAGCAGGGAACAGAGGCACAAAAACCGGGAACAGAGGCACGAAAACCGGGAACAGAGGCCCGGGAATAGAGGCACGGGAACGGAACATAGGCACGTGCAGGGAACAGAGGCAAGAGCAGGGAACAGAGGCACGAGCAGGGAACAGAGGCATGAGCAGGCAACAGAGGCACGAGCACGGAACAGAGGCACGAGCAGAGAACAGAGGTACGAGCAGGTAACAGAGGCACAAGCAGGGAATAGAGGCACAAGCAGGGAATAGTCACAAGCAGGGAACAGAGGCACAAAAACCGGATCACAAGCAGGGAACAGAGGCACAAGCAGGGAACAGAGGCACTAGCAGGGAACAGAGTCACGAACAGGGAACAGAGGCACAAAGAGGGAACAGAGGCACAAGCAGGGAACAGAGGCACGAACAGGGAACAGAGGCACAAGCAGGGAACAGAGGCACAAGCAGGGAACAGAGGCATAAGCAGGGAACATAGGCACACAAACCGGATCACAAACAGGAAACAGAGCAACAAGCAGGGAACAGAGGCACAAGCAGGGAACAGAGGCACGAACAGGGAACAGAGGCACGAAAACCGGGAACAGAGGCATGAAAACCGGGAACAGAGGCACGAAAACCGGATCATAAGCAGGGAACAGAGGCACAAGCAGGGAACAGAGGCACAAGCAGGGAACAGAGGCACAAGCAGGGAACAGAGGCACGAAAACCGGATCACAAGCAGGGAACAGAGGCAAGAAAACGATCACAAGCAGGGAACAGAGGCAAGAAATATCGAGCACAAGCAGAGAACAGAGGCAAGAAAACGATCACAAGCAGGGAACAGAGGCAATGGCCCAGTTCCTGCTCCGCCAACCAAAAAGGTACATAAAAAAATACCGGAAGCCGATTCACAAAGCTCCTAGTCGAGCAAGAGCTCCGGTGACTTCATAAAGCAAACAGAGCAAGAGGTGTTTTTTTCCTTAAACTGTCATCGTGAACTCGAGATAGCCAAAGGCGTGGTGCAAGGCTAACCTACAGTTACTATACGTACGTATGTACATGTTCCTATGCTATATTAATAGATAAGGCTTGATTACAGGTCAGTAATCAGGAATGTGTTCTTGCGATATGTTAACAGAAATTAGGTGGAAAGGTCGAACTAATAAAGTCAAAATGTTTTGAGTTCGAAAATAACGAGAAACAATTAGGCTCTTATTTGGAATGTGCTGTTATCTTGTGCGGTAATACCGCATTCTGTACATACAAATACCACTGGATGTAGTACTTACCTGGTGTGGCTTTGCCAACATACTCCGAATGCCACGCCACAGAATGGGGGATTACAGGGCAAAACCAAACATTCTGCCTCCAGTCAACCTGAGACCCTCAGAATAGTAAGTTTTTCCACACAAACTGGGCCAGGTATTTCAATGGGAATTAAACCCATGCTTTAAAAACGTGAATGTTGCACACCTGTTGGAATTAAGTTCACGTCTAAACTGGGGTTACACCTGTGGAACAAGAGTCTTAGCTTAACAAATATATATATATATATATATTTAACATGTGGCTGAAAGAATTAGGGTCGTAATTGTTTCCTTTTTTCAAATACAAATTTGTCTGTCAGAGGTAATCTTGCAAGCTGTAAACTCCTGACCCTCTTCTGGAATTGTTGGTGGAAGTTGAAGACTCTCTCCTCTGTTCCCGGTCCTCCTTTCACACACCCGTTGTCCTTCCTTGATATCAAGAGGTGCATATGTATTTTTCTATACATTTTGGAATTTTTGCAAACATTAGATATGGCAAACTGCATGGAAAGCAATCACAAACATGCTGCATGCTCTGAGCACCTTTGCAGCTCTAAAGTCATCACTTTCACACTCGCATACGAGCAACAACTTATTTTGGATGCAAATATCCGCCTACTTCAGTGCCCGCACGGCTCGGGACTACGCTCCGAGCGTTACCTGGGGAAGTGCGGCTTCTCTGGCAATCCTTGGTTCCCGGGGTGGCCTCCAGTGATACAGGCTTCTGCCCTGCGAGGTTCGCCCCGGTGTCTGGCTGTCGATCTCCCGCGACGGCGGGTTCCTCGAGGATGGGGGCACAAGAGCTGGGCCGTCACGGGCGCCAGCGCGGTGTTGTCGACGAGCACTGCGACCACGTGACTCTTCTTTTTCAGCCGGGCCCAATCACCGCACGACTTCCTCTCGCGGTGGACCAATGGCAGCGCGGCCTCTTCGGTGGTATCAGCGGCTTGGGGCTGATGGCAGTGAGGTTCTTCAGCTGTTCTCTGTCCCGGGCAGCGGCGGTGATGTGCAAACCGGGCGATTTGGGGCGTAGGTGTAATGAATAATCCGAGAACCAAATATTAAGTTAAGTTATTTATTATGTCATAGAGACAACACACCATATGCATGTGTACCTGGGCTAAGGAACATACGCGCACAAGCAGGGAACAGAGGACACCACCATCTTTCTCCGAGACAAGGCAGAAATGCTTTGGAGAAAGTAGCATCATTTTCGGGTTCGGGCGTGGTTTTCCTTCTCTCCTCTTCCCATTGGCTGAAAGGTAAAATTCCAGCCAATGGGAAGAGGAGAGAAAGAAAACAAGAAAGAAGCCAAAAACACGCCCCCGAATCTGAAAAAGACGGGGCGTTAACGGAGTGATGCCCCTCTCCTCCAATGGCTGGCCTCCGTTTAGGAAGCCAGCCAATGGAGAAGAGGGGAGGGTTCAAGCCCCACTCTAGAAAACATTAAATCTCGGAGCGAGACTGCGCAAGCGCAGCCTACGGTCCGAGACCTAAAAAGGAAATAAAAGCCAAGAGGTAAAGAATGATAGTGTGCATTAACCTAGAAAAACAGACGAGGCACTAAGGAAACAAATAAAGTGCAATTTTCAAACCCACTATCACACCTGTTAATTAATTTGCTCTTGCTGCTAACTAATCTTGCTTTGAAACATATAAAAACTTGCCTCCCTCAGTTTTCTGTTGACCCTCTCTGGAAACTGAGGGCATGAGCCACATTTGCTGAAATCTGCCAGGACAGATGTGACAACAAACCCGGGACGCCTATTCACCCTACTACTCTTATCTAGTATCCTGCCTCCATCATTGCTTTTAGCCATGTTGCTGTACAATATGGCTAAAAAATAAAATTTACAAAGCCAATAGATCTTGCCTAGGTGAGACACATTGGCTCTACCATTGCTTGTTTAATTTAGCAGACACATTGCCAGGCTGCCCCAGGCCACCGAAGGGGGCCCCCTAAGAGGGCAGCCATCCTTAGTGCCACACGATGGCACAGACACCAGTTAGCGTTGTAGTCTTGGGCACCTGTGTGGGTCCCCGGTGACGTGACTTCCGGCGGGAGAGGGGCCAGCAGAGGTATTTGTATCCTTGCCATCCTCCAAGCGCCCTCTTTGGTTCCTGGTTGGTGACGAAGAAGGACAGGGCCCCTCCTCCTACTTAGCCGAAGCTGCCCGAACGCTGTTTTTTGGGATCTAAGGTGAACCGCCCTTCCCCCGGTTCCCCCACCCCCTTTCCGGCCGTCGGGGTTTCCCTGGTTTTCCCTTGCTTCCCGGGTTCTCTTCCCGTGTGCCTTTTTCCTTGTTTCCTGCGTTGTCCTGGCGTTGTCCTGGCGTGTGTCTGTCGGGTGGGTGGGCAGGTCCAGGTGTGTGGGGGGGTTGCGTTCTCGGCTGTTGCCCCTCGCGGGTTTTGTGACTGTGGGGGGTGGCTTGCCTCGGGCCGAGTTGGTTGAGCAGGCTTCTCTGGGCTCCAGTGTGTGGGTGGTTGGGCGGAGGTGGGCCCGGTTGCGGCGTTTTCACAGTGGGAGGGGGGATTTGGATGCACTGCTCTTGGGCTTGCTGGGGTTATGGGTGCGGGGTTTGCGTTTGTGGTGCGTGCTGCCGCATTGGTCACAGGTTGGAGGGGGGGTGCCAGGGGAGGGGGTCTCTGCTCATCTGGGCCGGGCTGCGCTGCGAGCACCGGTGGGTGTTTGCTGCTGCCCGGGGGTGGCCTCGGGCTCCGGCCTGCGGCTTTGTGGGATGGGGAGTGGGGGGGGGTTGTTCGCCCTGCTGCCTCTGCATGTGGGGGGTGCGGGATGGGGGGGTGTTCGGATCCTCTTTTGTGCGGCCATTGTGTAGGATGAAGCTTATATGTTTTTTTAATTACAGATCCTCTGATGGCCTGAAATTTAAAGACACTGAAGACTTGGAAGTTGGTCAGGAGCAGGTGTGGTCTGACACTCTGTGTGTAAGGGGCAGGTCGGGCTCGGGAGGAGAAGGTGCCATGAGGGGTTTCAACATGCAACGTAATTTAAGGATGCGAGGGGTGCGCTGCTAACCTTTCTTTTCATCCTATATACAGAATTGTCGCGGTGGGGACTCATTTTCAGGCCCGAATCACGTATACGCGTAGCCTCCTGAGTTTGAATTGAGTGGCGCAAGCCCGACGATACGCCATGGAGAGCCAGAGCTCCCCACCTCTTCTTACGCAGGCGACACAGGTGGACGATTCGTTGCCGGATACTACGCAGGAAGCACAGTGGGCGGCGTTTATTCGTATGGCCAAAGGAAAGGGTCTGTCTTGGGCCACGGGGATCTTGAAGGACGTAGAATCTGAGGAGTCGGGCGTCATCTGTGAGTCTCCCCTCACGGACCTTGACCTAAATCAGGAGCCTGGCCCTTCGAGGGCATCGAAGCGGGTCCGCAAGCCCATGTCCAAGGAATTCCCGCCATACCCACTGCCAGCTAAAGCTAGGGCTTTGCATGTCCAGAAGGAGGCGGTGCCCCTGCCGGTCACCCCTCAGCCCTTGGCGCCCGTGGCTCCCCAAGACAATATCCCGACCACGGCGGGGTACGCTACACGTGTAGACCTGGCTAAGCTCTTGGACACTCTGAAAGACTTCATGGCAGAGCTGAGGGGGGTCGTGTTACCCCTTCGCCGGTCCCGCCGGTCAGTGTCCCAGTTGTTGGAGAGGGAGAGACTAGGGCGGTGGCAGCAGTGTGGGTGAACCAGAGGTGCCAGTGACACAGGCTCCGCTGGGGTCTCCCTTCCCCTTAGCCCGAGTGTTTCTTTGGTGGTCATAACCACACTTTTGCATAGTAGGCCCACGGAGGGAGCCTTGGTGTCCCCCCCCCTGTGACGCCCGTTTGGCCTCCCACACCTAGCAGCAGTCGTGAAGCTTTGGATTCCACAGCCGCAGTGTTAGCCTCCTCTGTCCCGACCACCGGTACGTCTGTTCCCCCTGCACCCACCATTGGGACCACGCAAATTCCTTTGGCCGTGAGCGACAAACCCAGGGTAGTCTCCCCTGCCGTGCAGTTAGCCCCCCCAGCGCCGGTGCAGTCGGTGGCCGCAGAATCCCTGTTATCTGGTCACTGTTCCTTGTCCTGGCAGGTACCGTTAGCTGCCAAGGAGGTTATTTGGAGGCGAGAGCTAATAGACATCTTTTCACTACTCTTACTGGGGTAGGAGGGGGTGGATGTCAGATAGGCTGGGGCGAAAGAGGAAGACAAGAAAACGAAGTACCAGCAGTTGTCGGAAAAAACTATTGATAACTGGCTTGACGCTTTTGCCATTCTATCAGATGTCATCTTAGAGAATCATCCCGAGCAGGCGCAGGCTCTCGTCCAATACAGCACTCTCAATCGCAAGGAGGCGGTGAAATGGGGCGGGCAGGGTTGGCTGGGTTATGACCGGGAGTTTAGGAAGAGAATGTCATTGTGTCCAGCAATGAGGTGGGACCAGAAGGAAGTGCAGTGATCATATGGGTTCTGACTTGGTGCAAGGCGCAGTGGCACAGAGTAAGAGTAAGGGGAACAAGGAGGTCGGCAGTGGAACTTTTTGATATGAGACGGGGGGGACAAGCAGCCCTTTCGGGGGGTTCAGGGGGAGGGGGAGTTACAGAGGGGGGTTCAGGAGGTCGCCACCGGGGACTTGTCGGTTGTTCAACTCAGGGGCTTGCTCTTGGGGCAAGACATGCACATTTTCACACGCTTGCAACAGATGTGGAGGCCCCCTCCCAGCAGCCTCTTGCCACTCGCAGCAAGGGGGCACCCCCAAAAGTAAACAGGAGGTAGGGAACCAGTAAGGGCGCCTGGGGTACCCCCTCATCCCCCTCTCCCCCTACCAGTTTTAGCTAGGCAACGTTCATCCCACAGCTCCCGGCCCCCCATTGTTGGTCCCCTCCACAGGTAAGCTTGACGTCTTTGAGGGTGCAGTGAAGGACCCTTCGCCTGTGGTCATGTCAAACTTGTTGCCACTCTTGAGAAAATACCCGCTCATGCTGGACAGCCAGTTGCTACTGGAGGGGTTTAGTGAGGGTTTCAAAATACCTTTCATAGGACCCGAAGGGTCCAGGCAGGCGGACAATCTTAGGTCAGTCAAAGATCTGCCATATGTGGTCAGGGCCAAAGTGGAGAAGGAGAGGTTACTGGGTAGAGTAGCGGGTCCATTCTCGAGGCCTCCTTTGGACAATTTTGTGGTCTCTCCTCTGGGAGTGGTACCCAAGAAAGAGCCTGGGGCTTTCTGCTTAATCCACAACCCCTCGCACCCCGATGGGGCCTCTGTCAACCATCGTTTAGAGGAAGGCGCTTACTCGGTCATGTATTGTACGCTGGACATGGCTTTGGATTTAGTCAGGAAGGCAGGCAGGGGGGCATGGTTGGCCAAGGCGGACATTGAGTCGGCTTTCTGGTTACTACCAGTGCATCCGTGCAGCCAACACCTGCTAGGTTTCAAGCTGGAGGGCCGGTACTTTACGACCAATGCATGCCCATGGGTTGCGCGGTGTCATGCGCGTACTTTGAGGCGACCAGCAGTTTCTTTCAGTGGGCTCTTCAGTCAAGCAACGGGGTCAGAGGGGTGTCTCACTACCTAGACGATTTCCTTTTCATCGGGAGAGATGGGTCACAGGAGTGTAGAGAGGCCCTACGGGACTTTGAGTTACTGGCTGCGCATCTAGTGGTCCCCCTGGCTCCGGGCAAGACTGTGGGACCAGCGCAAGTGCTGACTTTTTTAGGAATTGAAATTGACACAGTGGCAGGTGAATCCAGGTTACCAGCGGACAAGTTCCGGGACCTTGCGCAGCACATCCAGACAGCCTTTGCTCAGAAGAAGGTGACACTAGGTTTCTTGCAAGGCTTGCTGGGCAAACTTAACTTTGCTGCCAGAATCATAGAGCGTAGAGCGCAACATATTTAAGGGGTACAAAACATAGCGGCTGACGCTCTTTCTCATTTCAGTGGCACAGTTTTCGAGAGGTGTGGCTGCGAGGGAGATGATGACCCCCTTCCCAGCATATCTGGGGTTCCTACTGAATCTGAAGGGCACTTGATGGGGCTAGGTGAGCTGTCCTTGGCACCTCGGACGATCAAGCGGAACCGGGCGGGTGTGGAGAAGTTCTGCGCAGTAAACGGCTCTTGGGAACAAGTGAGGCCTTCCCTGGAGAACAGGTCTCGGGACTTCATAATGTGGGCCAAAGACCAGGGGAAGTCACAACCTTGGATAGTAGGACACTTGTCAGCAATCAGCCACCACGCTAGGTTAAGGGGGCAGTTAGATCCTACCACGTCCTTTTTAATAAGGTCGGCATTGAAGGGCTGGGCCAGGAGTGAGCCGTGAGCAGCCGACACCAGGTCAGCCATAGACTTGTAACTCCACAGGGGATGCTAGATTGGATGGACAGGGCCACTCACTCTGTTTTTGAAGCAGCCCTTTTTTCTGCAACTTTTGGGCTTGCTTTTTTTGGAGATTTTTGAATGGGTGAGCTGGTAGCGAAATCCAAACAGGATACATCAGGTGTAGCTTTGTCCAGGCGGGATGCAGTACTGACAGAAGAGGTCCTGACCTTAAGGCTGCGGGGATCTAAAACGGACCAGGAAGGGGGGAGGCAAAGTGATAGTACTGAACAAACTGGAGATCGCCAAATATTGTCCAGTGCGCCTAGTCGTGAGATACCTGGCGCTGCGCCACTCTAGCGAGGGTTACCTCCTGATACACGCAGATGGTACCCCTTTGACCAAATTTCAAGTGCAGTGCATAATGGATGTGTCTTTAGAACTCTCAGGCAATGATGTCCAGGGCAAGCGTTTTTGCAGCCACTCATTCAGATTAGGGGCAGCAACCAAGGCCTTACAGGCGGGCTTGCCAGTGGAACACATCAAACAAGTGGGGCGTTGGGAGTCAAATTGTTACAGGAAATATGTACTTTTTTAAGAGTAGGATTGAACAATGAACCAGGAGCTTAATGTGCTAATTATTGCGCGACTTAAGAGTCGGTGTTCTTGTGATGTTGATGTGGTTGAAGAACTGAGTTTTGTTGATTTAATAAACAGTGTGCCAAACTTCTGCATCTTTATTTACCAGGTAAAACGGTCTGGATGATGGGACATGCTGGAATCCTGAGGGTATCTCAGAGGGCTGATAGCAGAAAATGGAAACACGGGTTCACAGCAACGAGGATAATTTGGCTAGGGACACCAGACATGCGTTGGAATAGCTTGAAGCGGGAAATTCTTCAGAAACTGGGCAGGGGGGACTCGCCACCGGATGTAATGGTAATACACTAGGAGGTGATGAGGTGGTTCCCCTAGGACGTAGGGACCTGCTTCAGGAGATGAGAGGCACTTTGTGCGAATTGAGTAACATGCTGGGGTCCTGCGAATTATGGTGGTCCGAAATTACGCCTAGACTGTTTTGGCGGGGCGCACGGTCAGGGGAGGCCATGGAGACCTCGCGCAGGCGGGTGAAAAGCACCTTGCGCAAATTCACGGATCAAAAAGGTTTCAGTTTTGGCAGGCATGGGTTGCTGCACGCGAAAAGCACGGGGTGCTTCGCAGACAATGGGATACACCTATCCAATATAGGTATGGACCTATTTCTGCTAGACTTAGGCGAGGCATTGGAAACAGCAGGTTGTCAATGAAGGTTAATATGAGGTGGGGGAGCCCTGGGGCGGCGGGGGCCACACCCAGAGCCATGGCAGAGTTACAGGGCGATCCAAAGGCTATAAGGTACAGAAGAGTACCCTCTACAGGAGCACAGTAAGGGTGCTAAAGCCAATTATCCACAGGGAGGTCCTCGCGTGGGGATCCTGGAGGAGCGACGGCACCCCGTTAGTCCTACGGGCGGTTGTGGACCTGAGCAACCGGGGGTTGCCTGCAACTCTCCGCCCCCCCCCCCCCATAACGGGGAGGGTCGTGAGTAAGGGGTGGACTGGAGGTCCGCCGGTGGGAGGGGCTAGCCCTTCCCCCAATTTGACAATACCCCACGTTTAATACCACTGGGGTTTATGGCTCATCAGGTGGGCAGGTGGCGAGGGCTGCCTGCCCCTGGATCGCCCGTGAGATAACCCAACATGTTGGCATATTGTTATGCAAATAAAACTGCAACAACTTTCTCCACCAAACAATTGTGTTGTGTCTGTTATTCAGTAATTGTTGTGGGAAGGCTGTGGTATGGGTCCGATGTTGGCACTATGCTTGTGAAGGATTCATCAATAATGAATGTTGCCTTTGCATGTCTCAGGAGGCCCCGAACTAGGGAATGCAAAGCTCTGCTTCTGGGGTTTCTCATCACAAGAGAGCTGTCAGAACAGCGTGTTCTCTGCACTAATCATGCTGCCTTTCACACTCAAGCTATCCAGGCTGAAGAAGGCTAATAGCCAGAAACCGGTCCTTGGATGCTTGATTCCGGTCTAGGAAAGACATGGCTTGGTAGTTCAGGCTGGACTGTTACCATGAGGCACAGGGTTAAGGCTGATTTGCATATAGCCATTGTCTGACCTAGGGTGGTGTGGAGTGCAAAAAAACGATGGATTTAGGCCCAGATCTTTGTACTGGGGTGAATGTAAGACATTGTTCTGCATTCTGTCCATCAACTGTGTTTTTTGCAAGTTTCACCCCGAGTGGGCTGGGTATGCTCAGACGTGAGTCCCAGGCTCACCACATCACTGGAGTCAAGCTATCCAGGCTGAAGAAGGCTGATAGCCAGAAACCGGTCCTTGGGTGCTTGTTTCCGGTCTAGGAAAGACATGGCTTGGTAGTACTGAAGTACCGAAAATTATTCACCACCTCCCAATTATAGTTATATCCACAAACAATCCCATTCCCATTACCAATAATCAGTCAGTTGGCAGTGTAGAAGGTCCAAGCATTTATTATAACAAACAAACTCTGCCAGGGGAGCTCCTTGCGACCTAACCCCACGAGGTCCGCCAAGAAGACTTCAGGCACACTGTCAGAACATAACATATATACAGTTGCATTTGCAGAATCATTGCCCAAGATGGAAAAATACAAGTTGGTACAGGTTGGTGCGAAAAGGAAAGGCCATATATGGCAGACAAAGCGCTCTTGGTTTAGCTCATCCTAGATTAGCAAGGTCGGACGGGTGACTCCCTTCTGCCAACCCCGAGACAGTCCACTTCGCCCCCTCCCGGAATGTGCTTATCAAGCCTTCTCCTGCTACCTACAACCTTGACGGGCCTAACGAGCTGAAACAGCAGTTCTGCAACAGTTGGGCTATTTCTTAGGAGAACGACTTTGGTGCAAGGAACGAATGGAGTCTGCTAATGTAGGACTTCGAGCGAGCCCACAAAATGGCGTCGGTCGAGTCAAGTGAGTGCAAAACGCAGAAAGCGGTGCAAGCTAGAAATCTAAAATACTGCAATACGAATTTATGCTAATGTTTGCGTGCGTAAGCTAAATCATTTAGATACATCATGCTAATCTTAAGATATCGATTATAAGTGTTTGCATAACTGAAAATCGATTCCGGTTCCTCAAACCCTCCTTTTAGCGTGGTGTAGCTAAATATGAAGGCAGGCACTAGTCTCTAAAAACCTCCTCATTAATGGCCATCAATTCATGAATTTCTTTTTGCAGCATCTGAAGTTTGGCGGGGGCTGGGGCAGGCACGCACAGTGTTGTAACTCTGGAAGCACAATAGGAGCAGCAGGCCGGGCCACATTGTATCAGGATGCAGCAGGTAAAAATAACCCCAGCTGCTCCACCCAAAATCAATAACAACTTCCATCCCCAGGTGGACAGGAGCCCCCAGAACCAACCCGACAGTGACCAGGACCCATTGTCAGTATGCATTTCAGATGCAATGCGATGCAGCTTTTGAATGGCGAGGTGAACGGAGGGGGCGGAGTCTGGAATATACACGCAGCAAGAGCTGCCAATCACGAGGCATGCTCCGCCCCGATCAGCCAAGATAACGTCTAAAACCATACGGTTTTGAAGCGCAACAAGCCTGGTCGCCTAAAGCTCAACAGTTAGGTTGGCTAGGATGTCAGTAGTTATGTTAATGACGTTTTCCACTATCCTGGACAATCTTCTTATCTCTCGGCTATTAAATATGGGTCCCCAGAATGGCACTAAACCCTTGCTAAAATCCGTAAATTGTTGCAAAGAGGTGTCGGTCTGATCGACTTCGGACTTGACGAGCTGCCTACGTTGTCTATTGGGTACCGCATTGGGTGCTGCGCTTACAGGGTGTAGCTGGTGTGTCCTGTGATAATAAGATGGTGCTATGTATACAGGTGGGTATAGGAAGAACAAATAACAGTGCCCATCCCAATCACGTGGTAACCAGGTATATGCATTTCCTCCACAGACGAAATACACATTGGGTGGCGTTACTAGCGGGGGGCTAATGAGTTTCTTCATACGATAGGTATAATTGCAGATACTGTCTCCAACCTGTACACGGCCTATCCCTTGTACACAGAATTTGGAAGAAACATTCAAAATAGGAATGGGTACAATACGGTCACTTGTAATATTTCGTTCAATAAAAAGCTGGAAATATTGTGAAGCATTGAAATGGCTAAAATCATAAAGTTCTTCCTGCAACCAAGTATCGTTCCTAGCCACCATGTACCTGTTCATGCATGCCTGTGGGTCTATCGACCCCCGTCCCCCATTTCCTTTTCGGTCAAAACCCCGATGCTCCTCAACATATGCTAAAATCATGTTGTACTCATTTACATCGTAATGTCTGCGATTATCACCCCAGTGACGGTACATGGCGGAAAACAGTTTGAACCAGGCCTCACAGCTTCCTAGATAGGACAAGGGTAGTGAGAGAAACAGATCATGATTGTGCACCACGGATGGCAGAAGCCCACAAACCCAGCAATCACTAGTGTTGGTAACACTGTGTGTCTGATGAAGCATTTCAACAAATACATTTTTTGCATAAGTCTGGCGATGTCGTTCTTTGTGGGGTGCTAAAGTGTACAGCAAATGCTCAGATGGGGCAGCAGTGGACGGTAAAAAATTCTGCAAAGGGTATTTATGTTCCAGGTATACAAACAAGCCCATAAACACAGCAATTATAACAGTTATAACCACTACAAATGCTACTTTGACTCTCGTGGTCCATGTGGAAAACATTGGCTCATAGAATGATACGTGTCGTGGTGCAATTGGAAATTCTTCTTCTAAGACAATACGGCCAAAAGGGTACATTCCTAGCTAAAAGTCCAAAAATAAGCTCTGGGCCTAGCAGTCCGTCTGCCAGAGGGTTCTTCTCCCTGTGTCCGTCGGAGTCTCACAGGTAGACTCCTATCATTCATCTCAAGCAAACAAAAGAGTGATGGTCAGACTTTATTCAGTTGCGTAACCTTGTTCGTTGGCAATAGCTGGTCTTCTTTCTGAACAGAGCACAGTGATCAAAGTTCCAGCTCTCAACGTGTTCAGTCCAGTGTCTCGCTCAGCACCTCAGACCAACAAACTAGCAAACCCTATCTATTAAATCGAGTCTTTCCTTATCTCCTAGTGGTGGAGTCTGAGGCACCGTTATTTGTTTTCCTTGGCCGCAGGTTATACCGCACATGACCCGGAACTTCCTGATCAGAAAATAGTACTGCAGGTACTTTTCGAGCATGAGAACTTTCGCTTGCCGGGGTACTCAAAACAGGATTCAAAGCAATTGCAGATTCAGCAGAGACCAATTCACCCGATCTCGTCACTCCCTCCTCTAGCCTTTGCTCGATCTCACAGGCATCGGGGTATGAATGCAGCAGCTCTCTCGGTTTCCTGTGTCAGAATTCCCCCTGGGCGCTGCTGATCATAGGGAAGTGGAAGTGGCAGCTTCTTCAGATGGGAGACATGGATCCAGTGTTTTCTCCCATCCACTTTAACCGCCGTCCGGGTGGCAAGCAGAAT
This sequence comes from Lissotriton vulgaris, assembly GCF_964263255.1. Classification (NCBI taxonomy): domain Eukaryota; kingdom Metazoa; phylum Chordata; class Amphibia; order Caudata; family Salamandridae; genus Lissotriton; species Lissotriton vulgaris. The sequence goes on from NW_028250404.1 coordinate 410,230, forward strand.
CTGCTGTGGCTCAGACCACCTTGGAGCCAAACTGGTGTCACGTTCAAACTTCTTGACTAGAACCCACTGGCCGGGTTGTAGTCCATGTCCGGGGCCCTCTGGCAGAGGATGCAGTAGGGAGGCTACCTGCTGATGAATAGAACGAAGATCTATAGTCAAAGCATATAGGTAATCGATCAACATAGGATATTCAATGTCTGAAAAGGATCGTGGCCTGTTTACCCCCCATACATTTGCGGGTCTGCCAAAGATAATCTCATACGGAGAAACGCCAGAGCGGGAGTGTGGGGTAACGCGCAGTGACAGAAGGGCTAAAGGCAAGGTGTCAGGCCATGTCAACCCTGTGCTTTCCTGAATTTTGGCAATTTTTAGTTTAAGGATACCATTATATTTCTCCACGAGCCCTGCTGATTGTGGATGTCGGGCAGCATGGAATTTTTGTTTAATCTGTAGGCCCTCACAGATATGCTTGACAAGGGCCCCATGGAAGTGCCACCCATTGTCCGACCAGATCAAGCGGGGCAAACCAAAGCGGGGTACAAACTCTTTGAGAAGGGCCTTTGCTGTGGCCATGGCAGTGTTTTCCTTAGTAGGGTAGGCCTCAACCCATTTGCTAAAAGCGCAAACCACCACCAGGACGTACTTCAAGTTATTGACACGCTCCATGTGAATGTAATCCATTTGGAGTACTTCAAAAGGCAGCGTTGGGGGTGCAAAATTTCCACTCAGGACATTTTCTCCCTTTCCCGGATTGTGTTGCAGACAGACCATGCAGTATTGGACCAACCGGACAGCCGTCCTTCGGATATTAGGGTTGTTCCAAACTGGGTCCAAGGGCCCGCGGATACCTTTTGCTCCTATGTGTGCAGGGCTGTGTGCCATAGTCACAACGGCTTGTACTAGTGCATTGGGCAGTAACCATCTTTGCTTTTCTGTCAGATCAACCCAACAATTATTTTCATCCAGTCTTCCTACCTCCTTTTCCCATTTCTCTAATTCTGCGGGGGTAGCTTCCTTTTGTAATACTCTCACACTTTCCATGGTGTTATCAAACAGTTCAGATTCCTCCACCCATCTTGTGGAGGAGTTCACAAACATAGCTGACATTGGGGACTGTGCTGTCTGTTTGGCTACCTGGTCTCCAAAAGCATTTCCCTCCCCCACCTCATCCACTATTGCTTTGTGTGCACTGCATTTGATGATGGCTAATTTCTTGGGCAGGGTGAGGGCATCTAGCAGCCGCAAAACCAGGAGACTGTTCTGTATTTTCTGACCATGGGAAGTAAGGAAACCCCGCTCCCTCCACAGCCGCCCAAAGCTATGGGCCACGCCGAATGCATATTGACTGTCTGTGTTAAATGTTAAATGTTGTATACTTGTAAAGCGCACAGCTGCCCCAGCAAAGGGGCGTCCCGGCGCTGTATACTGCTGGGGAACCCATCCTGGCTTTCCCTGTGAGATGGTCCCTCCTGGGCATCTCCAAGGTGAAGACAAGCATCCCCGGCGCTGATGGGGCCGTTAGTGGAGATTAAGCAAGCTATTGCCCAGAGTTGCTGAGTGGGATCCATGGTTAGAGTAGGTACCGAGGCGAGAATTATCAAGTCCGCTGACCTTGGCCCAATACCCTGCCGCGTTGGAAATCGAACCCTGGTCCCCGGCCGACCTCTGCATCTGGGTCTGCCGCCTCTAACCAGTGAGCCACACCACTCCACTTGACTTTGAGTCCCTCACTCAATTCGCAGGCTCGTAGTAAGGCCATAAGTTCAGCAGCTCGGGCTGATCGGTGAGGTACTCGGAATGTTTCGACTATTGTCTTCAAAGTCGTAATTGCATATGCAGCTGTTGTTGTTCCATCTGTTAGTTTAAAACAGGACCCATCCACATATAACTCCCCTTGAGGGTCAGATAGAGGAGTGTCAGTAAGGTCAATCCTGCCCTTAGTTTCTTCTTCGGTGCGATAAATGCAATCATGTGTGTCATTGGTAAGTTCACTCGGAGGGAGTGGTAACAATGTAGCAGGGTTTAGTGTTGCACATCGAGTGATTGTGATGTGTGGTGCAAACAACATCAGTTCATATCCAGTGAGGCGTGCACTTGTAAGATGCTGTGTTTTTGTTTTGTTTAGTAATGTGTCCACAGCATGCGGCACCATCACCGTCAGATTGGAATTTAGGACGAGTCTTTCCGACTGCCAGATCGCCACTGCAACAGCTGCTGTGGCCGTCAGACAGCTAGGAAGTGCTCTGGCGACATTATCCAGTGCGGCTGACAGATAAGCGCAAGGTCTTTGCTTACCACCAAAGTCCTGCGTTAACACTGAAAGTGAGCAACCGTCGACCTCGTGCACGTACAGTACAAAAGCAATACGGTAATCGGGAGTGCCCAAAACAGGAGCAGAACATAAAGCAGTTTTTAAAGAGTCAAAAGAGTGCTGACATTCATCCGTCCAGGGGAGGGGTTCATGCCCTTCCTTAGTAGTCAGATGCAACAGAGGTTTAGCAAGAAGAGAAAAATTAGGTATCCATTGGCGACAGTAAGAGGTAATGCCAAGAAAAGCGCAAACTTCACGCTGCGTGCAAGGAACAGACATTTTAGAAATAGTAGTAATACGTTCAGGTGTTAGTCGTCTACCCTCCTTCGATAGTAGATGACCGAGGTAGGTCACCTCCTGTCGACAGTATTGGAATTTAGACAGGGATACTTTGTTCCCTTTAGCAGCCAAATGGTGTAACAATTTAACAGTGGCTGTTTTGCAGCCATCTTCCGTGTCCGAGGCAATGAGCAAGTCATCCACATACTGCAAAAGGACACTGCCTTCCGGTAAGTCCAAATCATCTAGTAAAGCCTTAAGGGCTTGGCTATATATACTCGGACTTTCAGTATAGCCTTGAGGTGCGCGACAGAAGCGGAAGCTTCGTCCAGATAACGAGAATCCGAAGATCTGTCTGCTATCAGGATGGATAGGGATGCTGAAGAAGGCATTTTTCAGGTCTATGACCGAATAGTACTGGGCAGTCGGCGGAATCATCGTGAGGATCGTGGTGATGTCTGTCACCACGGGATACTGTGGTACCACAATCTTATTACCAGCTCTAAGGTCAATCAAAAAACGGTAAGCTGCACCATGCCCCTGTTCACCGGAATCAGAAGTCCTTTTCAAAATCGGGAGAATCGGGCTATTGCAAATATTAGCAGCCGTTTCTTCTACCACCCCTTTGTCGATCAGATCTTGAATAATGGACAGCAAAGCCCGTTCTCCCACTGGTGCTATTTTGTACTGCGGGATGTGCTGCATTTTTGTGCCTGGTTTCAGTGTAATGTGATCCGGGGGGATATCCAACTTACCCACATCATCATCCCCTGTTGCCCAAAGCGTTGCGGGGATGCCATCAACCTCTGGGGGGAGCGGTTCATTTTTGGCAAAACATTGTTTCATGTGGTCAGCGTAGGGTTGTATTGTTAAATAAACCCCGTCAGCAGATCAATGTATGGTCGTGTTCAATTTCTTTAACATATCCAAGCTCAGCAAGTTCTCCCCACAATGTGAGGTCAGCAAAAGAGGAGTGTCAATGGTGGCGGGACCAATTGTGAAGGGGAGCGGTTTGGAGATGGGACTGACAACTGGGACTCCCGAGAATCCCACTGAGAAATTATTTTGCCCGGACAGAGCCGCCCCTGGAACCAATGATCGAGCAACAGAACTATTCATTGCTCCCGCGTTAATTAGGAAATTCTCAGAAGTCCCCATCACTTCCCCCTTTACATAAGGTCCCCTCTGATTGACCGGGATCAACACTTGGCCCCTACTCTGTCCCTGGCTGTCCTATGCGGTTACGTATGCATGTTGATCTTCGTCTTCGTAATCGTCGTGATAGTACTGCTTGCCTTGTTGGTTATCGAAATGATTTCGCTCAGACTTGCCTGATCCTTCCACTCTGCGCATATCACTCCGATCGGGGCCTCCTCGTCCTCGCCCTCGCCCTCGGACTGCTCCGTTCTGGGCAAGCAACAACGGACACTGTGCTTTCCAATGCCCCTCCTCTCTACAATAGGAACATTGGTTTAAACCCACAGTCGAAGCCCCGCCCGTGCCTCGGCCCGTACCCACCCCTCTGGACATGGGCCCTCTGACTCCTCTTCCCCCTCCTTGTCCCCGGATTACCTGCTGAAGCAATACTCATGTTTTAAGGTCTTTGGCCTTCTTCTCCACCTTCTCTTTACTCTTGTTCTCCCTATGTTCATAGTACCGGGCCATGCTTACAATTACAGAAGGGGTAGAGGTAGTCCAGGTACTTTCTGCTGCCTGCAATCGTGCAGAAATTTCCGGAGCCAAGTTCGTAACAAATCTGTTCACGACACAACCTAGTTCCACCTTCCGTAGCCAAATCCTGTCCGCGAAAGTCAATAAAAACTCCTTCGAACCTAGTGAAGAAGTCGGACACACTCTCATCCTTTTTCTGTCGGCAAGCAGTCAGTTTATCCCAGTCAACCTGCCTCGGCGGTATCAAAGTGTGCATAAAGGCTATATTCTTTGCTGGCAAAGATGTTATTTCACCCTTAGGTTTATCTCCCGGTTTGTGATCCCGATCCCACCTTCTTAACTCATCCCACGTCCCCCCTAGTTCAGCGTGATCAGAGTCGTGCACCTGCCGCCATATATCAACAGGCACAAGTAACCCAAAGAATAGCTCGACGTCTGCCAATGTCATTATGGCAGACGCCGCCGCTTCGGTCAGTTCTTTATAGTAGGCCGTAGGATTCTTTCGGGGGTCGGGCAGGTGGGATTTCAGAGCAAGGACCTCACTTCTTTTCCATGGAGTGTATACCCATTGCTCCTAAAACCGGGCGTCTATCCGGGCCCGTGTGATCTGTTGGTTATCATCACGTAGTTTGGGAACCTCGGGATGATAAATAGGATGCACCTCTCGCATGGGATGCTGTGAAGTCCACAGAGGGCTCTTTAAGAACATTCTGCCTCGATATTGGACCAGGGTGACTACGTTTTTGTATACTTCCTCTGGTGTCATATTAAATCTATGGGTCCAGTCTCGAATATTATACAGTATCTGAGGAGCGCTCCCATTATCGAAACTGACCTCCCAATACCCAATGAGGGAATTGGACATCTGGAATAACAGGTGCTGCTGCATTACCCGTTCTAAATCTTTTACCGTACTCCATAAATCGATTTTGGCCACTATAGGTGTGGCAGGGTATACTCAGACATGAGTCCCTTTCTCACTGCTCCATCAGGATTCAAGCAAGCCGGGCCGAAGAGGCTGAAATGCCAGAAACCGGTCCCCGGTAGCTTGTCTCCTTTCTGGTAAAGAATTGGCTTGGTAGTTTAGTCTGCCCTGTTCCCATGATGCACTGGGCCAGGGACAGACTGATTTGCATATAGCCAGGTTCTGAGCTGGGATGGGGTAGTGAGATAAATAACGGTGATGGATCAAGCCCTGATCTTTGGACTGGGTAAGAGTGGTCTGCTCAATTCAGACACTCTGTTCATCACCACCCCCTTTTGTAAATCGATTTTGGCCACTATAGGTGTGGCAGGGTATACTCAGACATGAGTCCCTTTCTCACTGCTCCATCAGGATTCAAGCAAGCCGGGCCGAAGAGGCTGAAATGCCAGAAACCGGTCCCCGGTAGCTTGTCTCCTTTCTGGTAAAGAATTGGCTTGGTAGTTTAGTCTGCCCTGTTCCCATGATGCACTGGGCCAGGGACAGACTGATTTGCATATAGCCAGGTTCTGAGCTGGGATGGGGTAGTGAGATAAATAACGGTGATGGATCAAGCCCTGATCTTTGGACTGGGTAAGAGTGGTCTGCTCAATTCAGACACTCTGTTCATCACCACCCCCTTTTGTAAATCGATTTTGGCCACTATAGGTGTGGCAGGGTATACTCAGACATGAGTCCCTTTCTCACTGCTCCATCAGGATTCAAGCAAGCCGGGCCGAAGAGGCTGAAATGCCAGAAACCGGTCCCCGGTAGCTTGTCTCCTTTCTGGTAAAGAATTGGCTTGGTAGTTTAGTCTGCCCTGTTCCCATGATGCACTGGGCCAGGGACAGACTGATTTGCATATAGCCAGGTTCTGAGCTGGGATGGGGTAGTGAGATAAATAACGGTGATGGATCAAGCCCTGATCTTTGGACTGGGTAAGAGTGGTCTGCTCAATTCAGACACTCTGTTCATCACCACCCCCTTTTGTAAATCGATTTTGGCCACTATAGGTGTGGCAGGGTATACTCAGACATGAGTCCCTTTCTCACTGCTCCATCAGGATTCAAGCAAGCCGGGCCGAAGAGGCTGAAATGCCAGAAACCGGTCCCCGGTAGCTTGTCTCCTTTCTGGTAAAGAATTGGCTTGGTAGTTTAGTCTGCCCTGTTCCCATGATGCACTGGGCCAGGGACAGACTGATTTGCATATAGCCAGGTTCTGAGCTGGGATGGGGTAGTGAGATAAATAACGGTGATGGATCAAGCCCTGATCTTTGGACTGGGTAAGAGTGGTCTGCTCAATTCAGACACTCTGTTCATCACCACCCCCTTTTGTAAATCGATTTTGGCCACTATAGGTGTGGCAGGGTATACTCAGACATGAGTCCCTTTCTCACTGCTCCATCAGGATTCAAGCAAGCCGGGCCGAAGAGGCTGAAATGCCAGAAACCGGTCCCCGGTAGCTTGTCTCCTTTCTGGTAAAGAATTGGCTTGGTAGTTTAGTCTGCCCTGTTCCCATGATGCACTGGGCCAGGGACAGACTGATTTGCATATAGCCAGGTTCTGAGCTGGGATGGGGTAGTGAGATAAATAACGGTGATGGATCAAGCCCTGATCTTTGGACTGGGTAAGAGTGGTCTGCTCAATTCAGACACTCTGTTCATCACCACCCCCTTTTGTAAATCGATTTTGGCCACTATAGGTGTGGCAGGGTATACTCAGACATGAGTCCCTTTCTCACTGCTCCATCAGGATTCAAGCAAGCCGGGCCGAAGAGGCTGAAATGCCAGAAACCGGTCCCCGGTAGCTTGTCTCCTTTCTGGTAAAGAATTGGCTTGGTAGTTTAGTCTGCCCTGTTCCCATGATGCACTGGGCCAGGGACAGACTGATTTGCATATAGCCAGGTTCTGAGCTGGGATGGGGTAGTGAGATAAATAACGGTGATGGATCAAGCCCTGATCTTTGGACTGGGTAAGAGTGGTCTGCTCAATTCAGACACTCTGTTCATCACCACCCCCTTTTGTAAATCGATTTTGGCCACTATAGGTGTGGCAGGGTATACTCAGACATGAGTCCCTTTCTCACTGCTCCATCAGGATTCAAGCAAGCCGGGCCGAAGAGGCTGAAATGCCAGAAACCGGTCCCCGGTAGCTTGTCTCCTTTCTGGTAAAGAATTGGCTTGGTAGTTTAGTCTGCCCTGTTCCCATGATGCACTGGGCCAGGGACAGACTGATTTGCATATAGCCAGGTTCTGAGCTGGGATGGGGTAGTGAGATAAATAACGGTGATGGATCAAGCCCTGATCTTTGGACTGGGTAAGAGTGGTCTGCTCAATTCAGACACTCTGTTCATCACCACCCCCTTTTGTAAATCGATTTTGGCCACTATAGGTGTGGCAGGGTATACTCAGACATGAGTCCCTTTCTCACTGCTCCATCAGGATTCAAGCAAGCCGGGCCGAAGAGGCTGAAATGCCAGAAACCGGTCCCCGGTAGCTTGTCTCCTTTCTGGTAAAGAATTGGCTTGGTAGTTTAGTCTGCCCTGTTCCCATGATGCACTGGGCCAGGGACAGACTGATTTGCATATAGCCAGGTTCTGAGCTGGGATGGGGTAGTGAGATAAATAACGGTGATGGATCAAGCCCTGATCTTTGGACTGGGTAAGAGTGGTCTGCTCAATTCAGACACTCTGTTCATCACCACCCCCTTTTGTAAATCGTACTCCATATGTCAGCCACGGTATCCACATCACTCCGCATCCATCTGACGGCTTGATCTGCTAATGCTTCCTTCTCACCATATGCCACAGATGATCAAGTGAATAGTCGTTTACCATCCAACCCTCCGGATTCTCCTTTCGGAGTCTGTTCCGACATACCGGGTGTGGTGCTGGCCGATTGGGACGCCCATACGGGACTCGGGATGCTTAATTGCGTGCAATGTGATGTTAGAGCCTGTCTGGAATCAGGGACAAGAGTGTCCAGGTCCCCTGCAGAGGGAGATGGAAGGCCGGCATCACATTTGGGGGTGACAGAACCTCGTTCCTCCGGTGCGGAGGCTTGAGGTGCGGCCACCGTTTGAACAGGGACCGCAGGATATATGCGCTGCGGGGCATATGGCGGGGTAGGTCTTTTGTCTAGCAGATCCTCTATCTCATCTTCAGCTTCATTACGCGTTACATAGCTCTTATCCACTTGCAGCCTAAATCGTCTATCTTCATTCTCAATACTCTTTTCTGTTCTATTCTTGTCATGCGCAATAGCTTTTTGAGTTATAGTTTGCCCTTGCTGTATCTTGAGGAGTTTTTCTGACCGAATACGCCTTCTCTTCGCCTCTTTCTGTCATTTGTTAAGAGTGTCAAAGATGGCCTGCCGGCTGCGTTTAGCAAAGACACGCTCTTGTAAATACTGAATCTTTTTCTCATCAAAAGATCCAGTTTTCGGCCACTGCAGTTCCACATTATCTTTTGTATACCTGTGCCACAAGGAATTAAAAAGAAGGGGGCCAATACCGTGCTTGTAATACATATCGTGACTGGGTGTTCCTTCCGGAGGGGCTGGCTGACTTTCATCTAACCTCACGCTCTCTTGGTGAACACAGCCAAAGCATAATTTACTAAGGCACGGCATTACCCTTTCTCTATTCTACTCGAGCTGAAAGGGAATCAAGGATTATTATTCACAAAAATAGCAGAATCAAGTTTCATTAATCACAACCCTCTCATACACATGGCCATGTTTACATTCAAAGTCATACTCACGTTGCAAAAAATAAACCTTCAATTGGACATAAAACAGAAACACAGAGGTTTTGTAAACGACAAAACGAAAACACCAATGCCTTGCAAACAGAAGGTGGAGCCCGTCGACTCCCACCTATGGAGAACCCTTTTTTCCAAATATTCAAAACTGCAAAGAACACCTTCTGACAACAGTCTTGTCCTTAGACTGCCTGGAGATAGCTACACAGGTTTCTAAACCACAGACCAACCTACAGGCCATCCGACAGTATTCATGGTTCACCTCCCGAACTATGCTGGCTAAGCCCGCTTTTGCAAGCGCCGCTCCAGATCTGTCCGAGTGCTACCCAATCTCAACTGTCGGCGTTCCCGAGAACAGTCCGGCCGAGTGAGAACCGCAGTTCCCACAAAAGGCCTATAGTCTCTATCTCAAGTGTTTCCACAAAAATCAAACCAGAGGCATCTGCACGTGCAATTTCGACGTTGCCCCGTCAGACCCCCTATTCAGAATTTCTCCGTGACCACAGGTCACCAAATGCCAAGTGCCAAATCCGGAATTTGAAAACGTAATCCAACACAAAACGAGACGAAACACTCACCTGGTGCACACAGGCCTGATTGCACGTTCTTCACTACCAACTCTTGATAAGGCCAACGTGGCTGGTTCTCGGGTCACACCCAAAGGACTCCGGCGTGGGGCCACTAGCTACTGAGGTTCTCGGGATCGGGAGAGCGGAGCAAACCACGAATTTTCGTTGGTCTATTCTGCAACCCCCCGATCGGGAGCACCCCTTTCAATGTCCCGATTGTCGTCTGAAATACAGAGGGACGACCCCAACGCGGAGTCCCGGCAGAGTCGCCAACTGAAGTACCGAAAATTATTCACCACCTTCCAATTATAGTTATATCCACAAACAATCCCATTCCCATTCCCAATAATCAGTCAGTTGGCAGTGTAGAAGGTCCAAGCATTTATTATAACAAACAAACTCTGCCAGAGGAGCTCCTTGCGACCTAACCCCACGAGGTCCGCCAAGAAGACAGCTGGCACACTGTCAGAACATCACATATATACAGTTGCATTTGCAGAATCATTGCCCAAGATGGAAAAATACAAGTTGGTACAGGTTGGTGCGAAAAGTAAAGGCCATATATGGCAGACAAAGCGCTCTTGGATTAGCTCATCCTAGATTAGCAAGGTCGGACGGGTGACTCCCTTCTGCCAGCCCCGAGACAGTCCACCCCGCACCCCTCTTTGGAATGTGCTTATCAAGCCTTCTCCTGCTACCTACAACCTTGACGGGCCTATCGAGCTGAAACAGCAGTTCTGCAACAGTTGGGCAATTTGATTTCTCAGGAGAACGACTTTGGTGCAAGGAACGAATGGAGTCTGCTAATGTAGGACTTCGAGCGAGCCCACAAAATGGCGTCGGTCGAGTCAAGTGAGTGTAAAATGCAGAAAGCGGTGCAAGCTAGAAATCTAAAATACTGCAATATACGAATTTATGCTAATGTTTGCGTGCGTATGCTAAATCATTTAGATACATCATGCTAATCTTAAGATATTGATTATAAGTGTTTGCATAACCGAAAATCGATTCCGGTTCATCAGTTCGGGCTGGACTGTTCCCATGAGGCACAGGGTCAAGGCTGATTTGCATATAGCCATTGTCTGACCTAGGGTGGTGTGGAGTGCAAACAAACGATGGATTTAGGCCCAGATCTTCGTACTGGGGTGAATGTAAGACATTATTCTGCATTCTGTCCATCAACTGTGTTTTTTGCAAATTTCACCCCGAGTGGGCTGGGTATGCTCAGACGTGAGTCCCAGGCTCTCCACATCACTGGAGTCAAGCTATCCAGGCTGAAGAAGGCTGATAGCCAGAAACCGGTCCTTGGATGCTTGATTCTGGTCTAGGAAAGACATGGCTTGGTAGTTCGGGCTGGACTGTTCCCATGAGGCACAGGGTCAAGGCTGATTTGCATATAGCCATTGTCTGACCTAGGGTGGTGTGGAGTACAAAAAAACCGATGGATTTAGGCCCAGATCTTTGTACTGGGGTGAATGTAAGACATTGTTCTGCATTCTGTCCATCAACTGTGTTTTTTGCAATTTTCACCCCGTGTGGGCTGGGTATGCTCAGACGTGAGTCCCAGGCTCTCCACATCACTGGAGTCAAGCTATCCAGGCTGAAGAAGGCTGATAGCCAGAAACCGGTCCTTGGATGCCTGATTCCGGTCTAGGAAAGACATGGCTTGGTAGTTCGGGCTGGACTGTTCCCATGAGGCACAGGGTCAAGGCTGATTTGCATATAGCCATTGTCTGACCTAGGGTGGTGTGGAGTACAAAAAAACCAATGGATTTAGGCCCAGATCTTTGTACTGGGGTGAATGTAAGACATTGTTCTGCATTCTGTCCATCAACTGTGTTTTTTGCAATTTTCACCCCGTGTGGGCTGGGTATGCTCAGACGTGAGTCCCAGGCTCTCCACATCACTGGAGTCAAGCTATCCAGGCTGTATAAGGCTGATAGCCAGAAATCGCTCCTTGGATGCTTGATTCCGGTCTAGGAAAGACATGGCTTGGTAGTTCGGGCTGGACTGTTCCCATGCGGCACAGGGTCAAGGCTGACTTGCATATAGCCATTGTCTGACCTAGGGTGGTGTGGAGTGCAAAAAAACGATGGATTTAGGCCCAGATCTTTGTACTGGGGTGAATGTAAGACATTGTTCTGCATTCTGTCCATCAATTGTGTTTTTTGCAATTTTCACCCCGAGTGGGCTGGGTATGCTCAGACGTGAGTCCCAGGCTCTCCACATTACTGGAGTCAAGCTATCCAGGCTGAAGAAGGCTGATAGCCAGAAACCGGTCCTTGGATGCTTGATTCCGGTCTAGGAAAGACATGGCTTGGTAGTTCGGGCTGGACTGTTCCCATGAGGCACAGGGTCAAGGCTGATTTGCATATAGCCATTGTCCGACCTAGGGTGGTGTGGAGTGCAAAAAAAACGATGGATTTAGGCCCAGATCTTTGTACTGGGGTGAATGTAAGACTTTGTTCTGCATTCTGTCCATCAACTGTGTTTTTTGCAATTTTCACCCCGAGTGGGCTGGGTATGCTCAGACGTGAGTCCCAGGCCCTCCACATCACTGGAGTCAAGCTATCCAGGCTGAAGAAGGCTGATAGCCAGAAACCGGTCCTTGGATGCTTGATTCCGGTCTAGGAAAGACATGGTTTGGTAGTTCGGGCTGGACTTTTCCCATGAGGCACAGGGTCAAGGCTGATTTGCATATAGCCATTGTCTGACCTAGGGTGGTGTGGAGTGCAAAAAAAACGATGGATTTAGGCCCAGATCTTTGTACTGGGGTGAACGTAAGACATTGTTCTGCATTCTGTCCATCAACTGTGTTTTTTGCCTTTCACACTAGACAACAGTAGGGCTGGGAGCAGGCTGGGCTCTTCACCCACAATGCATTGGGAAATGAGCAGTGGTAGTCATCCCACGTGGCTGCTTGCCACGTGTTTCGTCTTAAGCCAGGCTTGACACACCAGCCAAGATTTTGCCTTCCGAGACTTGGTTTCTTGTATTTGCCCCTTCAAAGTCTGGCCCTACAGTGCGTGCCATGCAAAGGTTTGTGTTCTAGGTCCACTTGTAACTGATGTAGTCCAGGTTTTATGGCTGCATTCTGACACCTGCGGTCCTGTTAATCATATTACAAATTCAGGGCTAGAAGAACCTGCACACAAGGTAAATGTCTGGATTAGATCAGGTATTCACCCTCACTTCACATTAAAATCTGGGGAAACCTGTGTTCATCAACGGTCATATGTACCTCCCACTGCCCCCATAATCTGCTGTGTGTATGCAAATTACACCCAATACTGTTCCCTATCCGTAGTTCCGTGTGTATGCAGACTGCACCCAATACTGTTTTCTCCCCATAGTTTTGTACGTATGCAAACTACACCAGCCATGGTCGGCAGTGGGAGTACCTGCAGGGCGGTGACGTGGGGAGGGGGAGTGGTAGTAATGTATGGATTACGGAGTGTTACAGGTAAGGAAACATTTAAATAAATAAAACGAATTTCTGGTGTGCACTGCATTGCATTTGGGGAAGCAGTGCACTCAACGAAATTCGTTTTATTTATTTAAATGTTTACTTACCTGGGAAGCTCCGTAATCCATACATTACTACCCCCCACCCTGCCCCTCCCCAAGTCACCGCCCTGCAGGTACTCCCACTGCCGGCCGCAGCCGGACTACATCCAATACTGTTCCCTCTCCATGGTTCTGTGTGTATGCAGTCTACACCCAATACTGTTCTCTCTCCATGGTTCCGTGTGCATGCAGACTAAATACAACACTGTTCCCTCTTGATAGTTCCGTGTGTATGCAGGCTACACCCAATACTGTTCTCTCTCCATGGTTTTGTGTGTATGCAGGCAACACCCAATACTGTTCTCTCTCCGTGGTTTTGTGTGTATGAAGATTACACCCAATACAGTTCCCTCTCTGTGGTTTCGTTTGTATGCAGGCTACACCCAATACTGTTCCCTCTCCATAGATCCGTGTGTATGCAGCCTACACCTAATACTGTTCCCTCTCCATAGTTCCGTGTGTATGCAGACTACAGCCTATACTGTTCTCTCTCCATGGTTTTGTGTGTATGCAGGCTACAACCAATACTGTTCTCTCTCTGTAGTTTCAAGTATATGCAGACTACACCCAATACTGTTCTCTCTCCATGGTTTCCTGTGTATGCGGACTACACCCAATACTGTTCTCTCTCCATGGTTTCGTGTGCATGCAGGCTACACCCAATACTGTTCGCTCTCCATGGTTCCGTGTCTATGCAGGCTGCATCCAATACTGTTCCCTCTCCATGGTTCCGTGTGTATGCAGACTACACCCAATACTGTTCTTTCTCCATGGTTTCGTGTGTATGCAGGCTACACCCAATACTGTTCCCTCTCAGTAGTTCCGAGTGTATGCAGACTGCACCCAATACTGTTTTCTCTCCATGGTTTCGTATGTATGCGGACTACACCCAATACTGCTCCCTCTCCATGGTTCCGTGTGTATGCAAGCTACACTCAATACTGTTCTCTCTCCATGGTTTTGTGTGTATGCAGGCTACACCCAATACTGTTCCCTCTCTGTAGTTCCGAGTGTATGCAGCCTACACCCAATACTGTTCTCTATTCATGGTTCCATGTGTATGCAGATTACACCGAATACTGTTATCTCTCCATGGTTCCGTGTGTATGCAAGCTACACCCAATACTGTTCCCACTCCGTGTATATGCAGACTACACCCAATACTGTTTTCTCTCCATGGTTTCGTATGTATGCAGACTACACCCAATACTGCTCCCTCTCCATGGTTCCGTGTGTATGCAAGCTACACTCAATACTGTTCTCTCTCCATGGTTTTGTGTGTATGCAGGCTACACCCAATACTGTTCCCTCTCTGTAGTTCCGAGTGTATGCAGCCTACACCCAATACTGTTCTCTATCCATGGTTCCATGTGTATGCAGATTACACCGAATACTGTTATCTCTCCATGGTTCCGTGTGTATGCAGACTACACCCAATACTGTTCTCTCTCCATAGTTCCGTGTGTATGCAGACTACACCCAATACTGTTCTCTCTCCATGATTTCGTGTGTATGCAGACTACACCCAATACTGTTCTCTCTCCATGGTTTCGTGTGTATGCAGGTTACATCCAATGCTGTTCCTTCTCCGTAGTTTCACGTATATGCAGACCACACTCAATGCTGTTCTCTCCATAGTTCCATGTGTTTGCAGACTACACCCAATACTGTTCTCTACATAGTTTCATGTGTATGCAGACTAGACCCAATGCTGTTCTTTCTCCATAGTTTCATGTGTATGAAGACTACACCCAATGCTGGTCTCTCCATAGTTTCATGTGTATGCAGACTACACCCAATATTGTTCCCTCTTCATAGTTCCATGTGTATGCATTCTACACCCAATACTATTTTCTCTCCATGTTTTTGCGTGTATGCAGACTGCACCAAATACTGTTCCCTCTTCATAGTTCCATGTGTATGCAGACTACACCAAATACTGTTCCCTCTTCACAGTTCCATGTGTATGCAGACTACACCAAATACTGTTCCCTCTTCACAGTTCCATGTGTATGCAGACTACACCAAATACTATTCTCTCACCACAATTTCATGTGTAAGCAGACTACACGCAATACTGTTGCCGCCCAACACTGTTCTCTCTACATAGTTCCAAATGTGATGGAGACTTCACCATATAGTGTTTTCTCTTGATAGCTCCATGTATATGCCACAAACCCCCAATACTGTTCGCTCTCCATAGTTCCATGTGATGCAGGCTACACCATGTACGGTTCCTTCTCCATAGTTCCATGTCCATGGATTTCAGATCCTAGCTCAGCCAGCGCCTAGGGAACCCTAGCAAACCTGTACCTTTTTAAAAACTAGACATCCATGGGAATCCAGAATTGGTGGACTTGTGTGGCTCTCACCAGGTTCTGTTACCCAGAATCCCTTGCAAACCACTGTGTTAAAAAAAGCAACTTTTCCTCATATTTCTATGATGGAAAGATCTGACATCTATGGGGAGCCACAAACTTCTACCCACCCAGCATTCCCCTAAGTCTCCAGATAAAAATGTTACCTCACTTGTGTGGATAGGCCTAGTGCCCACACATGAAACTGTCCAAAATGTACTGTGGAGACTTAAAAATTATCGGTCGCAAAACAATGTGGTTTTGTGAGGGAGTCATCTGCATTTTTTTGTCCCAACGGCCATCTAGGGGAACCGACCAAACCCAGACACTTCTGAAAACTATACAACCAGGGGAGTCCAGGGTGGTTTGGCTTGCATGAATCTCCCAGCACTTTCCTACCCAGAATCCCCTGCAAACCTCAAATGTAGCTAAAAAAACAATTTTTTTCTCGTATTTCTGTGTGGGAAATTTGTGCAATAAATGGGCTGACACAAATTTCCTACCATCCAGCGTTCCCCTAAGTCTCACGGTAAAAATGGTACCTCACTTTATGGGTGGGCCAAGTACCCGCAAAAAAGAAGGGCCCAACATGTATTGTGGAGACATTAAAATTATCTATCACAAAACGACCTGGTTTTGTAAAGGGGTTATCTGCGTTATTGGTTCTAGGGAAACCTATCCAATACAGATAGTTCTGAAAACTAGACATCTGGGGGAGTCCAGGGAGATGTGGCTTGCATGCATCCCCCAATATTTTCCTACCCAGGATTCCATGCAAACCTGAAATTTAGCTAAAGAAAAACACATTTTTTTAAGTGTCAGGGAGTGCAGCAGCCCTCAAGCAACATAAACAAAACAATAAGTCTTCTGGGACATTGAATCCATTCCCCAGGAGAACTTACCAAAAACTCCTATGTTCTTCAGTTGAAATACAAGGGCCTCTTGTGAAGACTCAGAGACATGTTGGTTTCAGTTTTTTTAAAAAAAACATGTCTCTGGGTCTTTCTTTTAACCTTTTTCAGTCCACAAAATGCAATCACAAAAAATATGTTAAACGAAAGACATTGATTTCATTTTTTTATTTAAAACTTTATTAAACATTTTTATAATAATCACTGTTGTTAAACATTATATTGTGTGAACTACTGAAATATACACTTGCTTGAAAATATTGGTGGTTTTTGAACAAAGAAGATAAATAGATAGGCCACGCGTGGCAGGGGCATGGCAGCATATAAGGGTTGGACACAGCCTGTGCACGGTGTAGGGTAGGCTTTACGTGTGGTAATAAAATATTACATTGTGCATGGTGATATATATATATATATATATACATATGTGTGTAATAGCATGTTTCCATGTTGCACAACATACATCTGTACAGTGAGTTTAATGAAAAAGCCATGCCACTAGCCTCTAACTGCATCTCATTCTTTGCAGGTAATGCTCACAATTCAATTTAAATACCTGAGTTTCACCACAGGGATATCATGCAGGAATCTAGAACAAGGCCCTCGACTCGATCTGTGCATTCCTCTTCAGCAGAACACAGCAGGTCAGACTCCCCCCTTCTTCTCGGAGCCCACACCAACCACCTGCGGAGTCCCCAAAGGATCCTCCATCAGCCCCACCCTGTTCAACATCTATATGACCCCGCTTGCACCCATGACCAGATCCCATGGCCTCAACATCATTCGCAGACGACACCCAACTCATCCTCTCCCTGTCCAATGAACCCAACATCTCCAAACACAACTTTCAAGAAAAAACCACCGCAATGGAGCGCACACCGCTAGCCCCTCCTCCGGATCGCCCCTCGGGATTCTGGTACTTGTAGTTCAGTAGTGGATCACCCAGGTGGGTGCAAGTCGGTACTTGTTGGACTGATGAATCTCTAGACCCGATACATGTCCCGGGTTTTTGGGTATCGCCCGAGACATGGCTCGGGTTTCGGGATAACTTCCCTCATCAGTAGAGAAAATGGTTTAGGGGTGGAGGAGAAGGCCGCCAAACAACAGTCAATGGCCTCGATGCCCGAACCGGCACGCAGGGCAGCATCCAGGAGCCCGTCGGCTCAAAGCTCAAGGGAGCCAACTAGTAAAAACCACCGCAATGGAGCGCACACCGCTAGCCCCTCCTCCGGATCGCCCCTCGGGATTCTGGTACTTGTAGTTCAGTAGTGGATCACCCAGGTGGGTGCAAGTCGGTACTTGTTGGACTGATGAATCTCTAGACCCGATACATGTCCCGGGTTTTTGGGTATCGCCCGAGACATGGCTCGGGTTTCGGGATAACTTCCCTCATCAGTAGAGAAAATGGTTTAGGGGTGGAGGAGAAGGCCGCCAAACAACAGTCAATGGCCTCGATGCCCGAACCGGCACGCAGGGCAGCATCCAGGAGCCCGTCGGCTCAAAGCTCAAGGGAGCCAACTAGTAAAAACCACCGCAATGGAGCGCACACCGCTAGCCCCTCCTCCGGAGCGCCCCTCGGGATTCTGGTACTTGTAGTTCAGTAGTGGATCACCCAGGTGGGTGCAAGTCGGTACTTGTTGGACTGATGAATCTCTAGACCCGATACATGTCCCGGGTTTTTGGGTATCGCCCGAGACATGGCTCGGGTTTCGGGATAACTTCCCTCATCAGTAGAGAAAATGGTTTAGGGGTGGAGGAGAAGGCCGCCAAACAACAGTCAATGGCCTCGATGCCCGAACCGGCACGCAGGGCAGCATCCAGGAGCCCGTCGGCTCAAAGCTCAAGGGAGCCAACTAATAAAAACCACCGCAATGGAGCGCACACCGCTAGCCCCTCCTCCGGATCGCCCCTCGGGATTCTGGTACTTGTAGTTCAGTAGTGGATCACCCAGGTGGGTGCAAGTCGGTACTTGTTGGACTGATGAATCTCTAGACCCGATACATGTCCCGGGTTTTTGGGTATCGCCCGAGACATGGCTCGGGTTTCGGGATAACTTCCCTCATCAGTAGAGAAAATGGTTTAGGGGTGGAGGAGAAGGCCGCCAAACAACAGTCAATGGCCTCGATGCCCGAACCGGCACGCAGGGCAGCATCCAGGAGCCCGTCGGCTCAAAGCTCAAGGGAGCCAACTAGTAAAAACCACCGCAATGGAGCGCACACCGCTAGCCCCTCCTCCGGATCGCCCCTCGGGATTCTGGTACTTGTAGTTCAGTAGTGGATCACCCAGGTGGGTGCAAGTCGGTACTTGTTGGACTGATGAATCTCTAGACCCGATACATGTCCCGGGTTTTTGGGTATCGCCCGAGACATGGCTCGGGTTTCGGGATAACTTCCCTCATCAGTAGAGAAAATGGTTTAGGGGTGGAGGAGAAGGCCGCCAAACAACAGTCAATGGCCTCGATGCCCGAACCGGCACGCAGGGCAGCATCCAGGAGCCCGTCGGCTCAAAGCTCAAGGGAGCCAACTAGTAAAAACCACCGCAATGGAGCGCACACCGCTAGCCCCTCCTCCGGATCGCCCCTCGGGATTCTGGTACTTGTAGTTCAGTAGTGGATCACCCAGGTGGGTGCAAGTCGGTACTTGTTGGACTGATGAATCTCTAGACCCGATACATGTCCCGGGTTTTTGGGTATCGCCCGAGACATGGCTCGGGTTTCGGGATAACTTCCCTCATCAGTAGAGAAAATGGTTTAGGGGTGGAGGAGAAGGCCGCCAAACAACAGTCAATGGCCTCGATGCCCGAACCGGCACGCAGGGCAGCATCCAGGAGCCCGTCGGCTCAAAGCTCAAGGGAGCCAACTAGTAAAAACCACCGCAATGGAGCGCACACCGCTAGCCCCTCCTCCGGATCGCCCCTCGGGATTCTGGTACTTGTAGTTCAATAGTGGATCACCCAGGTGGGTGCAAGTCGGTACTTGTTGGACTGATGAATCTCTAGACCCGATACATGTCCCGGGTTTTTGGGTATCGCCCGAGACATGGCTCGGGTTTCGGGATAACTTCCCTCATCAGTAGAGTTTTTACTAATTGGCTCCCTTGAGCTTTGAGCCGACGGGCTCCTGGATGCTGCCCTGCGTGCCGGTTCGGGCATCGAGGCCATTGACTGTTGTTTGGCGGCCTTCTCCTCCACCCCTAAACCATGTTCTCTACTGATGAGGGAAGTTATCCCGAAACCCGAGCCATGTCTCGGGCGATACCCAAAAACCCGGGACATGTATCGGGTCTAGAGATTCATCAGTCCAACAAGTACCGACTTGCACCCACCTGGGTGATCCACTACTGAACTACAAGTACCAGAATCCCGAGGGGCGATCCGGAGGAGGGGCTAGCGGTGTGCGCTCCATTGCGGTGGTTTTTACTAATTGGCTCCCTTGAGCTTTGAGCCGACGGGCTCCTGGATGCTGCCCTGCGTGCCGGTTCGGGCATCGAGGCCATTGACTGTTGTTTGGCGGCCTTCTCCTCCACCCCTAAACCATGTTCTCTACTGATGAGGGAAGTTATCCCGAAACCCGAGCCATGTCTCGGGCGATACCCAAAAACCCGGGACATGTATCGGGTCTAGAGATTCATCAGTCCAACAAGTACCGACTTGCACCCACCTGGGTGATCCACTACTGAACTACAAGTACCAGAATCCCGAGGGGCGATCCGGAGGAGGGGCTAGCGGTGTGCGCTCCATTGCGGTGGTTTTTACTAATTGGCTCCCTTGAGCTTTGAGCCGACGGGCTCCTGGATGCTGCCCTGCGTGCCGGTTCGGGCATCGAGGCCATTGACTGTTGTTTGGCGGCCTTCTCCTCCACCCCTAAACCATGTTCTCTACTGATGAGGGAAGTTATCCCGAAACCCGAGCCATGTCTCGGGCGATACCCAAAAACCCGGGACATGTATCGGGTCTAGAGATTCATCAGTCCAACAAGTACCGACTTGCACCCACCTGGGTGATCCACTACTGAACTACAAGTACCAGAATCCCGAGGGGCGATCCGGAGGAGGGGCTAGCGGTGTGCGCTCCATTGCGGTGGTTTTTACTAATTGGCTCCCTTGAGCTTTGAGCCGACGGGCTCCTGGATGCTGCCCTGCGTGCCGGTTCGGGCATCGAGGCCATTGACTGTTGTTTGGCGGCCTTCTCCTCCACCCCTAAACCATGTTCTCTACTGATGAGGGAAGTTATCCCGAAACCCGAGCCATGTCTCGGGCGATACCCAAAAACCCGGGACATGTATCGGGTCTAGAGATTCATCAGTCCAACAAGTACCGACTTGCACCCACCTGGGTGATCCACTACTGAACTACAAGTACCAGAATCCCGAGGGGCGATCCGGAGGAGGGGCTAGCGGTGTGCGCTCCATTGCGGTGGTTTTTACTAATTGGCTCCCTTGAGCTTTGAGCCGACGGGCTCCTGGATGCTGCCCTGCGTGCCGGTTCGGGCATCGAGGCCATTGACTGTTGTTTGGCGGCCTTCTCCTCCACCCCTAAACCATGTTCTCTACTGATGAGGGAAGTTATCCCGAAACCCGAGCCATGTCTCGGGCGATACCCAAAAACCCGGGACATGTATCGGGTCTAGAGATTCATCAGTCCAACAAGTACCGACTTGCACCCACCTGGGTGATCCACTACTGAACTACAAGTACCAGAATCCCGAGGGGCGATCCGGAGGAGGGGCTAGCGGTGTGCGCTCCATTGCGGTGGTTTTCACAACTTTCAAGAAGGAATGAAAGCAGTCACCAGGTGAATGAGGAACAGCTGCCTACAACTCAACTCGGACAAAACCGAAATATTCATCATGGGCCCATACCCTGATGCCTGGAACGACCGACGCCTGGTGGCCCCCAGCCCTCTGGACCCCTCCCTCTCCCATGAACCACGTTCATAACCTCGCAATCATCCTGGACTCACAACTCAAAAAGGACTGCCAGATCAACACCGTCATTTCCTCCTGCTAACACACTCCAGACCTACCCCGAAAGACCTTCAAATGGATTCCCCTTGAACACAGGATAACCATCACCCACGCCCTCATCATCAGCAGACTGGACTATGGCAACGCACTCTACACTGGGATCAACAAGAAACTCACCCGCAAACTCCAGAACTTCCAGAACGCTGCCACCAGACCAGTCCTCAATCTACTGCGCCACTGCCACATCTACGGTCACTACACTGGCTCCCCGTTGAGAAGAGAATCTCCTTCAAACTTCTCACCCACGCCCACAAAGCCCTCTACAACACCGTACCCACCTCCATGAACCACCAACTCTTGTTTCACGCAACCCTAAGATCCTTATGCTCAGCCCAGCTCTCTCTTGCAACAGTACCACACTTCAAGAAGACCAGAACAGGAGGTTGCTCCTTCTTCTTCCTTGCGGCCAAGGCAAGGAACATCCTCCCTCTCCACCTCCGACAGACAGCAACACTCTCCAAATTCCTAAAGGACCTCAAGACCTGGCTCTTCGACGAATCACCATTACCATACAGGAGTTGCTCACCTCCCCTAAGCGCCTTGAGACCCATTTGGGTGAGTAGTTGCGCTTACAAACCCCTGATTGATTGATTGATTGATTGATTGATTGAT
This sequence comes from Lissotriton vulgaris, assembly GCF_964263255.1. Taxonomy (NCBI): domain Eukaryota; kingdom Metazoa; phylum Chordata; class Amphibia; order Caudata; family Salamandridae; genus Lissotriton; species Lissotriton vulgaris. The sequence continues at coordinate 432,248 of NW_028250404.1, forward strand.
TGGCTGTTGTAGAATAGTTCTCTTCTCATTCCACTGAGACTCCCCACCCAAACTCAACATGAGCTAGGCATGTCCTGGGGAAAAAAGGGAACGGGGAATAGGTACATCAAACAGCATTCCTGTAGTTCTGTGTGACTGCAAATAACAACAAAAAACAGAATGAAACTTACCACTGCAGAGGATTAAGGGACTTTGAATTTACATTTTATTTATTTATTATTTATTATTTTATTGATTTAGAAGTTTTCTATAGCGCTAACAAGACCCGAAGGTAGCAGAGCGCTTTACAGTAAAAGGCACAAATGCACCTTGATATTAAATACTAACGTTACAGCTATCTACATGTTCTTTACTGTTTGTATTCTGTTACAAACTATTTCCCTTCCTGCAATTTTCTCTTTTAAAAATAAAAACAAGCATTCAGAACAATAAACAAACTAATGATATTGTAACCTAATATGCTTTCTTCTTTTTGGGCCTATTTATGAGTGTGGCGATCGTGCAAAGCCGTACTGGCTATATCGGTCCGACTGCAGTAGACTTCAACTGGCCGGCCACCGTATTACGAGTTGGGCAGATTGCGTTTCCGAAGACCGTGGTTGAATTGCCGAGAACGCCAGCAGACCACCAGGTCTACGGTCGGGGAAAGGCAGCCGCCATAGGGTGGTACAGGTGAGTAGCACAGCCATCTGTATTGCAAGTTGCCTTTTCCACGAGTAGACTGCGGCAGTCCAACCGCCTGCTTCAAAATGGTGCACACGAAGGATGTGGGGTGTGTACTCACCTCTTTCTTGTTCTTTCTGGCCGAGTTCGACGTGAATCCAATGGCGGTGACTCCATACAAGTGGAGGAGCGTCACCCTCCCTACACACACCGCTGGAAAAATAAAATGGTAATAAAAATTATTTTAATACTAAGAGACTGACAAAGCCACCGGGACGTCCAATTGTTTCGGTTGTGAATCCATGTTGGAGCCTATATCCAAATACGTGGATAATATTTTTAAAGCCTTTTCTAGTGGAAGTACAATCATATTGGAGGGACACAACTGATTTTATCAAGAAACTTGAAGGAGTAGAGTTTGATGAGTCGGGACAGTGGATGGTGATCTTTGATGTCACCTCCCTGTATACCCAGATACCTCAGGATGAAGCATTGGAGGTCATTGAGTTGTATTTGGACAAAAGACCAAGGCATCATAGAGTTTCTTCTGAGTTTCTTCTGAGTTTAGCGGAAGTGTCCCTTAAAAAGAATTACTTCAGGTTTGATAACGCCTTTTATCAGCAAACGAAGGGGACCACCATGGGATGTTCTTTTGCACCGGAAATGGCGGTCCTCTTCATGGCCAAGTATTAGGCAAAGTTCATTTTCGACAATAATCCCTTCTCGAACAATATCAAGCAATGGCTTCCCTATATTGATGATGTCTGTTGCCTGTGGTCTGGCCCAGTCCAGACTTTGGAGAGTTTCTTCGGGTAGCTGAACTCCAGGCACCATGACATCAAATTCAGTTACACTAAGAGTAAGACCAGTCTAACATTTCTGGACGTGGATGTTATCTCAAGGGAAAATGTGCTTACAGTATCACTTCACCAAAAAGAAACTGACAAGAACACAATACTACACTTTTACAGTTCACACCCTAGGAGTTTCAAAGAGAACCTCCCTTATGGTCAACTACTACGCATTTGTAGAAATTGTTCGACCAAAGATGATTTTGAACAAAATGCAGGGAAGTTTTGTGACCAAATGCTGGCTAGGGGATAGGGGAAGGTTGATTCCTTCAACAGAAAAATTGGATTTTTAGCCAAATGATGCACAATTGCTCGAGATATTGAATACTGATTACAAAGATATAAGAAAGGTACCTGGGTTTTCTTAGGATTAATACAGGTATAGGATACAAACAAAGTATTTCATAGTAGTGGAAAAATGTTTTTTTAAATTAACTTTATTGTTCATATAGGATCAAGAACATTGGTCCCATTACCAAAGTGCGAGAGACGCTTGGCCATTGAAAAACGTGCAGGACATTGGCAGGTATGATCAGATATAGCGATAAAGGGACAAGACAAAAAACAAAAAAGAAGGGTCTAGACCTATAAGTGACAGTTTATTTTATTTTGATTGTAGATTTTACCAATGTGTTGTGAGTAAGACGCCCTGATGAGAGCCCATTGAGAACCCATGAGGCTCGAAACGCGTCGGCAAATCGCTATTCAGTTGGCAAAAAGTGGATATATATTAAAAAAGAAAATTTAATTAATTCAGGAAAATAATTTAGACTGGATTACTAGAATGTTGAAGGAAATCTCATAGTGTCATTGTGGAGTACATATGGTACATTGGTTAATGTAATGTTTCCATCTTGAAATGTAATTATGTATAATTTGTGTGTTACATTGAGATGAATGTAATGTAAATTGTTGTATATGTGATATGTATATGTTACTGTCTATATGTTTCGAGAAAGGGACATAAACTCCTTTCATATGAATTAAGAGTTGATGAAATAGGGTAAATAAATAACCCGATCACTAAAAGAATATAGTGTGGTTGACTCAAATACATCTTAATTAAGTAGGATACCAGGTTTTCCCCTTGTTGAACTTATGTATAGGCCCTACCTGGGTCCTGTCCTCATTGGCCTGATCCCCCTTTTGTAAAAAAATTTGGAGTGCTGAGGCAGGCTGCTCCAGCCAATCCAGATGCTGATCTGAGCAGCGTCTGGATTGGATAAGGTGTAGTTTGCTTTCCTATGTCACTTCGTGCTCGTAGGAGTCAGAGCCACACACTGGATAGCGTGAGGACGTGATGTAAGGTAAGTAAAACTTTTCTTTTTTTTGCATTCCTGACTAACTGTGTGATTGATTGTGTGTTTGTGTGGGTGTGTTTATAATTGTGACTTATGTGTGTTTGTGAGCTTGACTTTGTGCCTCACTATTTTTTAATGTCACCAACCGCCGCTGCGTTGATCCCTTTCTGTTTTCATTACCAGACTCGTAAATCCAAATGAAAGGAAAACTGTAAAACAACTCTGCTCCCGGTCTCCTTCCCTTGATGAACCTTTCACCATAAAATGAATTAACATAATTTGCAGTCATCAATCAGCTTTGTGTGGGACTGAAGAGTGATTCCCACCTCCTCAAGGTTGGAGAACACCAATTAAAATGGAACAGAGAGCAGATTACTCTACAGACTTCAGATGTATTTAGAGTTTGGCAGATGCAGGACATTTACCAACAAGTGATGTCCCTTCTGCCCTATTTGGAATTAATACCCATGAATACATATGTTGTACCCCCTATTAGCATCCACAGGGCACAGAGACACCAGGGGCCCTTTAGGACCCCCTTTGTTTCCACTCCACCAGGGTTTACATGGAGAAGGAACCGGCATGTAAACCCTGGCGGAGAGCAAACTCCTAATATGCTTGTCCTAAGTCCTGCCAAGCATATGGATGCCTCCTGACCGCTGCAACACCACCAGAGAACGGGTGCTCCCTGGCGGCTGCAATAGGGCTGTGGCAATCCCACTGACCATCTCAAAACAGGGTGGTGGGGAGACCACCACGGCCGTGCCCCCACAAGTCTGACGGTCAGTGTACCGCCAGACTCCTAATTATCCCCTTAATAGGGTGCAGAGGACATCTACCAATATCTGGTAGATGTCCTATGTCCGCCAACCTCTAAACAGCTCTCAGAATCTCCTAAACTGCTCCTTTTTGTGACATTTTTGAAGCTGATGCTGATGAGGTGCTGATTGAAGTCACAGCCTGACAGCTTGGGAAAAGCCTTGCCTGCTTTGCTCCCTCTGACTCTCCATCTTTTCCATCTGCCCCATGAAGCTGTTGCCCCTTGGTGTGTTAGTCCATTTGTTCAATGCAAGGACACAAAGATAACATCTCCCAGAATGCACTGATTTGTCAAATCAATGCTCAGGAAAAGAAACATGGTATGATGTGAACATGGGTGATCTAGTACCAACAATAAGTACAATTAGTAACTGAATGAAAAGGATAACAAGCACTGGCAAAACAAATAGGGCTGGCTTTTTGTAAGGTCAAGCGTTTAGGAATAGTTGGGCGACTTTCTGTGTGTTACCCTCAGCTATTTTAGAAAGAAATCCCACGATAAAGCAACATCTTGGGCTAGCAATTTGTGGAAGATGGGAGTAGGGGCCCTTTACTGAGCACAGTGAATTAGCAGAGCTAAACTGTACAGCTAAAAAGAGTGCTATGGATAGGATTAAAACAATGATTTTTGCATTGTAATTAATGAACTTATAAGGCATCGAACAGCAAGTACATTCTAAACCAAAAAATCATTAGAAGGGAATTAAAATGTAATTGTGTCCGGCAGCTAAATACATCAGAAATTCCAATCAGCATGCGACTGCTTGTGGGGAAAAATCCAGGTTAAAAATATTCAAAACAGCAATTGCTTCCTTACTGGGTCTTAGAAGGACACATCTGTGCCCCAGTAATGAGACAGATTTTGGTTGGAATTTTTCTTAGCCTAAGAAAATGCCAAATAGCATCTGGCTCCAGAGTACAGATACGGGCCCATAGCGAGAACAAGGAAGGGCTGGCTTGCACCAACAGACTCATTAGGTGGCACAAAAATAAAGAAATATATAGTTTTTATACTTTCCATGTAGCCCTGGGTGCGACATCTGACATCAAAAGAACAGACCAGTGCACAAAAAACTGTGATTCTGTCACAAGTTTGTGATCTGCGGGAATATTGCATAATTTCTGTTGCAGGCTACAATTACTAAGTAAGCCCACACACATTTCTTCCAGGCTTCAGACATTCAGGGCAAGATGTCCTGCCTTAATGTTCTGGGATGCCTCTTTGTTCATTTGAGAAATACAAAAAAGTACTGAGCAAATTTGCTCACAATTTTTTTTAAATAACTCCATTTTAGGTCTGGAGTAAGACAAGGCATTTTGATTTTAGCGAGTCTTTATTCTGCATCAGTAGAGCCATAAAAGATGCATACATAAGAAAAACATGCAGAGGAAGAGAATCGCAAAATGAATAAATACTTCTTGCAAAACCACAAAGGGAGTGATACTGTGCAATTGAATCTCTGCCGACAAGAATATGATGCAAACCATGTGGCGGCATGAAAATGGGATAACCCGATCAATATACCGCGACCCCTACCCACACTATGAACCTCTAAATGATCACAGACCCCCCACAGCCTCAAGCACTGTTCGAGGTACAACACTGGCCCACTTTCGGGGGTCTGGGATCCAGTGCACCCTGACATCTTTCACTCCTTCGATTTTCTGCATCTCACAGCTGCTTTGAGAAAGGAACAAAGTCTAAAACAAACATCGGTGCTCAATAGGAGCTGAAGATAAAACAGTGCATCCCTACGCTTCCTGAGACTCGGGGGCTTTAAAAACCACTCGATAAATAATTTAAAAGGTGGAATATAACATTTGCAGAAGAGCATGAAGTGCACCAGTGTTTGCACTGACTACCCATCACATGGGCAGACTGGAAATGTCCTACCCAGGGTACCACACGCATCTGGATAGCACAGAAGCGCAGAGACGTTTTAAGGCATGTGAAAAGTGGGCCCTAGCCCAGGGTGCCAGCCTCTCAAGGGGCTACCCTATTCTGCAGAGTTTCTTGCCCTGACGACTTGAATAATTCTTGAACAAATTGTTATAAATAACGTTTTCCTTCAATTTATTTTTAATGTTGGTGATGTATGGGAGTCTATCACAGGTAATTGGCAGAGAAATATTTGTGTTTCAACATACATAAAAAAGGTTTCCTTTAGATCAAAACTTGACCTAACATATGAGAAATGGAAGGGTGTCACAGAGATTGTTTGCAGTAATATTAGTGAGATGCTGATGTGTTACAATCTATGTATACTACTATTATAAAGAGAGAACTGTTTCCTTTGAGCCAGGTAAACTCGAAAAGTACACCACCAAGCACAACACCCAATACAGTGTTGGAAAGGGGAGGTCCAGGAGATGGACATAGGCTATACATCAACACACCATATACATTGGGGGGGAAAAGAACGTTAGGGGAAAAGTAGTCCGTATGGGTGTATGCATACAGTGATTAGACGCTCGGCGTTCCGGGTCACAACGTTTGCGAGAGGTGCAATGGCCTTGTCAGTAAAAATGACGAAGAGTGGAAACCCAATTCTGGTGCCAAACAAAGGTGCTTTATTGTTGCCTTTCAACGCTCAGCATGCCCGCCATGACGCGTTTCGCCTGTATCCACAGGCTTGATCACATGATGTGTTTGTTTGAACAAGGGGAGGTACTTATAGTTGACACAAAAGGCGGACTGTTTCTGCCACTATTCTCTTTAGTGATGTTCAACATGGAAACTGTAAACAGACTATAGCTAGATGTTAATCGAATCTGCTTGTGGTGCAAAATACAATAGATCACATCCAACCTTATACACAATTTATATAATATCATAAATATGTGACAAATACGCAAATGGCAATAAATGCATATATAAAAAACGGTAAAAAACATATTTATATATTATTGTCCGCGTCTTTTAGTTTCCAGGTTAAAAAACATTTACAAAATATATCCCAAGTGGGATAACTTAAAGCGCCTGTGCAATATTGTCACAACATGTAAACCACTTGTACCTCTCCCTACAGTGCAGAACAACTGTGCAAATATAGTGCAAATATAACCATAAAGTGAATAGTGCTAATTAATAAATTAAAATTCATTGTTTGGAAAGGAAGAGCCGCTATGAATGTCAATGTTCCTATTGGTTTTGTTAATGGCAGGCTATTCTATTCTTGTTGACCCCCACTCACGATGTTATTTGGAGTCATCTGGGTGATACCTTGATAAGACCTGATATGATTAGTTTCGCTAGATGAGACTCCTAGAGGATCTATAAGCATGTATAAAGATCCTCACTTGCGTTGAGGCCCCCCGGGGTTCTACTGTCAAGCTCTAATATATATCTGGTCTCAGGGACCCGTAGTAGCGCATCTCTATTGCCACTCGTTTCAGTGGCATCACACAATCGATGATATAGTATTGCAGATGCTTTGGATCAATGTCGTGGGTGCTCTCAAAATGCCGGGCCACCGGATATGCTTGGTCTTTAGTGATGATGGCCCTTATGTGTTGCAAGATCCGCTTGTGAGCCGGCAGTTGGGTACTCCCTACATACCGTAGCTCACAAGGGCATTGCAACACATATACTGCAAATTCCGTTTTGCAGGTAAGCTGTTTTGTTATCAGTACAGGAGCATCCTTAAAAGGGACCTGGTATTGGGTTTTGTTGCAACCATATCTGCATGCTTTGCAGTTGGGGCACTTTTTAAATCCTTTGTTTAGTGCCATCCAAGTTGCAGACATTGGCTGCTCCAGGTAGTTCTTAACTAGTTTGTCAGACATGGATGTAGATTTTCTGTAGGTCAAATTGGGTTTCTTCCTCACTGTACCTCCAAAGACAGGATCCCCTGTCACCAGATTCCAGTTGCAGGTAAAAATCTTTCTGATCTCTTTATACTGTCGATTGTACGTGACAATGACGCTGGGTTGCTCTGATGTATTATCCTCATTAGTTACATCGTCAGATGCTCTAGGTATAAGGGCTTGTGTTCTAGTAATGGTTCTCGAACGATTTATTGCTTTCTGTAAAATCCCCTCTGAATAACCTCTAGCCAGGAACCGCCGCTTACTGGCTTCCTGGGCTTTGGAGCATTCCAATTCAGTACTAAAAATCCTACTGATGCTCAGCATCTCCCCAAAGGGGATGCTGCGTATCAGATGGTGGGGGTGCTGACTAGCCGCATGTAGGACAGTGTTGCCAGCTGTCGGCTTCCTGTGTAATCTTGTAGCCAACCCACTATCCTCTACAGACACCTCTATATCAAGAAAACAGACAGAAGTTTTACTAATTGTGGATGTAAACTCTAAAGTCAGATCATTGATATTTAGTTGTTCCACAAAAGAATGTGCCTCCTGTAAGGATCCCTGCCAGATCAGAAACAGGTCATCTATGTATCTTAGGTATAGGGGGACATGATTCTGCATGGTTATTGAGTGTCGTCCCATGAGGACCTGTTCCTCCCACCAGCCCATGTACAAGCACGCTAGGCTGAGGGAAAAACAGGCCCCCATAGCTACCCCCCTAATCTGTTGATATATTTGGTTGTTGAATAGAAAATAGTTTTGTTCTCAACAGACCCTGATCATAGATAACAGCATTTTGTTATGAGCAGAGAAATTGATGGCACGTTTGTTTAAGTAATGATTGACTGCCTTAATTCCATTTTTGTGCCTTATAGAAGTGTACAGTGAAGATACATCTAATGTAATGAGCAAACACTCAGAATTCCACATCACATTTTGCAATTTGCGGATAAAATCCGATGAGTCCTGTACATTTGATTTCAAACTTTTGACACTGTCCGGCAAGAAATAATCGATGTATATTGAGATATTTTCAGTAGAGCTATTTATTGCGGAAATGATTGGACGTCCCGGTGGTTTGTCCATATTTTTATGGACTTTTGGTAACAGATAAAATGATGGTATCACCAGGTGTTCCTTTTTGAGAAAGTCAAACTCCTCCTTCGAGATTAGGTTGCCGCTTCTCCATGCCACCAATTTTGAGTTTTGGTCTTGCCACGCTGTTCTAATTACGGTCATGTTACTTTTCCTGTAGCATGACGTATCCTGTAGTTGTAATTCCGCCTCATCAATGTACATTTAGCGTGGCCACAATACTATATTTCCGCCTTTGTCTGCTTGGCGGACAATGATATTTTTATTGGAATCAAGTTTCTTCACCAAGTTGTTATAGCTTTGATTCATTTTCTTTATTGCAGCATGTTTCCTGTTTGTGGTTATGTACAACTTTTTCAGATCTTTTATGATGAGTTCTTGGTATACATCTAAGTTGTGTGTGTCATGGTGGGTAGAAAGATGGATTTGGGTTTAAAGGGGGTACTACACGTTGAAGGACTAGGTTCTTTAAGACCCAGCGGTGCCAGGGAACAACACCTGAAACCTTCGTGGGTAACCTGCTCCGGCGTACGAATGACAGAGACACGGGACACTTCCTTCGGCGTCAAAGATTCAAGGTTTATTTACTGCAGGGAACACAGAAGTCACGACAAGTACAACACGTGCAACTTGGGGAGACTGCTTCAAATTGGTTCTGTGGATCGCTCCTTTTATACACAATTTTCCCATAGGTTTGCATAGCAGACAAAGGTTTACAACCCGGTTCCCGCAATTATCCCCAAGAGGGGTCGCTTTGGTCACTTTGATACTCATGAGGTCCGGAACATAAGTGCGGAAACATTTGGCGGTTACCAACTGTAAAAACCCATCTTCCCACCATTAGTACATTCCAATCAGCAGTAAAACAAATCGAAAATAGGAACAAGGACAGGTGTAGAGGAAGATGGAAACAGTGGGGAGATTGGAAAGGGTGTAAAAAGGGGAGGTATCGGGAAACACGAGCTACAGGCATCAAAGGGACGTGCCTAATGAGATGCACGGCTGGGACAATAAACCGGCACGGCGAGATGAGCCTCGAGCGGGGCCATCTGCCTTACAGTATCATCCCCCTCATCATAAAGACACTTACAAAGGACATGTGTCTTCCGCAATATCTTGGGAGTCCCAGGGTCGCGAAGCGGACAGCGTCCGTTCGCTGGCTACTTGAGGGCAAGAGACAAAAATGGATGCCGTATCTAAGATGGAACCCGTGGGTACAGATGAAAAACCCACGTAGTAAACGAACGGTTTAAGTTAGCACAGCGAAACTGCGCATACTTACTAAACTCGTCATTTGCGGTTCGTAGATACCAGACTCGACCATATTCGTACGAGTCGAAAACACCACTTACAATTGTCACGGAACCTCAGATGCTCCTTTTGCCCTCATGTAGGCAAGCACTAGTCGGAATCATACTCGATATTCATCAGACCATCTAGATGTTGCTGTAGCATAGCTCTGTCCAACCGAGTTCCATTGGTAACAGGCGGCTGTCTCATACACGTTGTAGCACAGAGGCCACATAAGGCAGGACCGCACTGCACGCAAAGGCAACACGTGAACAGGAACGCCACAACAACTCCGATGATCATCAGAATCTTCCAACCCCAAGTCGACATCAGGCCCCAAAACCACCCAAGTAGCGTCCAATCCCCTACATCCACGTGTAGGGATTCGGAGATCTTATGCAACTTCGAGATGGCTTGATAGACAGTCGGAGCGTTATCAGGAATGAAAATACAGCAGTTCGAATGGATCACCTTACATACCCCACCTCGATCTGCTAAGATCACGTCTAAAACCATACGGTTTTGCAACATCATAAGTCTATCCGCCTGAAGTTCTGTGGTGATATTACCAAGGGCACTGGCAGTAATATTAGCTGTCGATTCTACCACTCGAGTCAACTGTCTTAGGTTCCTACTATTAACCATAGGTCCCCAAAACGGGAGGAAACCCTTGAAAAAGTCTCCTGCCTCTTGACCGGCAGTATCCTCTTCGCTAATTACGCCTCTCACAACTCTAGTCTTGTGATAATCTGCATCTACAGTGAACGTCGGAGGCAACAAGTTTGCGATAAAACATGAGCCCATAACGTCAGAGGGCAACCATGCATACGCACGATCATGACAGATAAAGTATGTACCCTTGGCAGCCAGAAACACAGGGGACGAGACCATCGGCAGAATGTAATTTTCAGTGCAAGCACTCTCTCCAAGTCGGGCTTTCGATCTTCGGCCACGACCTATTAAACAAAAATTACCAATGTGGGGTACGACCCATATCGGAGGCGAGCTTTTAAGCTGTTTTTCACTAGTGAACACACTATACTCGCCTCTACTCAGGACCCTATAGGCTTGTACCTCTTCTTCTGGAACAAGCGAGGGATCATAGATATCGCTATCTAAGTCTTCAATCGCTATAGACAAAGGTTTTTGATACGAGGTAGGGCCAGAGTAGGGGGAACGTGGTTCTCGAATGGGGTGGAAGCCTAGTGCGCTTCGAAACATTGTTTGAAATGCTCGAGCAGACCCTTGGGAACTATACGGTAACACCAGATATGGAATTCCCTTATCCGTAGTGTGTGGCATCAACCCACACACCCAACAATTAGTAGTGTTAACCACTAACTGATGCTGGTGAAGGAGCTGAATAAAGGAATTGTTGCGGAATTCTGCACGTCTAGCCTGCTCGTGTTCAGGTAAGATATGAAAAGAATGAGGAGAAGCAGTGGAGGTGAGTTTAGGGTCAGGGGTAGGAGTAGGTATAGCAGAAGGTAAGAAGTAAGACATCGTGTAGTACACCCCACCCGCCAATAATGCAGAAACAGTCAAAAACAATACAAATATTTGGAACATAAAACATTTGGTACGACTAAGTTGTTGCAACTTGAACCTTTGCGCCTGAGCTTCTTCCAAGTCCATCAGCTTCGAAAATGCCATCCCCTACGACCCTCCGCAACGTTTCTTGACGCACTTCGTTCTGTGTAGCAGTAGTCAATCCCTAGGAGTTCCCAGGAACCGACGGTCTTTAACCTAGTGTCAAGACCTACTAACCAGAAGGAAGTACACGCGCGGCCCTACGGCCTTTATTCACAATTATGTGTATGCAAAAGTGTCTCTCAGCTGTGGAAGCAAAAATATGAGGAACGAAACTCAATGTACATATACAAAAATAATTACAGTGATATGACTGTTCAAACTGATCGTGGAAAACGGGATAATGCAATTGTCAAGGGACAGAACAGGATCTTTTATTAGTCTTTAGTGCTGGATCGCAAAAAGTATCGGGTTTTCCCAGGACGTGTCTGGTCGTCGAACAAAGGATCCGTTGAAGAGACAGTGTTCTGTTGATCAGCTGAATGTTCTGGTCTTGAGTCTTTTGCTGACAAATGTTCAACAGTGTCTTTCTGCTGCACTGAGGATTCTCCGACAGGTTGTGCGTCGCTGAAAGGTACAAACGCCGGCAATCCTTCGGTTTCAGTTGATGCAATGCCTCTCCTCACCCACGAGTCTGCTGGCAACGGAATAGGGACTTTTTTGGTATGGGTGGCATGCACCCAGTTTTTCCGACCCTCTAAACGAACTGCAGTTCTCGTGGCAAGGAGGACCTGGTAGGGTCCAGTGAACCTGGGGTCCAAATTGTTCTTGCGCGAAAAGTTGCGCGTCACCACCCAATCTCCGGGCTGGAGCTGGTGGCCTGGACCCTCCGTCTGCGTCGGCAATGCTTCGTAAACCTGTTGGTGAATTAACCTCAGTTTAGCAGTCAAGTCATGAAGATAATCGATCAACATTGGATACTCAAGATCACAGAACACACCCGGCCTAGGGACCCCCCAAACATTGGCAGGACGACCGAACACTATTTCATAGGGACTGAGCCCTACTCGGGAGTGTACAGTTGCCCTTGTTGATAGTAATGCTAAGGGTAAAGCGTCAGGCCACGAGAGACCAGTCGTAGCCTGAATCTTTGCTAGTTTCAGTTTAAGGGTGCCGTTGTACCCCTCAACCAAACCAGCTGACTGGGGATGATTGGCGCTATGGAATTTCTGATTAATTCCAAGGCCCTTACACACACTCTTCATCACACTCCCCACAAACTCACTTCCGTTATCGGACCACACAACTCTAGGCATTCCGTACCGAGGAAAGTATTCCTTCAGTAGGATTTTCGCAGTTGACAAAGCAGTGTTGTCCTTAAGAGGGTAGGCTTCGATCCATCGGGAGAACGCGCAAACCACAACTAAAACGTATTTCAGGCTATTGCATCGCTCCATATGGATGAAGTCTAACTGGATCACCTCAAAGGGACATGAAGGGGGAGCAAAACTACCAGGAGGAGTTGGGGTTCCCTTACCAGGATTGTACAACATACATACCATACAATTCTTAACCAGTCGTTCAGCACATTTCGTGATACCATAATTCTTCCACACAGGAGACAACAACTTTCAAATACCTTTCGCGCTAATATGTGCTAAACCATGCGCCATAGTCACAACAGCCAGCACATACGCATCAGGCAACATCCATCTTTTCTGATCCGATAAGTCGATCCAACAACCATGCGCATCCAACTTTCCCGTACTTTCTTTCCACTTCATTGTTTCAGTCTCGGTGGCCTCATTCTGAATCACTTTCACACTCTCGATAGTGTCCTCACACATACTCGATTCTGTAGGCCACCTAACCGAACTCGTCACATACATTCGAGTGCTAAGGTTCCGGGCAGTCTCCTTAGCAGTCTCATCCGCAAACGCATTACCACGACCAACATCATCCGTCACCTTACGATGCGCACTACATTTAACAATCGCCACTTGCTTAGGCAACGTAAGTGCATCCAAAAGATCATTCACAAGCTGGCCATGCTGAATCTTCGTACCATGCGATGTTAGAAAACCTCCCTCTCTCCACAACCGTCCAAAACTATGTGCGACGCCAAAGGCATATTGGCTGTCGGTAAACACATTCACACGTTTCCCTTTCGCTAACACACACGCTCTGGTGAGAGCGATCAATTCTGCAGCTTGGGCAGAATTTTGATTTAATCTTGCAGCCTCGACAACAGTATTCAACGTTACAACAGCATATGCAGTAGTCACATCGCCATTCGGTAATTTAAAACATGACCCATCCACATACAGCGTTCCATCTGGGTCTTCCAAAGGAGTGTTTTTAAGGTCCACTCGACCTTTTGTTTCCTCCTCTGTCCTCAAATAACAGTCGTGTTCTGTTATTTCATCTGACTCTGAGCTAATTGGTAACAAAGTCGCCGGATTCAGGACATTACAACGTTTTATCTGAATATGGCTTGCCAGCAACGTCAACTCGTACCCAGACAATCTCGCACTCGTCAAGTGCTGAGTTTTCGTACGATTTAAAAGAGTGTCGACTGCATGCGGAACCATCACCGTAAGCATATTATCCATGACCAATCCTGCTGATTGTCGGATGGAGACCGCAGCTGCCGCTGTTGCTCTCAAGCAACTCGGCAATGCTCTAGCTACCGGGTCCAAGGTCGAGGAAAAATATGCACATGGACGTTGCTTACCACCAAAAGGTTGCGTTAAAACACTCAACGCACAACCTTCTCTCTCGTGAACATATAATGTAAACGACTTGCTGTAGTCAGGAGTACCTAACACAGGAGCCGAACACAATGAATCACGTAATTCAGAAAAACTTTTCTGACATTCTTCCGTCCATGGTAAAGGAGTTGAAACATCCTTGCACGTAAGAGCTACCAATGGTTTCGCCAGCAATGAAAAATTTGGAATCCATTGCCTGCAGTACGACGTGATACCTAGAAAGGCACGCACATCTCTTTGGGTTGTTGGCACAGCCATACGTGCAATCGCTGCAATTCTCTCTGGGGTCAACCGCCTTCCCTCCTTTGACAATAAGTGACCTAGATAGGTTACTTCTTGACAACAATATTGGAGTTTAGAAGGTGACACCTTGTGATTTAACTCGCAGAGATGTTGCAGCAGCGACACCGTAGCAATTGTGCAAATGTCCTGAGTATCTGCAGCTACCAATAAGTCATCGACGTATTGGATTAAGGCCGCACCAGCCGGCAACCTAAACGCATTCAGTTGACCCTTCAAGGCTTGACTGTAAATCGATGGACTTTCACAGTAGCCCTGAGGAGCGCGTTTGAACCGGAAGCTGCGTCCACCAAGAGAGAAACCGAAAAGGTCTCTGCTCTCCTCCGCAATAGGAATGCTGAAAAACGCATTCTTCAAATCAATCACCGAAAACCACGATGCAGAAGCTGGAATCAGAGTCAGTAGTGCCGTGATGTCAGGCACAACGGGGAACTGAGGAATCACAATTTTATTTACCTCCCGTAAATCGATGACAAAACGATAAACAGGTGGTTTCGAAGGATCAGTACGTTTTAGAATGGGCAGTACAGGGCTGTTGCACACGTTTCCCCGCGTCTCCTCAATAACATCTTTCTCGATCAAATCATAGATGATCGCTAACAATGCACGTTCAACATCAAGAGAGATACGATACTGGGGAATACGTGGCAACCGCACATTAGATTTTAACTGAACAACATAAGGGGAGATGTCAAGCAGGCCCACGTCATTGGGGCCTGTTGCCCACAAAGATGCAGGAAGAGAACTCAATTCCGGTGGAAGCTTATCGAGAGACAAATACATAGGAGAGACAACCCTCTCTCCTAACGTAAGCTTTACACCCGCAGGAGAACAATACAGAGTTGCATACAAACGTTTAAGCAAATCCAGACCCAAAAGATTTTCACCACAGCCCGTGGTCAAAATCAACGGAGCTTCTAGCTCACGAGGCCCAATTGTAAGGGGCAGAGGGCGCGAAACTGGATTGCTAACGGGGGCGCCAGAGAATCCAACGGAAACATTTGTTAAGCCAGACAAAGGTGCGCCAGGGAGTTTCGAATGCTTTATAGAACTTTTCGCTGCACCAGTGTCCAACAGAAAAGGCTCAACGACGCCCGATGTAGCAACTGCGACGTAAGGCCCTCTCTGATCAACCGGAACTGATACCACTCCCTCTCCTTGTCTTTGGCTGTCCTAGTAATTACTGTCGTCAGTTCCCTGATCGACGTAATAATCGTCTACATTGTACTGTGCAGATCGTCCTTGTGATGATCCACGTTGATCAAAACAATTATCGGAATTCGATGAGTTATCTGAACGGTCATTTTGAGCACCACGACCTCTACCACGAGGTGCCTGCTGTGAACCACCACGACCTCCTCTAGATGAATTACCACTATTACGATCGCTTATAACAGGACAATTGAATTTGATATGACCCTCCTGTCTACAATAGGCACATTGATTGTACCCTAACGAGGATCTCTGGGAAGAGGAATCATTACGAGATTGTGATCGGTTCGATTGCGGCTGCGATCTATTTTGTTGTGAAGTATTCTGATTCGTACGTGGAGGATAGGCCTGCTGTAACAACACTTTAGTTTTAAGTTCTTTCGTCTTTTTATCAGCACGGTCGTTCTCTTCTTTCTCCCTATTCTCATAGTATTGTGCCATGGCCAATATCTGAGCTGAAGTAGAAACGGCCCACGCACTTTCTGAATTCTTTAATTTATTGCTCAAATCGGGCAATAAGTTTGAAACAAATTTGTCCACGAATAACCGTTGTCCACCCTCAGTGCTCATATCCTGACCACTATGATCGATGAATGCTTCCTCGAACCTCGTAAAGAAGTCGCAGACACTCTCGTCCTTCTTCTGTTTACAAGCTGGCAATTTGTCCCAATTCACTCTCATAGCTGGCATTAGAGTTTTCATTAACGTTATTATTCTTTGAGGAAGATCAGCAATCAGCTGGTCGGGTTTAGCACCACCAGTTTGCAACCCATCCGCCGCTATAATGGCCGCCCAATCACCACCTAATTCATTTGCGTGGTTTTCCTGACGAATCTTAGCCCACACCGGTTGAGGCACGACATTTCCGAACAACATGTCGATATCGGCAAGATTCATTATCGTAGCGGCTACGAGCTGCGATAATTCCTTATAATACCCGGCAGGATTTTTGCGAGGGTCAGGCAAAGATTGCTTTACCTGTAACACTTCTGAGCGTTTCCATGGGAGATGTATCCATACTCTCTGGAAATGTGGCAAGATCGGAGGTTGAGCATTAGCGTCGCCTGGCATCCACACTGGTGGAACTTCTCGCATGGGGAACTGACCAGACTCATCTGGCTGTCTTTCAACGTCCTCAACAAACAAGGCTTGAGGTATAGGAGTGGGACGAAAAGATAGCAACCGTTCAACAGCACGTCGAACGTTGGTATCCACTATCAGTCCAGTCGAGAACTGAAGCTGTAGATCAGACAAAGCGGTCAGCACCTCGTCAGGTGCGTCGGCCGATATCTGATCACGAAGGACCTTACACATTTCTTCGAACACGAATCTTTGGGTTGGTATATTAAATTGACAAAACGTATCGAGTACAATACGTGGCGGATTTCTAAGGGGATGCGTCATCCAACCCATCGCCATATTATATAGTGAAGCGCGTTCCCTGTTACCAGGAAGCTGACTACGTCTCTGAGGACCATCTGAACCAGCAGACCCAAGAACAGGTCCGAGCGAATGAAAGAAGCTAGCCGCAAGGGGAGAATTACGACTACGAGTAGAGGGAGAAGTATAGGACACAGGACTAACAAGCGAAGGAGTAGAGACAGAAGCAACAGCAGTAGTTAACAGAGCAGGAGCAGCAGCGGGAGCAGGAGTATGTGGAAGCGGAGGAGCAGTAGGGATAGCAACAGACAAGGGAGCAGGAACAGTCGGAAGAACGGGTGCAGGTTGAGGAACAGGCAAAGGAAGAATAGGTGGAAGAATAGGTCCAGGGGGAACCACAGGAGCCGTGGTACCCTGCACATACGGAGGTGGCGACTTCATGAGATAGGACATTAAAGGATCCTCAACTGCGTCTTCCCTCTTTTCCGACTCCGTAGGCAAAGTAGGATAGCATTTATCTATAGTCATACGCTGTAGCCTGTCAAACACTTCCTTTTCCTTAACCTCCTTATCATGCTGAAATTGCTCTGCTTTCTTTACAATGGCAGCAACACTATCTCTCTGATTTCGTTTAGTCTGTCTGATTTCTTTCTGTCGGGCTTCTTTACGCCACAACCGAAAGGCATCAAACATGGCCGGCCTTGACTTTTTCTCGAACAATTTAGCCTCTAGGTTATCTAAGATCGGGGTCTCAAAGCTACCATGAGGTGGCCAACTAAGGACACCGTCCTTCTTAGTAGAGCGAATCCAATAATCATTAAAAGTAATCGGGCCTAGCCCATGTTTACTGTACAGTTCATAAGTTGGAGTTCCAACCGGAGGTATCGGACACGAGTCCTCCAGTCGGGAATCCGCACCGCAACGTCTGAAACAACTAAACAAAGTACTGCGACTTGGCATCTTGCACACTAGCCGAGTTTCACAAACTTCAAGGGTTACGGGATTTACCAAGTCCCAGCAAAAGCAAAAAACCCTCGGTTTTTGGCGGCTGCAGTCGTCAAACAACACAACAAAGTACCAAGAACTACAAATGCAATGGAACCATGCAACAACTAAGCAACCACAACCAAGAACTCTGGGAGCGACCCACAAATACTTAACTCAAAGATCGATGGCGTCACCAGGAAGGCCCGTTAATCGTCTCGCTCTACCAAGGTCTACGCCAGGCGCCAAAACAGGTCTACAGTCAGGGCAGCAGTCCGTCGCAGCCGTCAGGAGGCGGTAATCTTCGCGGGAAAAGTCTTCGGGCCACTTGTTTCGACAACAGGATCGATGAAGCGGAGTGCACCTTCCCTCGGAGATTTCACACGAAGTTCCTCACGATCGTCGGGCTTGGACCGGTACCACTGATGCAGCCCCACGTTGGGCGCCAACTGAAGGACTAGGTTCTTTAAGACCCAGCGGTGCCAGGGAACAACACCTGAAACCTTCGTGGGTAACCTGCTCCGGCGTACGAACGACAGAGACACGGGACACTTCCTTCGGCGTCAAAGATTCAAGGTTTATTTACTGCAGGGAATACAGAAGTCACGACAAGTACAACACGTGCAACTTGGGGAGACTGCTTCAAATTGGTTCTGTGGATCGCTCCTTTTATACACAATTTTCCCATAGGTTTGCATAGCAGACAAAGGTTTACAACCCGGTTCCCGCAATTATCCCCAAGAGGGGTCGCTTTGGTCACTTTGATACTCATGAGGTCCGGAACATAAGTGCGGAAACATTTGGCGGTTCCCAACTGTAAAAACCCATCTTCCCACCATTAGTACATTCCAATCAGCAGTAAAACAAATCGAAAATAGGAACAAGGACAGGTGTAGAGGAAGATGGAAACAGTGGGGAGATTGGAAAGGGTGTAAAAAGGGGAGGTATCGGGAAACACGAGCTACAGGCATCAAAGGGACGTGCCTAATGAGATGCACGGCTGGGACAATAAACCGGCACGGCGAGATGAGCCTCGAGCGGGGCCATCTGCCTTACAGTATCATCCCCCTCATCATAAAGACACTTACAAAGGACATGTGTCTTCCGCAATATCTTGGGAGTCCCAGGGTCGCGAAGCGGACAGCGTCCGTTCGCTGGCTACTTGAGGGCAAGAGACAAAAATGGATGCCGTATCTAAGATGGAACCCGTGGGTACAGATGAAAAACCCACGTAGTAAACGAACGGTTTAAGTTAGCACAGCGAAACTGCGCATACTTACTAAACTCGTCATTTGCGGTTCGTAGATACCAGACTCGACCATATTCGTACGAGTCGAAAACACCACTTACAATTGTCACGGAACCTCAACGTGGCTCGGTCTACACTCGATGTTACTAGTGGAACCAACCTTGAAGGACCCGATTCCTCTTGTAAAGCCCAAATCTCATCAAACTCTGTGCGGTCTCCTGCTTCCAATAGAGTTGGGCTGCTCGGTATTATATATGTATATATATATATATATATATATATATATATATATACATATATATATATACTAGCAGCCCGCCCCAGCGTTGCCTGGGGCAGAAAGGGGCTGGGGCAGCATTTGATGCTTGCGTGCCCATCCCTCTGTGCACACCCGCTCCCGACCCCCTCCCTCCTCGACTCCCTCCCGCCCGACTCCTCCCGCCCGTCCCTCTGTGCACACCCGCTCCGACCCCCTCCCGCCCGACTCCCTCCCGCCCCGAATCCCTCCCGCCCTGTCTCCCTCCCGCTCTGACTCCAATGTGCATTTACCTTACCTTAGCTGCCGCTTCCTTCCCGCGCTCCTCACTTCACCTCAGCTCCATGTCCGCCGCTCGTCATGACGCACCTGAGCCGCCGCTTTTCCCTGTACTCCTCACTTCACCGCCTCTCCATGTCCGCCGCTCGTCATCACGCACGTCGCGGCCAGCGCTACGTCGCGGCCAGCGCTACGTCGCGGCCAGCACAGCGTCGAGGCCGACGCTTCTTTCAGGGCACTACTTTTTTTTAAAAGTTATATTTTTAAATGCACGTTTTTTTTTTATCGCCTATGTCCATCTGCACACCCTGACAATTTCTACAATGTATCGGGTGTGTGGATTGGCGCTGTGGTTCCCGAGTTTACCTGGCTCAAAGGTGTGTGTTCTCTCTTTATAATAGTAGTATAGATATATATATATATATATATATATATATATATATATATATATATATATATATGGCGGATCTATGATGTTACAACGCGTTATTTTACAACGCATGCTGTAACATCGCAACTTTTACAACGCAGGTTCCATTACATCGGATGCCATTACAACACAGGATATTACATAGCAGATGCTATTACAACGCATACCATTACATCGTAAGTATAGGTAAGTATAACTTTTTAAAAAAAATGTAATTAAGTTAATTTAATTAATTTTATTTTACTAATATAATTAAAATAATTGTAAAAATTTAATTAATATAATTTATTTAAATAAGTTTAATTTAATTTTAAATAGGAATTAATGTAATTTAATTAAATTAATATAATTTTATTAATTTAAATTAATACATTTTATAATAGTAATTATTTAAATTTAATTAATTTAATTTAATTAATATAATTGAATTAATCTTAAAATTGTAATTAATTTGATGTAATAAATTTAATTAATTATAATTTATATAATTAATTTAATTTAATTAAAGTCGTACTTTAAAAAAAATAAACCCTAAAAATACCCCTGAACCCCAAAACCCAAACCCTGTCCTGAAACCTAAAAACACCCCTGTACCCCAAAACCTAAACCCAGCCCTAAAACCTAAAAACACCCCTGTACCCCAAAACCCAAACCCTGCCCTGAAACCTAAAAACACCCCTGTACCCCAAAACCCAAACCCTGCCCTGAAACCTAAAAACACCCCTGTACCCCAAAACCCAAACCCTGCCCTAAAACCTAAAAACACCCCTGTACCCCAAAACCCAAACCCTGCCCTGAAACCTAAAAACGCCCCTGTACCCCAAAACCCAAACCCTGCCCTAAAACCTAAAAACACCCCTGTACCCCAAAACTCAAACCCTGCCCTAAAACCTAAAAACACCCCTGTACCCCAAAACCCAAACCCTGCCCTAAAACCTAAAAACACCCCTGTACCCCAAAACCCAAACCCTGCCCTGAAACCTAAAAACACCCCTGTACCCCAAAACCGAAACCCTGAAACCTAAAAACACCCCTGTACCCCAAAACCCAAACCCTGCCCTGAAACCTAAAAACACCCCTGTACCCCAAAACCCAACCCCTGCCCTAAAACCTAAAAACACCCCTGTACCCCAAAACCCAAACCCTGCCCTAAAACCTAAAAACACCCCAGTACACCAAAACCCAACCCCTGCCCTAAACCCTAAAAATACCCCTGTACCCCAAAACCCAAACCCAGCCCTAAAACCTAAAAATACCCGTATACCCCAAAACATATACCTCAGTACCCCAAAACATATACTCCTATACTCATACTTATTTTAAAAATTACTTAAATTAAAATATTTAATTTATAATATTAAAAAACATAAATAAATATATTTATTTATAATTAATATTAATTAAATTAATTAAATAATATTAAATAAAATAAAAAAAAATTATATACTTACCAATACTTACGATGTAATGGTATGCGTTGTAATAGCATCTGCTATGTAAAATCCTGCGTTGTAATAGCATCCGATGTAATGGAACAAGCGTTGTAAAAGCTGCGTTGTAACAGCATTATGACGTAAAAGTTGCGTTGTAACGGTAACATACCATATATATTACCTATTACCTACTGGCGCTTGCCAGTAGGTAGTTATAGTTAGGACCTAGTTTCCATAGGAAATCCACAACATTCTATTTGGAATAACGTTGGTGCCAAGAAAATGGCCTGCTCGGTTCCGCTCCTTCCCTGAAACTTTGGGGGTGATTCGTCAAGCGGGGATCGAGAAAAAAGGGGGGTCCAAAAACGTGTTTTCCCCATGCAATTTTCCATAGGGACTTTTAGCCAGGGCTACAGCCCCAACGGCTGAACGGAATTACACGAAATTTGGCAGAGAGGTAGAGTTCTGTTCGCAGATTGTACTTTTTGTTAAATTATGTAAATCCGTTCAGTAGTTTCTGAGAAAATTGCAAGTAAAATCATAGCGATATCTAGAGTCGGAGTTCAGTACGCGTACTGAAATCTGTTCAATTACGAGCACGAGCTGCATGCAGATTGGCTGTGAACTGTCTATCAACACTTGAAACCAGGAAGTTTTGGCAGCCATCTTGTGCCTCGCTAGAACCGAGTCACAAGAAAACAGTAAAAGAAAGTTGAGAAATAATGGAAGGGGGTAGGGTAGAGATATTCTGACCCTCTAGGCTTGCTTAGGGGGTCGTATATGGATGTTTACGCTCTATTTTTTATAAAGAAAAATCGCGGCGTACGCGTATGTAAATACCGACAATTACGATCAGGAGCTGCCTGCTGATTGGCTGTCAATACTCCAAACCAGGAAGTATTGGCAGCAATGTTGTTTGTCGGAAGAGCAGAGTCACAAGAAAACAGTAAAACAAAGTTGAGAAGTAAGGAAAGGGGGCAGGGTAGAAACATTCTGAGCCTATTGTCTTGGTCAGGGGGTGGTACATGGATCTTTAGGGTCAATTTTTATTTAAAATGTTTTTTTAAATGGCGGGGTACTCGTGCAGTACTTGTACGCGGTGGAAAAGGTGAAAAAAAAACCTGGGCTGCTATGGGAAGTCAGGGCCTATTATCAAGCACATTATCGCCGCGTTATCACCAGTTTCATTTCGATAAAAGCGGCGATAATGTATCGCCTTTTGTATGTAAAGCTTTCCTTTTTTTTGGTGTAGCAGTTGTACTCTCTTCGCATTCTCAGCGTCATTTCGAAGTTCACGTTTTTTTCTTCAAGTTCAACAAGCAAACCTTTCTTTATATCAGTTAGTAAATCTGTTGCTTTCTTTTCCCGGTTTGTGTAATTTATCCGGTGCTGTACTTTTGTACAGTATTAATAGTCATATTTTTTATATATTTATTTGAAAGGTAGTTTCTCACTGTTGTATTTATTATATCAGTTAGTTAGAACTCAGTAGTTTTCAATCCTAGTCTTGAATATCTTACTATAGTATTTCAACATTATTTTTATTGTGGACCGTCATACCCCTACCCCACAAAATAAAAGAAGTATGTCGTTTTTTAAATTAACTTTTATTAAACAATAAATATAAACAAAACTCAATTATAACTATATTAGAACTGGCAAAATAAGTTAAACAATGTTGTAAAGAAATTGTGAAATGGATTCCAAAAGGTGTCTGATTGGTAATCTGCAAAAGAAAAAAGAAAATTAGAGTTTAGAATTATATAGATGTGAGTAAATGAGCTGAAGCATTACAAGTTGTGGTAACTCTCGTATATTCCTGTTCTGTTATAGTGCCGCATTCAAGTGATGTCTATATGGAAGTGCCTATTGTGTTACTGACGCCCGTTATGGCGACTTATTTCTAATGCATGCCTATGAAGGATTTGTAGATCTAGGCCTCTGTGCTTACCGTTGTATAAAGCTTGCGGCCAAACACTGCAGCCACTGGGATGGACAACTTCAGGTGGGCTGATCTTCTACACGTCCAAGTAGATAGCAGTGTCTAAGTTTAAGAGAGATAGAGAAATTATGTCACAGAGAGTGAAAGAGAGAGAAAACATTAAAACTGTGTCGCAGAGTCTGGAGTTGAGATTTTTTGTTGAACCAGACGTAGATTTACTCTTTGCATCACTTTACCCATGTTAAAAGTGACTCAAAAGTGGCGTAATAAGGTTGATGATCTGTTTGTCAGACTGTTGTAACCTATCTTTTGTCACTGCTCGGAGGTAATTATAAATTTTACAGAGAAGCTGCTGTACACTACGCACTCTGGGCCATAAGTGGTGATAATGGGTTTGATAATATGCTCTATGGAATTCCAATCGAAGCTCATGTCAGATGTCGTTCACATCTAACATGAGCTTCGATTGGAATTCCATAGAGCATATTATCAAACCTATTATTGCCACTTTAGCAGCAGTTTGCTGCCGATACAGTGGCGATAATTTTGTCGCCAAGGTTGATAATATGGCCCTCTCTCTTTTCACAAATAAAGCTAACACTACCGTTTTACGAGTGCAGTGTACCTGGTACATTTTATTTGTTATAGTGCCGTGTTCAATTGGTGTCTATATGGAAGTACCTACTGCGTTACTGACGCCCGTTAAGCCGAATTATTTCTAATGTATGAAGGATTTGTAGATCTAGGTCTCTGTGCTTACCGTTCTGTAAACTTTGCGCCAAACACATTAGGAAGTGGAGTTCACAACTTAAGTTGAGCAGATCTTTTACACGTCCAAGCAGACAGCAGTGTCTAAGTTTAGGAGAGAAAGAGAAATAATGTCACAGAGAGTCCCTGACTTTTAATTCTCAGGCCACTAAAACTTCAGCAATCTGTTTTGGCCTCATTAGGATGCTGAAAAGATTCTTCCACTGTTACCTTTTGAGGCCAAACAGGTAGGCATCCAAGGCCTAATTCAGTCCCTCATCGATTTCTGCAATGCCCTATATTTGGGGGCACCTGAGTACTGCTTGAACAAACTGCAGCGGATCCAGAACTGCTCGGCACGCACACTTCTTGGAATCCCCGCAGAACTCGAATAGAGCCTGGACTAAGATCCTTGCACTGGCTCCCCATTAGAGAGAGAATCAAGTTTAAATCCATGTGCATTGCTCACCAAGCCTATTGGAAAGCTGGCCCTGCAATCAATCATGTTCTGATTACCCCCTACTATCCAAAAAAAGAACTCCGCTCCTCTCAGGCTTTTTTAGCAAAAGTTCCCAGGATTAAGAGATCCAGAGCAAGAGGCCGATCCTTCACACACAACGCGCCCAAGCTATGGAACTCATTTCCCTTGCACCTTAGATCTAATCCTAATTTATTGCCCTACCGGAAACAACT
Source organism: Lissotriton vulgaris (assembly GCF_964263255.1). Taxonomy (NCBI): domain Eukaryota; kingdom Metazoa; phylum Chordata; class Amphibia; order Caudata; family Salamandridae; genus Lissotriton; species Lissotriton vulgaris. The sequence goes on from NW_028250404.1 coordinate 457,280, forward strand.
TAAAACTTTCCTCTTTGACTAAGTCTATCCTTTGATGGTTTTATCTCACTGGAAGATGCGTTCTTGATTTCTAGGGCAACTGTAGCGCTCTACAAATCTTTTTTTTAATTTCATTTCAGTGAGAGAGAGAGAAAACAACATTAAAACTGTGTCACAGAGTCTGGAGTTGAGATTTTTTGTTGAACCAGACGTAAATTTACTAGCTCTTTGCATCACTTTACCCATGTTAAAAGTGACTCAAAAGTGGCGTAATAAGGTTGATGATCTGTTTGTCATACTGTTGCAACCTATCTGTTGTCACTGCTTGGAGGTAATTATACATTTTACAGAGAAGCTGCTGTACACTACGCACTCTGGGCCATAATATCAAGCCTTTGGCGACAAAAAGTATTGCCACTTTATCGGCAGGAAAGTGTCGCTAAAGTGGTGATAATGGGTTTGATAATATGCTCTATGGAATCCCAATCGAAGCTCATGTCAGATGTCGTTCACATCTAACATGAGCTTCGATTGGAATTCCATAGAGCATATTAGCAAACTTATTATGGCCATTTTAGCGGCAGTTTGCTGCCGATAAAGTGGCGATAATTTTGTCGCCAAGGGTTGATAATATGGCCCTCTCTTGTTTCACAAATAAAGCTAACACTACAGTTTTACGAGTGCAGTGTACCTGGTACATTTTGCTTGTTACAGTGCCGCGTTCAAGTGGTGTCTATATGGAAGTGCCTACTGTGTTACTGATGCCTGTTATGGCGACTTATTTCGAATGCATTGCTATGAAGGCTTTGTAGATCTAGGCTGCTGTGCTTACCTTGTATAAAGAGTGCGGCCACCGGAGTTCACCACTCGACCTGAACTCTGCTTCTATACGTCAAAGTATATTCAATAGGCTGCAGAGAATTCCATTGCTGTTGCTCGATAGGCCGTGGTTGCTTATGAACGATGTTTGGTGAAGGAAACAAAAGGACATTTTGATTAGTCATTGAAACTGAGTTGCGTAACTACTATCAAAAGTGAATTTTAATGTGGGTTCTTAATATTCCGTAGTTAAGACTGTTGCAGCTCCAGCAAACAAAGGAAGATCAATAAGTTAATAAAGGCCTGGGACGGTGTCGTGACGCAGAAAAAAAAATACTATTATGGACGCACAATTAATAATAATAGAGGCCTAAGCACGTGGCGTAGTACAGAAATACGACAGAAATGTATGCACGCACAATTTTTAAGATTAGAGGTGTATAGGACCTTGTGACTTATAAAGAAATATTTCAATTATGTAAGTAAAATTTAAAACCATTGAGGGGTAGTAAAGCCATATGAAGGATAAAAAAATAGTATTATGTATATACAATTTACATTGGAGGCTGATGTTGTGACGTCTTTTGTCGTGTCTTGAAAGGCTGTGGTTTTGCTGAGTCTGGGGTGTTTTTGAGAGTCTGTCTGTCATCGCAGCAGAGGCAGGCAAAAGAGAGCGTGCTCACGTCAGTGCTCGTATTATATGGGAACCACGGGGGCTGACCAAACCAAGCCCAGGGCCGTCATTGGTAGCGTTTTCGCAGTCAATAAGAATGATGGCCTTGGGGGACATCACATTGACTAATGTATTGGTTTCCAGGCTAAATGATAGCAAGCATGCTTGGTGGTGGCATGTGGGTAGTGTGGGCGGGCGTGCACCGTGCATGTGTAAGTATGAGTGTGTGCACCAACAATTAACAACAGAGAGAGATGGGGGCGGTGTTATAATGTACGCAGAGGCAGGCCCAGAATCGGATCTGCAATGAGTCCGCACTTCTAATCATTCTTCTTAGCGTGCCCTGAGCTCTGATTTTTCACTGAGAGGGTGATCACACCATAGTTTGTATTGCGTATCATACTCAGCGTGTACCTGCGCATACGGTACGAATATGCTTTGACGATACGCGTCGCATTAAAGCTTCGGTGTGATGTCATGTACGGCGTTCTGTAAGCGAAAGGGGGCAATGTTTCTACTTGGTTTAAAACATTTATTTATGTATTTAATATAGATACTAAGGGCAGACATTTGGGATAACTATGATTTTTTTTAAATACTTTTAATAATCCTATATTACTTTTAAAAAGAATTACACAAATCGCGTTAGAACATCATGCGTACTCGTATTGAAAGAGCTGCGCAAGCGCATCATAAGCGTACGCAAAGCCATGTGACTTTAAAAGTAGAGATTTGATTTGTTCGTAACTTTTCCTATTGGGAGTGTTGAAAGTTCCGTCCCATTATAATTATTCGACTTTGACTTTCTAAGAAGAAGCATTTGTTGTGAGAATCTTCTCAAATAGACGGAAGATCACCATAATAAGAGCAATGAAGTCATCTTCCAGCAGTTCTTCGAGGGAGATTTAATTCCTGAAAAAGCTCCAAAGAAGAGGAAAGAAGCTCTAATTTGGAAGTTTTTCACTTTTCCAGAAGGTCAAAAAATTGTTAATTCTGCAAAAGTAACCTGTAAAAATTTGCCAAACAAATCTTTTAAGGGGTGATCCATGTAAAAAATACTCCTTTGGCACAGCAAATATGGTGCGACAGGTGAAGAATTGCACCCCAAGAACTTTGCTCGAGCTGAAAGACGGAGGTTGCACGAGAACCCACCTGCTGCTACACCAAGCACATCAACTGCGGCAGCATTTTCAGCAAGCAGTCCACACCCACATATTGATTCTGACTTTGCTAAAGTTAAATTTCTTTGCATTTATTGCGATAAACTTTTGTGTTATGGGGAACAGTCTATCGACCTGATAAAACGCAGGATACAAGATCATTGCTGTCCTCGACATTAGTTGTTTTTTTTCATTCTTTTGTTCCGCTTGGAATTTGTTGAGCAAACACAAAAAAAAATACAAAACAAAAAAACTGTTCTTTTTAGAACTACCTTCCCTGGTCAAAGAGAGAACTATATTTCTATGTTAGTGTGTAAAAGTTTGTCAGAATGAATGTGTAGTTCATAAATGAATGAATTAATGTATTACTAGTGGAGAATGTGAAAGTGCAGAACTGTAAGCAAGTGCTACAGCATAAATCTATAAGGTGTTTACCGATAAATATACTGTAGAATTTGCGAAGCACTTGAATGTAACATATGTACATAAATATGTTAAAAGTCTATGCTTCTCTCGTTTCTCTCCAAGGGCCTACCTTCCACGGTGTGCCCCCCTACACTCAGGGCCATGCATTTGTTCCAGATTTAAAGGCCTCATAGAGCTGACACACTACTGTATGGCACTTCACCACTAGGGGGGGTGGGAGAGGGAGTTCGGGGGTGTGGGGAGGGAGAGTGGGGAGATAGGGGTTTTCTTTTTTCTTGTTTGACTTAGGGTAAAATGTCCATCTTCAGATATCCTGGTGCTCTAGGGACTTGCCACTAGTGGAACGCTCTGGTTGATACTGATGGAGCTCAGGGGATGAGAGAGCACAGCGTGGCTAAGGACTTTAGCGTTGTGCTATTGCACTTGGGATTTCCCCCTTCTAAGCCAACCTGAGACTCAACCCTTGCTACACGAGCACTATGTGTTACAGACTTAAAAAGCACTGACCAGCGGCGACTTGAGTCCCTATGAAGTACTGTCCTCTTAGCCTGGCCATGTGGTACGTGCGTTGTTTATTGTATTGAGGGCCCCTGCGTGAGCATGGTGGCGGATTGTGCCCTGCTTTTATGACTGTGGACAACAATAAAATCTGTTTGACAAAAAAAGTATATGCTTCAATTTGCGCTGCTGGTGAAACTGCCTGGGTGAATTTGTATGTGTTAGGGGCGGATTTACAATCCCCTTGTGCCTTTTTTACACAGCTGTTGCGTCACTTTTGTGACACAGAGGTGGTGCAAAAGATGTGCCATGGTGTGTGCTATTGACAATGTGACGCATCTGGAGGGTGCATTACATTGTAAAGCCCTGCGCCAGAATAGGCTTTCTTGTGCAGAAGGGGGTGCAGCAACGCCTCCGAAAAGTGACTGAGTGAAATGTATAACATTTCAATCAGTCAATTTTGAGCTTATGTGCGTCAAAATCTTGCACATGCTTGAACCAGGTGTAAGGATTGATACAGCTTTGTGAGCATAGGGCCCCAGAGCATTGCTGGAGTTGTGTTATACTTGCAACCGAAGTCAAGCAATAATTAATTCAAAAATTACTTTGCAATTTAGTTTTGTTATTATTTTATAATAAGAATATGAAATATAATCTAAAAAATTAAATACATATAAATATTTATATTAAAAATATAAGAAATTAGTGTAAAAAAGACATAATAATTAATACATTTATAACTTATAATTTACAAAACCTTTGAAATTCACTGAAAAAAACATGGGTTTCACAAACGTTATAGTTAGGAATCAGCATTTAAAAAACCTTGCAAATTCATTGAAAAAACCATAGGTTTCACACACGTTATAGTTAGGAATTAGCATTTAAAAAAACATGCAAATTCATTGAAAAAACCCTAGTTTTCACACGTTATAGTTAGCTGAACATTTCTCTCATACAAAACCTTTGAAATTCCTCCGTTATAGTTAGCTCAGCTAACTATAACTTGCACGCCCGCAATGCACTGCTGATGACGTCACATATAACATCACTCATGACATGGTCAGTGACATCACTCATGACATCACTGTCATCACCCCAGTGAACCTCGTCCCATCACAATGACCTTGAGGGTCATGTGTGGGCCAGTGGCAGCCCACTGTACCTTCTTTTCTGGCGTCACTGTGAGCAGTTAGAAGGAAGCTCTCAAATGTCCAAACACAGCTGTGCTCTCAAACAGCTGTGGAAAGTTTGATCTTTACCTTGGACCCGGATCCCTTCTTTTCAAGGTGACCTTGCATAAGTGGACTGGGCTGGTATGTACAAGGGGATTTCCTGCCAGCTAATTTATCTGAAAGTGTGGCAGGGCTCGAGCAGAGAGAGTCACTGCCTCTGCGGCAGCCCTACCAGCCTCTAAGATGCCAGAAAGTCTCTCAAGTCCATCTATATGTATTCAGGTGTTTTGCAAAGTGCTTGTCGTCATCTTGTGATGCGTGCTGAAGTTTATAGCAGAAAAAAACAAAGCAGTGCACAGGGTAAACTGGGCGGAAAGAGTCGAGGTGAACACTGTCCTACATTCTTCAATTCCGAGAGAAGGCATCAGACAGAACATTTATTGAAAGGTTCTGTTGTCAGGAGTTTCCAAAATGTTATGTTATTCATACTTATACCGCGCATAGCTGCCCCAACAAAGGGGCGTCCTGGCGCTTAACAAGGTACACACAACACAACTTAGAAAACCAGAGAAAGGGAACAGCAGGATACAAAAGGTCAGGGCTAGACGAATAAAATGGTTTTAATGGCACGTCTAAACTGAAGAAGATCTTCTAGAGCCCGAATGTGAAGGGGAAGAGAATTCCACCATTTCACCGCTAACACCCGAAAGGAGCGGCCACCGGCTCTACTCAACCTGAAGCGCGGAACAGCTGCCAGGTTTTGGCTCAGAGATCTGAGGTAATTAGTCCCAGCTCTGTTTAGGGGACCCTGAGTGTTCCTGAGTTCAGGACTAACACCCCCAACAGCCTGCTGCCATGTTTCTGCCGGATGAAGGGGCCTTGAGAGGTGGCAGTGATCCTGACACAAGATTTCCTTTAGGATTGTAATGTGGAGCCATCATTCGAGATGATTATTGTAGCAGGCCTTATGGATAATGCAAATCTTGCATGTGACCCTAACAGCCCCTGGGCGTAAGCAGGGTTTTCAGAGCTGGTTTAGCATTGTTGCACTATAGTAAAGTATGGCACATCTTGGTGGCCTAAATTTCGGGGTCTTTAAAGTCAGTCCGTTAGGTTGTTCATGAATAAGTCACATTGCATACGCTAGGCACCTACTACCGAATATCTTGCTAGCAGTGCTTAATTTGTGCCAGTGGTTTCAGGTGCTGGGCTCTGACACTCATTTTGGAGACCAGATCAGCAGCAAGATTTCACACAGAGCATGAAAGAGACAAAGACAGAAAAAACAAAGACAGAAAAAGGAATAAGAAAAGGAACAGAAAAATAGGAAAACAAAGACAGAGAATTGAACACTGGGATGGAAAAAAAACCCCTGTAAAAGTGAGTAAAAATCACATTGGCCCCCTGTACCTATTTTTGCTTACAAATTAAGCAATGCTTGTTAGTTCATTCATAGTAAGGTCTATGCTGACATTCTCAACCATTACACCTCTAGGTAGATGCGCCACTTTGTAAAACCCTGCGCCACATTATACCTGCGCCAGGTATAATGTATGCAAGGGGGGCGTATTGACGCAAGGAAGGGTCGTAGAAGTGACGCAGTGAAATCTATGAGATTTCACAGCGTCACTTTTAGGACGATGTTGCGTCAAAATCTTGCGCCTGCCTCACAGCAGGCATAAGACTGACGCAGGTCCTTTCACATGGGGCTTGCCCCATGTGAAAGGACGCATTGCTGGAGTTGCGTCACTTTTGTGACACACTCCAGCAATGCGTCACTTTTGCGCTTACAGATACGTCAGAAACACTGACGTATCTGTAACTCCTTGTGACATGATGCGTCATACATTAAATATGACGCATCAGGAATGTTGCAAGGAGTGCGCACTGAGAAGTGGCGCATCGCTGCTTTCACGCAGCGATGCGTCACTTCTCATAAATGAGGCCCCTGATCCTTTTTGTACATATAGTTTTCATTCTGTCTCGTACTCCTGCACACACCCTGTTGCTTGCCTCCACGCACTCCTCTGTTGGTCTCCACACCTCTGGGTTTTTTTTTCAAAAATATATTTCTTTAAAATATTTTTAGAGTGCCAGGCGGCAGTGAATGACTAAAATATCTGATTAAAAATATTGAGGGACATGAACATCGTGTAAAAAATATTGTGACTACCAAAATATTGTGGAACAGAATATCTAAGGTAAGAATATTGTTTTTGTTTGGTACATAATATCTTTATTTATTTATTTACTTATTTATGCATTTTTATATAGCGCGGACTTTACCCGAAGGCGTCAGAGCGCTTCACATTAGGAACAGAAATGAAACATAATGAGAAACATTACAAAAGAGCAGATTACTAAAGCATACATTACTTACATAAGGTAATAGTGAGAATTGTGAGCAAACAAAAACATGAGATAGTAAAAATTGTGAGCAACCAAAAATACATGAGGTAGTAAAGGTAAAAGTGACAATTGTGAGCAAACAAAATAGTGGAGGTAGTGAGAATTGTGAGCAACCAAAAATACATGAGGTAGTAAAGGTAATAGTGACCATTGTGAGCAAACAAAATACTTGAGGTAGTAAAAATTGTGAGCAACCAAAAATACATGAGGTAGTCAAAAGTGCACAAGAGGAAAAGTGACAAGTGTGCAGTTATAAGAGAAAACAGAGTATAATTTGAGGTATAATACTGCAATAAGTGCTAGGCACAAGAACAGGCGTTACGTAGGCAATAAGTGCTAGGCACAAGAACAGGCGTTACGTAGGCAAGGTGGCACTTGTGCAAGTATCAAAGGTAAAAACATGTGAGAGGTAGCAACCGTGAGTTACAAGGGCAAAGTGGTGTGTGCATGTTACAAAAGGGCACCAAACACAAGTACATGGAGAATACTGCAAAAAGGCCGACACTCCAACCACAGGAAAACACTGGGAAGGCACTTCCATGGTCATGGAAAGTTAAAAAAAAGTATCAGTAGTGGGAAGTCTTCCTCCAAATAGCAAGAGGACGTGAATTACTTTTGGAGGTGTCTCTGGAGGAGGAGAACTTTGAGGTCCCTTTTGAAGGCCTCGGAGGAGGCGGTGGTCCGGAGCTGAGGCGGAAACGAGTTCCAGATTCTCACTGCGTTGCCTGAAAAGGATTGGGCCATTGTTCTTTCCTTCTTGAAAGTGGGAGGTTCAAGCAGTAGATTCTCTGCATTGCGTGAAGGTCTAGAGCCTCCAGAGAGTTTCCGTTTATTCGCCAGGTAGCGGGGAGAGGAGGAGTGCAAGGCTTTGTGGGTGATACAAGCGGTCTTGTAGATAGCTCTAGCTCGAAGGGAAGCCAGCGGAGGGTGGATAACATCGGTGTGATGTGATCGCTTCTTTTGGCCCCATAGATGAAACGAGCTGCTGAATGGAAGACAGACTTAAGTGGGGACAGGTGAGATTTGGGGAGGCCAGTAAGAAGAGAATTGCAGTAGTCTAGTCTGGAGAGGACCAGCGATTGCACCAGGGTTATAAGGTCCTGCTCCGTGAAGAAGCGACGGATTCCCCAAAGAAGGCGCAGTTGGTAGCGAGCAGATTTTGCAATAGAATTGATGTGGGGGGTTAGATTGAGTTTTTTGTCTAGAATGACACCAAGGGATTTTGCGCTGTCGACAATGATGGGTTTATTGTTTAGTAGATTCATCTGATCCATCCATGATTGAACCGGGGGAGGAGAAGCGGAGGAATTCAGTTTTGGAAGGATTCAGAATCAATTGATGAGATGACATCCATTTTTGAATGGAGTCAAGAGTAGATCTTAGGATGGAGAGATCATGAGTGGAGGCAACCTTGAGGTAGAGTTGAGTGTCATCTGCATAGAGATGATAGTGAATCCCGGATTTGCTTAGGAGGTTTCCCAGTGGTTCTAAGTAGAGATTGAACAGTGTGGGTGCAAGTATAGAGCCTTGGGGAACACCTTGACCCACCGCCACAGGAGAAGAAAGACTGTTCGCTATTTTGATCATTTGAGATCTGTCAGAGAGGAAGGATGCAAACCATTTAAGCACAGTGCCCTCCATGCCCATTCTCTGTTGAAGAATATTGAGGAGGGTGTTGTGATTAACAGTGTCGAAGGCTGCGGAAAGGTCAAGGAGAATTAGCAGACAGGACCCCCCTGAGTCGAGTATCCTCAGCGCATCATCAACCACTTGCAGTAGGGCTGTTTCAGTGCTACAATTTTGGATGAAGCCGGACTGACAATTGTCAAGAAGATCATTGTCCTTGATATGACGAGAGAGTTGTTTGGCTACACATCTTTCCGTGATCTTTGCAAGAAAGGGAAGGTTAGTGATGGGGCGGAAGTTGTTGAGGTCATTCGCATCAGCAGTGGGCTTTTTCAGCAGAGGGGTGACCTGCCCAGTTTTGAAGGAGACAGGAAGGGAGCCTTGCCAGAGGGAGAGGTTGATCAGAGTGGTCCAATAGGAGAGGGAATGGGTATAGAAGTAAAAGGCAATGGCACTGGGGATAGGGTCAAGAGAATGGTTGGAGGGCTTTGTTTCGCGTATGCACTTGAGAACGGCATCTTCAGATATGGGGTCAAAGCTCTGCCAAATGGCTAAGGATTTGCGCTCCTCTGGAGGTGTAGGATGAGCAACCTGATCCACAAGTGATTTCACCTTTCCATCGAAGAAAATAGCGAAATCCGCTGCTCTCTTTGTAGAATCCTCCACCTTGGAGGTTGGGGGAGAGCAGCTCGGAGTCTTCATGAGATCGAATAGTTTTTTGGGTCTATTTTTGGCGGAATCAAGGAGGGTTTTGAAGTGCGTCGCTTTCTCAAGATGTGCTTGTGGTATTTGGATCTTGCTGTGCGAAGCAAGGCTAAATTGTCAGTGGAAGGCAATTGCCTCCATTGCTTCTCCAGGAATCTTAGCTGCTTCCTTTCCTCATAAAGGGATTTGTTGAACCAAGGTGCTGAGGGAGTGGGCCTTATCCTTTTGCTTTTGAGTGGAGCGACGTTATTAATTTCAGCTGCAAGAACTGTGAGGCATTGGGAGGTGAGATCGTCAACAGCTATGTTCGGGTCTAGCCTTGGAAGTGAAAGCAAAGCTGATTCACAGAGGGGACCGACATCAATATTTTTGGCATCACGGAACCAGGAGATGGCCCTCTTGGGTTGGCCAAGAGTTATAGAATGTGAAAGTTGAAGAGAGAATGGGATGAGGTGGTGGTCAGACCAATCTACATGAATAGGGGTAGTAGTAGAAAGCATGCCTGCTTTAGAAATAACAAGGTCCAGGATTGCGCCCTTAGAGTGGGTTGGTTCAGTGCAGTGTTGGATAAGATCATTTGCCGAGAGGAAGGTGGCCAGTGAGTTCGCAGAGGAGTCTTGCGGTGCGCCCCAGTGGAGCGCTTCTTATACGCGTTTTCTTATACGAATCTGTTTATTATTTTCAACATAAAATCGATGCTAAGGGGGTGGCCTGGGTTATTTTATCTTTCCACCCGAGGGCTCAGAGAGTTGCTTGCCATATGTTCAGATTTACTGCAGTTGGGCCTTTAAAGGTTGTATGTCTGGCTCCACATTGAGAGCCCTAAGAGACCTCCCTGCACTCATCATATCCATCTGATATGCCAGCTTGGTCAACAGAAGATGCTTCCAGTGATGCACCACCATTAGCTGCCCTGCCCAATAATATTTCCGGATGTCTTGCAGTGCAAAGCTGCTATCATACCAGCCCCTCATCAGCGTTTGAATAGCAATGCATGGGGGCCAGGACCGGACTGGCTACCCGGCAGTTTGGAATGCTGCTGATTTTGGGGCTGATTTCGTTGATGGGGACCTGCGTGTACTAAACGAAATTCGTTTTGCGTTCATTATTTTGAAGCGCACGCAGGTCTCCATGAACGAAATCAGCCCCCACTGCAATGAAATCAGCCCGCAGCTCGGCAGCATTCCAAACCGCCCGGTAGTCAGTCCGGCCCTGATGGGGGCTCCATTCCAGAGGAGTGTATGGACCTCGCTCTTAATATCTTTGAAGTAGCAATCGGGACACTGTGCAATACATATAGAAAGTGGGGCGATGCCATCATTTTAAACTAAGCCGCTCGACTAAGCAACAAGAGCGGCAGGGTCTGCCAGTGTTGGACGTAATATTTAAGGGGGATGAGGGTCGGGTGTAAATTGTTCACATAGAATCTGTAAGAATCCGTTGTTAATATATATTCCTAAGTATTTAAAGCCTCCCAGACCACTCTGGCCTCACAATCACAAGCCAGGTGGCCATTCCCCCTCAAAGGGGATACAATAGGTATTTCTTCCAATTTAAGTAAGTACGTGCATAATTCTGTCCAGAGAAAGGGTCGGGATGTAGACATATAGCAGTATGTCATCCGCATAAAGGGAGATTTTGTCTTCCCATTTGTCCATCCCTTCGAGTCCCTGTATTAGGGGGTCCTGTAGGATCCAGGCAGCAAAGCGCTCCAAATTCAGAGCGAGCATCAGGGATGATAGGGGACATCCCTGGCGGGTGACTTGCTGGAGCAAAAATGTGGAGGATATTGCTCCGTAAACCACGACCTCAGCCAGTGGGTTTGCATACAGGAATCTTACCCAGCTCGAATACCAGGAGCCAAAGTCTAGCTTGTGCCTGAAACATATAGGGCCACTCAATTGTATCAACGGCCATGCTAGCATTGAGGGAAAACACCAGAGCATCTTCTTGTATGAATGCGGATTGACCTAGGACTCCATGCAAGCGCCTCAGATTACAGGCAGTGTTGCATTCGGCATAAGCACCGACTGGTCAGGATGTATGAGCATTGTAATCACTCATATGAGGGTCAAGGTCAGGACTTTACCTAAGATTTTGATTTCCGCATTCAAAAATGAGATTGGCCGATAGGAGGCACAGTGCCTGGTTGATTCACCGTCTTTGGAAATAACTACAATACTGGCCAATCAGTGATCTGTAGAGAAGGATCCCTAGTTGCGGCTCTCTAAACATTCAGAGTAGGAATGGAGTGATCGGTAGTGCTGTTAGCTTATAGAGTTCAATGGGAATCCCGTTAGGGCGCAGTGTCTTGCCCAAATTCAAATTGCATATCGCCTGAATTATTTCTTCCCCTTTGAGATCCTCTTTTAGATATGCCCTACCATCACTTGAGAGACTTGGGAGCCGTCGGTCAGTTAGGAGCTCCCTGCAGTCCTCCGCTGTGGCAGCAACAGCTGGAGAGTATAGTCTAGCATAAAAAGTGGAAAAGGCTTTGGCTATCTCCTGCCTACCCGTCACTTGTTTCCGGGTGGGAGTGCATTTTTCAAGGACCCAGCGGTTTGGATTTTCCCGCTTGTCCAGCCATGCCAGGAGTTTCCCGACTCTGTCTCCAATTTCATATATACGATGCTGGGTTTCTTAATAACTGGTTATGCAGCGTTAAAAGCTATATCTGTATATTCCAGTCGCTTTAGTTTCAGCATATGTTCAAGACCCTGATCTGCTTGGGTAGTACATAATCTTAAGATCAGCAATTTCCCGCTCCAGTGTTTCTAGTTGAGCTTTCTTGTCTTTTAGGTGTCTCGAGATCAATTCCCAGAGGATTTCCACCGACCTCACGGAGTGTTTATTTTTGATAAAATAGTATTCTGTAGTTTCCTGGATACCTTCTCGTATAATCGGTCATTTGAGATACCAGTAGTTGAGCACAGTAGTGCGATTATGGCGGCGAGCCGGCAGACCGCATGTCACCCATACTGGTGAATGATCTGAAATTCTTCGTTCCAAGGGACGGACTACACTAAAATGGGGGGTAAAATGTGCCAGCGTGAAAAAAAGCTAGTTGATGCGGGAGAAACTCCCATGTGCCCCAGCATAAAACAAGTAGTGTGTTGTTGCCGGGTTGTGGAAGCATCACACATCCATGAGACCAAGGGCAGAGAAAAATCCGCTAGGTGACAATGGGAACTTTTCACCATTCTAGGCGGAAACTGATATATTTTGTCATCCAGCGCTAAATGAAAGTCATCACCCGCCAGTAATATACCTTCTGGGAGGCAAGCAGTGTACTCTACTAAGGGAAAACTTTCTCATGTAGGCACAGGGGAATGTATAGAGAAATCATATTGATCAGTTTGTCCTCCCAAGTACCAGCCACTGCTAAAAAGCGGCCCTGAGTGTCAGGCCATCTGTTCTGAACTGTAAGTGGTAGTGTTTTTCACACAATAATACCCAGTCCCATTGAGCCAGAGGTGTACCCTGTATGTGCAATCATCTTGTACCCACATCGATCCATTTCATGATGTGTTTCCTTTAATTATTTTTTTTTTTGTAATATATTTTTTATTTTTCCTTCATTACACATTATGTCACATTCAATATACTAATACAAATACAACTATTATACATTTGTCAAATAATTTTAAATTTAAACCACAACTGATTTTGATGAGATTCCTCACACTAAGCAATACAAAAAGTAAAATAATAAAGTACCATACATTCACTCAATATCCACCTGGGCTTGTAATTTACCGTCTGTGCTTCTCAGCCCATTACGAAAACAAATAAATAAATTACTATGTTTCCATGGTCTCTTTCCATTTTATAATTGGCTCCCAAATTTTTAATCCTAACTTTCTTCCCCTTTTTCCCTTACGTGAGTATATTGCCTTTTCCAAATTATACATTCCTAATAGATTTGAAAGCCAGGTTTGCATTACTGGAGGGGATTTCTCCAACCATGCTCTCGCTATTGTCAGTCTTAATACTGCGGTGGCAATGAACATAAATTCTTTATAAATATAAACTTCCCCCATATCCCTCCCCAGCATTATTAACAATGGAGTTAATTGCACTCGTATTCTTAAAATATTATCCATAAATTCTTCTATCTTTTTAATCAAAGTATGAATTTGGGGGCAGGTGGCAAACATGTGGACAATATCTGCGTCTACAGCATCGCATCGCGGGCAAGTGGTACCAGTCAAGCCTCCCCATTTAGCTATTCTAGCTGGTGTGTGGTACAATGAAAACAGAGTCTTATAATGCTGAGATTGAAGGGGACCCGAGCATAGAATAGTACAGCCCAGATCAAGTGATTCCGTAAAATTTTCAGTCACTCTTCCCAGTTTCCCAACCCATTTATTACTAAATTTATCCATGTCATCCACCTTCTTTTTTGCAAGGCTTGCATAAAAAGATCTTATCGAGCAGTCCCCTCCTCGTCCTATTTCCTCCAGTATTCATTATGACTAAAGCCTGCTGTCCCTCCCCGCTTATTGCTGAGAAAGCTCCTTATCTGTAGAAATTTAAAAAAATCCCTCCTTGCAACACCATATTTACGGGTTAAATCTTCAAATTGAACAATCCCATCTTCATCCATTAGGTCCCCAATCTGTATTATCCCTTTCCCCGCCCATCCAGCCATTATTGCATCAGCGAAGACTGCCGCCGGGAAAGATTTATTCTTATATAACCTGGTGTACCTATTGTATCTTCCTAGGTTCGCCCTTTTTAAAAAAGCATTCCAGATCTTAACTGCGGCTTCTACAGTCTTAAATCTAGTCCGTTTATAATATCCGAACTCCACACAATTTAAAAAACAGTTTTCTGTCTTAACCCCCAACGCTGCTGAGTACACTTCCGTAGACATAATCGTAACCCTGATATGTGTTTCCTTTAAGATGAGTTTCCTGTAATAGGACTCCATCTGGGGAGTGTCTTTTAATATATTGCAAAACGACTCTACATTTCATTTTAACACCCAGGCCTTTATGTTCCAAGAAAGCAATTTAATAGTTGACTCAATCATCAAGTTGGGCATGTATTCATAGGGGCCAGGAAGCATCTGTATGACTGTAGATGACTATGGGTGGGATGGTGTAAGGGTAGCATTGTCTCTTGGGAGAATGGATCAAATATAATCTCCAGTGTCTACCAGTGGTATTGGCAGCATTGCAACACAACCAAAACAACAACAAACAATCTCATTGGAACCCCCCTTCTGCCTCCCTGCATGGTGTACCTAGAGCTACCCACCTCTCCAACTCTGCAGAGTTCTGTCGTTCCATAACATTGTGCTAAATGTGGGTGGGGAGTACCAATACCAAGTGACAATCCACCCGCCTCTGCCCATGCAAAGGTGAGTTTTTACCAAAGTTGTGTGTCTGTGTTCCATTACTACTCCACATTAGTATTCTAGGCAGCATCATGACAGGTGTATGAGGAACTGTGGGGAAAAATGTTACAGGTAAGCATTGAAGCATAGGTGGAGATGGCCCACCTAGAGACCCCCTCAGTCAGGGTGGCTGACTTCATAATGTATGGTGTTTAGTCTGTCACCACTGTAGCGTTTTGCTACGAAGTACCGGATAATTGTGTCCTGCAGGGGTGTCTGTTTCTCATCGTCTTTGCCCTGCTTGAGGTCGAGACCTCTGGCTCCCGACCATTTCCAAGCTCTCCAACCAATCCCAAGCCTCACCGGGACTCGTGAAATACCAGGTCTTGCCCTCAGCCACGATCCTTAGCTTTGCCGGAAAAATCATTGAATATTTTATCTCTTGTATATTATCTTTTGTAAGAATATTGCTGTATTTAATATTGTTTACATTATTATTGTTGTATAACAAGGTTGCCTCTCAGGTTTTTTTAACACTAAAGTCAATCCGGAAGTTGAGAGCCTTAATCCCCCCAGACACAGTAAAAACACTGCTGACGAGTTTAGCCATGGCCACACTGGACTACGGAAATGTCCTTTATTTGGGCCTTCAAAAACAGCACATGCTCAAACTTCAGAGGATGCAAAACGCTGCCGCCAGATTGTTGCTAAATATTCCCAAGTTCCAGTCCATCTCCCAAGGCTTAAAAAGACTCCACTGGCTCCCGGTAAAAAAGAGGACAGAATTGTAATCCCTATGTCTATCGTACAAAGGTATGCATGGAACAGGACCTGCGTTCCTGAAACAGCACTTCTCATGGTATCAGCCATGTAAAATGCTACGTTCAGCTCAGAGCAAACTCCTCCAGACACCCAAATTTAAGAAAGTTCGCTGGGGAGGAAGCAGCTTTATCCTGAACACAGAAAAACTGTGGAACACGTTTCCATTCGTTATTAAAAATTGCACAACACTACTTTCCTTTAGAAAATCACTGAAAACTTGGCTATTCTCAAACTAATTCTTACCTCTTTCTTTATAATCCTGGAAGACTCCTCCGTTGAAGCACCTGGACGCCTTGGGCATTCGAGCGCTATATAAAGCTCACAATCAAATCAAATCAAATATTGTTTTTTAATTCTTTTAATATATATTAGTTAACATATTAATGTTAACTTCTAGTATTGTTAGTATAATTATTCTTATTTTGTTTTAATAGTTTGTCATTTTAAATGTGCAATTAATGTTTTGAACTTCATTACTAATTTGTAATATAGCAGCAGGTTTGTTGGGTAAAAGGGTGTAAACTGAATTAAATGATGATTAATTTATTGGAATGTTTATTATTTTATATGTTCACAACATATTTAATTGATTATTAATCATGTTAATGATTACATTGTTTGTCATTTTATTTGTTTCATCAATTATGTAAGTTACATTTTTAAATTTATATTAGTTAATAATATTGTTCACTTTAATATATTTGTAATAAATATACTTTGTTAATAGTTTTATATTAGTTAATATATACATTTGAACAGCTGGTATTGTAAGTATAATTGTTTTAAAATCCAATTTGTAATTATAATTGGCAACTTTTTGATATCAGTAATTTATAATATAGTAGCAAATTATTAGTGTTACAAAGTAATTGGGTGGGATGCTATTTAAACAAGATATTTAATTGAATAATCATTGTTTAACTTGTTTCATTATGTATTACTTTCTTGTGTTTTACTTTGTAATTTATAATTTATATTTTCATTCTTTTACTTTTGATAGTATATTATATTTTAGTGGTGGTGGGCTTGGTTTGTAGGGGGATAGAGTGAGAAGTTATTTAAATTATATTCTTAAAACTAATAGTTAATATTAATGATGTTTTATTGATATTTATATATATTTTTAAATGTTTATTTATCATTTAAGTGATTTATTTTCTTTGATTTATTTAATCATTTATTGTTACTTGTTTTTAATATTTGTAAATTGGATTTCTTTTTTTGTTTAATTTGCTTAATTGCAGAATTTCTTTTTATTTAAATACTTTTTTATTTATTTGTGTTGGAGGTTTGTGTTTTTCTGTGTTGTACCAGAGGAAGTGAATTTAATTTTAATTAATTTATGTTTGTAAAATAATGTTGTATTTTTTAAAGTTTATATTATATGCATTTTCTTAATAGCATACAATTTAAAATACTATTTTTGTATGGAATCTCAATGTTTTCTAGAGATTAATTATGAGTTTAAACGGAAATCCTTCCAAAAATCAACTCTTTGCAATTTGCGATTACAGTTGCTTTGACTACTTTTGCATGCATTGGAGCAGAAATGTTAAATGTAATCCTCCAAAGAACAACCCTTTCCCTAGTAGTGCTTAGACTGGAGTGTGTCTAGTAAACCAACTTCCCCCCGAGGTCCAATACTTTCCCCACTGTTGCTTAAATGGAGTGGAAATAGTAACTCTAACCCCCTACTGTTGCTTAGACTGTAGTGGAAATAGTAATTCTAACCCTCTGAAGTACAATGCTTTCCCTACTGTTGCACAGACTGAAGTGAGAATAGTAAATCGAAACCCTCCAAAGTCCAACAATATCCGGGGGGTTGCTTAGAGTTGAACATGAATAGTAAATCAAACCGCTATAAGGCCCAACAGTTTCCCTAATGTTGGTTACACTGGAGTGTTAATTTCAAATCTAACCCGTCCAACTTCTTCCCTACTGTTACATAAATTGGAATAGTAAATTAAACTCCTCTGATTGTCCAACAGTTTCCTTAATGTTGGTTAGAGTGGATTTATGTCATTTGTAATACTTTTGTTACCTTTCATTTGCTTTTTTATATTTTGTTTTTTAAAATGTTTATATTATGTTGAGGAAAATGTTTTAAATTATGTTTTCAATGTATTATATTACTTTAATTAATACATGTTTTTATACATATACTTTTTAAAAAAAATTCTGGGTAAAATTATTTGTGTAAATTTTTTAAAAAGTTTGATAATCCTGTCAATATGTTTTTTAAAATATATGTGCATAATATTTCTATATTGTAGGCCCAATTTACAAAGGGACTTACAACTCGTAAAGTTACGAGCGCGGAGTCTCTCCACTCGTGGTGGAATCCCTGCACTCGGGCGAAATCTCCCAACGGCATTGTTCAGTGCCGGGAGTCTGTCCCGAGTGCAGTGATGGTACCATGAGTGCGGAGACTCTGCACTTGTAGCTTTGCGAGTTGTATGATCTTTTGTGAATTAGGCACTTGGGGGGCGATTACGATGCAGCTCGGAAGGCTCTGACCGATTGTCAGAGCCTTCCGAGCCGCATCGCAATGGGCTCCTTGGTTTACTTACCGAATGCCTAATTAAGATATAGGCGGTTGGAAAGTGAACCGACCGGTCATTCCGGCTGCCTCAGAGAGCCCGTCGGCCAGTCGGAATCCAGCCAGTAGTCTCAAGGGCAGGCTTTTACACCCTTAAGATTACAATGCACGGTTTCTGACATGGGCTCCATGTGGTCCTGTCCGACATGGGAAGCATGTTGGAAAGCGTGCTTGGGGGCCCCCAGCATGACCCTCTTTGGTGCATTACCTCCTTTTGCAGGCCGAGGGGGCACCTATGGCACCCCCTGTTGATCCCTGCACCCTGTGACAGGCACCTTTAGGTGCCTGCCAACGGGTGCAAAGATGAACCGCGGCTATCGTTTCACTATGGGAGCATGCATTTTGGGCGTAATTCATTCTTCCATAGTGAATTTTAGGAATTGAACCAACGGAGGTCGGTCAGTCCCAGGACCGAGACGGTGTCGGGCAGACTTAAATCCGCCCGCCATCGTAGCAAGGACCAAAGTGCACAGTATTCAATAAAGCTATTTTTATTTGGTTACATATTTTTGTTGGTTTAATATATATATTTAAAAACTTTCAATTTATTTTGCTGTTAATATTTAACATTAAATGCATTAGAAAATTGTTGACTTGAATCATACTGAAATTCTCCCTTGTGTCTGGATAAAGTCATACTTCTATGAAGAGCTCTTAGTAGATCATAACACATGCGTCAGGGGTTGCTTTATTAACTCCAGGTTGGCATGGATGATATTTTACCAATGCAAAGCTGTACAACTGTGTCTGGATTGGTAAAAGACTTTTGTCATTTTTCAGCTCGGCATGGATGGCACTTTCTAATCCTATGCGTCAAGACTTTGCTGTAAAAATGGCATAAGGCTTTGTTTCTCTCTTGTTCGGCATGGATGGCACTATGCTAACGGTATGCCTAAAAACTCTGCTCGAAGAACAGAGATTTGACATAGTCAGAGTGTTGGTGGTGTTGTAGGGTGCTCCATAGCTGCTTCCACCTAAACTTGGGGACTACCCATAGTTCTCGGCTTCCTTTTTCACATAATGATTGCAGTTTCAAAAACCTTTATTTATTTGAAAAGGCAGAATACATGTTAGTCAATCTATGCTTCAGGTGGCAAGACATTTGGCCAGGTGAAAACCACACACAGTGCAAAGTTCTACATCAGGTTTACATTAACCTTGGGTGAAGCACTACGCTACGCTCGCAGAGTTTGCGAACTTTGCGCAACTTCGCACTACGCGAGCTGCACGTAGCACAGTGCGAACACGCGTAGTGCACCGTAGCGTAGTGCAGCGCTCATTTTCTGCTTGTTCGCAGTCCTGAACGTCATGTTCGCGACCGCGAGCAAGCAAAATGACATCCCGGCGAGATTCTCAACGCAGGGAGGTAAGGTTTCTCATTGTGAGTGGTTGCGCATGCTTGCGACCGCTCTCAATGAGAAACTTCCAGTTCGCGTTGAGTAAGCTGCAGCTCGAGTAATAATCTACTCGAGCAGCAGAAAACTACAGCTCGCGTAGTGCAAGATGCCGTTTTCAATGATTGCACAGTGCCGGATGCTTGTCCGCACTGTGCAATCATTGAAAACGCATCTTGCACAGTGCGAACATGCTACTACGCAGCTCGCGTAGTGCTACGTGAAGTTCGCGTAGTGCGAAGTGCACTTCGCGTAGCTTTGCGTAGCGCTACTTCGCGAACTACGCCCACCCTTAGTTTACATAGATGTTATTGAATTTTGAATTAAAAGAAACTTAAGCAAGGATATTAAAACACATACAAGAACATGTAATTAATAAACCAAGAAATAAGTAAATCAAATAAGCACAATGATTGATAACGTTTGAAAACTTAACACCTATCACCAGTGATCACTCCAACACCAATCCGACTAAGTCTTCACTTTTCCCTTATTTAAAATGTATTTACACATTTAGGGCCTGATTACGAGTTTGGCGGTGTGGTGCCAGGTCAGTCCCACTGCCAGAGTCGTAATCGGCCACATAATCTTGAACCAAAGAACGTACTGGTGCATAAATCACTTGGGGTATCAGTCATCACCTTGGAATAGCAAGAGATTCTTGGCTCTCCATAGAGCATCTTTCAAGCAATTCACAGTGATCCAAACCTTTTGGCATGGGGAGCTGGTTCTGATCAGACCAAAAATTGCAACCTCTTTGGCTAAGATGACATCTGCATTTAGGGGTGATAGCCATATTTCTGCTATAGCCCACACCTTCGGTGCTTTAGGGCAGTACCAACAAAATTACTCTCAGAGACATCCCTTCCTAACATAAAAAGGGGCTCTAGATCATCTTCTCTGAAATAAAAAAAAAGGTGGAGAAGCAGGCACCCATGTATTGCGGACCATTCCAGGTCATGGTGGATATTAATCGGGTATCTTACAGAAATCTTTCCGCGAATTACGTTTGAAGTCTTTGAAAATTCATTGACTGTTAGCTGTAGCTTTTCTCTTGTGACTACTTTGTGAATATGCTTGGGTGAAAACAGGCCTAAAGGAATCTCTTGTGAACTGTGCTTCTTAATGAACTTTCTGGCATAAAAGTAAGCAAAGGGGCAGGATTCTAAGTGAGGCATGCTGTTAGATACTACCATGCCCCATGCCCTGCGCACCAGATAATTCAACCAAAAACTGGCAAAAAGGACCATTTCCTTTCTTCCTTGTTTTGACAAATACTTCCTTTTATCATATTACAGATGAAAGGATTTGTAAATCGAGCCAATGTTTGGAGCATTCTTGCCACCCAAAGCCACAGGTCTACATGTAGAAACACAGACCACTCGTTCTTGCTTCCCTCCCCAAATGAACTGAAAAACCCACCTTTGTATTAGTGTCAGTCGGTTTCAGGGGTTGGGAAAACAACAGCAAAATACAGAAAACTTGATAGACATGCTGCCTTTGCAACATAATTTGACTGGTCATAGTGAGTGACCCCAGAACACAAAATGGGATAATTTGCTTGACTTTGGACATAGCGTCCAAGAACTTTGACGCAATCTTGCACCACATTGAAGACTCCATCTATCTTGTCTTGTTTCCAGTTGACATACAAACACTCACTCTTTGCCAGGTCAGTTAGTGATGAGGATGCAAAATAAAACCTACATCAATACCATAAAAATTGTTGAACTGAAATGATATTTGAGCAAAAAACAGATATAGAATCCACATAGGCAGAAGTAGTGACAGAACAGCCCATTCCCCCAGGGACAGGAATCCCTTTAATCAGCTTATCAGCTCTCAAAGTTGCAATAAAGGGTTTGATGGCCAAAATTAACAAGAGGGACACAAAGAGCATCCCTTAAATAAAATGCTGCAGTGTCAAAAAATAAAACGATAATAAAGTTAATTTATAATAATTTTTTTTTTACTACTCCCGTGTGTCAGGGTGAGGTGGGGCCATTGCTGCTGCGGGGGAGCAGCAGGGAGGAGTGGTGGACACTTAAGTTTTAAGTGTGCATGTAATTTTGTCCGGTTGTCTTGTGACGGCCTGTCAGACATGTGCACTTTAAACCTCTCCGTCCTGAGCTGCCATAGATAGCTGGATGGAGCAGGCACAATCCCCCAGTGCCTGAGGGAGAGTCGAGCCAGAAAGCTCCATCCAATCCTAGTGCTTCTCTCTGGCAGCTTAACATTATCAGCAGCATGAGAGCAGTGTCTGGAGTGGTGAAGGGTGTTGGCTCTGAAACCAGGTGCTTTCCGCAGGACTGAGGAACACCGGGGAGAAGAGGACAGGTGGAGGTGAGCCAATGGGTAAGTACGTATTTATTTTTACGTTTATGGCCCACTGTGAGAAACCCGCACTGCCTTCAGGCTCACCTCCAGAGCTCTCAGTCATGGTCCGCTATGAACACTTTATAACAAGACCCTAAAGGCATTGACAATGTCTCAGTGCCTGTCAGTGGGTCAATATGAATGATTTGTTTGACCCACCACGTATGCCTACTACCAGCCACCACTGGAAAAGAGTCATTTAATGTGCCATTGATCATGATTTTATGGCACGACACGGAGGCCATATTATGCAAATCTCCTTTATTACCACAGCTCAGCAGCAATAATGGAATAGAACTTTGTGAACATTCTGAAGAGATGACAAGTCCCTCTCTGACCAGGTATCTTCCTTCTTGTCAGGCTGCGAAGAAAGATAAGTACTATCTCTCCAAACTTAGTACCATAACTTATGATTTAGCCTTACTTATAACGTATGCTGAATGCTTGAATGTTTAAAGGTTAATATAATGTTAACATGACAGTCCAACTATGATAAGGGTGTGTTTATCTGTTTTAGGCATGATTTAATTACCTTTTATCAGCAGTGCTTTATTAGCAGTGACTCTGTACCCTATCTCATTTACTAATTCTAGTTTTAGGACTTCAGTTTTGAAACTTCTCTCCTTTTCTGTTGTTTAATTGGCCTCAAACCGCTCTTATTTTAAATCGCTATAATCCTTAAAATATGTATGCTTCATGGGTTGTTTTACCCAGAGATCGCTATACGAGCTGTCGATACAAGCAATTTTAACTGTGCCACCCTTTTTCCTCATGCGGTATCGTTTAAGCTTTTAAAAGATTACATCTCACGCGCCGGGCAGCCTCGCGCTGCTCTCACTCGGATCCTAACTTTGCTCGCAGTTACCCCCACCGCATTTCCCCTCTCCGGAACCAGCCTTCTCCGCACACACTGTTCAACGGACATGATCCTTTACTAACAAAGACGTACTTTAGAGGAAAGCACCTTAACGGGAACCACGCACGTCGCAACGTGCGTGGCAACCATTTTGTGTACCCGACAACCATTTCCTTCGGCATTAGGCGAACGACAACGGTCTTTTCCTCACGATCTGAGTTCTGTATTCGGACAACACCCTAACTTCGCGATTTTAATCGGTAATTTTTCTGATTAACTAGCTTGTTTCTCTTCATAATTATAAAACTTATAAATATTGTAAAAAAAAAAAAAAAAAGCAGAGGTATACCTATTAACAAAGGGGATACCTATTAACAAGGGGCATAATTATTAACAATGTCTACATCCCCATCTCTCGACCAAAAGCTAGAGGAACTCGTCAATAAGGCTCTAGAGAAAGCCCTAGGCTCAATTGACGACGCTATTATTAAAAATTTGGACTCCCTTTCCAATTTATCCTCTGCACCCTCTACTAGTAAGACCAATGGGGTATCTAAAAGTAATAAAAAGAGGGCTATTATCGCGACTCAATCCAAGAAAAGCGCAAAGAAGCTAAAGAGCTCTATTTCTACAGGCCCTAGGGGCGCTGACCAGACTGGTGCCTCGGGCACCCCAGATGCGCAAGATATAGGCCCAGAATTTCCTATCCACATCAACAGCGACGAAAGCTGTGAAGAAGAAATCGAGCTATCATGCTCATCAGGATTTAATACAGATGTGGAGGATGAGAATGTTAGACAAAGCGGAAGCTTAGAAGGAGCTTCTAAGGCCTCAGGCTCTAACAGTATGCCTCTAGACCCATTCGGGAAAGAAATGTTTGATCCCCTTCTAATTAAGCACCCACTCTCTCCAGAATGGACCCCCTCGCAACATATAGTTGACTACCTGTCATTCTGGCTTAGAAGGGAAATACCCCAAGAAGTCAGATCTAGACTCAGATCTGAATGCCCACGCCCATCCCTACCAAATAAAATCGCAATGACCCCAGAGTTAGACCCTAAGGTTGTGGCCTTTATAGCCAAAAACAACAGGGACCCAAGGAAAGGTCTAGACAAAGGACTAAAATCATGTCAAGATCGCCTTCTTGATGTAATAGGACCCCTTACTCAAATATTCGAAATGACAGAATCTGCATACGTAGGGAATAACCAAATTGATGTCAAGGAGCTACGAGAATGGGTGCAAAGAGCGATATGCCTTGTTGGCAATGCTAATACTGCCATCTCCACTGAAAGGAGAAAAGGAGTCTTACTTAAGATAGATCCTACACTCATTGAATTAGCCAAGAAAGACGGAGGTGCTGACTCACAAGGTCTCCTCTTTGGCGAGCACTTCATAAAAGAAATGGCTAAGTATGTGAGCGCCTTCAGCTCAATTCAAAAATCACAAAAAGAAATTAAAAAAGTATTCAATGATAGAGTTTTTGCCAGGGCCGGGAGAATACGGGGTCGTTTCCCCGGCCGCGTAACTCAATCTTCAAGACCCTTCAACACCCGCGGAGGAAGATTCTCCAACAACTACGGCTCCCAATTCTTTCCACAAAGACAGAGAAACCGAGGACGCACCTTCAGAGGCGAACGGAGACAACGTTCCTTTTCTTCAGGTAGGAACCTTGAAAGACCATTCAGATATCCCTCCAAGGGTGGGAGGGAGACTACGCCAATTTGCTGGGAACTGGAACTTAGTAACACAAGACAATTGGGTCTTAGATACAGTAAAGGGTTACAAAATAGACTTTCTGGGCATTCCCTTTCAAACACGTCGCCCTCACGAGATCACTTTCTCTCTCAAAGACCGAGACCTAGTCTCCAAAGAAGTACAAGAGCTGTTACAAAAAGGGGCAATAGTCGAGACGGAAACAAAAGGTTTCCTCAGCAATGTTTTTCTAGTGGAGAAGAAGAACAAAGAACAAAGACCCATAATAAACCTAAAAGACTTGAATCGTTGGGTAGTTTACCAATGTGAGAAGTTGGCCTGATATGCAGTGCTCACTATTCTAGTGATCACTATGTATCAGTCCAGACAACCCTTATTGATGATTGGTTGTAAGTCAACCTTATAGACCAGCTATCCTAGTAGCGTGGATACGAGCAGTCTAAGGCTAAAGACTCGAGAGGGCGTGTTAAGCCAGCTGTTTACCACACATGTACCCCTTGAACACCCAGTGAAAGGACACCACACAAGTGTTATGAAAATAAACAGTGTATTTATTAAAATCACAACAGCCCTGTACTCTTTATGAGGACAGGGTACTAAGCACAAAACAAAACTCTTACGAAAATACTTAAGTTAGCACAGTATATACAAATGCCCGAGGGGCACGGAAAACCATATACTCTGGAAATGGAATGCGAAAATACTAGCAGGTAAGTACAGTACTAATAGGCTTTGGAATCGCTAGGACTTGACTATAGAATCGCTAGATTACTTCTAGGAGACCCAGGGGACTCGGGTGCAGAGTGTGCACTCTCACGCGGGATGCGGGACAAAGTCTATGGTAGCTAGAATTTGCAAAGTTAGTGTTCTCGGGCGAACCCGACCTGGCAGGAAGAAAACGAAAGTGGATTCTGACCCTTGGATAGTGAGGCTATGCTGGGGCACCGAAATGCCGAAGTTACCTAGCCCAGGGGCTGCAGCTGCATAGTTCTCAAAAGACGTCGGGAATCCTCGTTACCGGACCAGGAGCCTGAAGAAAAGAAGTTGCTGGCAGGCGACCAGTGAAGAAAAGTTCGATGGACCCAAGCCTGGATCGAAGGAAGATGACACCTGAAAGCAGAGGGGACCAAGTTCGTGACTACTAGCCAGTAGTCAGGTACCAGGAGGGCACCGGATGGTAGTCACCTCGACTAGGTGAGTGGGCGACGCTGTGCTCTGCAGATCTCACGGACCAGGAGGCGTTGTCGGCGACCAGGATGGAGGAGCGAGCTGTCCCACGATGTCTGAAGCTGTCGGCGTCGAAGAACCCAGGAAGGGGCAACAAAGCCTTGGCTACTTCAAGCCCATGCGGTGGACTCAAAATGGCGTCTGGAGTGGACCAGGAGGGTCCGGGGTGCCTCTCTTGAAGAAAGAAGCAAGGGCCAGTCTGGAGCAACCAGACTAGCAAGTTGAATGTCGTCGGGCGTCGTTCGGGAAGGCCACAAGCCAACGGGCCAGTAGCCAGACAACGCGGTGAGCAGGCAAAAGCAGAAGGGCCCCACGCAGATCGTGGAGATGCTGGAGGGCTGATCTTCGGTGCTGGAGCTGCTCAGGGTCGGGGTTTCTCGGACCCCAAAGCACTCACCAGAGGGATGCTCTGTGGGCTTGCTGTGCAGAAGTCGTGCAGTCTTGGCGATCGTCGGTCCCTCGAGGTCTCGTCGCACTCACGGTTCTCAGCTTTGCTGTAGAGGTGAGTAGAGGTCAGAGGTGCCAGGGAAGCCGGGTCTCGTCGAGCTTGGGCAGTTGGATTCCGAAGGAAGGACTTACAGCAGACCGCAGTGTTCTGGATGGTGCCCGCTTGATGCGCGGTGACTACTCCTTAGCCACAAGGGAGAATCTTGAAGAAGGAAATCTTGAAGTCCTTTCGCAGAAAGTCGTGTCTTGATTCCAAAGATGATCTAATTTGAACAGGGGGCCCGCTCCTATCTTTATACTAAAAAAGGGGGCTGACCCGGTGACTAGGTCCTGCCTATGGGTGGGACCAGGAAGGGGGTGGTTACACCCCTCTCCCCTGCCGGACTTCCCCAGGCCAGGGGCTGGTGTGCCCCTGGAACTGGTTCTGGCCGGCCTATGCGTAGTGAGCACCGGGGTGCCACTCAGCAGTCACCTTCCTGTAAAGCCCTGCCTACCCAGGATACACAAAACCCTGTCTGGGATGGTGCTAGCACCGCCCCGGACATGAAACCCTTTGTCCAAGCTCTCCTCGCTGGAAGGACTCCCAGCAGCAGGAGGTCAGACTCGTGTCTGTGGTGGCAGCATCCATTTTGTGGAGCTGAGGCTTTAGTTAACTTTAACCGGGGTTCACAGTTACATGCATGTCGTGTCCCTCTAGAAGGGTGGAATGCTAACCCCGTCGCCAGAACTGGCGAGGGGTTAGTATTCCAATTCGTATGACACCTTACTCGACATGTTTTGATAAAGCAATACCAGAGTTAGCAAATAACCGCGAGGATTATAATGCACTTAAGAGTATATGGTATGCGATATCATGGAACAGCTATTAGGACTTGGTTCCGCAAGCTGCAGACGGACTCAGCTCATGCCAGAGCACCATCTCACACGATTCCAAGCACTCTGCCTTCAGGATTGATAAGGCCTGCCATAGGAGTGACTGATAGGAATACACGTGTCCATTTTAGGGTTAGATATAGGTATACTATATCTAAAGCAAGGGGTGATTACACCACCTTGCCCCAGCTGTCGTGCAGCCAGGTGTGTCAGATTTAGATGGCCATCCAGGGGTGGCATAATACATGCTTCAGCCCCTGGTAGGCCCTGGGTACACCTATGCCCTGAGTTACAGGGTCTGATAAGGTGGCCCAGTACCAATTGGAAATGTACCTAAAGTACATGGAATCCATTTTACAGAGAGAGCAGTAGGCCTGGGGTCCTGATTGGCAGGGTCCCCAGGTCGACTATGTCAAAAACCAGCTAAAACACAGGGCAAAAAGTTGGGGGTAACCAAAGTCAGGTACCTACCTTCCTACAACCAACATTTCAAAATGGAGGGTATACACCTCCTAAGAGACATTTTGAGGAAAGGGGACTGGCTCACGAGGTTAGACCTGAAAGACGATTACTTAACAATTCCCATCTGGGAACCTCACCAGAAATTCCTCCAATTCACTTGGTTAGGAAAACTTTACCAATTCTGCAGTCTCCCGTTCGGTCTATCGTCCGCCCCTGGTGTTTCACCAAGGTATTACGCCCTGTAACCGCCTGGCTCAGGGGGAGAGGGGTAAGACTGATCATATACCTAGACGACATCCTTATAATGGCCCAATCGAAAGAGACTGCATCTCTCCACACCAACCTTACAATTCAAGTTTTGGAACATCTGGGTTTCATCATAAATACCAAGAAATCTTGTACTATTCCCAACCAACAAACGCAGTTCCTAGGCTTTACGGTAGACACTCTCAAGGCGGAACTGAAATTACCCTCCGAAAAAGTCAGGAAAGTGAGGAAGGAGTTGAGGAAGGCTCTCGCGAAAAAGACCTTCCCTCTGAGAGTACTAGCAAGAATCGTTGGCCTCCTTTCTTCAACGATCCAAGCTATCTTCCCGGGACCCCTCCATTATCAGGCACTCCAAAGACTAAAGGCGAGTGCTCTAAGATCAAACCATTCATATTCCCATATGATTTCTCTAAATCAGGAATCGAAGACGGAACTCCTTTGGTGGCTCAGGAATGCGGAAGCATGGAACGGCAGAGCCATTTTTGGGGAACAACCGGATCTGATAATAGAATCAGATGCGAGCTTGGAAGGATGGGGAGCGAGATGTGGGAAATACTCCACAGGCGGTCGTTGGACCACTCAAGAGAAGAGATTGCATATCAACTGCTTAGAATTACTGGCAGGTTCATTTGCGATTCGCTGTTTTACACCCTAAACAGCGAAATGCTGTGTGACATTACGCATGGACAATGTTTCGGCAGTCCGTTATGTCAACAAATTGGGCGGTCCACATTCCAAGGGCCTAACGGACCTTGCGAAGAGTTTTTGGGATTATTGCTTGAACAAAGGTATTTCGGTTATAGCGGAACACATTTTAGGCCTGAGCAATGGTGTCGCAGACTGGTACTCCAGGAATTTCAGAGATTCAAGCAACTGGAGACTAGACAGACAAACCTTTCTAGCCATTCAATCAATATGGGGTCCATACAGGACAGACCTTTTTGCGGACCGTCTAAACACACAACTGAAAGAATTCTTCAGTTGGAGACCGGACCCTCAAGCTCAGAATGTAGATGCCTTTCTACAAGATTGGAGAGGTCTGAAACCTTATGCCTTTCCGCCATTTGCATTGCTTCCTCGGCTTCTCCTTCATGCTCGACGCTACCACAACATTATAACTGTAGTAGCTCCTCTTTGGAGGTCCCAAGCCTGGTTTCCAATCATTCTGGAAATGAGCATAGACTTTCCAATTCTAATACCCTCCTTCAGGGAAATACTCTCGGGTCCAGAGGGAGATGCCCATCCCCTCGTGGATCAGGGTCTTCTAACTCTGACGGCCTGGAGGATTTCAGGAGACAATGGCAAATCCCTGGGCTTTCGCCAAATGCTTTCAGACTCATTTCTGAGTCGTGGGCTCAAGGTACAAGGAAAGCATATCGACTGGCATGGAGCAAATGGGTTCGCTGGTGTCTTCAATAAGATCACGATCCCGTTTCAGTTGATCTAGTTCATGTTATCAACTACCTTTCTGAACTCTTTACTTCAGGACTCTCTTATAGAACCGTGAATGTCTACAGATCTGCAATTTCTGCAGGTCATTCCCTCATTGATGGTCTCTCCGTCGGACAGAACTTACTTACTAAAAAAATTATGAGAAGCATGAGAGTCATTAATCCACCAACCGCTAAATATACCGCCCTTTGGGACGTAACACTGGTACTCCGAACCTTATCATCTTGGGGAGAGAACTCCTCCCTCTCTTTAAAACATATCTCTTTCAAACTTACTGTTTTATTATGTCTGGTATCTTTTAGAACAACCTCCGATGTCAAAGCTCTAGATATTTTTTGCAGATCCTTTCAACCAGAAGGTGTATGTTTCTACCTTAAGAGAAGAACTAAAACTTTATCTTCCTCTATCTTCTACCCCTTTTTTCCTCAGAATGAAAGACTCTGTGTGGTTAAATGTCTGAAAGAGTATGAGAGGAGGACTGCCAATCTAAGATCAAATGAGACTCAATTATTGATTTCCTTTAGACTTCCCCATAAAGGAGTTTCTTCTCCAACTCTAGCCAGATGGGTGAAAGAAGTTATGTGCGAAAGTGGTGTGAACACCTCCATCTTTGGAGCTCATTCCCTTAGGGGCGCTTCTGCTTCTAAAGCCTATTTCCTTGGTGGTGGTTTACAAGAAATTCTTAAGGCGGCAGACTGGTCTAATGATACTATGTTTAGATCTTGTTATTTTAGACCAATCTCTAATGTGATTGATAATGTTCTTAATGCACTTTGAACTTGCATAATATGGCCTCCGTGTCGTGCCATAAAATTTAGATTTTTCCCAGCCTGCTGGGCAGAAAATCTGGATTTTATTAAGGACACGGAGGCTAATATTATCCCGCCTCTATTTTTTAATCTGATTTGTAACCCACCCTTTTATTTGAACAATGTCTCGGAAATGTATTCTTCTTCTTTCAGAATAAGAATCTACTGGATTAGAAGTTGAATGTTTACTCGTTGGAATCCTGTTCCTTTCTTCATTTTGGACATCTTTCTTCGCAGCCTGACAAGAAGGAAGATACCTGGTCAGAGAGGGACTTGTCATCTCTTCAGAATGTTTACAAAGTTCTATTCCATTATTGCTGCTGAGCTGTGGTAATAAAGGAGATTTGCATAATATTAGCCTCCGTGTCCTTAATAAAATCCAGATTTTCTGCCCAGCAGGCTGTGAAAAATCTAAGTTTTGCTGTAATAATTTGAATACACTAAAGTAATCCATGACCCACATTTTGTATTTTACATCGTCTTTCTCTAGCAACCCTAGTTGCATCACGAATAAAGAAGGACCGTATACATATCTTAATGTCCTCCCATCACACACTTATTGAGGGAAATATTTTTTCCAAGGATTGCCAATTCTGGCAATGATACCTAAACTTTTCGCAGGTGGCCTTGGTTTTGAGTACATTTAGTTTCCACAATCCTTCCCACTAAGTGGTATCTCAGCTATGGTACCAACTGTAAGGAGGTCATGATCTGAGAAGAAAACTGGAATCAGTGTTGTACATTGTTCCAGTATTATTATTTGTTGGGATCAGTCTTGTTCGCTTGAGCAAACCACTCCATGCCTTCACTCCAGTTTCTTTGTGGCAGATTCCAACACTAGGGTTAGGTGTGTTCATTGTTGGGTAAAGGGGGAAGTGATTTTGTGTAGATGCTTAGTGGGGTTAATAGATGAGCTACATGACATTAGGATGTGTTAGGGCGCATGGCATCAAATTCCAAAAAAGAAGAGGTTGTGATCTTTGAAATGAGTTGTGAGCATATTGCAGACATACATTATTAGAGATTAAGACAAATATGCATGCTTCTTAGAGACGGTTGTTATCAGAGGGAAGAGACATATGACAGTGGAAAGGAAAAAGAGAACCATTTAAAAGAAAAGGTAGATGTGACAATCAGACATTTTATGTAAAGATCATTTTTTCATACTGGATTTTAGGAGTAAATGAAATTCTGCAAAGACTGACGCAGATGTCTACTGATTTTCATTCTCAAATTTGGCTCGCAATATTAATTACAAAGTAAAGTGGGATCACCTTAGGACGCCTCTGGTTTGCCATGGCACAACATGGAGGAGGACTAACGCTTCCGCTGACAGTGGATGTGTATTAGCTGCATTCCTGTAGTAGGAGATCCAGACAGGGTGAAGGGACTGCCTATAAAAAAATCATTGAAGCCTATGTTAGCAAGGGGCTGCTGATTAGGCTTCCTGAAGCACTGTCCTTTATTAGATGGTAGGGGTGAGAGATGGAGATGCAGATCCTCTGGTGCAAGGTGAAGGGGGCTTTTTATGTAAGGCCCAGCCTTTTTTTCTTTCTTGATTGCACTTTTAGATTCACTGACGGCAGGGATTTGCTGAAACCTCACACATTTTTGTGCCTCTGTTGTGGGTGCTCCAGGCCAGAGACTAAACTACTGTGAGGGACTTTATTACACATAGATTATGTCTGGAAAGCAGCCAGGCAAGAACTACTGACAGGAGAACCAACATATGTTAGTTCTTAATTTGTAGCTTAATTGTTACTGTAGAACAGTGGTTCTTGACCCGTGGCCCGTGGATCCCTGGGGGGTCCATGACGCCAACTCACGGGGTCCGTGACTACTTACAAAATTAAATAATATTAACCTGTCTATAAAAAAAGAAGCAAAATGTATAACAGAATTTTTTTAATGTAATGTGAAGGAATTTGAAACTGGAGGCTTTAGTTTGTACCCTCAAATTGATTGATTCATGGGAGCAGCATTAGTGGACCAAACAGAATACAGTATGGATGATGAGTGTCTTAGCTGAATTTAGAAACATTCCAACATTCCTATTAAAATGTTTATTTTTTGTTTGTTTGTGACCTTAATAAAATGTTTCAGCATTTGTGGAATTGTTTGATGACTATTTGTTTCTGTATCTTTTGTGGATTGTTTTGCGGTTCAAATCATCAACATTTTTAGACCGGAGTGCCCAGCTTCCAATAATGATTTAGTAGGGGTGCCCAGATTCCAATACCGATTCAATGGGGGTCCCTGGATTTCAGTAATGATTAAGTGGTGGTCCTCAGCTGTCAAAAAAACATGAATATAGAATATACAATGAGGAACTTGTTTATACAAAGCACAAGGCACAATTCTTTCAAAGCTTCAAACAACTTGTGCATTGCGGTGCTTGTTGCATTCTCGGCCTTCCCCGAAAAATCCACACCACACCCTACTTCAGGAAACTCCACTGGCTCTCCGTACAGAAGAGATGCAAATTCAAGCTGCTGACCTATGCACACTAGGCTCTACATAACCAAGGACCCACATACCTTAACCATCGGCTGAACTTCCACCAACCATCAAGAAGACTACGCGCCGCTTCCCTCTGATTTGTCCATAGAGCCCACAATTATTGAAGCAGAAGTGGAGAACGCTCCTCCTTCCACATCACAGCACAGACCTGGAACAGCCTCCCCACGCACCTCTGGACCATGACCTCACTTCCGGAAATCTGAATGGCCCTCAAGACCTGGCTGTTTGAATAGTCCTTCAGGGCCTACATGCACATGGAAACCCTATTGGGTGATTAGTCACGCTTTATAAATCCTGATTGATTGATCGGCAGAGATCCATAAAAAAAATACTCCAGAAATGTTTTCAAAGACGTATATGTATATATACATATATATATATATATGTATGTATATATATATATATAAATATATATTAATATATATATATTAATATGTATATATTAATATATATAATACTATTATTATACAGCTTATAGAGCGCATGGTTACTCTAACGGAGTGTCCTGCGCTAAAACACCAGTTAGAACATAGCAGCTGCACCCCAGACCACCCACCCCACCCTACAGCTGGGGGCCCCTGATGGGACGGCTACCTCAGGCCTATTTCCGGCCATCCAAAGGCAGGCGGAATAACAATGTCTTACGTAGGACACTTCCCTAGGTCAACAGGGAGGTTATTCCAAGCTTTGGCTGCAAGGAATCCAAAGGAACTTCCACCTGCCCAGACCTTCCGCACCCTCTGCACGATCAGCTTTGCCGTGTCCAGGGACCTAAGGCAGCGTTCAGGTCTGTAGGCTGTAAGAAGGAGATGCAGAAATCTAGGACTTTGCTTATTGAAGATCCTATAGGTGAAACACAAGGCCTTAAAAGTAGCTCTGGCCTGTCTGGGCAGCCAGTGTAATTTCCTCAGTTCCTTAGTTCTGCTAAGTATAACTCGCGCCCCTGCAATGCACTGCTAATGACATCACATATTACATCACTCATGACATGGTCAGTGACATCACTACTGACATCAGTATAGTTAGCAGAACTAACTATAACGGAGGAATTTCTATGGTTTTGTACGAGTAAAATGCCCAGCTAACTATAACACTCCTGAAACCTATAGTTTTTTTCAGTGAATTTCTAAGGTTTTTTAAATGCTAATTTCTAACTATAACGTGCCTGAAACCTATGATCTTTTCAGTGAATTTCAAAGGTTTTTTTAAATGCTAATTTCTAACTATAAAGTGCCTGAAACCTATGGTTTTTTCAGTGAATTTCAAAGGTTTTTCAAATGCTAGTTTCTACCTATGCCTACAGAGGTAGGACATGTGAAGAAAGAAGAAACAACGTACAGAAAGAAGCAAAAGAAATGCAGAAAGAAGCAACAGAAGTCCACAAAGACGAAGAAAGTGCAGGAAGAAGCAAGACATGTACAGAAAGAACCAACAGAGGAGCAGAAAGAGGCCTTGTTCCAAAATCATCCTGTGCCCACAACTTTTTCAGATTGGTACTGGTGGTAACTGACTCTGACTAACCAGGCCTAGAGCCAGTGCTATGCTAAAAGACACTTAGAATACAGTGAAAACACCTACATACACTAGTGAACACTATGCGTTGGGGTAAGCTGTGATTAGCATGACCTCCTCTGCAAGGACCTAGTACATAATAGGGCAGGGGATTAAAACTACCTCTTAAAATGCGCTACGGGGTGCGTTTGCACAGTGGTGAAGGGAGGGGGACCTGAGGTGACATGTGTGCTAACACACACTGTGGCCATTTTAAGATGGGAGATTATGTCCCCTTGAATCCTCACAGTCCCTGGGGTCCAACTAGCCAACCAGGTACCACCAGTAAGCGCCACAGAGCTGGGTTGCAGAGAGGTGTAAAAAGGGCCGTGGCATGGCCCACCTCTCTGCAACGCAGCTCTGTGGCGCTTACTGGAGGTACCTGGGGGGGCTGTTGGCCCCCAGGGACCCTCAGAATTGAAGAGGAACTAATTCCTCAACTTAAAACTCACCACAGGGCATGTTTGCACACATGTCACCTCAGGCCCCGCCCTCTCCCTCCACCACTGTGCAAACACGCCCGTGTTGTGTTTTAAGTTGGGAGAAGAAGTCCCCTTGAATCCTGAGGGTCCCTGGGGTCCAACTAGCCCAGGAGGAACCTTCAGTAAGCACCACAGTGCCCCCCAGGGACCCTCAGTATTCAAGGGGAATTAATTCCCCAACTTACAACGCATCAGGAGGGCGCGTTTGCACAGTGATGAAGGGAGGGGTGCAGGCCTGAAGTGACAAGTGTGCAAACACGCCATGTGGCACGTTTTAAGTTGGGGAATTAATTGCTCTTCAATCCTGAGGGTCCCTGGGGGTCAACTAGCCCACCAGGTATATCCAAGTGCCACTCGGCCTGATTATTGCACCGAGCGCGAATTCGGCCGATTTTTTAAACAAAAAAATAGCATTTTTGGGCCATGAGCAGGCCTAGGGGGTCAAGGTGTTTCTACCCTACCCCTTTTCTCATTTTGCGCGTTTCTTTTACTGCTTCCTTGAGCCTCTGTTCTACAGAGGCACAAGATGGCTGCCAATACTTCCTGGTTTGAAGTGTTGACAGCCAATTAGAATGCAGCTTGTGATCAGCAGGGTGCGCGAATCCTCTGTGCCTCTATATATCAAAACTTTTATTTTTTTATTTTCTCAGCAACTACTGAACGGATTTACACCATTTTAAAAAAAGAGTGCTTTCTGAACCAAGCACTACCTTTCTGCTAAATTTGGTGTAATTCCGTTCAGCAGTTCAAACTGTAGCCGTGTCTAAAGTTTCCTATGGGAAATTGATTTTTTCACCTCGTTTTCTTGAATTTCTCGGGAACTACTGAACAGATTTACACCATATAACAAAAAGAGTTTTTTCCGAAACAAGGGCTACCTTTGTGGCAAATTTGTGTAATTCAGTTCATCAGTTCGGGCTGTAGCCGTGTCTAAAGTTTCCTATGGGAATTAACATGGAGAAAAAACATTTTGGGACACCCCTTTTTTCTTGGCCCACTTGCTGAATCACCCCGAAACTTTCAGGATAGGAGCTGACCGGAGCGCCCCACTAGTTTTGAAAATTTCGCAAAGATTCGTCAATCGGGGCCAAAGTTATTGGAAAAAGAAAAAACACTTTTGAATAGAAACAAGGTCCTAACTATAACAACCTACTGGCGACCGCCAGTAAGTAAGATACCTAATACACACACACATATAGTTACATAAATGATGAAAACAATTTTTTAAGTATTAAAATATTAGACACAACATTCTTAACTATTTCTGATCAATATTCTCTTCCACAATCGTTTTGATACAATATTTTGTTTGCTGCCATTATAAATGTAAATGTACAGGAATTTATATAGCGCAAATCACCAAGCAGTTTCTAAGCGCTTGCTTAGGGAACCCGTCCTGGTATTCCCCTGTGAGATAATCCCAACAGGGTATCCGCAAGGTGAAAGCCAGGCATCCCGCCGCGAGGGGCCGTTGTGGAGATTAAGCAAGCTATTGCCCAGAGTCGCAGAGTGTGAACCCGTGAATCAAGTAGGCACCAGAGCGAGAATTGTCAAGTCCATGGACATTTTAGGACTGAAGACCCCGCCGAGCCGGGAATTGAACCCTGGTCCCGGGCTGACCTCTGCTTCCAGGTCTGCCTCCTCTAACCAGTGAGCCACACTTCTCCACATTATAAGTATAGGAACACAATATTTTTGTTAACACCATCTTTGACAGGATATTAGTGTCCCTCCATATTTTTGTTCATGATATTCAGTCAGACAATCCAGGCAGCAAATTGCTGCTGGACCACCACAAAAGCAGTACCGCACTCTTACAATTTCTTTTGCCTTATTGACTGATCTAAGTGGCATCAGACATCTTTGATCGGTCAATAAAAAGTATAAGAAAATGGCTCCTTCATCATTCTGTACGCACTTGCATACCAATGCTGCTCAGCCTTGACAAAAAAGCATAAGCAAAGCCTATAGGTCCCAAAGGTGAGACCTTCTGGCTTTACCAATGCTTGTTTCCCAGTTCTGGTGGACAGGAGGGCAGGCTAGCAGAGTGATGTCCATGCCAGAAGTGATAGGCACCTACAAGTGATATGGAGAAGAATCCTTGTCCGAAGTCAGCATTGGTGGAATTCCCAGATTTAATGGTGGAGAAAAACATGCTTAAACCCTACTTATGCTTCACCAGCTGTGAACCCAGACTAGCCATGGTCAGCTGTCTTCTCGTCTTGTTCTTTGAAACTAGTGGCCTGGTTCATGTTATATAAAACCACAGGAACACGTAGGTACGTCTAAATCCCAAGAGGAAAGCAAACGTTGTCATATTTCCTTATGTTGTGTCAAATTCGGGTCTTATGTAATGCATACATGTATTTCCATACTAATGCCATTTACTGCAAAACAGTCCCATTTTGGCTTATTGAGTCATATGATAGCCACCGGTAGTGATGTATTTCTGGGCACATAACAATGTCAGGAGGAAGGCTTGTGACAGGTCAGTGTCTCTTCAATATCAGGAGGAGCAGAGTCAGTTTTAGGCAGGTGCGACCTGATGTGTGACTAACTGTACCCTCATACTGCCCAAATTTCCTGAAACACTAGCCTATTGGGGAATGTTCACACTTGACTGTAGACAGCCCCACCTCTGTATATGTCCCTTATCAATATTACAGTACTGTATCACCAAAATATTCGGATATATCAATTGAGCAACAAAGGGTTTCAGCTGTGTTATATATTTTGAAACATTGATGCAGTATGATTATCAACCATGCTTCTATGCAAAGGCCCCACAGGTGGCTTCCTGACGCTCCCAAGCCAGCAGCATCTTGCCGTAGCCCTACTTTAAACCATATCCCAAACTGCACTCATTTAGAAGATTGTTCTCCTGGAAGATTTTCTAAATTTGCTTCCTTCTTTCCATCCTTCTATTAGTCTTTTGTTCTTCTTTTTCCCTTCTCTCAATCCATCTGCCTTTTTACATCTTTCTTTGCTTTCTTCTTTCTTTACCTCTTTCTTCCTGTCATTTTTCATCCATCCATCATTCTTTACCAATCCACCCTTCCATATCCATTCTCTTTTCCTCCCTTAATTCATCCCTTAGTTCATCCTCACTATTCCTTACTCCTCATAGACAATGCACTATTGACCACAGATAAAGATCATCTATGCATCATTCTTTACCAATCCACCATTCCATATCCATTCTCTTTTCCTCCTTTAGTTCATCCTCACTATTCCTTACACATTTTAGACAACGCGCTCTTGAACACAGATGACTGATACTGCTGCACTTCTCAGCTGCCTTCAACACAGTCAACCATCCCACCCTCATATGTACCCTCGAGTCTCGAACTCTGTCCTTCACTGGTTCTCCTTCTACCTTTCCAATCAATACGAGTTTGTTCACATGAGCACCTCCAGGTCAGTCACAAAAAATCCCTATCACCTGCATAGTCCCCCAGGGTTCCATATTGTCTCATGTCATATTCAATGG
The DNA here is from genome assembly GCF_964263255.1 of Lissotriton vulgaris. Classification (NCBI taxonomy): domain Eukaryota; kingdom Metazoa; phylum Chordata; class Amphibia; order Caudata; family Salamandridae; genus Lissotriton; species Lissotriton vulgaris. Next base: position 495,434 of record NW_028250404.1, read on the forward strand.
AGCTGTTTAGTGTCCTACTTACAGATAACATCACGATTGTTATGAAATGTTATGTTAAAAGTACTTAATAAGCGCACGTTCACCAAGCGTTTTCATAGCGCTGAGGACAAAAGGGGAGGCGGCATCGACAGTGAGTGCAGTGAGAATCAACTCAGTTTTATCGGGGTTCAACTTCAGTTGATGTGCATACATCCATTCGCTAATGAAGCTCATGATGGATTGGAAGTTGAGCACTGAGGAGGAGGAAGAATCAATATTGAATACCAGGTGGAGGTCATCTGCGTAAAGGTTTTGACCATTTTTGTACGCAGAGACCTAATTAGGGGTAGAAAATACAAATTAAAGAGAAGGGGCGAAAGGGAGGAACCCTGAGGAACTCCACAATTCAATTTAATTTTTTTGGGCAGAAAAGTTGGCAATGCGGACTGCCTGGGATCTGTTACTGAGAAATGAAGAAATCCATTGCAAGGCCAGGCCCTGGATCCCGGCACTGCCGACACGCTCGATCAAGAGACCATGATCGACCGTGTCAAAAGCGGCAGCCAGATCCAGGAGAACTAGGGCCTGAGCTCATCCATGACCGTCAGTATGACTCACTCCGTGGAATGTGCGGGTCTAAAACCAGTCTGGTGAGGGTCAAGGAAGTGGGACTGTTAAGTGAATGAGTTAAGGCAGTTTGTGATGTGAGCCTCCAAGATTTTACCTGGATAGGGAAGGAGGAAGATGGGGCGGTAATTACCAAGGACCAGAGGGTCAGCATTGGGTTTCTTCAATATCGGGACAATTTCTGCACTTTTGAAGATGTCGGGGACAATGCCTAGTTTTTAAGAGAATTACGATTCCCCAATATGCTGACAATACACAGCTCTGTTTGAAAGTCTTCGCTGCTTCAGACATGCAATGCATTAAGTACTGCTTGCACATCATCCAGACAAGACCAAGCCTACAAAAAGATCAACCCAACCAATGAAAATTCCAGTTTTTTTACAAAAACAACAAACAAGAAGAAAATATACAAACCTGCCTCAGTGACTTGAACCTTGATGACTTTGAACCCCAAGTTTCATTAAATGGCAGTCCTTCGGTTTCAGTCTCCACATCAATCTCACCCTGAAGGAACACATGACCGAAAAACAAAGACGGCTTGGTGCAAGATCTGTCTTCGAAAGAAGGTGAGACCATGTCTTCCTGAAAGTGAATTCAGAACTGCTGTTCAGACCCTGCAACTCGTACGTCTAGATGGTGGTAACTCCTTGCTCAATAGACTTCCAAACTCCACAATGGCACCATTTAAGGGCATCCTACATGCTGCATCATTACTCATCCAGGGATTGAAGAAATATTATCATATCACCTCCATCCTGATGGAACCTCCTTGGCTCTCCTTGCCCTCCCACACATGTTCAAAAGCAGCAGCATCATGTACAAAGTCATCATGACCAGCACCCCTCTTGTTTTGACCATCTCTACTGGTTCTCAGAAAACCTGCAGTCAGAACACCATCAGACTGCAGACTAAGAAGTGAAAAAACATAAAAAACAAAGCAGCGGCTGCTCGCAACTATGCATCCACTATTTGGAACAACATCTCTGTATTCATCAGGACCACTCAATTTAGGAAAGTGTTGAAGAATCACCTCTTGACAGAACACTAACCATAATGCATTACCATCTATAAAATTCGGGTACCTCTCCTATCACTCGGTGACTTCACGCTTGTCTTTGACCCTGTTCAGTGCTCTTCTGCGTTTCTGGCCAGGGTCACGCTATAGAAATATCATATATCACTCTGGTGGCAAACACCTGTGCATAGAGTACATTGGTGTATGTCAAGCAGTGCAATATCCACAAACCCCTGTGTTTTAGACCCAAGGAAATACTGTCCAGGTGTAAAGCACCCGCTGAGTGCTCCTGAGCGCGATTCCCTCTCAGCGCGACACTAAATATTGGCTCTCAGTAAATCCCATAAGCTGCATCGCTCTGGCTGTGCCAAGGCCCTACCCATCTAGGTGCAGTGAGGAGCTATATGTGCCAGCTCCCAGCAACCAAGCCCTCTGAGAGATCCACAGGAAACAATGGGCTGATCTTAATCTCCCATTGGCATGCATTGCATGAATGGGGTTAAAAGAACCGAGCCATATAACTAAAAAGAAAGAAAAAAAGACAAGTCTTAGGGCGACCTTTCAAAAAGAGAGTTGGCAAATATTTTCTCTATCATTTTGCAAAAAGAAACAGGTTGGAACTGGCAGTGAATGCCTCGTGGAACAAGAGATGTGTATTTAGCAGGAGGCATTCCTTGCTGGGAGTAGTGAACATTGCACAACATGAGGTGCAACTCAGGGCAACTGCAGTGGGAAGAGGATGCGACTTAGAAACATATTTCCTGGTCCTGTTTAAGTTAATCACAAAAGCAGAAGCTAGTGGAAAGTGTATGTGTTTGCCATGTGCCATACAGCAATGAAGCACTGCACATGATGGGGTTTTGCTGTGGGTGGTGCAGAAGAAGGGGGTAGAAAGAAAGGGGGAGGAGGGGCTCAAACAAAGGCCACGATTTCCACTGGCTGCAGATGTAGCCAATGCTGCTTGATGGGGTGAGCCTGAACTCAACTCTAGTGCCCGCTGGTGCTGTAGACCCCAAGAATCATCTTTCTCCAGCAGTGCCGGCCGGTGCTGCGGAGCCCTGAATCATCTTTCTCCAGCAGTGCCGGCTGGTGCTGTAGACCCCAAGAATCATCTTTCTCCAGCAGTGCCGGCCGGTGCTGCGGAGCCATGAATCATCTTTTTCAGCAGTGCCCGCCGGTGCTGCGGAGCCCAGAATCATCTTTCTCCAGCAGTGCCGGCCGGCGCTGGGGAGCCCTGAATCATCTTTCTCCAGCAGTGCCGGCCGGTGCTGCGGAGCCCTGAATCATCTTCCTCCAGCAGTGCCGGCTGGTGCTGCGGAGCCCTGAATCATCTTTCTCCAGAAGCATTTGGAATGCAATAGGTCTCGCATTTGGGGAAGTTTAAGCTATTGACATTGTAAGTTCTTCCACTATAGGAAATTCTGTACTCCATGCCTATAGAATTGCCTTCCCAATGTGTTATTGTGTTTTGAGTGTCTGCCATTTATTGCAGTTTTATACCTCTACTTGTATTTTGTACGCTTATGTAATCTGCACACATATCACTTTTTCCTCTTGTAACGTATCGTTTGCTACCTCTTCTTGTACTTTGTTGGCTTTTGATACATGCACAATTGTCACCTTTGCCTCATGTAATGTAACGTGTGCTTTTGTAACATGCCCACTTGTAATTTTCTCCTCATGTAACGCCACTGTTCCTATTGTGAAGCGCTCTGACGCCTTCGGGTAAAGTCTGCATTATATAAAAACGCATAAATAAATAAATGACAATGCCTTTCTTTTATGTTTTAAAAACCAAAACATAAATAAAATAAATTGTAATTTACGATGCCAATAGCTCAAACTCACGTAAATGCGAGACCTATTGCATTGCAGATGCTTGTTGTATTTCCTGTCATCAGTTCTTTGACTGCACTGTACCAGTAGCATCTTGTTTCCGCCCCGCAGGGCCCAGAGTGAGCTTTCTCGTAGCAGCCCTGGTCAATCAGCATTTCCTTGTGTTTGGAGGGGGTCTCCTTCTTAGTTCTGTCCTATCCCCACACACCCCTCCCTAGCACCCTACCCCCTCACACACAGATAAGCCCACGCGGACATCTGAATGTGTCCAAGGAGAGACCCTGGAGGGATGAGAAACAACACTCTGACAGATTATGGTTATCTGCCAAGCAGGAAACAAATGTCCAGATTCTTATAACAAAACTAAAACAGCATACCAGAATCGCATCGCAGCTTTGCTACCTAGTATGGATGTAGATTTCTTATTTATTGGAACATACAAAGTTTTCAAGAGTTCACCTGGAAACATGCGTCAGTCACAGGTTTTTCCAGGACTATTTCCAAAATCAGGTGTGCGTTCACAGTACTCTTGAGCTGATACATACATTTCAATTCAATTAAAAAAAATCTTTATTCGAATTCCAAGAAATCGTAAAAGCACAATTCACAAATTTACAATAATATTAAAAATCCTTATAACATAATAGACAATTCATTTAATACACCATGATAAAACATCAAACAATTTGGCAAGGTTTACATAGAATTTAAAGAGTCACAGATTATTCATCGAAAGGCAATTCTCAGAAAAGTGCAAGTGCGAAAGTCTATTTCTTCATTTTCTAAAGAAAGCAACATCTGATGAGACTTTCCCAAGGAAACAGGTGTGTTTTTTTAAAAATGGGGTTAAAAGCCATTTCACATATTTTAAGTAATATTTACAGAAGAAGAAAAAGTGCAAATCAGTTTGTGCGCTCACTCCATCACAGGGACATGGTATATTTACAAGATTTGGCCCATAGCCTAAAGGGATACATACATTTGTATGTGTTCCTGTCTAAACCTTTAAGTAAACTCTAAGCACTTGCTGTTTTTTTTTGTTTTTGCCCAAAGGGAAAATATTAGCTTCCTGTACCCATTCCAATTTCGGGGTGTTGCAGCCCCTCCCTATTCTGCAGAAGGATTTTCAAAAGAGAATGCGCAAAGCAATTGCGCTCATTTTGACTGCCTAGCACAATTGATTGGCATATTCTCTTTTTAGGTTCATCAAATAATCGACCCTCTTTAAAATCTTTGTTAATGAATCCAAACCATCAAATGTTCTTTTGTAAATATTGAAATCACTGCTTTCTTGCGCCGTCTCTCGCTGGTTTCACTTGTCACTTTGCGCCATTCACTTCCCTCACGAGCACAATTGTGCACAAGTTTGTCCGGGTTACATGCACATTTAATGGACTATAGTGCTTTTCTCCTAATTCTTTGAATACAGACTGCTCTTTGCAATTATTGCAATAACCATTAATGTCTCCCTGTTTCTTTCCTTTTGCAATTGTTGTGCATGTTTTCATATAATTCTCTTTAAGTATTACCTGTTGAGATGTTGTTACTTGTTTTATATATTTATTACCCAGGTCTCAACTGGGTCTACGTGTAATCTCCTGTATTTTAATTCAGTGTCCTCATTGTAACACACTATTGCCTTTCCATCATCCATACAACCTCTAAGTGTGTGAAGCACCGTTAGCGTGACATTATTGCCCACTGTCCAAACTTGTAAAGCACCAATAGTAGTCATCCTTTTGTCCACAGCATAAAAAGCACCATTGCCACTTCAGTATACATCTTAACCCACACCACATAAAACATCATGCAGTGTTTGTATGCACATTGCCCCATTCATTAGAGCACTTCTGATTCAACAATCACCCTCATTGCCCCACATATTTACATCATCATTGCCATTGGAATATTCACCTGACCACAGTACGTAAAGAACGATTGCCCTAACGGTGTCCTTGTGCCCTCTGGTACCTATAAATAGAATCATTGCCATGCCCATAATCCTCATTAATCAAACTTGTGAAACATTATTGGCTTTCAAGTGTCCACAGACACCTCACAGTTTGTAAAGCACGCATTGCCACACTATAATGCACATTGCCCAGCTGTGGAAATTGCCAGTTCACGCACTCCCCTGATATGCAATGCACCATTTCTAGCCCAAGCATCCTCCGCCTGCTTCCCTCATCAAGGGTCTGGCCAGCAGTGTTGGATCTCCTCTGGACCCTCATCCTCCTGGGGTTGCCCAAGCACTGCCTGAGAGGCAGGGCACAGTAGTGTCAGCAGTGGGCGGTGCCATGGTGGGGCTCGGAGAGGTCATCTTCCACCAGGGCGGTTCTGGAGTAGAGCTGTGTTCTTCCAGTTTCCACAGGAGATCCCATTCTTCACTTCCGGTGGAAGAGGCAATCTTCTGCTGGTGCTGTGAATGGCAGCGGCAAAGAGGACTGTCCATCCAGGAGTGCTGCAATGACACAGCACAGGTAGCCTGTTACTGTCACCAGCTGGAAACCTCTCCTGCTCTGTAAGTGGCACTGTGTTTGCCATCCCTCCCAGCCTCATTTCCTCCATCTGTCTACCACTCCCCTGGGGCTTAGAGAGTGGACTGGGCTTCAACTAGGTCAAGAGTACCCAGGGCTGCAAGGTGAGCGGACGCGCTCCCTATGGGGGCTTCCAGTACTGAGTGGACCTGCAAACCACCCCAAAAGCAGTCTCACAAGATCCATTGGGACATGACAGGAGAAACTAATGACCAGGTACGTGGTCACTGACAAGAAGCTTCGAGTATTAGACACAGTGGATCCAACAAAGGTGTAACTAATAAACCAGCACAAGGTCAGTGACTACAAGTGGAGTTGAAAATAAAAGTGCAGGGGGTGCTTGAGTACCCCAAGCACTGGAGAATTTGAAAGAGATGTCACTTTACATTTGTCAATTAAATACAAAGTCACCCTTAACATATGAATGATTGCTGCTGTCCCCTTCAGTGAACTTCATGTTCTTTGCATGTGTCAGATAAGATTCATAACCATTCTATGATGTTATTACGGGAGTGTGGCAGTCCACGTACCGGCTTTCTGCTAAAGCAAGCTTTCACCGGGGAGTTGTTTCAGTCAGTGCCAAGTCAAGGCATGCACAGGACAATTTCTGGCTGTTGGAACCAGGAAATGTTTGCTTCCTCGGCTTGACAGAAACTTGGCTTTGTGTAAAAGTCGTCCAAAAAGCAGAGGAAGCTGGGGTTGCAATGTTAACAAGAGCCGATGCACCCTGGACGGTGGGGTTACAATGTTAACAAGAGTCGATACACCCAGGAGGGTGTGTCTTGTGTATTGGTTTCACCTTTTCACTGTGTTAAGTTAGCATGAGCTTGTTGGAAGTTTAAACGCCATTTTTTCCTTTTCTGCTGCCTCTGCACACAACACATTTTGTTATTACAGCTTTTCGCCTAGTTAGGTATTTTGCTTTACACGATAATAACATGTTTCCTTATAATATCAGCCTTGCTTGGTAAGCTATGTCTGTACAGTGAGTGCCGAGGCCTTCAAGGTTATTTCAACACAGCGCTTATTGTTTGGATTGATCAGCGCACAGAGTAGACATAATATGGATGCAGCTGTGGCCAACTTTGGGTTTAGACGTGTTTAATAATGCACTGCGTGAAGCAGGAGACACACACTTGATGAATATCCGTATGCAGAGAGTTGGTGCAGAAGATGATGTGATCTATTTCTGCTGAACCCAAAGGTATGGGCCCACCCTTCTAAACCCAAAGAGACCTTCTGTAGATATAATATAATACACTAGCTAGGGAGGGTAAACTGAGGTTCTATTTAAACCTTTTTTCCTTTATCATTTTAACATGCTTTCATCCTTTGTATTTTATGGAATAGTAACCATGCTGTTAACCTTGTTCCTTATAATATGTTTGCTTGTATTAGCTAAGATACTGCGTTTGAGAACACTACATTAGAAATAAACATTTCAAACTCGTACGTGTCCTCATTTACTCCTCGTTCTGGATTGATATGTTAGTATTACGAAAGAGTGTTCATGTGTTCCACGTTACCTGAGGTGTTCTAAGTCCATGTTCTGGGTTGTCAATAATTGGGGGTCGATAAGAACCAATGAGACACTGATAGCTAGTCTGGTAGGTAAGCATGTGCGAATTTTGCGAATCTGGCATTCGCGAATTTGCGTATTTACGAACTCGCAATCTGCAAAATCCGCGAATTCTCGCGAATTTGCGGACCTTTTTGTTTTTTTTTGTGTTCGCAAGGGTTTCTGCCAGTTCGCGAGGGTTTTGTACCAGTTCACAATAGCGAACTTACTTGTCGGCTCGCAACGGTCGCGACTATGTTGTTTCTACGTCTGGTTCATCATCACAGGTTCACAGCACCCTCTGTTTCACCACTGCCACCCTCTGTTTCACCCATGCCACCCTCTGGTACATCAATGCCACCCTCTGGTTCATCACTGTAGATTATGGGGGGGAAAAGCAAGCACACCTGCCCTGCTTCAACTGACATGAATTATTTTGGGGTTGATTTATTAATGTATCACTGTTTTAAAATTCCAGTCTGGCACCTGCTTCCATATCTGTAATTTGCTTTCCGTTGCAGTGCAATTTTTTTTCCAGGACCTTTGTGGCCTACTTGTAGCTATTCTATGAGCCTGCTGTGCGGGTTAGAGCACGGTCATAGGATAGTTGCAAGTAGGCAACTGAACTCTGGAGGGGCCCCTCAGGAAGCACTACAGGGAATGGTTACTAATGATGAGTTTGAAATTTTGCACCTGCTGAGTGCTTTCCGTTTTGCAAAACTCGTTTTTCTGCAATTTCGGGAGATTCGCGGGGCGCGAACTTGCGCGAGATCGAATTCGGAAGCCGTGAATTCGTGCGAATATGCGATTTGTTTTTTTGCGGCAAGTTAGTTCGCAAGGTTTTATGCGTTTTAGCGAGCCGCTTGTAGCGCAACGGCACGAAGTTACCCTCACGGTCGTTCACGGGCGCGGCCATCTTGTTTGCATGACGTATTTCCGTTGCCGGGCGCGATGTGTAATCTCGCAAAGTGTGCGGCTCGCTAGTACAATTTCGCGTGTGAACTTACCCACGCGGTCATGAACGGGCGCGGCCATCTTGTTTCTCATTCATTGCTATGGTTCTGGGCATGCTTTTTGTATCCTCTCTGAATTTCTGCCATCCTTTGCTTGTTTGAAGTTTTTTTCAATCTATTTTACTTATTATCTATCCCTCTATTTTTCTAGCTCTATATTTTTGTGTTTTCTGCTACTTTTGGTTAATTTTAAACTACTTTTTTAAACTCTTTTCTTTTCTTCTCCCCTATTCTATTTCTTCTTTATTATTTAGCTTCCTTTCTGCCCAGACCATGGTAAAGGGAGCCGGGAAGCATCCTGAGAAGGGGAAGGGTCCCTCACCCCGTGCCCGGCTCCCGTGCGGGCGTTTGAGGGGGGAGCAGGTCACAGCCCGGGAGATCTTCAGCGCAGGAGGAGGTGGTTGCACTAATTATTTATGTTCAGCGCCGCCTCCCCAGGACCATCATGGCAGGCGGCAAGATCGCTAGCGGGTACGGGATCCAGGAGCCCCGGAAGCGGTGGGAGAAGGTGTGCCGGGCCATGTACCAACACTCTCGGGTCCGGCGCACCTACAACCAGGCCACCCACCGTTGGACGGATCTCCTGGACCGGGAACTCGATCTGCTCGACCTGCTCGGCCTTGAGATCCCCGGGCTTGGTGAGTAGTAGTAGCTATTTCTTTACTACTCTGTTTTCTCTTGCTCTGTGTGTTATTATATTGCAAATTTTTGTTTTTTACCAAGAGCATTAATGCTGCTGATTACATTGTAGGTAAATTATATTTCAAAATCTTCTGTGCATTTCAGGTGCACTGCTCTCCTCAGTAGCTTTGCTACTATGCTTATTTGTTTTCGATTTTGTGTTCATTTCATTGGCCTGTGAAATTATGTATGAGTGTAGTTTAAAGAACTGCGTAATGCTAGACACTAAGGGTCAGATTTTTAATTACCGGCGCATCCCTGCAAAGTAGCAGGGATGCACCAGTAATTGTGCGCCACGCCACCACCACCCATGGTGCGCCGTATTTACAATGCGGCGCACCATGGGCCCAAAACGTCACCAAAGCGTTACGCATCTGTGCCGTAAAGGCGGCGCATTGCTGGAGTTGAGTCGCAACGATGGCGCAGCTCCAGCAATGCTCTGGGTTGCCCTATCTCCCCAATGCTGCGTCAAGCCGTACGTCTGCTTCAAGCATGCGCAGGGTTTGAGTCACGCATCATTGTCCTCAAAGTGACTGATTGAAATCTTGTAGATTTCCCTCAGCCACTTTTAGGATGCGTTCCTGCGCAGGAACGCCCTCCCTTGCGCCGGAACGCCCCCTGATGGCGCAGGGCTTTACAACGTGATGCATCTCCCATATGCGTCACGTTGTTAATATATGCCGCACCATGGCGCCTCTTTTGTTCTGCCGCTGCGTCACAAAAGTCATGCAACAATGGAGCAAAAGAGCCGCAAGGGGCTTCTAAATCAGCCCCTACAGACTCAAGTCCAGTCCTTCCTTTGTACACATGGCGATAAGAAGAAATAGTGGTGGTGGATTGATAGTTTGAGTATTTTAATGACTGGTTAATGTAGTAGGAAACTTTTTAGTGTTGTCACTGATCTGCAATCACAATGGACTTTGTCTGTCACTTCGCGTGCTGCGGACTGCTGCCTGCCAGTCCTAGGCGAACCTTTTTAGTAGTTTGTTTAGTGAGTTACATAAGAACTTTCCAAGTCGGCGGTCCGCAAATCAAGCAATACTAATAACGTAGTAGACCACATGAGATCGGTCAGTATATCCTGTGGAATAGTTGTCTAGTTGCTATTTCGCCAAAATATTTTGTTATTGTTCTTTTGAGATGTTTGATTTGGTTGACAAATATCATCCATGTTTTCTGGTCTTTCTTTCTTTCATGTTGTACATCAGCTCCCCCCAGGGGCAGGAGGGCATTGGAGGAGGCTGCTGCTGAACAGGATAGGTCAGGCGAGGGCTCCTTTGCTGGCCCCGGTAAGTTTTAATTTTAATATAGAGTACCTATTTTTTCCTAGCGTTCCTCATTCGATTTTTTCTAAATCGTCTTTGATCTTCTTGTAGACTGTATCTAAATTCTTATCCTGCCTCGACTGTGACTCCCTGTGGTATTACTAGATTATTCTTATTAGTCTGTCTGTGTAGCTAAGTAAGTTTGCACATTTGGCAATTCAATTGGACTCCCATTCTAGTCAGCAATAGCTCTATGCACTGAGTGCAGTCCTCTGGGATTGTCCATAATGTCTTTTCAAGTCTTCTAAATGTTTATGCTTTGACAATTGCCAACATTAAAAAGGTGAATGACCACCAAGAAAGAATAAGATACTACTTTACTTTTGGTTTGGATAGGAGGACAATCCATTCTACTACTGTTGCAGGGACAAATCTGCACAAACAGAACTATGAACACTAAATAGTGCATTGTTTATCAATTATAATAGGCACAGGTAGACTTTCCACATACCTCAGTGATATCAGACTTTGAAGAACCCCCAATCTCCTTACTGACTAGATAGTGTGGCAGAGTCATTTAGCTCCCGAATTCATCGATGATTGATCCCCAATGATGATTATCCAACGCAGGACAAGAGTACGGAGTCAGAGTCCAGAAGTGTCAGAGGCACGGGCTCATGCTTGCAAATTGCAAAACCTTTTGCTCATTCACTCATGACCAAAAACCACAGAGTCTATTTAAGTTTTAAAGCTTTATTAAAAGTAAAAATATTTATTAAATTCAAGCTTGTCATAAAACAGAAACGGTTGATTAAAAATGGAAAAGTGCTAATAGTGATTTATTTCACACATTTATTGTGGGCGAGCTGAGCCCTCACCTGGTTTGAACTTTAATTTTTCTTTTTGGTGATGAATCGTTGGTCCCTCTGTCCTAGTGGTGATGATGATGATTTTTTCTTAGAAGTGAAGCTTCTGTCTGTTATGAGAAAAACGGTGCGTGTTAAAAAGCAAGCATTGATCAGTTGTGCAAAAAATTGCAGCAAGACAAGACCCTTCACTGGAAAATTTTACTTTAGAGTAGACAGTCACAAATTATTAGATCGGTTTCTGTATTCACATTTCTTCATTCCTAGACAAAATTCTAGTGAGTGGTGTATGTCTATGAAATCTAACATTCTTAAATGTACTTTGTAGGTGGAACATCTGGTGCTGGGCCCAGCGCGGAGGTGGAGGAGGAATGCTCTGGGGAGGAGGCGGTGCAAGTGACGGAGCAAACTGCTGTGCGGGTTGCCACGGTAGTGGCGGGCAGTGGTAAAATCTTATATTCCTTACTTATTGAGATTGCAGACTGCATAGTGTGCTGCTCCCCGTGAGAAAACATAAGGTTTGTCCAGATGAGAGACATGAAGAAGAATGATTGACATTTAGGGGCCTATTATGATGGCGGACGAACTCAGGTCGTAGGGACCTTCCGCAGTGGCAGTGGCGGTCCCTCCGTGGTATTAGGATGTGACCGCCACATCCTGTCTTTTTATCATTGCGGCGGGTGCTGCTTGAAGCAGCACCCGCCGCAATGATAAAAATGTAAGTTGTGCATTTGCATGCACAAAGCGGCAGGCACTGCGTGGTGCCTGCCGCTTTGTGCAGGCAAATGCAGGGGGGTACCATAGGTACCCCCCATGTGCACCCCCACCCCTCCTTCACCTCTGGGGGCCCACAACGGGCCCCCAAACTAAAATCTGTATGCCTTTGCACGTCGGAAATGTCGCTGTGTAAAGGCATGTGTTCCTCCAGACATCCTAATATGGCTGGCGGTGTCTGATAGACACCGCCAGCCATGTTAGTGCATTTCCGCCGCGGACGGGAGGCGACCGCGGCGGAAAAGCTGCGGACTGAAAAACGATCCCCCAGCCATCCTAATCTGGCGGGGGGTCTTTTTCAGTCCGCTGCGGATTTCCCGCATCCTCCGGGCCGGTGGTGGATTCTGCCGGCCGGGAGGATGCGGGAAATCCGCAATCCTAATCTTCCCCATAGTTTGAATGGATGGATGCCTGGATCATGGTACTATCTGACTCTTAGATAGCATATGTGTATCTAGAGGGAGTAGACGGTCACTGGATGAACTAAGTGTTACTTTGAAGAGCATGTAACACCACACCCGCACGTCTGTCCCAGTGTAGGAAAGGCAAGGAAAAGAAGTTATAATTTTGTCCGAATACTACCATGCATAGTAGCAGTAGTTTGTATTGCAAGCACAGCATATATCCGGCTATTACGATGGCCACTCACTACCTCTGTTAATAAGTTTAGTAGAACTCGGTCATTCATGTGTGGATGTATCACTGTTCACTCAATAAAAAGCAAAGCACATAAAGTCATCCCATATGTAAGTAAATACATACCATGTGCAGTGATAGATAATCAGATTATTTATCTTCTTCATTTTCCTTTTCTAGTATTCATTGGCACTGTAGGGTGAAACTTAAATTAATTAAGCAGTAGCCCTTGTAACAGTGTATTCTCAGTGCCACCCGTAATAGAAAAGTAAGAGCATCACCACCTGTATGTACTGGACTGGTACAGTAACGCAAGTCTGTCTCACTCATCATGGCGGGCGTCTGTTTTCAGCGGGTGCAAGTTGACTGCGCAGGCATTATGCCGGCTTGCAGAAGTTAACGTACCAATTTTGCTAAACAAGAGAGAAGAAGAAGAATAAGACTGGTGTACTGTCATAGTCGACTCTAATGGAGTGAGTCCATAGTGCTCGTAGAATTGATTCCTTAAACTCCCACTAATGTTAGAGCAAGGGTAAAGAAGAAGTGGGAGGTTAGATAGATACTGGCCACAATAGTTATGTACTGCACTTGCAAGTTGCTAGTTCTACTGTGACACAACTTTCTGCTGAATCATTTTTTGTTAATCTTAAAGAGCATTGGTTACAGACTATGTCTTTCTTTCTTCATATAGATGCTTCTTCCAAACCAACCCGGAAGGAGCTGGCTAGACGGGCCCGGCAACGGAGGCTGGAGGCCACTGTCGCTGAATATCGGCGGCTGGTGGCCCAGGAGAAGGGGGACACGCAGTCTACCACAACATCTACCGGGACAGCTGCATCCTCCTCCACGCTCCCTGGGTCACCCAGACGGCGCAGGTCTCCAGCGGTACGGAGCCGGGGTACCGCAGCCACCCACCACCGCCGAGCAAAGAAATCAGCTGCCCCCCACAGCCTTTCCCTGAGGGTTTCCTACCTCGAGCAGGAGCTGCTCAACACCAAAACCCTGCTCGAGACCCTCCGCAAGGAGCATTCCCACCTGGCTCGGAAATTCAACAGCAGCAGCCAGCAGTAGGAGGAGACTGTCCCTTGCCCCTTTTTTAAAGACTTCTGGGGGGTGGGAATTGGGAGTTGGGTTTTTTCACTTTTTTGGACTTTTCACGGACATTCGTTGGGGTTAGGGAGTGGGGGTGGGTTGGGTCTTGTGGCAGATTATTTTTGTCAGGGATATAAATATACTTTAAACTTTATCTTAGCATACGTGTTTTTTTACTGCTTTTGAGGCTGGTGGGTGGGGGTTTAACAGTAACTTTGTTTTGGTGACACTTAAGTGGCATCTTGATTCAAGTTGTGTAATTAATTGCCCAAATGTTTTCAAAACTAAGTGCCTCTCACAGAGTAAGTGAATTCAATAGTCCTAGGACTTTACTAGTACTAGCGTCAGTCTCTCGTCTCTCCTAATACTCCATTATACTTACTCCCCCCCAAACGCTTATCTTACCTGTAATTTGTGTTTGGAAATAGGGCTAGGCACAGGGCTGGCTGCATGTCAAATGGCGATATGGCAATCCTGGGCGGATGAAATGCCATCATTGCGTTGGTACTAGTGGTGTTACACAGTGGCAGTTGCAGCATCTGATAAAAAAGAAAATGAAACCTTGTTTGTCCATAACGTAGCATTAGAACGGTACGATAGAGAATATAGCAGGTGACAGTACACTAGAACAGTGCCACAATGTAGCCTAACAAATGGTAAAGTATTGAAAGTATAACTAGTACTTGCGTTGAATTTCTTTGACATTGGCTACTACTACAAGAAATAGTACTGAAGCTGAGTAAGTCTAGAATATATCCCCGAATCCATTCACCAGCCTGTTGCTATGACCTTATCCTCCCCAGCAAGTGTGTGGAATTATTGCTGTCATTTAGTCACACATCAATCAAAACCACACAGCCCGGGGGAAGAGGGTTAGGGTTTGGAAAATGGATGGAAATGGTTTTTTTTTTTTGGGTAAGTTTTGTTGAGAGGAGAAAAAAAAGCACAGCATGGACAAACAATAATTGAAGATAAAGAAATCTTTGGGTACAAAGCTAACCGTAAATCTTTTAAGTGACATAAAGGAAGTGCATGCACTACTGCATGCATTGTTACTGAAAAGTAAGTAGTACTTTCGACAACCGTGAATGACAGAATGTGACAGTACAGGGCTGCAGCGTTTTCACTTGCCTATCTCTGCACTTAGAGAAACACTTCTTACATTAAATTAGGTTTAAAAAATAGCCGAAGTAAAACCTATAGAATGGCTGTAGGGATCAATTTAGAAGCAGAGAGAGATCCAAGAAATGCAGAGTCACACTCATAGAAGTTCACAGCAATAACATTACTTAAAAAATAATTTGAAAAGAATGGATACTGTATCTGTATGTTGTTGTAGTTGTCCTGTTGAATTTGGTAAGTAAGTTCCACGCATCAAACCATTCCTCTTATTAGCGGCACTCCTCCATTCCAGCTGACGCTTCGTCCATCAATGTTGGTGACCAGAAGACACCCTGTCCACTGCCTGCCTGGCGGATGCTGAATTGCGGCTCGCTAATGAGAAGCCTGACTTCATCCTTTTTTTCCCATTGCACAGACTGAAACCCGGCCTGTAATTATTGATGGAAAAACAGGAAGTGATATTAGAACACCACTGATACATAAATATAAGGTATGTACGCTGTGTAGTGCAAAAAGTCACACTTTGAGTTTCCTAATAGACAGTACAATATTTTTGAAAGTGCGTACTCTGTCTGAGTCTCCTTTTGAAGGATAAATAAGTACGGGCAAATTAATTTAGCCGATCTTTCCCCTCAAGCTAGGTGTACTGTAAACTGTGTTTTAGAACAAAATTAGACCTTCCCAGCAGTGCTCCCACCCAGACCCTTACTAAAGCCAGTCGCAAAAATGTAGAAGACCCCCAATCAGATCTCAAAAAACGAGGCGTAGTAGAAAACTAGTGACAAAACGTACTTTGAAAGTAAAAGTAGGCCCAAATCCCCCCTTACCCACCGTGGATTGTATTCAAACCACTTGCAAGCAAGCAAAAGTATCCATACCCAGCATCGCTCCAAGACTCGCAAACGCCCCCACAAACAGCCCCCCACCCAAACACATGCAATACAAATACTGCTAACCCTAACAAGCCCTAAGTTAAGAATAGTGGCAAACGCTTTCTTTAACTATGCCAAATCCCCCCTTTCCCACCATGGATTTTCTTCAAATCACTTGCAACCAAAATTACACATTCCCACGAGTGCTCTAAGACCCCAGAACTCAGTTGCAAAAATCTAGAACACCCCGAAACACATGCAAACCTGCTGCTAGGGCTAACCCTAACGAACCCTAAGTTACAAAAAGTGCCAAAAGGCTTTTCCACATGGATTTTCTCCAAACCAGTTTTATCCGGTATTAGACCTCCCCAGCAATGCCCCAAGACCCGCCAACCCACCCGCAAAAAAGCACAACACCCCCAAACAGCCAAAAAGGAAAATGTCATACTTACAATATTTATCGGCCTTCGGTCCAAACGCGCTGTGCAGCTAGGTCATAACTCCTGTTTTCTACCACGGATTTCCTGAAAAGCAAATGCAATCAAAATTAGACTGTCCCAGTAGTGCTCCCAGACCCCAAAACCCACCCACAAACACCCGGAACCCCCCCAAAGAGCACCTCAAAGGCAAGCAAGTCAGCAAAAACGCAAAAAAATGTTCGCCTCCGATTTGGTCCAAACCACTTTTATCCGGTATTAGAGCTTCCCAGCAATGGCCCCAGAGCCGTCAACCCAGGCGAAAACTAGTAGAAGACCCCCAAACAGCCAAAAAGCAGAAGTACAAAAATGGGGACTAGTCATTTTCATGGCAATTTCCAAAATCACTCCGCGCGCGCTCTGCAGCTAGGCCCTAACTCCCCTCTGCCACCATGGATTTGCTTCAAACCTCTTGCAATCAAAAGTATCATTAGCCAGCAGTGCTCCCAGACCCGAAACCCACCCACAAACACCAGGAAGCCCCCCAAACAGGCCCCAGAAAACGCTACATTGAGCGAAATGTCAGAAATAGCAAAAACTTTTTCCTCATGGAGTTTGTCCAAACCACTTCTATCCGGTATTAGACCTTCCCAGCAATGCCCCAAGACCCGCCAACCCACCCGTAAAAAAGCACAACACCCCCAAACAGCCAAAAAGGAAAATCTCATACTTGCAATATTTATCGGCCTTCGGTCCAAACGCGCTGTGCAGCTAGGTCATAACTCCAGTTTTCCACCACGGATTTCCTGAAAAGCAAATACAATCAAAATTAGACTGTCCCAGCAGTGCTCCCAGACCCCAAAACCCACCCACAAACACCCGGAACCCCCCCAAAGAGCACCTCAAAGGCAAGCAAGTCAGCAAAAACGCTGGTCTGGAGGAGGAGGATAGAGGAGCATGTTCTTGTGTACTTGTGAACCTGAGGAATGCAGACTGTGGCACCTTCAAATCAATAAGCAAACAAGTGAAGACAGTTCTGCTGATGGGCTTGTTTTTCTGATTAGGCGATTAAAGTTTTAATTATATTAACTGTGCAAAACAAAGAAAGACAGACACACAGGAATAAAAGTGAATAAGGACGAAAAAGAAAGTTATTGATTCATTGGCTCATTTTCAGGGTTCGGTGTCAGGGAATAAGAATAAGAGTTTGTCCTCATACTCTGCAAATTCAGGCAGGAGTAGGTCAGTGTCACCTAACAGAGAAGAAATTCCCTCATCTAAGTTGCTGTCCTCCTCGTCTTCATCCGGCGTGTGTTCTCGTACTTTGTAATCTGGTGGTATGAGGTGCCGATTCATATTGATCATTGTTAACCTCTCCACATTTTTGGGCGAGAGGCGGGTCCGTTTGGAAGTTACAATGCCACCAGCAGCACTGGAAACACGTTCAGAAGACACGCTTGCGAGTGGGCAAGACAAGTAGTTTATAGCCAGGTTGGAGATCTGTGCCCACAATTCTTTTTTCCCAAGCCAATACGCCAATGGGTCAGCATTAACATAGACCTCTGTTGAGTCATTCAGATAGTCCTGCACCATCGACTCAAGGTTCTCCAAGGCTCCTCCACTTTGCTTACTTTTTGCTGGGACCTTTTGAGAACCAAACCCAAGCCGAGTTAGCCAATCCTCTTCTTCACCCAATGTTACTGTTGTGTCTGGTGCAGATGATCCGGTTGCTGGTGTCTTTAACGGCTGAGAGGTCACTTGTGCCACAGCCACAGGTGCAGAAGTGGATTCTTTTGACTGGGGATGGCCTGCTGATGCTGATGTACTGCCTTTTCCTTCAATTTGCTGCCGTTCTCTTTCAAACCTCATGGCTGACAAGGCTAGCCAACGTTTGTAGTTTGTAACATCTTCATCATCAAAAGGAAAGAATGCTCGGCCTGCCAGCGCCTTTTTGTAGCGTGGATCCAGAATAGTAGCACAAATGCAATGCTGTTCTGAGTGGATCATTTTAAGACGTTCATCGCCAAGTAGGCGCTCTAATAATTTTTCCGCCAAAACAAAAGCATCTTTCTTTTCTTTATCTTTTTGAAACATAGAAGACACCGCCTTCAGTTGGTGCTCCAGCATGCACAACAATGGGATAGCTTTTCCCAAATTACAGTCCTCCCTGCTGACTGCACGCGTGAAGACCTCAAAAGGACGAAGCATGTCTGTCAGGCTTTTAACTAGCTTCCATTGCGCCGCATCTAGCCTCAGGTCCTTCTGAGCTGTACCCAGTGTTAAGAAATAGTGATTGAGTACCGTATACTGCTCATACAGACGCTCAAGCATGTAGAAGGTTGAGTTCCAACGTGTTGGCACCTCCTGGATGAGTGCTTTCACTGGCATTCGACGTTCATGTAGCAGGCTCCTCAGATGCTTCTGTGCCTTAAAAGAATGGCTGAAATGGTTGCACATTCTTCGGCAGGTGGCCACTAACTCGCACGCTGGACTGTCTTCATCACTCAAGAATTTTTTAACAACCAGGTTTATACAGTGCGCCAAACACGGCACTCTGAAATAGTGACCCAGATCCATGGCCTTAACTACATTGGCGCCATTATCCGTGGAAACACAACTAATCTGGCGTTTTTTTGGGGACAGCCAGTGAAAAGACCTTTGTGTTAAACTCATTCAAAATGTTTTCTGCTGTATGACGTTTCTCCAAGCCAAACATGGCTAGTGTTGCATGTTTCCGAGCTGCTTTAAAAACTTGGTCCGGGTCAACACCTGCGTTTCGCTTTGCTTTAACCCCTGAAAAAGAGACCCAGTGTGCAGTGATGCACATGTAATCAGCGCCTGCGCCACTAGTCCACATGTCTGTTGTCAGATGTATAGTGTGAACAGCACTCTTCTGCAAAGCTGCCCCAATCACCTCCAGCACATCTTCATGTAGTGCTGGAACCGCAACTCTGGCAAAATAGAACCGGCTAGGAACCTTCCATTTAGGGCTGAGCGCTGCCACTAATTCTAGAAAACCAACCCCTTCTACAAAAGAAAAAGGGAGAAGGTCTAGAGCTAGCATTTTAACCAGCTTAGTGTTATACAGACGCGTCAGTGGGTGGTTGCGATCATATGGCGCTTCTGAAAACAACATGGTTCTAATGTTGGCCTGGACCATGCTTTTACGGGATGATGATGATGATGACTTCTTCGACCCAGTTACGCTCGCTGATGAACTTTTTCGCATTGGTGTCTCACTCTCTCCCACACTCTTAGTGTGGCTCACAGGGGGTGTGCTGCTGACAGGGGTACTGGGTGTAAGTGAAGTGTTTGACACTTCTTCCTCGTGTCGGGGTCGGGGTCCGGTTCTGAGGCTGAACACAGGTTTTTCAGCGGGCTGAGAGCGTTGAGGGCGATGTGCCAGGCACGCTCCAACCCCCCTCCCGAGACCCATGGTGCAAGTAGCGCCCATTTTTAAAGTGCTGAGACACTCCTGATTTTGGAGCATTTTTGGAATAAGCGTTCCGCTCTTCCATTTTTTCTAAAGCACTTTTTTCACGTTTTTTATTATAATTTTCACTTTCACGCCCCCAGGTCAGGGTGGACGATTAGAGAGTCCATACCGCCGGGGTATAATCCTGATGAATGCCTTGGTAAATTAAAACCACCCATATGGCAGAAACATGTTGACTGACTGACTTGATGTATTTTCTGAATTTAACCAATCCTAAACCTTGGCAACTAAATTCAGACACATAATACTCTTTATCCGTGTCTTAGGGATCACTTATTAAACTTCTTTTTTTGATACCCTTTTAGACACTTTTAATTCTATTTACCCTCACAACACGCCCCTCTTCACACAACCAGCTCCGCAGTCTTTCTGGCGTCGCAGCACACCAAAGAGGCACTCGGCCTCTTTGGTGGGGCCCAGTGATGAAGCATGACACTGACTAGGTCGGTGTGTGAGGGCCTTCCTATTCACCCAAAGTGAGTGTGTGATCCTTATCTATCTCGCTCCATCCTTGTGGCAGTTTTGAGACTGATTGAACCTCTCTTTTTTTGTTTATTTGCATCTAACCGGGGACTGAGAGAGTGTCCTTGATTCTCCCTACCTCTCCCATTGTTGTTTTGTTACTTCTTCCTCCTCGTCATCATCAGATGAAACATCAACGTTTTCTTGACTTGCAATTCGGGCTTCCTTGATCTCCTTTAGGTGCGCAAACCATTGGACAGCGTGCTGTCTCTTAAGATGACCTCTCTGGCCTCCGGTACCATAGTTGGTACCAAACTTACCACGACTAACTGCAAGCTTACAAATGCTACAAATGGCGAAGTTTTCCTTTTTTGGGCAAACACTCAAGAAGTCCCAAACTGTGGACTTGAAATGTCTGTGGGGGCCGGAGGAGGCGATACTGGTGGTGGTCATGCTGCTAATGCCAGATGAAGTGGAGGATGTGTATTGCCGAACTTTACTACGTTGTGCACTTTCACCACCACTAATTGAGGTCGAGGTGGATGGAGGTCCCTTCTGGCGAGGAAGAAATATGGAAGCGGTAGGTGGTGGTGTACTAGTTAACTCCAATGATTGTGCTGTTGCCATTGCCTCCTCATTGACAACATCATCACGCTCAGCAGCTTTTCGGGCTAGGGTCAAAATGGCTGTTTGCTGCATGCCCGCTGAGCCTGGAGTGACGTGTATGATGACTGCGTCGTCGTCGTGAGAGTCTTCATCAGCAGGAGTATACGCCACTTCTTGTTGAGCGTCATCATCACACTCCATAAGTACGAGACTTTCGGGGACCTTCCTTTTACGCTTAACTACCTTTGTCAGATCATGGTGTGCCTCACTCTCAGACGGCAGTGGTGTTGGTTCCCAATTTTGATCCGTATCATCAGAAGGAAGTGGGCTTGAAGAAGATGTAGACACCACCCTTGATCTTTTCCTTGCTAGGGATGTGGAAGACAATGAATGATCATCAGGAGGAGTGGCTTCCTCAAATGATACCTCAGCTTGATTGTTGATTTCCTGATGTGCCCCTACTTCGGGAGGAACAACTATTGTGGGCACTTGTGACCCTCCATGCACCTCTGCTTGCGCATCTCCTTGCGCTGCCTCTCCTTCCACATGTACTTGGGCTTGTACTTGCACATGTGGTTGTTGTTGCGGCTGTGGTTGTTCAACACTCGTCAGATGAGTTACAACAACCTGTGTTGATTGAGGGACATTGCTGCTACTTTCTTGCGATGAGCCAACATCACTGGTCGATGGTGATTGAACAACTAGACTAAGTGCCTCTGCAGCACTCAAGGGCTTGGACTTAAGTTGGCGTGGTGGTGGTGGCACTGAGCCCAATGGAGCGGGGATGCTGCTCCCAGCTTGGTCCCCAGCAGATCCCGCTGCTGCTGCAGGCGTACTTTTTTTTTACTCCCAAAAAATGTGGCGGGGGGCACACCAGTCTCCTTGGTAACTTGCTTCTTCTGCTCCTTACTGGCAACTTTCTTGCTAGAGGAGCTACGGGGAACTTTTTTTGGGGCCATCTTCTTCAGAGGCCAGAACAGCAGGCCGCAGGTGCATGAGTTGCAGAGTTGTCTGTGGCCAGACGTGACGTCGCATGACATTATGCTGCACACACACACCGCTACAGGACTTCTTCCTGGCACTGGTGGTTCTCTTGAGTCTTGTGCACCTAAAAGCAATGGAAGACAGAGGAACATCAGTTCAGTTATACACCCCAAAAACTCGAAAACCACATAAAAATCAGCACAATCCCATGCCATCCAAGCCCTCCATGATGTTTAAATTCAAGACACTCCACAGAAAGACTAGGCCCATGCACCACTCACTACCCCTGGGCCTAATGTATGAAAGCTAGGCAAAATGGGTGCAGGCCTGAGAACACTGCCTGCATTCAAAATGGCCCCTTGCCTCCCAGCACATGCCCATGGCCTGCCTGTACCAGCACTCAAAATGGCCCCCACCCACATGGCCTGTCCCCATGAACACCCCAAAAAATCGATCGAAAAACACAGAAAAATCAGCACAATCCCATGCCATCCATTCCCTACATGATGTTTAAATTCAAGACACCCCACAGAAAGACTAGGCCCATGCACCACTCATTACCCCTCGTCAAAAGGCCCCAACAACAGCCCAAAAATCAAAAATCACTGAAAAATCAGCACAATCCCATGCCATCCATGCCCTCCATGATGTTTAAATTCAAGACACCACACTGAAAGACTAGGCCCATGCCCCACTCACTACCCCTGGTCAAAAGTCCCCAACAACAGCCCAAAAATCGAAAAACACTGAAAAATCAGCACAATCCCATGCCATCCATGCCCTCCATGATGTTTAAATTCAAGACACCCCACAGAAAGACTAGGCCCATGCACCACTCACTACCCCTGGGCCTAATGTATGAAAGCTAGGCAAAATGGGTGCAGTCCTGAGAACACTGACTGCATTCAAAATGGCCCCTTGCCTCCCAGCACATGCCCAGGGCCTGCCTGTACCAGCACTCAAAATGGCCCCCACCCACATGGCCTGTCCCCATGAACACCCCAAAAAATCGAAAAACACAGAAAAATCAGCACAATCCCATGCCATCCATGCCCTCCATGATGTTTAAATTCAAGACACCCCACAGAAAAACTAGGCCCATGCACCACTCACTACCCCTGGTCAAAAGGCCCCAACAACAGCCCAAAAATCGAAAAACACAGAAAAATCAGCACAATCCCATGCCAGATCGACTGTGCCCCTGCTTATAATCGCGCTACCCCACCGCCATTTTGCTGTTGTTGTTTCTGTTTACCTGTCCCCGTGTCTCCTCCCCTCTCCCGCCTCCCAAGCTGACCCTCCCACACACTAGCATCGACCTGCAGGCCCCGTCCCCCTCTGCCTCTGTGACCGTCTGGCTCTCGCATTCAGAGGTCGCTCCCACTCGCTCCTCCTCGAGCCCTGCCTTCCAGAGATAGTGCAGCTGCATAGCGCCTGGTATCACTTGTGCATAGCGCTCCTGTATAGCGCTTGGTATCGTTTTACTCTAATTAATTAATTTTATTCTGCATTTGCCTGGTATCGTTTTTCAGCGGAATAATTTAATTTATTAATTTGCTCAGTGCTCCTGCTTAGTGGCAACTTTAGCGCGTGTACTGCATTTTGGCAATTTTAAGATCGACTGTGCCCCTGCTTAGAATCGCGCTACCCCACCGCCATTTTGCTGTTGTTGTTTCTGTTTACCTGTCCCCGTGTCTCCTCCCCGCTCCCGCCTCCCAAGCTGACCCTCCCACACACTAGCATCGACCTGCAGGCCCCGTCCCCCTCTGCCTCTGTGACCGTCTGGCTCTCGCATTCAGAGGTCGCTCCCACTCGCTCCTCCTCGAGCCCTGACCTTCCAGAGATAGTGCAGCTGCATAGCGCCTGGTATCACTTGTGCATAGCACTCCTGTATAGCGCTTGGTATCGTTTTACTCTAATTAATTAATTTTAATCTGCATTTGCCTGGTATCGTTTTTCAGCGGAATAATTTAATTTATTAATTTGCTCAGTGCTCCTGCTTAGTGGCAACTTTAGCGCGTGTACTGCATTTTGACAATTTTAAGATCGACTGTGCCCCTGCTTAGAATCGCGCTACCCCACCGCCATTTTGCTGTTGTTGTTTCTGTTTACCTGTCCCCGTGTCTCCTCCCCGCTCCCGCCTCCCAAGCTGACCCTCCCACGCTCCGCCCCCCCCCACTATCCATTTATGGACAGATGGACCCACGCGCAGCATCCACGCGCTGCGGCCGCGCCGAAGGTGCGCCAAAGGTAAGCCCGTCTACGCCCGTCCGCACCTGGACCGCGCCCAGCGCCATACCCCCTGGCCCCCGCTCCTCCCATCACATACGACGCCTCCGCCCTCTTAGCCCTTAACCCCGGCCAACTCCACAACTGCGCCCAAGCCGCTCCTGGACACACCCATGGACCGTTCACATGCAACTCCTGCAAGTATGACAGCACCAAGACCAACTCCTCATCCACTAATACCAAACAGAGATCCGACACCAACCACCTTAAATGCATCCTGCTCAACACCCGTTCGGTCCACAGACACGCTATCGACCTGTGGAATCTACTAGACACCATCTCTCCGGACGTCGCCTTCCTAACAGAAACATGGATGAACACCTCCTCAGCCCCAGACATCACCATCGCCATCCCGGAAGGCTACAAGATCATCCGAAAAGACTGCACCAAGCAAACAGGAGGAGGCATCGCCATCGTCCATAAGAATTCCATCCGTATCTCAACCAGCTCAGACGTCAACCTCGCTAGCGCCGAGCACCTTCACTTCCAGATTCACACCGACCCCAAGACCACACTCAGAGGCACCCTACTCTACAGACCACCAGGACCCCGTGCACAATTCATTGAAGACATCACTGACTTCATCACCCCACACGCCCTCCCCTCCGAGGACTACATTCTACTGGGAGACCTCAATTTTCACCTAGATAATAGCAACGACAGCAACGCCACCACCCTCCTGGACAATCTCACCAACCTCGGACTCATACAACTTGTCAATACCCCCACTCACTACGCAGGCCACACACTCGACCCTATCTTCACCTCCAGCAAACATATCTCCTTCTGTCACACCACAGTTCTCCATTGGACGGACCACAGCTGCGGTCACTTTACCTACAAAAAGACCACAACCCACAACCATCCTCAACCCACTTTGCGAAGAAACTGGAACAAAATCACCACCGACCAGATCTCCTCATCGCTTCTCCAAGACCCCCCTGCCCACTCTTCGAACGCCAACCAAGCAGCCATCGACCTCACTCAATGGCTAACCAACAGCGCCGACAACCTAGCACCTTTGAAAAAACGTCAAATCAAATTAGGCAGCAAAAACGCCCCCTGGTTCAACGATGATCTTAAGAAATCCAAGAAACTCTGTCGCTCCCTTGAGAAGGCCTGGAAAAAAGACCCTAACACCAGCACCAGGGACGAGGAAAAAATGGTTTTTAGAAGTCAGAGAATGGGCGCACTGCCAGTATGGAAGCATAATAGGATAAAGTGGAAGGTGGTGCAACTGGGTGAGTGGACAACCATATAACCACTCAAAGGAGAAGTCAGCAAGCTGTACTAATCCAAAACTACGAAAAGAGACATACCCTATGCACACACTCAGTAAGTATAAGAAGGTCACGATGTGGCCATAAACAAATTTACAATTAAGTGCAGAGAAACAACAGTAATACACAAGGTAATAGGCAGTTGGTACAAATAAATGGACATATATTGGCAAAAAAGTCTTGATCTCCTTGTTTAATATATCACAGCTTGAGAACAACCAGCCAACACGTGTTTCATCGCATCTCGCGAATCTTCAGGGCTGGAAACAATACAGAAAAAAGGGCTATTCTTGGGAATATATACAATTGTAAAATGGCAAATGAAATCCTCTATACCACTTCGGGCCGGCTACCGAGACAAGCATCAAGTGAAATAACTTCATGCATAGGTCTATACTCTTGAGAAGGTTTGAGGAAGACATCCTTTGGTGTGCTAAGGTGCCCTCAGTTACATCATTCGCTATACACCGGTATTGTGTACGTTCCATGCGATTGATTGAGCACTCATGCACATTGACACCCCAACAAATCGTGTTCGGTCTGTGTACAGTAATCTGTGATTCTATGCAGAAACTGTTTATAGTGAAGTGCTATACTTAGTTCGAGGGTAATGTGAGAGATCATGCGTACAAAAAGTGCACCGTGATTCAATATGAAACATTCCAACACATACCTCTGAATGGTTGTGCTTGGACCAAGAGGTCTAAATTTTGAAGTAAATGAAAAAGACAGGAGAAGGAAAAGAGGCATGGAAAAGAAGAACAGAAGAAAGGAGGGAAAAAAATGGAAACAAGGAAAAAAATCTAAACTAAGTGTGTAACTTAGCGCAGACTCAAGGTCTGATCTCATCTATTGCATTAAGGAAGATGTTAGCCTTGAGGGCAAACTGTAGTTAATAGTTAAGTAGCAAACAGAATATACAAAAAAGTAAGCTCACCGCTCTTCCAGTGATAATTCCGACCCGGAGGGGCCCAAGACCAGCATTAAATTCAATAATCAAGTGGAATTAATTAGCTGTAACAAAGTTAAAGGAAATAAATTCAGGCGTATAGGAGAGTTAGAGTAGTAAAGCTCATTTCATAACCGTTAATGTTGATGGAGAAAATGATTTATAACAACGGGTGATTCTTGTATCAAAGCTCCACTTGTCTATAGATTGTATCTGACATGGGTAATTGTATGCCAGACAAAATTTGCAACATCTAGCTCTGAGTCATGTAGAAATTCTAATGGAGTATATTATAGGAGTAACCAGTAAGGGAGAGGAATCCTGTACCTTCCAAATCACACATTGCTCTATTTTCAACACCCTGAATTCATGTGGAAATTGTGCCCTCACATGAGGAAAAACGAATACGTTTAAAAATTATCAAATTACCTTACAAGCGTAATGCGCTCTTATAGGTCACCCGGGAGATGGTGTGACGATCAAATAGTGTCAATTCACTCAGTATCTGAAACATGATATACACGGATAGTATTAAGGTGGAATACTATTGCGTGGCATAAAGCATGCATTTCAATAGTGTAAAAATAATACCTCTAGTTGCTTACCCAAGTACTCCTAGAACGAGGACTGATAGAGGTTGCTCTATGGCCTCGTAAAAGTTGCTGTCTTTAAGACAAACAATCAGAGCAAACAATTATGCTCTGAAGCGGATTAAATTCGGTGGTCTAGACCCTAAAAAAAACAAATAATTGCGCTACCTGAAGACGTCTTGTTCCCTTAGTTTCTCCCGGGTCTTTGTGTTCGAAGTGCGGACACGTGACCCGGAAGTAGCTACTGCTTTTAAAGCGCTCGGCCCCATAAGTGACGTGATCGTTGTCTCAGAGGAAAGAATTTAAAGGAACAGTAGAAGAGAGCGGAAGCCGAGACAGTGACGTGCACATATCGAAAGTATGAGAAAAAATATTGAATAGATTGTCTAGGCAGTAGCGTATAACCGAGAAAAAAGGTGCGCATACAGTTGAAAAAAGAAAATTATTGTCTTTGAAAAGTGACAACTGTACATTCTTGTGGGACATGAAATTATAGATCATGTTGTGGAAACATGCTTTTATATCGTCGTCACACCGCCAGTACGCAGTGTGTAGTGGGTGATTGCGAGAAGATCTCGCAAATGCCGCGCATGCATAGATACATGCTTAATGCCGTCATGACACCGCCAGTATGCAGTGTATCGTAGGTGATTGCGAGAAGATGTTGCAAATGCCTCGCATGCAAAGTTATTAGACATACAGGTTGTGGGAGAAGTGTAAACGATATCTTCCCAACCTCTCTTACAATTCTAAGAACATAGTTCAGTTCCATTTAGTTGAAAACATGACAACATATGGTATATATATTGTTACAATAATTCAAATTGCAATTGACCAGCGCATGTGTGCAAGCAAGTTTTCATTTGATGAAATATTAAAAACAAACCTGATATTCTGTGGATACCTCCATAAAAAACATCATAATCTATAGAGATAAGTCACTGTATAGAATTCATCATAAAGTTACATCTTGGTTTGTGTAGAGAAGATATGTAAGTCTAGTATTTACTAGTGTTGTTCAAAAATTCAGTCACCCAAGAAAAATTGAAGCTCAGAGTCGAAGTTAAGACCTAGGCCAACTGCGTACATTCTCATAATCCACATGGCCTCTGTGCGTCTCAATTTCAGTTCTCTATTGCCTCCTCTGACTCCCAAATTAACTACATCTATGAAATCCCTACTTCCATTTGTCACAGACAGACCCCAGATCTGTTTCAGGAGAGGTAATTCCCTCAGAAACAGATTGAGTCCCACTGTACCACATGGCCTAAATGCAACAGATTGGCTTTCTACACGAAGCAAAGGTTTTTTTAAATGCAGTTTTTGTGCCATGTGTAGATGGGCGAAACATAACACTAAACAATTCTATAATCCTAAAGGCGAATGTTTTTCTATAAATACCAACATTAACTATCTTACTAAATACGTAGTATACATTATAGAATGTAAGTGTGGCAAACAATATGTAGGGAGCACTATACGTGCACTTAAGGACAGAATTTCAGAGCATATGAGAGCAATCCTTAAACAAGATCCTAGGTATCCCGTAGCCTTACATGTGGCAGGATGCCAAAATTCCGAAAATGAGAAAGCTGTTTCCTTCTTTGGCATAGATGTAGTTAATTTGGGAGTCAGAGGAGGCAATAGAGAACTGAAATTGAGACGCACAGAGGCCATGTGGATTATGAGAATGTACGCAGTTGGCCTAGGTCTTAACTTCGACTCTGAGCTTCAATTTTTCTTGGGTGACTGAATTTTTGAACAACACTAGTAAATACTAGACTTACATATCTTCTCTACGCAAACCAAGATGTAACTTTATGATGAATTCTATACAGTGACTTATCTCTATAGATTATGATGTTTTTTATGGAGGTATCCACAGAATATCAGGTTCGTTTTTAATATTTCATCAAATGAAAACTTGCTTGCACACATGCGCTGGTCAATTGCAATGTGAATTATTGTAACAATATATATACCATATGTTGTCATGTTTTCAACTAAATGGAACTGAACTATGTTCTTAGAATTGTAAGAGAGGTTGGGAAGATATTGTTTACACTTCTCCCACAACCTGTATGTCTAATAACTTTGCATGCAAGGCATTTGCAACATCTTCTCGCAATCACCTACGATACACTGCATACTGGCGGTGTCATGACGGCATTAAGCATGTATCTATGCATGTGCGGCATTTGCGAGATCTTCTCGCAATCACCCACTACACACTGCGTACTGGCGGTGTCACGACGATATAAAAGCATGTTTCCACAACATGATCTATAATTTCATGTCCCACAAGAATGTACAGTTGTCACTTTTCAAAGACAATAATTTTCTTTTTTCAACTGTATGCCCACCTTTTTTCTCGGTTATACGCTACTGCCTAGACAATCTATTCAATATTTTTTCTCATACTTTCGATATGTGCACGTCACTGTCTCGGCTTCTGCTCTCTTCTACTGTTCCTTTAAATTCTTTCCTCTGAGACAACGATCACGTCACTTATGGGGCCGAGCGCTTTAAAAGCAGTAGCTACTTCCGGGTCACGTGTCCGCACTTCGAACACAAAGACCCGGGAGAAACGAAGGGAACAAGACGTCTTCAGGTAGCGCAATTATTTGGTTTTTTTAGGGGCTAGACCACCGAATTTAATCCGCTTCAGAGCGTAATTGTTTGCTCTGATTGTTTGTCTTAAAGACAGCAACTTTTACGAGGCCATAGAGCAACCTCTATCAGTCCTCGTTCTAGGAGTACTTGGGTAAGCAACTAGAGGTATTATTTTTACACTATTGAAATGCATGCTTTATGCCACGCAATAGTATTCCACCTTAATACTATCCGTGTATATCATGTTTCAGATACTGAGTGAATTGACACTATTTGATCGTCACACCATCTCCCGGGTGACCTATAAGAGCGCATTACGCTTGTAAGGTAATTTGATAATTTTTAAACGTATTCGTTTTTCCTCATGTGAGGGCACAATTTCCACATGAATTCAGGGTGTTGAAAATAGAGCAATGTGTGATTTGGAAGGTACAGGATTCCTCTCCCTTACTGGTTACTCCTATAATATACTCCATTAGAATTTCTACATGACTCAGAGCTAGATGTTGCAAATTTTGTCTGGCATACAATTACCCATGTCAGATACAATCTATAGACAAGTGGAGCTTTGATACAAGAATCACCCGTTGTTATAAATCATTTTCTCCATCAACATTAACGGTTATGAAATGAGCTTTACTAGTCTAACTCTCCTATACGCCTGAATTTATTTCCTTTAACTTTGTTACAGCTAATTAATTCCACTTGATTATTGAATTTAATGCTGGTCTTGGGCCCCTCCGGGTCGGAATTATCACCGGAAGAGCGGTGAGCTTACTTTTTTGTATATTCTGTTTGCTACTTAACTATTAACTACAGTTTGCCCTCAAGGCTAACATCTTCCTTAATGCAATAGATGAGATCAGACCTTGAGTCTGCGCTAAGTTACACACTTAGTTTTGATTTTTTTCCTTGTTTCCATTTTTTTCCCTCCTTTCTTCTGTTCTTCTTTTCCATGCCTCTTTTCCTTCTCCTGTCTTTTTCATTTACTTCAAAATTTAGACCTCTTGGTCCAAGCACAACCATTCAGAGGTATGTGTTGGAATGTTTCATATTGAATCACGGTGCACTTTTTGTACGCATGATCTCTCACATTACCCTCGAACTAAGTATAGCACTTCACTATAAACAGTTTCTGCATAGAATCACAGATTACTGTACACAGACCGAACACGATTTGTTGGGGTGTCAATGTGCATGAGTGCTCAATCAATCGCATGGAACGTACACAATACCGGTTTATAGCGAATGATGTAACTGAGGGCACCTTAGCACACCAAAGGATGTCTTCCTCAAACCTTCTCAAGAGTATAGACCTATGCATGAAGTTATTTCACTTGATGCTTGTCTCGGTAGCCGGCCCGAAGTGGTATAGAGGATTTCATTTGCCATTTTACAATTGTATATATTCCCAAGAATAGCCCTTTTTTCTGTATTGTTTCCAGCCCTGAAGATTCGCGAGATGCGATGAAACACATGTCGGCTGGTTGTTCTCAAGCTGTGATATATTAAACAAGGAGATCAAGACTTTTTTGCCAATATATGTCCATTTATTTGTACCAACTGCCTATTACCTTGTGTATTACTGTTGTTTCTCTGCACATAATTGTAAATTTGTTTATGGCCACATCGTGACCTTCTTAGACTTACTGAGTGTGTGCATAGGGTATGTCTCTTTACCAGCACCAGGGACGCCTTCAAAAACGCCACCCGCATACACCACCAACTGATCCGGACTGCCAAGAAAGCCGCATTCAAAGACCGACTAGACAACAACGCCCACAACAGCAAGGAATTATTCAACATCGTCAAAGAATTTACCAACCCCACTGCCAACTCCAACGACATCACTCCCTCTCAAACCTTTTGCGACTCCCTAAGTTCGTTTTTCTACAACAAAATCGCAGACATCCACAACAGCTTCGACAACCAACCAGGAGACCAACCCACCCAACCTTCTGCCGTACCTTCACCCCCCTTGAACATCCTTAACGACTGGAACCCAATCTCCACCGAGGACACCATCCGCCTGATGAATTCCATTCATTCAGGATCCCCCACAGACCCATGCCCTCACCACATCTTCAACAAAGCAGATTCCATCATAGCACCACACCTCCGAGACGTCATCAACTGCTCCCTCAACTCCGCCACCTTCCCGGAAAGCTGGAAACACGCCAAACTCAGCGCCCTTCTGAAAAAACCCACAGCAGACCCCACCGAACTCAAAAACTACCGCCCCATCTCGCTCCTACCATTCCCGGCCAAAGCCATCGAGAAAGCTGTCAACAACCAGCTCGCCGCCTTCCTCGAAACCAACAAATCCCTCGACTCCTCACAGTCCGGCTTCCGAGCCAAACACAGCACTGAGACCGCACTCATCGCAGCAACAGACGACATTCGAACTCTACTGGACAATGGAGACACAGTCGCCCTCATCCTCCTCGACCTCTCCGCAGCCTTCGACACAGTCTGTCATAGTATCCTATTACAACGCCTCAGAAACATCGGTATCCAAGGAAAAGCACTGGATTGGATCACCTCGTTTCTTACAGGAAGAACTCAGAGAGTCCGCCTCCCACCATTCGAGTCAGAGGCCACTGAAGTCATTTGTGGCGTGCCACAAGGATCTTCACTCAGCCCCACCCTCTTCAACGTATACATGAGCCCCCTTGCGGCCATCGCTCGCCAACACAACCTCAACATCATCTCCTACGCTGATGACACCCAACTGATCCTCTCACTCACCAAAGACCCTAACATCGCCAAAACCAATCTACAGGAAGGAATGAAAGAAGTAGCCGAGTGGATGAAGCACAGCCGTCTGAAACTGAATTCAGACAAAACAGAAGTCCTTATCTTAGGTACCTCCCCCTCTGCCTGGGACGATTCTTGGTGGCCAGAGGCCCTTGGGAAAGCACCCATCTCGACGGACCACGCACGGAACCTGGGCGTCATCCTGGACTCCTCACTCTCGATGACCAGACAAGTCAACGCCGTCTCATCATCTTGCTTCAACATTCTTCGCATGCTCAAAAAAACATTTTGCTGGATCCCCACCGAAACTAGAAAAACGGTCACCCACGCACTGTTTACAAGCCGCCTGGATACGGAAACACCCTTTACGCCGGTACCACCACGAAACTTCAGAAAAAACTCCAACGCATCCAGAACGCATCAGCCAGACTCATACTTGACATACCGCGTAAAGACCACATTTCTGGTCACCTGAAAGACCTCCACTGGCTCCCCATCAATAAGAGGATAACATTCCGCCTCCTAACACACGCACACAAAGCACTTTACGAACTTGGACCAGAATGCCTCAACACACGACTCTCCTTCTACACCCCCTCCCGCCAACTTCGCTCTTCCCACCAAGCCCTTGCTGCTGTACCTCGCATCAACAAAACCACCATGGGGGGAAGATCCTTCTTCTACCTAGCGGCTAAAACCTTGAACACACTTCCCACTCACCTTCGCCTAACTCAGAACCACCTAGCATTCAGAAAGCAACTTAAAACCTGGATATTCGACAAGTAATTCCCCACCCTCTCCAAGCGCCTTGAGACCCTCTGGGTATGTAGCGCGCTATACAAATTATTTGACTTGACTTGACTTGACATCCATGCCCTCCATGATGTTTAAATTCAAGACACCCCACAGAAAGACTAGGCCCATGCACCACTCACTACCCCTGGTCCAAAGGCCCCAACAACAGCCCAAAAATCGAAAAACACAGAAAAATCAGCACAATCCCATGCCATCCATGCCCTCCATGATGTTTAAGTTCAAGACACCCCACAGAAAGACTAGGCCCATGCACCACTCACTACCCCTGGTCAAAAGGCCCCAACAACAGCCCAAAAATCGAAAACCACTGAAAAATCAGCACAATCCCATGCCATCCATGCCCTACATGATGTTTAAATTCAAGACACCCCACAGAAAGACTAGTCCCATGCACCACTCACTACCCCGCGTCAAAAGGCCCCAACAACAGCCCAAAAATCAAAAATCACTGAAAAATCAGCACAATCCCATGCCATCCATGCCCTCCATGATGCTTAAATTCAAGGCACTACAGAGAAAGACTAGGCCCATGCACCACTCACTACCCCTGGTCAAAAGGACCCCAAAACAGCCCAAAAATCGAAAAACACTGAAAAATCAGCACAATCCCATGCCATCCATGCCCTCCATGATGTTTACATTCAAGACACCCCACA
Organism: Lissotriton vulgaris; assembly: GCF_964263255.1. Classification (NCBI taxonomy): domain Eukaryota; kingdom Metazoa; phylum Chordata; class Amphibia; order Caudata; family Salamandridae; genus Lissotriton; species Lissotriton vulgaris. Next base: position 529,221 of record NW_028250404.1, read on the forward strand.
GAAAGACTAGGCCCATGCACCACTCACTACCCCTGGGCCTAATGTATGAAAGCTAGGCAAAATGGGTGCAGGCCTGAGAACACTGCCTGCATTCAAAATGGCCCCTTGCCTCCCAGCACATGCCCAGGGCCTGCCTGTACCAGCACTCAAAATGGCCCCCACCCACATGGCCTGTCCCCATGAACACCCCAAAAAATCGAAAAACACAGAAATATCAGCACAATCCCATGCCATCCATGCCCTCCATGATGTTTAAATTGAAGACACCCCACAGAAAGACTAGGCCTATGCACCACTCACTACCCCTGGTCAAAAGGCCCCAACAACAGCCCAAAAATCGAAAAACACAGAAAAATCAGCACAATCCCATGCCATCCATGCCCTCCATGATGTTTAAATTCAAGACACCCCACAGAAAGACTAGGCCCATGCACCACTCACTACCCCTGGTCAAAAGGCCCCAACAACAGCCCAAAAATCGAAAAACACTGAAAAATCAGCACAATCCCATGCCATCCATGCCCTCCATGATGTTTAAATTCAAGACACCCCACAGAAAGACTAGGCCCATGCACCACTCACTACCCCTGGTCAAAAGGCCCCAACAACAGCCCAAAAAATCGAAAAACACAGACAAATCAGCACAATACCATGCCATCCATGCCCTCCATGATGTTTAAATTCACGACACCCCACAGAAAGACTAGGCCCATGCACCACTCACTACCCCTGGTCAAAAGGCCCCAACAACAGCCCAAAAAATCGAAAAACACAGAAAAATCAGCACAATCCCATGCCATCCATGCCCTCCATGATGTTTAAATTCAAGACACCCCACAAAAAGACTAGGCCCATGCACCACTCACTACCCCTGGTCAAAAGGCCCCAACAACAGCCCAAAAATCGAAAAACACTGAAAAATCAACACAATCCCATGCCATCCATGCCCTCCATGATGTTTAAATTCAAGACACCCTACAGAAAGACTAGGCCCATGCACCACTCACTACCCCTGGGCCTAATGTATGAAAGCTAGGCAAAATGGGTGCAGGCCTGAGAACACTGCTTGCATTCAAAATGGCCCCTTGCCTCCCAGCACATGGCCAGGGCCTGCCTGTGCCAGCACTCAAAAAGGCCCCCACCCACATGGCCAGTCCCCATAAACATCCCAAAAAATCGAAAAACACAGAAAAATCAGCACAATCCCATGCTATCCATGCCCTCCATGATGTTTAAATTCAAGACACTGAAAAGTAGGTTGGAAGGTTCCCCTGGTTCAGTAACAGGGAGGGGAGCGAATACCAAGAAAGTCTGACAAAACCCTGTGTGTTAAATGGTCAACATGATTTGACCCTTAGATTGAGTGTTTGTTACAGTATAGTCTATAAAGGTTCGAGGTAAAACTCTTAAAGGAGACAGGGGTATCTATGCAATGATTCTAAGCTTCATGATTTTCAATGGCACAGGAAGAAACAAATAAAACTAAAATGTCTTGTAAAAATATATAGGCAAATTTATTGGGTACCTCCCATACAGGGTTACACTCTAAAATTAAAAACGTTAAAAACAATAAAAACAATGCTTTTACAATTTGCAAATACCATAATATACATAATCACAAGAAGTCAAAAAGACAAAGGTCGACGCGGCGTTTCGGTGAGTGCTACAATAGTTTTCACCTTCTTCAGGACGTTTTTTGACTAGGGTTACACCAAAATCTGCAAATAGAACGACATATTTTAGATACTTGTTCCTGCTCATTGCTGCAAATTCATTATCTACCCATTCTATATTTATATCTCTGCCATTACATTTTGTCAACTAAGACTCTTAATGCAAGTTACCTATACATTCTCTACCCCCTGTATAGTGCTGTCTCCATGTTTGTTCTTACATTTGGAAAGGCTCTAAATTTGTTCATGCGGCCTATTTATTTAAACTTCACCTGTACGTACTTTGTGTACCTTTAAATCAAAGATATCGATGTTGCCAAGACGCTCTGTGATAATAATGCCTTGTTCCGATAAGCTTCCGTTAAAAAATTGGAGCAGGACCTTATGGAAAGATTAAAGGACACAAAATGCTAGTAGTTGTGTAAATTTATACTAGAGCTTTGCTATGACTAATAGCGCTAAAAGGACTCTGTGAGGATTACCTTCAATTATTTGCTTATTCCTTTTCAATTGGTGCAGAGGAGCCACCGATACTTGATATAGTAGAATATTCACTATTGCGGCATTTCTCTGATTCCTTTTATCAATTAGAATCTTAAAAGGAAAAAATGATACAGGTAATGTATCTAGGCTGTTTGTACTGATTTTGCGCCTATGTAGTGTAGTATAAATTACTTACCAGAGTGGAAGCAATTTATTACTCCGTTCAGTACCCTCTTCAATTAGTTGCTCTAGGGGTGACTTGTTTGGAGATTTTTTCTTTCTGTTGGGTAAATATATAAAGCGTGTTACAATGAATTGTATGCTCGTGATTCATACCTCCTTTGCGTTTTTTAGATATACTGGGATTTTTTTACTATGTAAGCTCCTATTGCTTATTCGTATTGTCTTATTTACAAAACAATATGTCTATGGGCTTTATTAAATAACATGCCCCGAGACGTAACCCTCCCCCCTTGGGGCTCCGATTGTTTTGTTTTTACAAGTGTCCTTTAGGACTGCGAGGTTCCCATAGAACGGGTAGTGTTTTAAGACCTGCCTCATTTGGTAATAGTTCAAACAACCTACCCACGGTCAGTTATATATACAGTCCTTACCCTGGGGTACATTTTATTTTTTTAAAAGGAAACTATTTTGCTAAGTTTACAAGGCTCCCGCTTATTAAGCGGCAATTTCCAGCCTTTCAATTCAAGAAAACAAAGCGGCACAACATGACCTTTGTTTCACATACCTGGGTTTAAAATTACGGCCTCCCTGCTCCTCTGCCACCGGGTTTCCATCGGTAATGATGGAGAGGTTCTCAGCTTCCGGTTTTATGCTGCCTCTGTTATTGGTAACCCGGAAGTGCATTACGGGCACAATTTAACCCCGATTGTTATTATTTGGATATTATAAGTTTTCACAGGAGCACGCGCTGTAAAATTTACTGTTTTACAGTGATTTATAATCGTATGCTTAATATTCGGAAATTCGCAAAAATCGGCTCGTGAAAAAATTTTTGAGCAAGAATTGTGTTAATTATCGGAGCTTAAAAAATGGGTCATTTGCACACCCGTGTTGGTTTACAGAATTCCTAAGCACCACATTATGTTCGTAGTTCATATTTCCGACCGCCGTTTCTGTTGTAATCTGGCCGCCATTTTGGATTGGGAAGCGGTTCCCATGTAATCACTTTGACGATGTTAGAGGATTTTTCACACTGGACTACTACTCTCTCAGTTTTAGGTCTTAATGGGGGTATATGTCTCCCCACACCTTATCGTTTATGTGTAACATGAGAAATGAAGCGATATCAGAGATAACATGCCATATGGAGCATGTTTTTCAATTGTGGGTGCCTGTCTTTGTACTTAGTATTTTATGATTACTGCCTCATTGTTGGTAAAAAGAGGAGTTTTTTGCGTTTAGACATTTACACCGCATATACAACTGTAACCGGATATTACATATTATGACATATTACATGTAGACTCACCATAATACAGTATAGTTCACAGTTCTGTATTTATGCATAATAACAACAATCATATTGAATATGCTGTACCTATTCTATTGGAAAACATTTTGCATTATTGTTATGAGCGTAATTCGTATAAACAATATATTATTCAGTATACAATACATGGTATATAGAAAAAACGTTACACATTGTTCTATGAGTACATTTGGTACAATCAGTATATACCATAGTGGTTGACTAATTTCACATTGTTGAATAGGCACATTGTATTGTCGCCATTACATGCAGTTAACTTCTGGTTATTCTAGAGATTGGCTACTTTATATACAGTCATTTTTAATGTTCTGTCTTACAACAGACACCCCACAGATAGACTAGGCCCATGCACCACTCACTACCCCTGGGTCTAATGTATGAAAGCTAGGCAAAATGGGTGCAGGCCTGAGAACACTGCCTGTATTCAAAATGGTCCCTTGCCTCCCAGCACATGCCCAGGGCCTGCCTGTACCAGCACTTAAAATGGCCTCCACCCACATGGCCTGTCCCCATGAACACCCCAAAAAATCGAAAAACACAGAAGAATCTGCACAATCCCATGCTATCCATGCCCTACATGATGTTTAAATTCAAGACACCCCACAGAAAGACTAGGCCCATGCACCACTCACTACCCCTGGTCAAAAGGCCCCAACAACAGCCCAAAAATCGAAAAACACAGAAAAATCAGCACAATCCCATGCCATCCATGCCCTCCATGATGTTTAAATTCAAGACACCCCACAGAAAGACTAGGCCCATGGACCACTCACTACCCCTGGTCAAAAGGCCCCAACAACAGCCCACAAAATTGAAAAACACTGAAAAATCAGAACAATCCCATGCCATCCATGCCCTCCATGATGTTTAAATTCAAGACACCCCACAGAAAGACTAGGCCCATGCACCACTCACTACCTCTGGTCAAAAGGCCCCAACAACAGCCCAAAAAATCGAAAAACACAGAAAATCAGCACAATCCCATGCCATCCATGCCCTCCATGATGTTTAAATTCAAGACACCCCACAGAAAGACTAGGCCCATGCACCAATTACTACGGCTGGTCAAAAGGCCCCAACAACAGCCCAAAAATTGAAAAACACTGAAAAATCAGCACAATCCCATGCCATCCATGCCCTCCATGATGTTTAAATTCAAGACACCCCACAGAAAGACTAGGCCCAAGCACCACTCACTACCCCTGCGCCTAATGTATGAAAGCTAGGCAAAATGGGTGCAGGCCTGAGAACACTGCCTGCATTCAAAATGGCCCCTTGCCTCCCAGCACATGGCCAGGGCCTGCCTGTGCCAGCACTCAAAATGGCCCCACCCACATGGCCAGTCCCCATGAACAACCCAAAAAATCGAAAAACACAGAAAAATCAGCACAATCCCATGCCATCCATGCCCTCCATGATGTTTAAATTCAAGACACCCCACAGAAAGACTAGGCCCATGCACCACTCACTACCCCTGGTCAAAAGGCCCCAACAACAGCCCAAAAATCGAAAAACACTGAAAAATCAGCACAATCACATGCCATCCATGCCCTCCATGATGGTTTAATTCAAGACACCCCACAGAAAGACTAGGCCCATGCACCACTCACTACCCCTGGTCAAAAGGCCCCAACAACAGCCCAAAAATCGAAAAACACAGAAAAATCAGCACAATCCCATGCCATCCATGCCCTCCATGATGTTTAAATCCAAGACACCCCACAGAAAGATTAGGCCCATGGACCACTCACTACCCCTGGTCAAAAGGCCCCAACAACAGCCCAAAAAATTGAAAAACACAGAAAAATCAGCACAATCCCATGCCATCCATGATGTTTAAATTCAAGACACCCCACAGAAAGACTAGGCTCATGCACCACTCATTACCCCTGGTCAAAAGGCCCCAACAACAGCCCAAAAAATCGAAAAACACAGATAAATCAGCACAATCCCATGCCATCCATGCCCTCCATGATGTTTAAATTCAAGACACCCCACAGAAAGACTAGGCCCATGCACCACTTACTATGGCTGGTCAAAAGGCCCCAACAACAGCCCAAAAATTGAAAAACACTGAAAAATCAGCACAATCCCATGCCATCCATGCCCTCCATGATGTTTAAATTCAAGACACCCCACAGAAAGACTAGGCCCATGCACCACTCACTACCCCTGGGCCTAATGTATGAAAACTAGGCAAAATGGGTGCAGGCCTGAGAACACTGCCTGCATTCAAAATGGCCCCTTGCCTCCCAGCACATGGCCAGGGCCTGCCTGTGCCAGCACTCAAAATGGCCCCCACCCACATGGCCAGTCCCCATAAACACCCCAAAAAATCGAAAAACACAGAAAAATCAGCACAATCCCATGCCATCCATGCCCTCCATGATGTTTAAATTCAAGACACCCCACAGAAAGACTAGGCCCATGAACCACTCACTACCCCTGGTCAAAAGGCCCCAACAACAGCCCACAAAATTGAAAAACACAGAAAAATCAGAACAATCCCATGCCATCCATGCCCTCCATGATGCTTAAATTCAAGACACCCCACAGAAAGACTAGGCCCATGCACCACTCACTACCCCTGGTCAAAAGGCCCCAACAACAGCCCAAAAATCGAAAAACACAGATAAATCAGCACAATCCCATGCCATCCATGCCCTCCATGATGTTTAAATTCAAGACACCCCACAGATAGACTAGGCCCATGCACCACTCACTACCACTGGGTCTAATGTATGAAAGCTAGGCAAAATGGGTGCAGGCCTGAGAACACTGCCTGTATTCAAAATGGTCCCTTGCCTCCCAGCACATGCCCAGGGCCTGCCTGTACCAGCACTTAAAATGGCCTCCACCCACATGGCCTGTCCCCATGAACACCCCAAAAAATCGAAAAACACAGAAGAATCTGCACAATCCCATGCTATCCATGCCCTACATGATGTTTAAATTCAAGACACCCCACAGAAAGACTAGGCCCATGCACCACTCACTACCCCTGGTCAAAAGGCCCCAACAACAGCCCCAAAAATCGAAAAACACAGAAAAATCAGCACAATCCCATGCCATCCATGCCCTCCATGATGTTTAAATTCAAGACACCCCACAGAAAGACTAGGCCCATGCACCACTCACTACCCCTGGTCAAAAGGCCCCAACAACAGCCCAAAAATCGAAAAACACAGATAAATCAGCACAATCCCATGCCATCCATGCCCTCCATGATGTTTAAATTCAAGACACCCCACAGATAGACTAGGCCCATGCACCACTCACTACCACTGGGTCTAATGTATGAAAGCTAGGCAAAATGGGTGCAGGCCTGAGAACACTGCCTGTATTCAAAATGGTCCCTTGCCTCCCAGCACATGCCCAGGGCCTGCCTGTACCAGCACTTAAAATGGCCTCCACCCACATGGCCTGTCCCCATGAACACCCCAAAAAATCGAAAAACACAGAAGAATCTGCACAATCCCATGCTATCCATGCCCTACATGATGTTTAAATTCAAGACACCCCACAGAAAGACTAGGCCCATGCACCACTCACTACCCCTGGTCAAAAGGCCCCAACAACAGCCCAAAAATCGAAAAACACAGAAAAATCAGCACAATCCCATGCCATCCATGCCCTCCATGATGTTTAAATTCAAGACACCCCACAGAAAGACTAGGCTCATGCACCACTCACTACCCCTGGTCAAAAGGCCCCAACAACAGCCCAAAAATCGAAAAACACTGAACAATCAGCACAATCCCTCTGCCATCCATGCCCTCCATGATGTTTAAATTCAAGACACCCCACACAAAGACTAGGCCCATGCACCACTCACTACCCCTGGTCAAAAGGCCCCAACAACAGCCCAAAAATCGAAAATTCCAAAATTTTAGTTGCAGCAACTTTAATGCCCCAAACAAACTTACTTGTGAAATTTCTAATCCAAAAGTGATCCAAAGAAAGTCAAAAAGGCCTCAAATCCAAATATCCAGCAGCATCCACAAAAAGTAATCCTTCCAGGTCAAGATCAGAATGAAAGTGACCAGCACATGAAGAAAGCACTGGGAGGAGTCTGCTGGACAGGAACAGGAAGTTGGAGACTGTGGGGCACTCCCCCCCCCCCCCAAAATGGACTCCTTGCAAAAAAAAGTGCAGGCAAATGTCAACCTGAGGAGTTATTCTTATAAAAATCATCATTTTCAGAAGGTTTATGCTGCTTGCTGGTGGATTTCTTGTGCAGAATTGCAAATTCTGCATTTCGCACGTGCAAGATTGTTGCTGCCCGCTGCATCTACGTGTCCGCAATTGCGAACTCTCGCGATGCGTGCTGTGCAAGGTGGCAAGCCGCGATTACGTAATCGTGGTCCCCAAACTCCCCGCGGGATCCCGCAGCAAGATCCAAAATGGCGCAGCACTCGCAAAATATCAAGAAAAACATCTCGGCAAACGCTGAATGACGGTAAGTGAACGCCGCACGCCACAATATTGTATCACCAAGAAAAAAATCCGCTGCGTGCGAATTTTTCGGATTTTCGGTAAATTCGCGGATTGCGAATTTACCAAAAATCCGCAAAATCCGCGAGCGGAACGGATTTTCCGCCCATGCTTACTGGTAGGAGATTTTGGATTCTGAGGTGAGTTTTGGCACACCCTAATTCACTGAGGTTCCAAGTCTCTATGCACAGTTCTGTATAGGAGCAGAAATCCCTGCTACAGGTGGGGTCGCAATCTTAACAAGAGCTGATTCACCCAGGAGGGTGGGATTGCAATGTTAACAAGAGTCAATACACCCAGGAGGGTGGGATTGCAATGTTAACAAGAGCTAGTACATCCAGGCGGGTCGGGTTGCAATGTTAACAAGAGCCGATGCACCCTGGACAGTGGGGTTACAATGTTAACAAGAGCTGATACTCTCAAGAGGGTGGGGTTACAATGTTAACAAGAGCTGATACACCCAGGAGGGTGGGGATACAATGTTAACAAGAGTCGATACACCCAGGAGGGTGGGATTGCAATGTTAACAAGAGCCGATCATGGGCATCCGCAGAAATTTTCCCAGGGGCGGGGCTAACCTGGCAAACAAAGGGGCGTGGCTAATGTTAATCAATAGGGGCGGGGCTAAAATGGCAGACAATCAGGATCGGGTAATGCTCGGATCAAGCTGAGAAAAAAAAAGTGGTGAATTCTGCATTTGAAACTGGAAAACAATTAGAGCACACTTATGAACCCTAATATTACCCCCCTGGCCCCTTAAAACTCATACATTACCTGATCCCTAAAATTAGCCCCCTGGCACCCCAAAACCCATACCCGCCCTGACCCCTAACATTGTCCCCCTGGCACCCCAATACCCATAACCGGCCTGAACCCTAAAATGTCCCCCCACTTGCAACCAAAAACCCATACCCACCCTGAACCCTAAAATTACCCCCCTGGTACCCCAAAACCCTTACCCACCCTGAACCCTAAATGACCCCTGCCCCCAAAAACTCATACCCGCCCTGTACCCTAACATTAACCCTGGCACCCCAAAACACATATCCACCCTGAACCCTAACATTTCCCCTGGCACCCCAAAACCCATACCCGCACTGAACCCTAAAATTACCCCTGGCACCCCAAAACTCATACCCACCTTGAACCCTAAAATTATCACTGCCACCCCAAAACCCATACCCACCCTGAACCCTAAAATGACCCCACTGGCATCCCAAAAGCTGAATGCTAGGGGTCAGATGTACAAGCCCCTTGCACCACTTTTGCGTCACTTTTAACATGGGAAAAGTGACGCCAAAGTGGCCCAATGGGCTTGTAAATCTGCCCCTACAAACTTACACTACATTTGCATATTCGGAGGGGACTATCCTCCTTGACATTTCCATGCATGTAAGTCTAAAACACCGTAACCTAGATATGCAGCAAGTAGGTAATAGTGGTGATTCTGTAGAATGCATTAAAGTTACTGGAACTTACTTAAAAACTGCTGCCTGCTCTTCTGATACTATTCAGTGGAGTCAGGCTGATCAGCAGCACTGTCGTCCTGGCATTCAGCCCCTCCTGAAGGTCTCACTTTCTAGATAGGTGTGGGTCAAATGTCTCCTGGATTCTCTTTGCCTGGGCCTCCTCTGCTTCTTCGCCGGTGCCCTTGGATGCAAAAAGAGACAGATCCATGGCCCTGTGCACCATTTATCTGGTGAGCAGCGCTGTGGATGTGTATTCCATACAAGCCCCCAGACAGCAAGGTGAAAGGGATTGCAGTGCAGGTGACACTTTTCCTTTGTAAAGTAATTCCTGCTGGCGTCATAGCTCAGGGTGTGCTGTCTGTGCACTAGTATGGAATACACATCTATACAAGTGCACAGACAGCAAACCCTGGGCTATGATGCCAGCAGAAATTCCTATATAAAAGAAAAGCGTCACCTGCACTGGCCATCCCTTTCCCCCTGCTGTGCACATCTTTCCACTTCCACTCCATGATGAGGCAGCTAGAAGTGGTGATTTGTCATTCTGAAGGGTGTGAATGTTGTAAGAATGTGTGTGCCTGTCTGAGACTGCTTCCTGGCACAGCCCACACACACAGCCGCACCCGAGTACTTCACACAGGTCTTTAAAAGACCATTTACTTGATCATGAGGCTCTGTTGTGTTTTCACCCCTACTTAGAGCCCCTGCATCTCCACTCTGCACATGGCTTTGGCTGGATGAATTAGCCCCCCTCCTGAAATTTGAGGGAGACGAGTTGATGTGAGGTTTAAAAGAGGGGTGAACGAGGGATTGAAGACGCAGAGTGGTGACCGTGATGGGGCAGACATTTAATGCAGCTTCCTTTTTAAATGGGTTTATTGTACAAATCTAATTTGACCGATTCGCAGACAGCAAATGCTGCTGCCTTTCCGTGGCGTCAGAAAGTTTTTTTCTGGAAGTTGGGTCAACGAGCTGATCGGGTTCTTTTCTTCCTTCATGCGGTGGTGATAAGTGAGTTGCAGGGCGCCTGCACTTGTCGCCTCTGTCATTGGTAGCCTCCTGCTTCCATCTGAACGCAGAGGATCACCGCCACCCCCCAACCACAGGCACCTGGAGGGGTCGCCGTGATGTCTAGAGTGACCAACTGGCATGGGTGCAAATTCAGGACAATGAGTGTAAAAATTCAGGACAAAGGGTCTAAATTCGGGACAAAAATTCAGGACAGGAGGTCAAAATTCAGGACATAAGGTAACGTTTAGAGACACATCAAAGAAGGGTGCGCAATCGTATATAAGTAAGTAAATAGACAATCACTAAAGTACAAGTAAAAATAAGTTTATATTAGGTTGAGACAATTGTGCACGTCATGGTTTGTCAGTATACACGCAGCTTTAAGCAAATGTGCAGGTCTTTTTGTGGTAACAAAACCGCCCCCACCTTTCCAGCTTCCAGAGAAAACACCTGATGCCCGGTCCAGTCAGTCTGGCCTTGATACCACCCTCCAATGACGCCCCTCATCTTCACAAAGACCCTCTCTACATGTGTATTTAATTTCTTCTATAGTGTTACTCATCCCAAGTATGTGGGGCAGAGGTTTGGAGTGCGTTACAACACACACATATTATATAGAGACAATCACTCATATAAATGGGAAAGTCAATGTATAGGAAATGTTGCTGAAGATAATGGGGCTTACAATGTGTAATCATACTTTCATCCATCATTCAGTCTTTCAACATTCATTCTGTCCTTCCATCTGTGTGCCCAACAATGTCCATATTCATCCATATACAAACATATCCGTCACGTTTCCTTCCATCCATCATTTCACTTATCTATCCCTCAATCCACCCTTTTACTCATCCATCATCCATCCATCCACCCTTTCACCCTATCTATCCATACACTCATCCATCCACTCTTCCACCCATTCATCCATTAACTCATCCATTCAGCCATTCACCTGTTCAGCCACCCATTTACCCATCCCCTTCCTCTTTCAATTCCCCTTTCACTTAGCTATCCATCCTTCCATCCATCCACCAATCCATCTACTCATCCACTCATGAATCCATCCATTGAACCTATCATTCATCCATCCTTTCACTCATCCATCCACCCTTTCACTCCTTCACTCATCTATCCATCCTTTTGTCCATCTACCCGCCCTTTCCCTCACTAATCCAGCCTTACATCCACCCTTTCACTCATCCGTCCATCCATTCACCCTTTCACTTATCAATTCATCAATCCACCCTTTCACTTTTCAATTCATCAATCCATCCATCATTTCACTCATCCATACACCCATTCACTCGCCCATCCATCCATCCATCCATCCATCCATCCATCCATCCATCCATCCATCCATCCATCATTTCACTCATCTATCCAGCCATCCATCCACCCATCCCTTCACTTACTCACTCACTCACCTTTTCACATTAATTATGAGACCTATCAGGAACTCCACCCTCGCTGTAGTTCCTAAAGCAAGGTGTGGGGTGGAGCAGGGTTCACTATGTCCCTGCACATAGGCAATCTGAAAAAGTGGAAGGCATGAGTCATGCATGATGCACAGTGCCTTGACGTGGGGCAACTGTGACATGGTGTTGTTTCCAGAGCTTTAAGTGGGATGAAAAATCTAGGGGGGTCTCTCCAAAAGGGTATTTGATGTAATGAAATGTGTGGCTTAAAACACATAAGCTAAACATCTGTGCTTATTATAATGTGCCACCCGACTGGTATTTTTTTTGCTTCTGTCATTGCATCCAGATATATAATACAACAAGTAACGTTACACTTAGAACAAGCAATGTTACACCTACAACAAGCCAGAACTATTGGCTTTGTCTATGGTTGTTAGTTGCATAAAATAAAAAAGCAGCAACCATGGCTTCTATATTACTATAACTATAATCCTTTCCTTTCAACTTCTTTAACCTCCTTCCTTTGGCTAACTGGATTCTCACCTAGCAGCAGCATGGGCGTTTTTGCACTTCCATGTGACAGAATGCCCTGACCTGGACCTGGACTGAGGCTGTAGGAGGCCACCACATGCTGTGCCAGCCCAGACTGACCCATTGTCATTCTGTATGTGGCAATCAGCCCCATATAGAATGATAATGGGCGGGGTGGGGCTGCTCTTGTGCTCCGAGGAGTGCGAGACGTCCCCTTCAAGGAGCTGAAGCCTTTTGCAGGGGAACAGCTCTGTTCCCTGCAATGCCAACATGAAGGCATCTGTAAAAGGGATCCTCTTTACAGACGGTTGGATGATGTACTGCCTGAGGATGAGCCCCGGCGTCAGGCCTCTCTCCGGGATGCATTTGTGCACATGGGCGTGTAAAGGGGGGGCAAGGAGAGGCGCTCCAGGGGGGGCAAGTGCCCCTCCTTGCCCCCCCCCCCCTGCGAACGCCTGTGGAGCCGATGCACCCTGGACGGTGGGGTTACAATGTTAACAAGAGTCGATACACCCAGGAGGGTGGGATTGCAATGTTAACAAGAGCCGATGCACCCTGGATGGCAGGGTTACAATGTTAACAGGAGCCGAAGCACCCAGGAGTGTGGGGTTACAATGTTAACAAGAGCTGATACACCCAGGAGGGTGGGGTTACAATGTTAACAAGAGTCGATACACCCAGGAGGGTGGGATTGCAAAGTTAACAAGAGCCGATGCACCCTGGATGGGAGGGTTACAATGTTAACAAGAGCCGAAGCACCCAGGAGGGTGGGGTTCCAATGTTAACAAGAGCTGATACACCCAGGAGTGTGGGATTACAATGTTAACAAGAGTCGATACACCCAGGAGGGTGGGGTTGCAATGTTAACAAAATCCGAATCACAAGAGCCAATACACCCAGGAGGGTGGAGTTTCAATGTTAACAAGAGTCGATACATCCAGGAAGGCGGTTTTACAATGTTAACAAGAGTTATTATACCCAGGAGGGTGGGGTTACAATGTTAACATGAGTCAATATACCCAGGAAGGTGGGATTGCAATATTAACAAGAGCTGATACACCCAGGAGGGAGGGATTACAATGTTAACAAGAGTCGATATACCCAGGAGAGTGGGTTGCAATGTTAACAAGAGCTGATTCACCCAGGAGGGTGGGGTTACAATGTTAACCCTAGGAGGGTGGGGTTGCAATGTTAACAAGAGCTGATACACCCAGGAGGGTGGAAGTGCAATGTTAACAAGAGTCGATATACCCAGGAGAGTGGGGCTGCAATGTTAACAAGAGCTAGTACACCCAGGAGAGTGGGGTTGCAATGTTAACAAGCGTTGATATACCCAGGAGGGTGAGATGGCAATCTTAACAAGAGCTGATACACCCAGGAGGGTGGTTTTGCAATGTTAACAAGAGTCGATATGAGCTGGGTTGCAATGTTAACAAGAGATGAAACACCCAGGAGGGTGAGATTGCAATGTTAACAAGAGCCAAATCACCCAGGAGGGTGGGGTTGTCATTCTTCACAAGTTCTGCTACAAGAAGGAGAGTGGGGTAGCAATGTTAACAAGAGCTGGTACACCCAGGAAGGTGGGGTTGCAATGTTAACAAGCGTCGATATACCCAGGAGGGTGGAATTGCAATGATAACAAGAGTCGATATACCCAGGAGAGTGGGGTTGCAATGTTAACAAGAGCTGGTACACCCAGAAGGGTGGGGTTGCAATGTTAACAAGCGATGATATACCCAGGAGGGTGGGGTTGAAATATTAACAAGAGCTGATACACCCAGGACGGTGGGGTTACAATGTTAACAAGAGTTGATACACCCAGGAGGGTGGGGTTGCAATGTTAACAAGAGCTGATACACCCAGGAGGGTGGGGTTGCCATTCTTCACAAGTTCTGCTACAAGTAGGAGAGTGGGGTAGCAATGTTAACAAGAGCCGATACACTCAGGAGAGTGGGGTTGCAGTGTTAACAAGAGCTGAAACACAAGAGCTGATACACCCAGGAGGGTGGGGTTACAATGTTCACAAGAGCTGATACACCCAGAAGTGTGAGGTTGCAATGTTAACAAGAGCTGATACACCCAGGAGGGTGGGGTTGCAATGTTAACAAGAGTCGATATAACCAGGCGGGTAGGGTTGTAATGTTAACAAGAGCTCGTACCCCCAGGAAGGTGGGGTTGTCATTGTTCACAAGTGCTGCTACAAGCAGGAGAGTGGGTTTGCAATGTTAACAAGAGCTGATACACCCAGGAGGGTGGGGTTGCCATTCTTCACAAGTTCTGCTACAAGTAGGAGAGTGGGGTAGCAATGTTAACAAGAGCCGATACACTCAGGAGAGTGGGGTTGCAGTGTTAACAAGAGCTGAAACACAAGAGCTGATACACCCAGGAGGGTGGGGTTACAATGTTCACAAGAGCTGATACACCCAGAAGTGTGAGGTTGCAATGTTAACAAGAGCTGATACACCCAGGAGGGTGGGGTTGCAATGTTAACAAGAGTCGATATACCCAGGCGGGTAGGGTTGTAATGTTAACAAGAGCTCGTACCCCCAGGAAGGTGGGGTTGTCATTGTTCACAAGTGCTGCTACAAGCAGGAGAGTGGGTTTGCAATGTTAACAAGAGCTGATACACCCAGGAGGGTGGGGTTGCCATTCTTCACAAGTTCTGCTACAAGTAGGAGAGTGGGGTAGCAATGTTAACAAGAGCCGATACACTCAGGAGAGTGGGGTTGCAGTGTTAACAAGAGCTGAAACACAAGAGCTGATACACCCAGGAGGGTGGGGTTACAATGTTCACAAGAGCTGATACACCCAGAAGTGTGAGGTTGCAATGTTAACAAGAGCTGATACACCCAGGAGGGTGGGGTTGCAATGTTAACAAGAGTCGATATACCCAGGCGGGTAGGGTTGTAATGTTAACAAGAGCTCGTACCCCCAGGAAGGTGGGGTTGTCATTGTTCACAAGTGCTGCTACAAGCAGGAGAGTGGGTTTGCAATGTTAACAAGAGCTGATACACCCAGGAGGGTGGGGTTGCCATGTTAACAAGAGCCAAAACACAAGAACCAATACACCCAGGAGGGGGGTATTACAATATTAACAAGAGCCGATAAACCCAGGAGGGTTGCGTTGCAATGTTAACAAGAGCTGATACACGCAGGCGGGTGGGGTTACAACGTTAACAAGAGCTGGTACACCTAGGAGGGTGGGGTTGCAATGTTAACAAGAGCTGATACACCCGGGCGGGTGGTTTTACAATGTTAACAATAGCTTATGCACTCAGGAGGGTGGAGTTGCAATGTTAACGAGAGTCGATATGCCCAGGAGGGTGGGGTTCGAATGTTAACAAGAGTTGATACACTCAGGAGGGTGGGGTTACAATGTTAACAAGAGCTGATACACTCAGGAGGGTGGAGTTGCAAAGTTGCCAAGAGCTGATACACCCAGGAGGGTGGGGTTGCAATGTTAACAAGAGCTGATACACCCAGGAGGGTGGGGTTGCAATGTGAACAAGAACTGGCACGCCCAAGAGGGTGGGGTTGCAATGTTAACAAGAGTTGATCAGTGGTTAATTTGTAAAATAAAAAGTGCCAGGGCTCTCCTCAGGAGGCAGCGATAACAGGAGAAATGTGCAAACCTCCTTCCTGACTAGAGCCCTGGCACTTATTATTCTGGAGAGGACTTGGCCTAATGGCTAGAACTGCCAATTACGGAGGAGGGGAACCAGGTTTGAGTCTCGGTATGGCTCAACATCCTGTAATCCTGGGGAAAATCATGTGCCTTCCAAATTAGTGTATCTTTAATTGGTGCTATAATAGCTGGTGTCGAGGATTAGGTTCCGGTGCTGAGCACCAGAAAGCACTGTCTCAAACTAAGCACTGGAGCTGATACACCCAGGAGGGTGGTGATGCAATGTTAACAAGAGTTGATATACCGAAGCAGGTAGGGTTGCAATGTTAACAAGAGCTTGAACATCCGGAAGTGTGAGGTTGCAATGTTAACGAGAGTCGATACACCCTGGGCGGTGGGGTTGCAATGTTAACAAGATCTGGTACACCCAGGAGGGTGGGGTTGCAATGTTAACAAGAGTCAATACACCCTGGACGGTGGGGTTGCAATGTTAACAAGATCTGGTACACCCAGGAGGGTGGGGTTGCAATGTTAACAAGAGTCAATACACCCTGGAAGGTGGGGTTGCAATGTTAACAAGAGCTGGTACACCCTGGACGGTGGGGTTGCAATGTTAACAAGATCTGGTACACCCAGGAGGGTGGGGTTGCAATGTTAACAAGAGTCGATACACCCTGGACGGTGGGGTTGCAATGTTAACAAGAGCTGGTACACCCAGGAGGGTGGGGTTTCAATGTTAACAAGAGTTGATGTACCCAGGCGGATTTGTCATTCTTCATAATTGCGGCGGCAGATCAGCTCAGCACCATGTGACTCTGGGCAGTAGCTCACTTAATTTCTACGACGGCCCCAGCGCCTTGAGACCCGTAAGGGTGAGTGGTTTGCGCTTTATAAATACCGGATTTACGATTTTTTCATCAGGCTTGAGCAGGGAAATGAGGAGGGACTCCTTAAGGGGTGCCGGGAGTGCTCTGGTATTGAGTGCCTCATGGTACATGTCTGCTAGTTTGGAGGTAAGTGAGTGTAGAAACAGTAGTAATACTCCAAAGAAAGTCTATTCATTCCTGGCATTTTATTACCGGGCAGGCTGTGGATAGCCTTTTTCACCTCAACCACTGTGATCAAGTCATAGATTTCCTTGCACTAGATGTCGGAGATGCGGGGTATGGATAGGTGTGTCAGGAACACCCCTGCTACGTTGAAAGGTGGAGCAAGGGGTTGCTGATAAAGGGCAGAGAAGTGGTCACAAAGTGACTGCAATATGGCTTATTGCGAGCACAGGGAAGGGACAACCCTTGGGCTATTACGATGATGAGGTGTGCGCTTGTCTCCCGGCATGCTAGCCATGTCAGGTTTTGCTCCAGTTGAGTGTATCCGGGCTGTATAAGCTGTGAAGTTGAAGCATTGGAGATGCTGCCTCATGGTTGCATGGCCTTTCCTGGCTGTTGGCAGAGCTGGGTGTTTGGTAGCATCGGGGGCTTGTCTCTCGATGTCTGCCAGAGTCATCTCAGCTTCTGTCAGGTCTCTGTCCAGCGCCTGGTGGACTCTCACTATGTTTTAAATACACCGGCCCCTGGTGACCACCTCAAAGGAGTCCCACTTGGTAGCGTGCGCGCTTTGTGGCTGTGGTATTGTTTTTGACATAGAAGTGACTTATATGCGGAAGTTGGGAGTTGTGGAAAATGGAGTCATCTAGGATGTCTTGGGGTAGACGTCAGGTAGAAACTGGTGGGGTGTGAGCTCCATTCCATGTCAATTATGTGAGCTGCACGTCGGAGACGACTTGACCAAGGTAGTCCGAGTGTTTGAGCTGTGGCACTATGAAGGTAGAGCATGATAATCGATCTAGCTGGATGTATAAATCGTGAGGGGTCGAGCAGTGTGAGTTTTGTTTGGTTTGTGGATCGTGGGCTCTCCAAGCATCTGACAGTGACCCATCGGGCAAACTATGACAAGTAGAGATGTGCGGGTGCCTGGGGGAGTGGCAGGTGCGACCTATCCAAGTAGACATCGAGAACATGTTATATTCCCTACCCAACACCCGTGGTATGTCCTCCCATTGGGCTAAGACCCCCAACAAGGAGGTCCAGAAGTTGGATCGGTCTGATTTAGGAGCGTAGATACACCCCAGCAGCACCCGGACACCATCTAAGCAGCCATTTATAAAGACATATCTTTCTTCCTTCTGGAAGGGTGTACCTGGGCAGATCCAGATCAGTGCACCTCGTGCTTTTGCTGAGTATGTTGTGCCGTGTATAGTGTCTCTCCATTGCTTACTCAGACTCTGGAGCTCTCCGCTGGTGAGATGAGTTTCCTGAAGGAAACTGATATGCGCAGTTTGCCACTTGATGGACATGTTGACAGAGGAGCGGTGTAATGCTGTGTGCATGCCCTAAAGTTAAGCGTTAAGAATCCAGCCTGGAGATTGTATGCCATAGAGTAGGGGTGTGTGGAGGTGCATCTTGACTGCATGCCACTGCAAGGCCCACTGCCACCCCTCCCTCCACCCGTGCCCATGGGTGTAGATCCTACAACGCTCGTGCTGCAGGAGAAGCAACTATGGGAACATAAAAACAAACAGTGTCAAGAGCCTGCAGCAACTGGCTGTGCACCAAACAGTAGCCAAGAGAACATTACGTAGCTTGGGGGTCTGTAAAACACAATAATCTAGGTAAAGAAGATGGTGGATGCCGGGCAGAGAGCAGAAATCAATGCTCATTATAGTCTTTGCTCAATGAGAACAGCCATTGAGCAGTGGTGCGGGACACCGTTGGCTTAGTGCCCTGTGGGAACGCGCCGTAGGATGAGGGCAACTAGGCCTCCAACGGTCAGGTAGCGGCACGTTGACGGACGTGTATATACAGACTAAGGAAACAGATATTCGGTTTCGGGCGTTACTTATCCCTGGGAATTTCCCTTGCATCCAGAGCATTACACTGGATTGTCGATCTTGAATCTTACTGTTTGAAAAATATTTTGCACCGAGCACAGTGCTGGATAATGCTAGCAAAGCAAATAAACTCTAGACATGCAACAGTACAACTGATATAAAAAAATATATTTTGTTTTTATTTTTCTTCTTTTTTTTAAAAAGTGTTTCAAGATAGAAACACATTTATAGGTACACTTATTATATGATATTTTATCATATTCATGTACAGATATACATTCTAGATATTAATATACACCTTGGAACTGATAGAGCGCGCAGTTCTCCCGGGTCACCGAGGTTACCAATTCTTTACACGCACTGGGCCCTGGCGTGCGAATTTTCCAAACACCACACTAATAATTTGGGTGAACCGGGAGAAGACTACTTGATTTCTCCTCCTGCACGCTGCTATGAGTAATTAAGGTTTGGTTTCACCTCTGCATACCATGTACCTGACTTACCACAGGCACAATTCTTATGACGGATCTGGAGCTATAAGGGAAATAGCAGACAGGCCTAAAATCAGATACTCTTTATGATCAGTAAAATACTTTCCACAATTTCTGTAAAATGACCACAGACACCTGAGGATGTTTAAAACTTTATATAAGTTCAGAGAGAATATGACAAGGCAATAAGTGATAGGCAGAATAATGCGTCTAACATCAAAATCAACACCATAAATTAGCTATAGATTAATGCTAAGACCATTTGAGTATATGGGAAGACTAAAAAGGTAAGAATTTTTAGAACAAAACTAGTCACTGCAACTTTATACTAGAACATAGGATGTGGATGGGACCTAGAACATGTACTTAACCTAAGTGTTTAAACTATTCTTACTAAGTTCACCGCAATCATGCTAAAGGTAAGGGAAAAATTGGAACATACTAATACGATATAACAGTTGGTAATTTCCTAAGGGAAGGGAGAGAAGTGGAACAATTCTAAAACAATTGCATATAACTCGTTCTCAAGGTGATAGAGCAATATCACAGGCAAGAGTGCTTTATTAAGAAAATAGAGAGAGAAGACGAGAGAGAGAGAGAGACGCAAACCCACAGGTTAATATTTACCTAGGTCTGAGAGAAGACTAACCCTGGCCACGGGTCAGTTGGAAGGACGGGGACAAGGACCCTCAGGAAGGAATGCCAGAATGCGAGCAGGTACAGCTCACGGACAGTAAGGACAGGATACCCCTCAGGATTTGGGATCAGGACTGGGCTCACCAAGGTACGACTAACACCCACAGCCTCAGAAGCAACGCCAGCGTTACCCTTCTCTGCAAGTAATCCGCCAGTAACCCCGATTGGGTTTTCGAATTCCCCAGCAAAGTGCTTCGCCAGCACTTAGGATTATTTCCACCCCTTAGGAGTTTGTGGAAAGTATGGACAGAGTGTTCCGCAGCACTTCAGATTGAGCACCTATAGAGTTCGTAGGGTCAGTGACAGGTCTGCTACTCGGACAAGTCGGACAATTTTCCTAAGCTAAACTAGGGCAGTTATACTGTTTTGGGGCCCTTAGACCACCCACTAATGTTGCAAGTGACAGTTTCCCATATTATGATTGGTCAGGAGAGGTGGTGCGGTCTTTACCACCTCCTAGAGTTCGGCTTTCTCATCATTATTATTCAATTTTGCACACCCGCCCCCCGGGTTCACGTTCCCAGGCATAGGAATACAGAATACAATACAAGTGTACAGCATATAGCAACAGTGTATGACAGTTCAAGGTGCAATACTGCATCTTCGGGATGGGTTCCCAGGCGCATCGGGCTTCAGGAGCCAGCTGGCTAGTTTTAGCTTCTGCGCAGTTAGGACTTTCCCCGGTCACCTGACAGGGTTCAGAGGAGCCTCAGCATGGCGTCGCTCATGTATGCCCCAGCCCACAAAGACGCGGTACATGAAAAGTAAGCGAGAACGAATTAATATCACATATAAAATGATTACACTGTATACCATGATAAAATACTAACCAACCCTTATTTTATAATGACTATAGCATTATTGTTTAGTGCGAGAAGACAGATAGGCTGAAGCAGCGGTAGCAAGCGGAGAGCATGGTGAGAGACAAGCGGCCATGTTTGCAACAGTGCGCATGAGCATAACTTCCCTCCAGAATGCGAGTGCGTCACATCACATGGGTATGACCGACGCATGCGCAGACTGAATTTCAGCGAAGCAGCCGATTTTAGTGCAAGCTTCGTTAGTATGAGAAAAGACATACAAGCAAGCATCCTGGGGACACCCGCATGTTTGGGAAAACACTTAATAAATGACGAACAATAGTGTTAATATGATTATACGATTTAGGCAAGGGTTTTGTATGAGAGCAGGGCGCTTGCACGCGAATCCCAGCTCCATCAATCCCCTCTTTGATGATATTTACTATTATCACCACATAGAAGGAAACAGATGCCAACTTTTCTCATTCATCCATATCACTCATCTGAATTTCAACAAATTTATCGTTGAGTTTTCTTGCAGCTTCTCTATGAGAGTGGTGATTTTTCACCTTTTTGTAAATTTCACTCTTTAACTCTTCTAATTCTAAATCATCAATATTTCTTTTCACCCCCCTCTTATTTACATTATATTTCTTTTTGCACTTCTGGCATTTGCAGCAGATAAAAATGATCAATACAACTACACCTATTATAACTATTGGCATCAGTATTTTCCACAAAAGACTTCTACCTAGGTTAGTAAACCAACTACCTATAGAGGAGAGACCTCCAGTCAGTCTCGTCCAGGCACTGTCAACCTCCAATGGTTTGAGTTCTTTTTCCAAATTAGTTATGTTTTTCACATATTGTTTTAGTTCGATACTTTTATCAGGAATGTAGGTGCAACAATGTTGCGCTTTCAGCATTCTACAGACTCCGCCCTCTTTTGCTAATAGGGTGTCAAGGGCAAGACGGTTTTGCAAAACCATTGATCTGATCGCAACCATTTCAGTATTGACCATCAGGAATCCAGCAGCAGTGTCCGTTGATAACCGGTCCACTACTGTAGACAATTTGCAGATTCTATGGGTGTTCAGAACTACCCCCATTCCAGGTATCAGTGCACTAAAAATATCACCTATAATTTCACCTACACTTTCACGTTTACTACGCACTAAGCCATTAGTCTCTTCATCGCTTCCAGCTGCATTATTCACATGGTATATTTTCGGGAAAACAATGCCAAAGTAGCAGCTTCCATACCAGTGATCCGGCAATTTGAAATAAGCCTTGTTCCCACATATATAATATATTCCGGGGAACACAGGTTCTGACCCATTTCTGAAACCCCAACCTCCAATTACCTTGTAATTATGTTCACACTCGCTGGAACCGATGAATACATTGTTATAGTACTCTGTCTTTTCCCTATGAATACAAAGCTTCCCCTTTCGTTCAAAATCCAGCAACAAGGCAGGACTAGCTTCGCCTGGCGAGGTGTTATCCATGTGCTCAGCCCACCTAGGGACTCTATCCTTCTCGTCATTTGCCTTCTTCTGAAACTTTTCTCTCCTTCTGTCTGCCATCTTTATGAACATCTTTTCCTGCTCTTGCAGAGAACAGGTCAGATTAGCTTGTCTTGCTTCATCTAAATCTATGTTACCTATAGTCAGAAAATATTCTCCCATATAACGGGTCACGTCACTTTTAGTATGTACAAGGTTCAAGTGTCCTCTAATAGGAAGCTCAGAAAATACTACGTCAGCATTTGAATAATAATACTGCAAAGTGCTCCTATAAAACAAGCTAGCTAATATGCTACAGGAAATTCCATAGGTTAAAGGTAGATGGTGATATGTCACGCCTTCAGCCACTGAAGTTGGTAGCTTCATGCAGACATAACAGTCCTCTATTTCCATAGCTTCTACATAATGCACTAACAAGTTAGCAAAAACATTTAGATGCGTCTTGTTTCTCATTCTGTGAAAGTGTAGTCCATCCTCATCTGATGCTTCTAAATTAGGTCGTGTGTGTGTCAGTCCTACTCGTTTGTCGCGTCTTTCTAGGCTTCGTGGTGTTTCTGCAGTCTGTACAACCCCTACGTCTACTGCTTCGGGTTCAGTAGGGGACAAGTTGGGATTTTTGCTTATCATAAAAGGTAGAAAAACTGTTAGTCCTATCCACATTACTATTAACATTGCTACACTACACAAGCATATTTTACAACAGGTTTTAAGACACCCACACCGGGATCTCCCAGAGACATTCGGATCAGACATATTTAGCTTACAGGTGGCTTTTGCTACCCCTCTTTGTTTCTTTGCACAAAAGGCTCACTTCGGGGCTCTCTCAAGGAGGGTCTTCGTCAGAACTCCGATCAGCGATGGACTCTTCGTCACTGTTGCCACTGTGGTGTGGTTCGTCTATTTCCTCCAACACAAAGTAAGTCCACTCAGGGCTCCGATACAGTCGGTTCTGTTTCTTTAGTCTGTCGCTCTTTCTTAGCGATTTTCCTTGGGCTGCCTTTCTTTCACTTTCAGCCCTTTTTCTGTCTTTCAGTTTTTCTTCGACTGTCTTTAGTCTGAGCCTCAGTCTCTTGACGTATCGGGGTGCACTTCTGCCTCCGTGCCTCCCAGTTGTTGAGGAAACTTGGCCTTCTTCGTGCACTCTTTTTACTTTTTGATGTGGCACCTCTGTTTTCCTGCCTGTCTGACTTGTTCCAGGTCTTTCGTCTATTTCTTCTGCCTGGTCCCTAGTCTGTCCCTGCTCAGATTCAAATCGTACTCGCTTTTTATTTCTGTTTATTGTTGTTTCCGTTGTCTGAGCACTTTGATCTAATTCTATCTGTTCCTGTTCATGCTCTTCGATCTCTTCGTTTTCTTCTGCATGAACGTCAGCTCTAATTTCTAACTGTCCCTCTCCAATTTCTGGAGTATCAGGAGGAGTTTCGATGCCTTGATCTGACCCTACTTGGCCTACGTCCTGATCAGGTGTGTTGTGATTCTCGTTGACCTGACCTTCTTCCTCTATTTCTAACTCACCTGGACTATCCCACTCACTGTCTAAATAGGAATATTTCCTGGTTCGTATTGGGTCATGAACCTGGTCGTCGGCGGGGTACCATTCAAAGTCTCGACTTGTGCTCGGCAGTTCAAGGTCAGCTAGCTCCGGACTTTCCTCCTCGGAAGCTTCTTCAGCTGTGCTGCCTTCAGCTCCAGTCGCGTTTTCTCCAGATACCCGCTTTGTGTGGCTGGCGTGGATCCACTTCGGTACACCAGCGCACTTTACAGCAGTTGTAGTGACGAGGATCACTTGTCGTGGCTTTCCCCACCTTGGTTTCAGGCAACTGCTCCGGGTGTGTTTCTTTAACGCCACCCAATCTCCTGGTTGCAGTTTATGTGCCGGAGTCTTTGGCCACTCGTCTTCAGTCTCTCCGATCTGCTGAGAGAGAGAACGCACTTGGTCACCCAGCTGCTTGCAGTATTCTAATACCATATCATCAGAAATGCTTAGCAGTTTGTGTCCGGGTACCCAAGCCTGTCGCATCACTCTTCCCATCAACACTTCATGGGGACTTAGGCCAGTTTTTCTGTTCGGGATACTTCTCAAACTCATCAGCACAAGGGGTAAAGCCTCTATCCAGTTCATCTTTGTGGAATCACACATTTTGGCCAGTCTGGATTTCAGGGTGCCATTTATTTGCTCTACTACCCCAGAAGCCTCTGGATGGTAGGCACAGTGCAGTCTTTGCTTCATTTTGAATGCTTTACAGAGTTCTTCTAGGACATCGTTGGCAAAATGCCCACCTTGGTCCGTTTCGATTGTCTCTGGGATTCCATACCTAGGTATCAACTCCCTGAGCAATAACTTGGCTGTGGTGAGAGCATCATTTTTCTTCGCTGGATATGCTTCCACCCATCTGGAGAATAGGCAAACTATGACTAGAATATATCTATACCCTTTACATTTAGGCATTGTTATGAAGTCTGCTTGCATTCTGACAAAGGGACCTATTGCCTTTCCGATATTACTCTGTTCTACCACAGTCCTCTTTCCTGCATTGAACTGCTGACACACTAGGCACCTCTGGCAAAGCTTTTCCGCCTGGTTCCTGAACTTTGAATTACAGAACACCTTGTCAAACACCCGACACATTGCGTCCCTTCCCATATGTGTTGGCTCATGTATCATTCTGACCATGGGGTCTATCAGGCTGTCAGGCAATACAGGCACCTCAGTCGAGTTTACCACCACACCATCATCTCTCAGCTTGCATCCCTCTTCTGCCCACCTTCCTTTTTCTTGTCTGTCTACTGCCTGTTGCAAATCCTTTAATTCCTCCCACGTCGACACATTCTCAAACAACATAAGTTGGCAGCTGGTTCCATCCCACAACGCAATTTGGAGTGACATCTGGTATCGGGCACAAAACTGTGCAATTTGGTCAGCGTACCTATTACCGGCAGTCACATCATCATTTCCAGATTTGTGAGCCGCACACTTGACCACAGCCAATTCTTTGGGCAATTGGATAGCTTCCAGTAAGTTATGCACCACCTTTCCATTTCTGATAGGGGTGCCTGAGGACGTCATGAATTCTCTTTGCAGCCACAATTGGCCGAAGTCATGAACAACCCCAAAACAATACTGGCTGTCTGTGTAAACAGTTATTCTCTTGTTCTTACCCCTCTTACATGCTCTAGTTAGCGCGATGAGCTCTGCCACTTGTGCAGATTTCACCTCGCTCAGGTAAGATGCTTCTATGGTTTCTGTCAATGTAACCACAGCATAGGCAGCACTCAGGCTCCCACTCTCATGTCTTAAACACGAGCCATCCACGAACATTGTTTTATCCCCATCAAGTAACGCTATTTCACGGATGTCAGGACGGGGCTTGGTATTGAACTCAGTTAGATCGATGCAATTATGTTCCCCTTCCTCTTCAATTTCTACATCCAGAGGGATAGGTAACAATGTCGCAGGGTTTAGGACATTGCACCGGGAAATAGTGACATTTTCGGCACCAATCAAAATTCTCTCATACTTAGTCAGCCGA
Organism: Lissotriton vulgaris; assembly: GCF_964263255.1. NCBI lineage: Eukaryota > Metazoa > Chordata > Amphibia > Caudata > Salamandridae > Lissotriton > Lissotriton vulgaris. Next base: position 555,371 of record NW_028250404.1, read on the forward strand.
CTAGGTGTGAGGTACTGGGTCTTAGTTCTAGTCAGTAGGATGACAACAGAATGAGGAACATATACAGTAACGTGATGTCCCATGACAATGTTCTCACTCTGTTCCAGACTGACACAAGTAGCAGCAACTGCTTTCAAGCATCCAGGTAATCCAGCAGCCACCGGATCTAGGGTGGCCGAAAAATAGGCCACTGGTCTTCTAATTAGTCCGTGCTCCTGGGTCAGGACTGAAAGAGCACAATTCTCTCTTGTGTCACAGAATAGCTCAAAGGGCTTGGTGTAGTCAGGCATACCCAATGCAGGAGCAGAACATAGACAGTTTCTCAAAGTCACCCAAGCGTTCATGCTCTCACTGTCCCAACTGACGGGGTCTTCTACGCCTTTCTTTGTCATTTTGATCAGGGGTCTGGCTAGAGCTGCGAATCCTACAATCCATTGTCTGCAGTAACCCACAACTCCCAAGAACATTCTCACCTCCTTCTGAGTTCTGGGCAGTTCCATTGCTTTAATTATTTTGATTCTTTCGGTAGTAACTTTCCTGATTCCTTTTTCGATCTGGTGCCCCAGATACTTCACTGAGTTTTTACAAAATTGTAACTTGTCAGGTGACACTTTATGTCCTCCCTTTCCTAGGTGATTCAACAAGGCAATGGTGTCAGTGACGCAGTCATTTTGGGTTTTAGATGCCACTAACAGGTCATCTATGTACTGTACCAAAACAGACTCTCTTGGCAGCACTAGGGATTCAAGGCACTTTTTTAATATCTGGTTGAAAATCGATGGACTTTCGGTGTACCCCTGGGGGACACGATTCCAGACATAGATATGGCTGTCAAATTCAAAACTGAAAAGGAACTTGCTTTCTGGATGCAATGGGATGGAGAAGAATGCATGGCACAGGTCGATGACAGTGAACCATTCTGCATTCCAGGGAATCTGATATAGTATCACGGCAGGGTTGGGCACAACAGGGCAGCAAGGCACAACAATTTGGTTTACCTTGCGTAAATCTTGCACCACCCGGTACTTTCCACTAGGCTTTTTTTTTTTTTTTTTTTTTTTTAAATTTTTTAAAACCTTTATTGTGAGGAAGCACACAGCTATTCAGCCTAACATCCCGGAGGCAAGGCAGCAAAGTCTCAGAACGGTCATAGTGCCAAGCGATTCATGTCAGAACAATGCAGGTTGTTTTTTGTTTTTTACACACAGAAACATAAACGAGAGCGCCCGAGGGCGCGGAAAAGGCAATGGAAGAAAAAAGACCATGAGTCGGTAGGAGGCGGCAGAGGCTAGAGAAGTTGTGGAAAGAACTGATGCAGAATGTAACAAAAAGCGGGGGGGGGGAAGGAAGAACAGGAGAATCAGAACAAGAGTAATCAATCAATCAATCAGTGACACTTATAAAGCGCGCTACATACCCGTAGGGTCTCAAGGCGCTGGGGGGGGGGGGGGGGGGGTGCCGCTACTGCTCGAACAGCCAGGTCTTCAGCTTCTTCCTGAAGGAGAGGTGGTCTTGGGTCAGGCGCAGGTCAGACGGGAGGGAGTTCCAGGTCTTGGCGGCCAGGTAGGAGAAGGACCTTCCTCCTGTAGTCGCTCTTCGGATGCGGGGGACGGCGGCGAGGGCGTGGTTGGCTGATCGGAGGTGGCGTTTGGGAGCGTAGAAGTTGACTCGGCTGTTGAGGTAGCTCGGGCCTTGGTCGTGTAGGGCTTTGTGTGCGTGGGTGAGGAGGCGTAAGGTGATTCTCTTGTTGACGGGGAGCCAGTGAAGGTCTCTCAGATGTCCGGAGATGTGGCTGGATCGTGGGATGTCGAGGATGAGTCTGGCTGAGGCGTTTTGGATCCGCTGGAGTCTCTTCTGGAGCTTGGCGGTGGTCCCGGCGTAGAGGGCGTTGCCGTAGTCCAGTCGGCTGGTGACGAGGGCCTGGGTGACGGTCTTCCTGGTCTCTGTGGGGATCCACCAGAAGATCTTCCGTAGCATGCGTAGGATGTTGAAGCACGCCGAGGAGATGCTGTTGACTTGCCTGGTCATGGAGAGGGAGGAGTCCAGGATGAAGCCCAGGTTTCGTGCATGGTCTGTCGGTTTGGGTGCGGTGCCCAGGGCGGGAGGCCACCAGGAGTCGTCCCAGGCGGAGGGTGAGGAGCCCAGGATGAGGACCTCCGTCTTGTCCGAGTTCAGTTTCAGGCGGCTGGTCGTCATCCACTCGGCTACCTCTTTCATCCCTTCGTGCAGGTTGGCTCTGGCGGCGGCGGGGTCGTTGGTCAGGGAGAGGATCAGCTGGGTGTCGTCGGCGTAGGAGATTATGCTGAGGTGGTGTTTGCGTACGATGGCCGCGAGGGGGCTCATGTAGACGTTGAAGAGGGTGGGGCTCAGGGATGATCCTTGGGGGACGCCGCAGATGACTTCGGAGGCCTCTGACTTGTACGGTGGTAGGCGGACTCGCTGTGTTCTTCCGTCGAGGAAGGAGATGATCCATTCCAGCGCCTTGTCCTGGATTCCGATGTTGCTGAGGCGCCGTACTAGGGTGCGGTGGCAGACCGTGTCGAATGCCGCGGAGAGGTCTAGGAGGATGAGGGCCGCTGTTTCTCCATTGTCCATCAGGGCTCGGATGTCATCGGTGGCGGCAATGAGGGCGGTCTCGGTGCTGTGTTTGGCTCGGAAGCCGGACTGTGAGGGGTCGAGGGATCCGTTCGTCTCGAGGAAGGCGGCCATCTGCTTGTTGACGGTCTTCTCGATGACTTTGGCTGGAAACGGGAGAAGCGAGATGGGGCGGTAATTCTTGAGGTCGGTGGGGTCCGCTGTTGGTTTCTTGAGTAGAGCGCTGAGTTCGGCGTGCTTCCAGCTTTCAGGGAAGATGGCGGTGTCGAAGGAGGTGTTGATGATGTCTCGCAGGTGGGGTGCGATGACAGCGTCGGCCTTGTTGAAGACGTGGTGAGGGCAGGGGTCGGTCGGTGATCCGGAGTGGATGGAGTTCATCGTGCGGATGGTGTCTTCGGTGCTGATCGGGGTCCAGGCGTGGAGGGTGGTGGTGGGGGGGGGGGGTGGCTGGTCGGTCGTGGTGTGCGTTGGTTGGTTGTTGAAACTGCTGTGTATGTCCGTGATCTTGTTGTGGAAGTATGAGGCGAGGGAGTTGCAGAGGTCTTGCGATGGGGTGATGTCGTTGTTTCCTGCGCTGGGGTTGGAAAGCTCTTTCACGATGTTGAAGAGTTCCTTGCAGTTGTGTGCGTTGTTGTCCAACCGGTCCTTGAATGCTGTTTTCTTGGCGGCGCGGATCAGCTGGTGGTGTTTCCGGGTGGCAAGTTTGTAGGAGGTCCTGTTGTCCGGTGTCGGTTCCCTTTTCCAGACTTTCTCGAGGGCTCGGCAGTTCTTCTTGGAGCTCTTGAGTTCGTCGGTGAACCATGGGGCCTTCTTGCTGCCGGGTCTGCTAGGCGGGGTCCTCAGCGGGGCGAGTTCGTCCGCGCAGTTGCTGATCCACTTCGTGAGGTTGTCGGCGGCCTGGCTGGGGTTCGCTGAGCTGGCAGGAGGGTGTTGGCTCAGGGAGGTGGCGAGCTGGTCTGCTGTGATCTTGTTCCAGCTTCTGCGGGCGGTCTGTTGCTGGTGTTGGTGGGTCGTCGTTCTCTTGAAGGTGAAGTGGACGCAGCTGTGGTCCGTCCATTGAAGCTCTGTGGCGTGGCTGAAGTCGATGTCTGTGCTGGATGAGAAGACGGCGTAGCTGTTGTCAACGTCTATGGCGACAAGCGTTCATCCCGTGGCAACGGTGCAGGTGGTAGGCACAAATCCCCTCTGTAGGCGTTCCAGGCTCCCCATACCTTGTTCCATGTCTGAGGCCGCCCCCTGGCAGTATACACAGTCTTTTCACGCAACATACACCAGTCCATGTTGGCCTTCCATTGTACCACCAGGGGGGCCACGTTAGAACCCCATCTCTGTGCTATGTCCCGTTTAGCGACCATATTGCCCAGTGTAGCCCATCGGGTCTGTGCCGTATCATAGTCATTAGGTTCCCAAATATTTAGGAGGCACCTGCGCGCCTCCGCAGCTAACTCCACTCCAGTCACCTCCCGCATCACTCTATGGACCCTCTCCCAGTAAGGGGCAATAACGGGACACTCCCACAATATATGCAGAAAGGTGGCAAGGGCTCCGCAGCCACGACGACAAAGGCCATCCGGCGAGAAGCCCATATGCACAAGCCTGGGGCCGGTGACATACACTCGGTGAAGAATTTTAAACTGGACCAGCCTCAGACGTGAGGAAATGGCGACCTCCTTAGGGGAGGACACAGCACTCTGCCAGTCCTCATTGTCCAGTTCCAACCCATCGGCCACCCACTGCTCCCGCAAGCGCTGGAGGAGGTCCACCTGAACGTTTATCAGCTTCTTGTAGGACAGAGAGATGGCGCTATCCGGCATATGCCCGTCCAGCACCCTGTCCTCCAAAGGCGAGCTCTCGGGGATGTCACCCTCCTCCGGTCTGGCGGCGGTTATTGCGTGTTGCAGCTGGGCGTAGCGGAAGAACTCCGTTCCACTCAATTTATACTCCGCCTGCAGCTGTGGGAAAGTCTTGACCACCCCCCTGGAAAGCATGTCCTCAACCCTCGAGATGCCTATGAGGTCCCACTTCTCAAAGCCCTTGGTGTGCCAAAGCTTGCCCAAAATGTCGGAATCAAAGAGAGGGGTAAATCTCGTCAGTCTGCCCTGCCAGCCCTGTATCTTAGTGATCGTTCGCCACGTATGGACCGCCGCCTTGGTCGGGCCCGTGAGGTTCCGATCGAAGGATCTAGAATATAGGGCGCGATAGTAATTGCCTCCGTGTAAAAGCCAGCGGTCCATGGCATAGCCCGGGCTGCCCACGGGACCGTAAAAACCATGATTGATAGCGGTAAGTTGAGAGGCCCAGTAGTATCTCCGCACGTCTGGTAACGCAATGCCCCCGTCATACCATGGCATGGTAAGCTTCCGGACAGCGACACGAGGTCGTCCATCCCAAAGAAGGGCACGCTGCAGGCTCTCAACCTCCCTGAAGTAGCGGGCCGGGACAAGGTCCTGAGTATTCTGCAAGGCATACAGGAACCTGGGCAGGGACATCATTTTAAATAACGCCGCCCGACCCAGCAACGAGAGAGGGAGCTTACGCCAACACTCCACATCCCGCCGCAGTCGGTGGAGCGGGGGGAGCAAGTTGTGGTCGTACCTTGCCTTAGGGTTGTGTGAAATGTAAATCCCCAAGTACTTAAAGCCTTGTCCCGCCAGTTGTATGTTGCAACCTCTGGGGAGGCGCGGCGTGTCACCCTTGAGGATGTAAAGGGAGGATTTGGCCCAGTTAATAATCAGGCCGGAGTAGCGCCCGAACAGCCGGAGCACATCACACGCCACAAGAAGCGACTTGCAGGGGGAGGTGAGGTAGAGCAGGATGTCGTCTGCGTACAGGGAGACCCTGTCCTCAAAGCCCGGGGACCAGGAGATCCCATGCATGTCAGGGTGCGAGCGCAGCATCGCCGCGAGGGGCTCTAGAGCCAGCACAAACAGGAGCGGAGACAAGGGACAGCCCTGTCTGGTGCCGCGTTGAAGCGCGAAGGGAGCAGACATGCGACCGTTAACCGTTACAGCAGCCAGGGGGCTGGCATAAAGGAGTTGCACCCAGCCCAGGAAACCCGGTCCGAATCCAAGTTTCGTCAACACTGCCCACAAATAATTCCATTCCAAGGAATCAAAGGCCATTGTGGCATCAAGGGAGGCCAGCACCGCCGGTTCCGTAATGGCGTGAACTCTGGCCATTACCCCGTGCAAGCGTCTCAGGTTAAGGGCAGTATTGCGGCGGGGTATAAAACCGGACTGGTCCGGGTGCACCAGGTCACTAATAACCCCGATCAATCGATTAGCCAACAGTTTGGCCAGGATCTTGGGTTCAGCATTGAGGAGAGAAATAGGGCGGTAGGACCTACAAACACCCCGCGGCTTGCCATCCTTGTGAATAACCACTATAGTGGCCAGTCGCTGGTCCAGGGGGAAGACACCATCCTCACGGGCACGGAGGAACATATCCTTCAGGTGAGGGGAGATCACGTCCGGCCGGATCTTGTATAGTTCAACCGGTATGCCATTGGGTCCAGTTGCTTTGCCCGCACGCAGTGCGCGGATCGCCAGGGCGATCTCGTCCGCAGTGATGTCCCGGTCAATGTCTACCCTGTCCTCCTCAGAGAGGCAAGGAAGGTCTATCGCCGAGAGGAATTCAGCAGAGTCAGCCTCGGAGCGATCCGAACCGGAGGTATAAACCCCCCGAAAATAGTCAGCAAAAGACTCGGCGATGGCACTCGGATCAGTAACCACCACTCCGTCCTCACACAGGATCTCCGGGACCACCCGGCTTGCCATTTCCCGCCTGTCCAGCCAGGCCAGCAGTTTGCCAGCCTTGTCCCCGACATCATAGATGCGGCCTTGATGCTCCTTCGCTAAGATCAGGGCTGCGTTCGTGGCGAGATCGTGATACTCCGATTGTTTCAGAGAGAGTTCATGCAGGAGAGAGGGTTCGGGCTCGGGCCCCAGACGGGACTCGAGATCCAAGACCTCCTCCTCAACTTGCATGAGATCCGCATCACGAGTTCGTTTAGCCGCCGCGATGAGAGCCAGGGCTTCACCCCGCAACACCGTTTTGAAGGCCTCCCAAAGAGTGACCGCAGAGCCCACTGAGCCAGTATTTTCTGTAAAATATAGGTCGATGGCCTTGGCCAAAAGTGCTCGCGTGTTATGGTTGCGGAAATACCAGGGATTTATCGCTGCCGGGCGGCTGGACAAAAGGACACCGAAGTCAAATGAGACCCACAGCGGCGAGTGATCGGAAACGCCCCTCGCCAAAAAACGCGCCTCAGAGACGGCAGGCGATTGCGCCGCCAGGGTGAGGACATAATCCAGACGGGACAGACTCCATGGGCACCGGAGAGGAATGAAAACTGACGAAGCGCCGGATGCAATAGCCGCCAACAATCCACCAGACCCATAGAGTCAAGGAAGGTCGGCAGCCACGTTTGGGAACCCGGGAGGTCTCTCGGTGGCTGACGGTCTAGAGCGCCAGAGCAGACTGAGTTGAAATCACCCCCTAGGATCAACAGGCCCGAAGGCAGGGACAAAATGGCGCCACCAAGGTCCCGGAAGGTGCTAGATTGGAGGCCAGGGGGAACATAAACCGATAGCAGGGCCAGGGAACGCCCCTCCCACCTTCCCGCCACAGCTGCGTAGCGTCCCCTATCATCTAGCAGGGTGACGTCTACCTCAAGAGGAAGGGACGCACGTACAAGGATGCCCGCCCCCCGGGAGCCCGAGGAGAACCCAGAGTGGGCGACCATTTTGTAACCCTTGCGATTCAGGGCCCTACAAGAGTTACCCACTAAGTGCGTTTCCTGCAGTAACACAATATCAGGCATGTTCCTTTTTATCAGCTGGAGCACCACCCCTCTCTTAACCCGATCACCTAATCCATTGACATTCCAGCTAAGCACTTTTAATTTCCTACCCCCCATCCCCGAACAACCCGCCCCACCCGACTCCATCCAAGCCAAACGTCCATTGTACAGTATAACACACAGTCCATTGCCTCAAGGAAGAAAAAGAAATAGAACAAACAATCAACAAAACTCGCAAAGTTGCACCCCCCACCCTGCACCCCTGCATGTGACTAAAAAGCCCCCCCAACCAGCAGTGTGCCTGTCGCCCCATAACTACTCTACAAAAAGACACCCAGAGGAGTAAGGAATCTCCGCGAACACCTCCCGCCATCCTCCATGTACTAACAGGAAAGATAGTACGGCATCTAAAAGCAACATTAGATAGCCACTGAGGCAAGCAAGAGAATCAATTAGTCACCCATTACAGAACCAAGTCTCATAGGTCCGAGCCGCCAGCAGCGCCACCCTCATGGTCCTCCTGTGTTTCTCGGCGCGGTGGTAGAGTGTCCAGCCAGTCACTGACGTTCTCAGCGAAGTCAAAGAACAGGGCACGGCCCTCGTATTCGATCCGGAGCTTAGCAGGGAACATCATAGAGTACTTGAGGCCTAGGTCCCGTAGCCGTCGCCTCACCCCAGAATAGCTTTGGCGCTGTCGCTGAACCGTCCTGGTGAAATCTGGGTAGAAATGGACATCAGCGTTTTGAAATTTGAGTGGTCCATGTCGCCTGGAAGCCTGCAGGACAGCATCCCTGTCGCGGAAGTTAAGCAGCCGGGCCACGATGGGTCTAGGTGCCACGCCAGTCTTCGGCGGGCCACCCGGTACCCGGTGGGCACGCTCCACCGAGAAAAAGTTGCTGAGGCCAGGCGGGGCCAGATGAGTCCTGATCAGTTCTTCAACGAGGAGGTCCGTCGCCGCCTCCTCCGAACCCTCCGGTACGCCGACAATGCGGACGTTCTGCCGCCTGGCCCGGCTTTCGAAATCATCCAGCCGCCTCGCGAAGTGCTCCGCTGTCCTCTGCAGGTTCCGGACCTCCGTTTGCAAATCCGAAACGTCTTCCGTAAGACTGGCCGTCTTGATGTCCAGATTCTTAACCCTGTCATTGGTTTTGCCCAAGTCGGCTCTGATGAGGGACAGATCAACGGCCATGCCATCCACCTTGTGCGTGAGGACTTCATGTTGTTGCTGCATGTCCGCCCGGAAACTTGTAATGGCTCCCAAAATGTCGGTCAAAGTGGGCTCAGAGCCGTCCGGCGAGCCCGAATGTGGGATGCCCTTGGCAGAGGGACCAGTAACAGGTGGTGTTTTCGGCTGAGTGTAGCGCTCAATCCGATTCTGCTGCTGTTGTTGCGATTTACTGCGCACTCCTCTGTTAGATGGCTTGTCGAGGTCCCCCTTGCCCGCCATGTTAGGTCCCAGAGAACAAAGGGCTATGCCAGGCAAGTCCAAGCCCAGAGACCCGAAGTTATCTCCGGGACGTCAATGGGAAACCGTTCCAGGTGTGCCCCGCCGTCCAAATGGCACCGCTGTCCAGTACACTTCTCCGTTGACGAAAGCAGGCTGGCACTCCGCAGATCAGCAAGGCGTAGCAGCGGAGTCCGCGGAGACAATGGCACCGAGCTGGCACGGAGTCCCACTCGACGTAGCTCCGTGTAGGAGACACCGATTTGAATTCTGAAAACGGTGCTCGCCTCAGGGGGCCCTCAGCAACGAGTATCCACCCTCGTGGATCAGGATTATGGGCAGGATAGTTGCGGAGGATCGGAAGGTCCGCGGAGCTCCGAGCTTACGCGGCCATCTTGGTTGCCCGCGAAGCTCCTCCCCCCTTCCACTAGGCTTTTTGATCCCAATGATTGGTGAATTACAGGGACTGCTCATTACTTCCTCTATTATCTCTGCTTCGAGTAGCCGGGTAATTTCAGTCGCTACTCCAGCTTTTACTTCTGCACTCATTTTGTACTGTCTGGTTTTGGGGTATACAGCATTTGTTTTTATTGCTATCTTAACTGGGTCCACATTTGCCATTAAACCTACATTCTTTCCTGTGAAATCCCACACTTCTGGAACTACTCTTAACTGGAGCTCTTCAGGTAAATCTTCAACTGTTAAAGGCTTGATATCAGAATCTTGTCTGACTAACATTAGCTTGTACAAACCATCTTCATCGGGTGTCTGAATTTCGACGCCCTTTGGTGTGCAATAGATGGTACAATTCATCTTGCACAACAAATCACGTCCTAGCAGGTTCACAGGACTAGAATCACAGACTACAAATCTGTGCATTTCTTTGAAATTTCCTATAGAAACTTCCATTGGTTCAGTTACTGGAGTACTTATTATTTGATTTGAGACGCCCACTACTTGGATCGCTTCTCCCGAGAGGGGTAGGTTAGGAACATCCACTGTTCTTACAGTAGATCTGGTAGCGCCAGTGTCCAACAGAAAGGTGACGTCTTTTCCCTCAACCTTTCCTTCAATGTATGGTCCAGTCTGGTCTACCGGTAAGGAGGCGCCAAGCACGCACTCCTCATCCTCCCCTCTCAGGCCCCGTCAATCTTGATCTTCACAGAGGAAGGTATCATTTAACAAATACTGTGGAATGATTGCGTTTCTTTCACTCTCAACTTCTCATACTTCCGCCCTCTCATTCTGCTGACCCTGACTCTTAAAATTCTGTCTAGGAGCGCGAGGTACGGGAGGTAATTTTACCTGTTGCTGGTTCTTTCTTGTCCCCTCTTTCGGCACCTGTGGATTTAAACCATTTACAGGGGCATTACCGGCCTGCAGGTGTGGACACTCGTCTCGCCAATGCCCTATCTGGCCGCACCCATGGCACGGAAACTTTTTCATGGCTTCTTCCCGACTCATTTTAGCTCGGGGCTTTCCTCCTCCCCCAGCAGCGGCATTCTGAGCATTATTACTAGAAGTCAATTTACTTAACTGTTTTTCCTGCTGTTCGGCTAATTTCACCTGTGCCCACATTACTTTCTCCTTGAGGGCTTTCTTTTTATTTTCGATTTCATCTTCGCAGTATTTTGCATATTTCAGGACATCATCTATGGGCTTTCCCTGCCAACTGATTTTATTATCTCGAATCCATTGGGATATTTCAGGCCTTAATCCTAGCACAAATCTATAACTGAAATGGGTCATGTCTTTCATGTCTACATTATCGATACCACTGTAAGTTTTGAATACCTGCAGTAACCTTTCATAAAATGAATGCACAGTTTCATCACGTTCTTGGGTGGTTCTATCTATTCGGGTCCAATCCGTCTCCTTTGCTGGCACCTTTTTCTTGAGGTATTGTATGACTTGCTCATACTTCCTCATTACTTCAGGTGCGGGAGCTCCTGTTTTCTCATCTCTGGGGAATTCCTCACTGGGCCAATCAATTTCAATTTTACAGTCGGTCCACAAATCTACAGGGACCACAATGTCGAAAAACCCATCCAGGTCTTTCAAGAGGCATTTCTGAACTTTTATGAAGCGTTCTACCTGCCTGTACCAGTCAACTGGCTTCTCACGTAATTTCGGGAAGTCATTTGTAAATGACACGATATCCTGTCTGGACCAAGGGACATGGACATATTTTCCTCCCGGGACCTCTCTCATGGGGCACAATTTTTCTGTTGGTGTTACTTCCTTTAACACAAATTCTGAAGCCTGAGACTTAGCCCTGCTGTCTTCCTTTTTCTTTGCCCACCGGGTTCTCCATTTTCCCACCTCGCCCCATTTCTGCAAGAGCTTCAACAATTCCTTTATCTGGATCTGTTTTCCCATCACATTCAAGCTTTCTAAATCCTTATCTGAAAAATCTACTCTGTAGGGTTTCTGAAGAATTTTGGAGCGACTAACATCAATTCCCATTTCTGTGGCTGTATCCATTATCCTTTCATGGAGCAACCTAGCACTCCGGGTAAGGTTTTTGCTGATAAACAGTAACTCTTCTTCACTGTACGAGCTTAGGCGCTCAACTCCTACATTCCCAGCCATCATTTCTTCTATTTCTATCCTTAATTTATATATTTCTAATGCTTTAGGTTGGGGAGTGGTCTCCTTCTCTAGCTCCTTTGTCCATCTGTCCAATTCTTCTGGGGAAACTACGGTGGCACTCCTAACCCCAGATGCACCTTCAATCAACACCTCCTTTGGTCTTGTCTGGCTTCTTGCCCCCGATGTACTAGTTCTAGGCTCTCTTATGGGCAAATCCATCAGAACCACAGATTCACACTCACTTTCCTGATCCTCATCTATGAATACTTCCTTTCTCGGGGACGGGACGCTAGGAGTAGGCAGTATTGGGGTGATAACAGGAGGATGGGGACTAGCCAGGTCGTTTCTATACAGTGGAATAGCTGGACCAATAGTTACTGGAATAGTCAGAGAATCAGGATGGGGATGTATCTGGGCAATGGTTCGAACTAAATCCTCTCGCTGTCTAGCCAGGGCTTCTTTCTCTTTTTCCCGCAACACCTTTTCTGCAGAATTGTCATGCAATACCTGAGGTACCAAGGGAGGATAAATACTTGGGGCAGTCGGAGTGACCAATCGGGGTGGGCCTTCTCCGAACGGCTGATAATTTGGGACCGTGGATCTAGGTCTGCAAAACCCATCCCCCTCACTGGCTTTACTGTCTGTACCTGTTCCATCTGTATCACTATCCCTCCCACATCGGGGATATTTTGCAAAGGGATTTGGAGAATGCACAGGCTCTGACTCTGCAACATAGGGAGGTGGATTTTTCATTAACAAATCTTCCAGGTGCTCATCTTCTGAGTCCCCTACGGGCATTAAGTGATGGGTCTTTTCTTTACATTTTCCTTTTCTCTCTTCCAATACCCCCATCATAGGAAATAATCCTTCAGTCAACATAGATTGCCTCCACTGTTTCATTTTCTGCTCTTTGGTCTGCGCTTGAACCCTCGGATACCATTTGCTCACTCCCTTATCCATCCGGGGTTTATCTCGCTCTGCAGCCTCAATCTCCCATTCCTCCAGGGCTTCGTACTGTGTCAACCTAGGTCTAGGGTGTAATTCATTCATGCGGGTCCTTAGGTTAAACAGAATCCGACCATTAAATGTGCCTTCAACAGGAAATGCTAGGACTCCGTCATCTACAGTATACTTTGCCCAATTTTCTAACCAGACACAAGTGTGGTACCCTTTATCAAACAGCATGAAGGAGGCAGGGGTATTTGGCGGGGGAATGAGCACGCCTTCCCTCGTTCTAATGGGCTTGTCAGTTTTGAAAAAATTCTTTATTTTATCAGAGAAGTCCTAGGTACTTTGGATTCGGTATGAAATCTGGATACCACATACAACTCTCCAGACTCGCTTCTAACTCGGCTTGATTAATTTTGTTTACCTTTGTGCTTCCAATGCTAGCGCGACTTATATTTCACACTACCCAATCAGGTCAGAGAATACAAACACCCTTAACCAATGGGTGCGCGGCCTTTTCGCAAGACAAAGTCTTACGCTTCGGCACTCACCCCTCCTTTACAAATTCAGCTCCACTACACACCCGCTGTCTTGACCAATGCCAGCGCGGCACGGAGTGACGTCAGAGCAGCTCTCCGACTGACTCCCTCCTTCACAAGGTAACGGAAACTTTTTACTCTCTCTAAAGTGCAAGTGCACGTTTTAGTCAACAACACACAACGTTTGCCACTATGTCTGAGTGTTCTAAAGAGAGAAAAGACTTTTCTTTCACTACAAGTAAACCACTTCTGTCTACTTTTCATTCACTCTGGATAGACTTCTTTGCCTGTCCCTTCACACTAGTAACATAGAACCCGTTATTCTTCTGCCTCATCCACCTTAGTCGGGGATATGTACTGAGCCAGGATTTCACCAGCGAACTATCTTACTTACCAGACAAGCCTCGGAGACCCTACTACTCCTTCCGTATGCGACCCTTACTAGGTGATATCGCAATGAAAGTTTTATAAAGGACTCGTAGCTATCATTCACTCCAGAAAACAAAGGTCCTAATTAGTGCTTCCAGTTATCCTTAACCCTGCACTAATACCTCAAACCTAGTGACTTCAACAGCTAACCGGATTCTGCTCACCGTTAGCTAAATACTTCCCCGGGGATTCGGACTACACTGAACATTCACAAACAATGGTTAATATAACATTTATAGCAGCAATGCAAAAATCATATACATTTACATATAAATCCTTAAAACATTTCAAAATATTTGAACCAATACAGTAGAAAATCAGCAGCACATTTTATTTTCACGGTTTGTTTATGACCTATCCTGTCTACCTAATCTAACTAGTCCAAACCATCCTCTGGCTACCAGAAAATTACTGATAGAGCGCGCAGTTCTCCCGGGTCACCGAGGTTACCAATTCTTTACACGCACTGGGCCCTGGCGTGCGAATTTTCCAAACACCACACTAATAATTTGCGTGAACCGGGAGAAGACTACTTGATTTCTCCTCCTGCACGCTGCTATGAGTAATTAAGGTTTGGTTTCACCTCTGCATACCATGTACCTGACTTACCACAGGCACAATTCTTATGACGGATCTGGAGCTATAAGGGAAATAGCAGACAGGCCTAAAATCAGATACTCTTTATGATCAGTAAAATACTTTCCACAATTTCTGTAAAATGACCACAGACACCTGAGGATGTTTAAAACTTTATATAAGTTCAGAGAGAATATGACAAGGCAATAACTGATAGGCAGAATAATGCGTCTAACATCAAAATCAACACCATAAATTAGCTATAGATTAATGCTAAGACCATTTGAGTATATGGGAAGACTAAAAAGGTAAGAATTTTTAGAACAAAACTAGTCACTGCAACTTTATACTAGAACATAGGATGTGGATGGGACCTAGAACATGTACTTAACCTAAGTGTTTAAACTATTCTTACTAAGTTCACCGCAATCATGCTAAAGGTAAGGGAAAAATTGGAACATACTAATACGATATAACAGTTGGTAATTTCCTAAGGGAAGGGAGAGAAGTGGAACAATTCTAAAACAATTGCATATAACTCGTTCTCAAGGTGATAGAGCAATATCACAGGCAAGAGTGCTTTATTAAGAAAATAGAGAGAGAAGACGAGAGAGAGAGAGAGACGCAAACCCACAGGTTAATATTTACCTAGGTCTGAGAGAAGACTAACCCTGGCCACGGGTCAGTTGGAAGGACGGGGACAAGGACCCTCAGGAAGGAATGCCAGAATGCGAGCAGGTACAGCTCACGGACAGTAAGGACAGGATACCCCTCAGGATTTGGGATCAGGACTGGGCTCACCAAGGTACGACTAACACCCACAGCCTCAGAAGCAACGCCAGCGTTACCCTTCTCTGCAAGTAATCCGCCAGTAACCCCGATTGGGTTTTCGAATTCCCCAGCAAAGTGCTTTGCCAGCACTTAGGATTATTTCCACCCCTTAGGAGTTTGTGGAAAGTATGGACAGAGTGCTCCGCAGCACTTCAGATTGAGCACCTATAGAGTTCGTAGGGTCAGTGACAGGTCTGCTACTCGGACAAGTCGGACAATTTTCCTAAGCTAAACTAGGGCAGTTATACTGTTTTGGGGCCCTTAGACCACCCACTAATGTTGCAAGTGACAGTTTCCCATATTATGATTGGTCAGGAGAGGTGGTGCGGTCTTTACCACCTCCTAGAGTTCGGCTTTCTCATCATTATTATTCAATTTTGCACACCCGCCCCCCGGGTTCACGTTCCCAGGCATAGGAATACAGAATACAATACAAGTGTACAGCAAATAGCAACAGTGTATGACAGTTCAAGGTGCAATACTGCATCTTCGGGATGGGTTCCCAGGCGCATCGGGCTTCAGGAGCCAGCTGGCTAGTTTTAGCTTCTGCGCAGTTAGGACTTTCCCCGGTCACCTGACAGGGTTCAGAGGAGCCTCAGCATGGCGTCGCTCATGTATGCCCCAGCCCACAAAGACGCGGTACATGAAAAGTAAGCGAGAACGAATTAATATCACATATAAAATGATTACACTGTATACCATGATAAAATACTAACCAACCCTTATTTTATAATGACTATAGCATTATTGTTTAGTGCGAGAAGACAGATAGGCTGAAGCAGCGGTAGCAAGCAGAGAGCATGGTGAGAGACAAGCGGCCATGTTTGCAACAGTGCGCATGAGCATAACTTCCCTCCAGAATGCAAGTGCGTCACATCACATGGGTATGACCGACGCATGCGCAGACTGAATTTCAGCGAAGCAGCCGATTTTAGTGCAAGCTTCGTTAGTATGAGAAAAGACATACAAGCAAGCATCCTGGGGACACCCGCGTGTTTGGGAAAACACTTAATAAATGACGAACAATAGTGTTAATATGATTATACGATTTAGGCAAGGGTTTTGTATGAGAGCAGGGCGCTTGCACGCGAATCCCAGCTCCATCAGAACCACAGATTATTGCATAGTATGGTATAACCTGAAAAGCATACGTATCTCCAGTTAGTATAAACAGAGCAATCAAAACCAATCTGTAAAGAGCTGCCTGATCTCTGTTAGGCTAGACACAAAATTATGCCAATTTTGGAAACACTGGTTATTCTTGTTGACTACCAACGCGTTTTGGCAAAGCCTTCTTCAGGGTCTTTATACCAGTGGTTACTCCTTCCGATTTGTTTGTTGTCATTTGACTGAAACCGGTCCTCATCTTTTGGTGACGGAGACTCTGATTAACTGCATAAAAGATCTCTCTATCCACAGAGTGGAAGTTCAGATCGTCAAATTTGTCTTAAAAACTTACACCTGTGCTGGTAATCGGTCGGAGACAGATGGGCGTTGGGCGCAGCAATCTTGCTCTCAACACTATTGTTTAAACAAGTACATGGTGAAGATGTGTACCTAAGAATCTGCATGTACAACAAGATTACTTTAACCTTTAAGTAATACCACAGATTTATCAAGTCTCCAATAGGAAGTATTGGGCCAGCAATTGAATTAACATATAATAAAGGAACTTGTTATAATAGATGAGTTTCCAGTTAATTCAAGCCCCCTGGATCCATCTGCAAGTTTTTAATACGAATTTGACGATCTGAACTTCCACTCTGTGGATAGAGAGATCTTTTATGCAGTTAATCCGAGTCCCCATCACCAAAAACTGAGGGCCGGTTTCAGTCAAATGACAACAAACAAATTGAAAGGACAAACCACTGGTATGAAATCCCTGAAGAAGGCTTTGCGAAAACGCGTTGGTAGTCAACAACAATAACCAGGGTTTCCAAAATTGGCATACATTTTGTGTCTAGCCTAACAGAGATCAGGCAGCTCTTTACAGATTGGTTTTGATTGCTCTGTTTATACTAATTGGAGATACGTATGCTTTTCAGGTTATACCATACTATGCAATAATCTGTGGTTCCAAGGTGTATATTCATATCTAGAATGTATATCTGTACATGAATATGATAAAGTATCATATAATAAGTGTACCTATAAATGTTTTTCTATCTTGAAACACTTTAAAAAAAAGAAGAAAAATAAAAACAAAATATATTTTTTTATATCAGTTGTACTGTTGCATATCTTGGTTTGTGGGTCTAGAGTTTATTTGCTTTGCTAGCATTATCCAGCACTGTGCCCGGTGCAAAATATTTTCCAAACAGTTGCTTTCCCCATTAGGGTAGTATCCTTTCTTTCAGGGGCCCGTGTGTTTTCCAGAGTAACAATCTCGGATCTTAGCCACACAAAGTTCTGTACTTTTGTGATATTAAGCCCTGATGAATTTCTCCTTGTGGGAACGAAACGCGTTGGCTGAACTGTTTGTGCTATTAACCTATGGAAAGAATTAAAATTGAAATAAAGGCTTTGATACAACTCAAGTGTCTTGGACTTCATTGCCTGGTGCAACCCCACTTGTAGCTGCCCCTTTCAGCAATGTTCATCATGGTCGGGAAACCATGCCGTTAACTGTCTTGCATGTTCAGGATAAACCTCAGAGTAGGTCGTCAGCTGTCTATGTAGTGACCAGGGGTACAATCCAGTCCCAAGCCAGGAAGGGCTCCTTGCCGAAATGTGTGAGTTGATCATGGATGACCTTCAGCTTCACTGGGTACCACAGTAAGTATTGAAGGTGTAGGTCCCAGAGCCAATGTTTCATACAGAGGAAGGAGGAGTGCTGCCGTTGCACCATCATTGTATAATCAGGGAACACTGAGACCTTGCAGTTTTCCATTTTTATAGCGCCCGCCTGTGAGGCTGCCTGCAGGATGGTGTCTCTGGGGTGGGGCAACAAGTCCAGGAATGGGTGATGAGTGGGGGTTCATTGAGCTTTTTCGAAGGAGAAGTAGAGGGATAGCTCCTGTGCTGGGGTGAAGGATTTCACCCAACCTTCTAGGAATGTGATCCTTGTGCGGGATTTCTCGGATTCCTTTGGGAGCCCCACTACCGCCCTTTGGCATCCTCCACTTGGCTTTCAAGACATTGTGCCCTCTCAGCAGGGTCACAGGTGCATATCCCCTGGTCTTCCAGCTGGGGTTTAATGTCACCTAAGGAGTATTCCACTTCTGCCACCCTGGAGGCCAGTTTTCCGCTGCTCGTCTTGGAGTAGGGTGAACTCTGTACAGAGTTCTTCGATTTTAGTTTCCACTGATGATCTGGAGGTCTCCATTGCATGAAGATTCGTGTCCAGCATGTCATTAGGCTACCAGGGACAGGCTGATTGTGCGTGCTCCGATTCGGCCTAGTCCAGAGACATGTATTAAGGGATGGAGGCCTGGATTGCCCATTCGATGATTTCTGGTGGCCCATCCTGAATCAAGGATGGCAGTGATGAGGCACATATATGGAGGGGGTCGGCCAGCGATGGACGTGCGTGTTCCAGCAGCTGTTTGTATGAGTGCCCAAGGGAGCAGAGAAGTGAAGGGCAGAGGATGCTGCGAGTGTCCAGTGTAGGCCAGAGGTTGGGTGGAGAGTAGTGAAGACACATACTATCAGGAAGTGGAGCCCCCAAGGGCCCGTTGTCTTTGCGCAGGGGTTGGAAAAAACGGGGGACCGGAGCAGGCTGCAGAGATCTCTTTCTGTCTTACCCCAGTCTCCGGCACCACTGCATCACCACCGGCTCAGCCGTGGTGCGTGCTCCAAATTGTACTGTCTCAATGGCCAGGACCCAGGCCACCTATTCCATGGCCAGCACCGAACCGGGTGTTGGTGAGCCTCATGGGGTTGTATAGGAACCCACCTGGTCCCTGGGTAGATCTACAGGCCACCCCTGGCACCCCCTTCCAAGGGGCGCTGCTGCTGGTCTTGGCCCATCTGGTACCGATGGTTGTCTCTCTTCTCTCCACCGCCTCTCCCAGGGGCAACAGAGGTGCCAACAGAGGTGTCAGTACAGACCTTGGTAGAAGGAAAAGCAGAATGGTGTGGTGCTGGTGGAGCCTGTGGTGGCCTCATCCCCGGCAGCATCAGTTGAAGAGGCCTCACCAGTTTCAGCCCGGGCGGGCCTCCGCAGCTTCCTCGCTACAGCTCCTCGCACGGTCACAGCACAGCCCGGCCCGTCCACCCAGGCCAAGGGACATCACCATCGAGGGGAGACACAGCGGCAGCTGGGGGCCCGACCTGTGTATTCTGGACTCACTTCTAAGGCCACCTCCCAAAGCAGTCGCCGCTAAGGCCTCCCGGCCACCCCAAGTTCAGGGGGACCCCGGGGTGCAAATCTTGTTCCTTGACGGCGGCTGCCACATTGTACTGCAAAGTTCCGCAACAGTAGTAACCGGGACAGGACGTGCAGCCCCGGAGATGTGCTGGAAGTAGTCCGCCATCTTGAGGGTCCAAGCCACGCCCATGACCTCCTTTCATGATTTATGCATTTGAAGGATGTATTTGTATTGCACAAATCTAGCCACATTGAAGTGCTTCACATTAAATGAAATGCATACAGTGCTATTTAGCTAACAGACCAGAACAAATAAACAATAAGGTAGAAATGCAGGTGAGTGAGCAAGGTGGAGAGGTGGGGCATGGAAAAGATGGTCTTTCAGTTACACTTTGAAAATATACATTTTCAGGTTTTGCATCGGAAGAGAGAAACACACATTGTGAAGAAGTTCCAAATGTAACCTTTCACATACATTCGCACTCAGGTTATCTTCTGTTACTACATTTTATTGCGTTATGTTATGTTTTGTTAAGTGTATTTGTATAGCATGCAAATCACCTGGGAGGGTATCCTGACGCAGATAGTGAATTGTTTAGTTTACTGATGTTTGAATGCGTGAGAAATGCAGACATAGCAGTAAATGGGGTATGTCACTCGGGTGTCCTGAGGACTTACAATCATACAGGCCCCTGGTCTCTGAGCGCCTTTCCTTGCAGACTTCTTTCTTAGTTTGCCCATGGCCTGTCGGTGGATAATAAGTTTGAAATGACCCACTTTATACTGACACATTTCCGCTACTAGTTTGAGTTCATTATTTGTGGAATCAGTGCTGTACAAACATGCAGCACTGGCATTCCTCCGAAGACTCCTGGGAAAAACAAAACTCAAAATCTCGTAAATTTAGGAATTATGTAAAGGATAAAAAAAAACTACCTGGGAAACTGAAGGACACAAGAAGAAAGAGACTGCTTAGTGCTATCTGTCATTACCACAAGCAAGAATCAGCAAAAATGTTGGCAGACGATCAACAGGAAAGTTAACTCGAAGACTCTTACGCAAGGCGATAATGTTCCACCCAAATGCATGTCTAAGTTCTATGGTGATTCCTCGAGCAATGTAGCTTCAGAAAAGACATCTTTAAACGCACGGTGATGTGCAGGCCGAATTACTAGGAGATTACATAAAAAAGTAGGTCTGAGAGTACGCCAATCTGAGTGCATACCAGCCGCACTGTTAAACCTTGATAAAGAGAAGTGGAGAAGTGTGGCTCACGGTGTAGAGCAGGCAGACCCGGAAGCTGAGGTCAGACCCGGGACCAGGGTTCAATTCCCGACGCGGCAGGGTCTTGAGCTCAAATGTCCACGGACTCGATAATTCTCGCTTCGGTGCCTGATCTAATCATGGGTTCTCACTCTGCAACTCTGGGCATTAAGCTTGCTTAATCTCCACAATGGCCCCCCTGCGGCGGGATGCCTGGCTTTCACCTTGGGGATGCCCTGTAGGGGCTATCTCACAGGGAAAAGCCAGGACGGGTTCCCAAGGCAAGCGCCAGGAAACCTCCGGGTAGCTGTGCGCTCAATAAATGCAATAATAATAATAATAATAATAAACCTTGATAAATAGGGTTGGATTCCAACTGTACAATGCCTATTGTCTAACTGCTGACTGCCATGATAATCCCAGACTCCGGTCCTCTATCGACACTACACCTAATTTATAACAAGCATTTTCAATGCAATAGAACAGGTCTCGCATTTGCGAGAGTTTAAGCTATTTGCATTGTACATGACAATGCCTTTTATTTATGTGTTTTTCAAAGCAACACATACATAAAAGGCATTGTCATTTTCAATGCCAATAGCTCAAACTCTTGCAAATGCACGACCGCTTTAATAGTAGCCGCGCCCCTTTCTTTAGACGCTGCTCAGGTATCCAGGTTACAGCGAGCAGCGTCTTTAGAAAGGGGCAGACCCAACATTAAAGTGAAAGTACGGTATGGGGCACTTTCACCCAAAAAGAAAAAATAAATAATTAAAGAAAGGTTCTGTAGCGTGACCGCTAAAGTGAAAGTGCACCGGCTGTAAATTAAATAAATAAATAAGCGCGGCCACTAAAGTGAAAGCGGACCGCGCTGTAAATGAAATTTAAAAAAAAGCATGACCACTAAAGTGAAAGTGACCTGACTTGTAATTAAAATAATTAAATAAGCATGGCCGCTAAATTGAGAGCAGCCTGCGCTGTAAATTAAATATTTAAATAAGCGAACTACGCTATAATTTAAATACAAATAATATAAAAGCAGGCAGCCTGCTGCGATGTCGTGGGTGGAATAGTGTTAGATCATTAAAGAAAATAGTGCTCACCGACTTATAAAGCAGACCGTGTAACAACACAAGTAAAAAATCCAGTCCTCGTGGGAGGTTACAAAAGCATACAAGGCGGTACCAAGGAGGGACTACTGCCTATTCACAAATGAAAAGCAACGAGGACAGTGACAGGAGTAAATTGAAAAGATGAGCGGGAAATGGTGCAGAGCTTCTATGCAGTACCTCAATACATCATGCCTCGCAGAGCAGTGCCTGAGCTGTCCAGGTTCGACCTAAGAAGGGGCCAACTTCAGATCCACTCTCCTACAAGCTAATAGCTCTCCGCCGCCTTCCCGCCAGATTAGGCGTTTTATCCTGCTCTGGCGGGCAGGCCTTGGCGGCCCTGTGGTGGTGCAGTTCTAAGGCTCACAAGTGAGCCTTAGAAAAGCAGGGCAGAGGGACTGCCACAGCCCGTTCCAGCTCAGCAGGGACTGTGGGTGCATGCACACAGGGGGCACACCACGTGCCACCCTGCATGCATCCCTAGGCCCTGAGGCAACAGGGTTTCCTCACCACCGCACTTTTCATAGTGGGGTCACCGCCATGAAGACTGTAGCGGTGAGGAAACTCGTAATTTGCTTGGAGGTGGCTCTGACCACTGCAAGACCTCCAGGGGTCGTGGATCCCTGGCAGTAGCTGAGGTCCAATGGTAGTTCAACCACCAAAGTCATAATACAGCAGCTGGACTGCCGGTGAGGTGGTTGCCGCGCTGCCACCACTGCACCACCCTGGATTTGGTGGTCCACGGACTGCCAAACTCGAAATCAGCCCCCAATTTTTTTTCTAAATTGCTACTGATGGACCTGGAATCATGGGCAACCCATCTTAATATAATACCATTTAATAAATATATTTTTGGCTAGCACCACAGATAATCTAGTTAGCCTGGCCACTAAAATAGACAAATTAAAAGCAAAGAATCTTCCTTTATACACCTACTTTATTGATCTTACACAACTTTAGATCATGTAAATAGAAATTGACTCTGACAAAATCCAGCAGCTTGCAACATCCCAGACCACCTTCTCTGAGTGATGCAGCTTCTTTACAAATCAATCTAGGTAAGAGTAAAAATGGGAGCGGATCGACTGCTGTCCGCAAAGATCTGCACCAATTCAGATTTGAAGCAACCCGCTTTTATTGAACCTGCACACAGCAGACTTGAGCAGGCTGCTGGATGCAGCTGAGAGGGCTCACTACTGTCTATTCCTTGCTTCACACAGATGACCTTGCGTTATTAAACCGAACATAAGAGGGCCTAGAGAAGCTTTTGAACATTTTAGCTTGTTACTGCCTGAAACACAAAATGATTATAAAGTACAATAAATCCAAAATTGTTTTTTTCAACAGGTGAGTTGGCAAGGAGGGTCCATGGCACATAAAAAGCACAATACAAATATCTAGGAGTGTTGGTGGAGGGTGGTCACAACAGCAGCAGACACTAACAAGCATTTACAATGCAATGGTCTCGGCATTGTTAAAGTTAGAGCTATTGGCATTGCTCATGACATTATTTTTATTTATGTTTTTATTTTTAAAACATAAATAAATGACATTGTTTTGCAATGCCGAGACCGTTGCATTGTAAATGCTTGTAATTAGAGTGTGTGAAGCCGCTAGGAGCGCAGCCCTTCCTGGAAATGGGCCTGCTCGGGAAATCCTAATTACTGGAGGATTAGAGGCTTGAGCGCTAACAGCGCCAAAGCCTGTGCCTGTACAACCAGCCTATAACTCCAGCAGCCGGGCTCGATCATTACAATCATTTTAATCAGTGAGGCGTAGACCATATATAGGAGACAGATGATTTTTAGCGCCGAGACGCCTACGGGTATTTGCTGCGCTCTATAAATGTCAAAAATAAATAAATAAATAAGAGATCGAAGGGATACCCCGAGCAAGATCTGTCGATCGATAAACAACAACGTCCGGCACCCGAGAACTCTAATAACTTGAGACGGATTGATTCGGGCATCTTTAGTATGCTACAAGCAACATGTTGGGCCACATGCTGCACTGCACGTCGGTGCGCAATGCAAACCTACGAGTCATGTTGTGCACCGCTGCGATGCACGGAGCAGTCCTCGCTGTTCATGTGCCCCAAGCTTCTCACAGCTTGCACAGGCACTCTGAACTCCTCTCGCTTGTTAATATTAGTCCTGGTATGTCTTAAAGACAGAATGCCCCAATTATTACCTCCTCGTCAGCCCTCCCCGTCCCAGTCCTTACTAATGAGCATAGCTCCTCCCACCAGAAACTCCCAAGCAACTAAAAACCCATCCCTTCCCTCCAGGCCACACCCACACCCGAAGGCATATAACCATGTGACCCGCCCATCCACATCCTGTTTGTTTTTTCTGCGGAATTCATTTCCTGGCAACTTCGTTGTGGGGAGGTGCTGGACTGGTGCCTCCTTTCGGGTGAGTGTGAAACGGCCTGCTGGGCGGCCGTTTGTTCCCCTGATGTACCTGTTTTTATTTTTCATGTACTTTCGAGTCCCTGCTTTAGCGGGATCGTGGGGTTGGGGGGCCTTGACTACCTGGTGTGGGGTGGTGTCTCCCTGCTGCGGCCTCCCCTCTTCCGGGTATGTTCCCTGCCATAGCGGGTACACCCGGGGTGGGAGGGGAGGTGTGTTGGGCGCGGCTGGCCTCTCTGCTCGCCCGTGGCGTGGCGGTTTGGCTCCTACTTGGTGGTGTGTTTGGAGGCTGGGTGCTCGTATCGGGCCCGTGTTTCCCACTGTTTGCTGCCATTTGGATTGTCCGGGAGTTGGGGGGTACGGATGTGGTGTGCCCTGCAATGCTTCCGGCTTTGAACTCGGTTACCTGGGTTCGGGTATTGGCGTTGCTTCAACCTCGTATGGTTCTGAGCATTTCGCTTTTCCTCCCCCTCCTACCAAACGTAATCTGGAGTTTTTATGTGTTAAGGCTGGTGCTCGTGAAGAGCGCGCCAATACGTTTTAGGCTCTGGCCTCCTTTCGGTTCCCGTGTCTGTTTGGGGGCAGGTTCCTTTGATGGGTAGTATCTACTCTCTCTTTTGTGTCCTATTTTAGGGCTGCCTGTTCTTTCTATGTTCGTTTCATTTGTGTTTACGTTTTTAGGGGCGCCCTGGTGTTCTGATGGTGTTGGGCTGCGCCTCGTGACACATGCCTGGGGCCGGTGCTTTGGGGGGTCGGGACTCTGGGGCTGTGGTTGCATGTCCTTGGTTTCTCCCCTGGCCTCTTTTCCCTGCCGTGGGTCGCTCTCTGCCCCTTAATTTGGGGCATTGCTTGTGTTTATGGCGGTGTCCCGTGGTGGTGGCGCGTCTTGTCTTCCTGTTGGGGCCTCCCCTCTTCCGGGTTGATTCTCTGCCCTAGCGGGTTCGCCCGGGGTGGGAGGGGTGGTTTGTTGTGCACGGCTGGCTTCTCTGCACCCCGGTGGCATGGCGGTCTGGCCTCCTTTCAGGTCGGTGTGTGACGGTCTGCTTGGCGGCCTTTTTTATTCCCCCTTGGATACCTGTTTCATGTACGTTTGTGTCCCTGCTTTGGTGGGACCATGGGGTTTGGGGGAGTCCGGGACTCCCTCTTTCTGTCATGTTTGGTGTGGTATTCCATGTTTTCATGTCATTTGGAATTTGCCTATGTCATTTGGTATTGATACAGGTCACTTGGAATGTATATTCTTGATTTCTGTATCTGTTGCTGGGTGATCTTACTGGGAAGTAAGACATCTTTCATCTGTGGTTGTCCAGCTGTTCTTCTGGATATTATATCTACTTGGAGCCCAACTTCTGTGTGGATATCCATTACTACTTTGGGCTGGCCTACTGTCCTGTTGGGGTGTGGCATTCCCTGATTAGCTCTTGTGGATCTTGCATTGCTTGATCTGGGCTCTAATTTCTCTGTTCTGTTCCCCTTATGGAGTTCTGTAGTTTGGGCTCCGCTGTAACGGGGAGGTGGTGGTCGCTGGGTCTTCCACTGCTCCTTCCATGGGGCATGGTCTGGACGTGCCTTCGTGGTGTTCTGCTCCATGCTCGGGACGCTTTTTGGGTTCCGTGGCCCTTGGTGGATGGTTGGTCGGTAGACGTTTCTCCATTCGCCTGTTGTTGGGGCTTATGGGCCTCCCTTTTCCTGGATCTCTGGCCTGGAGCTGTGGCTCGGTGATATGTCTTGTGCCTGTAGTGGATCTCACTAGTCATGGGTTCGGATCCTGCTAAAGGGGTGTGGGGGGAGGTTGTCAGTCATGCCTTTCCCCGGTTTCTGGCAATGAGGTTTCCTTTGCGGTAGTTTCCTGGGGTTTCCTGGCTGTGGAGCGGGTGGTTCCCAGTGGCTGGTGTGGCGTCTCGGTGCCTGGTGGTGTCCGTGGTTGCGGTTCCTTTTTCTCCTGTGGTCTTGCGGGATGGGGGACCTTGAGGCTGGCTTGTACTTCCTCTGGTTTTGCGGTCCGGGCTGCGTCTTGCCCTGGCTTTTGGGTCGGTCACTTTGTGTGTCTGTCCGTTTTTTCTGTGCTGGTTTGCTGGTTGTGGGTCCCTCTGCCTCTTTTTCCGGGTTGGGACTGCAGTGGCATTTCTGGGCAGACTTTTCCCTTTGAAACCCTTGGGGCGTTGGCGACGGTGGCTGGGTCCTCTGTGTCTGCTCGCTGGGTTTTGCCTTGGAGGACGGTACTGCTTGGGGGACTCCCTTGATGGTGCTTCCCTTCGTGGGCTCTTTACTATTTTGGGATCCGTGGGGTTGTGCGCCTGCTTTTGGGCGGCGTTTCATTCTGATTTGGTGGCCCTGCCCTTTGGGGGTGTGGAATGGGGCCGGGGGGTCCCTTCCTTCCTCTTGTCCCGGGGTCTTCGGGGTGCTTCCTCTTCTTCTTGTCCCTCCTTGTTGGGCTGGGCTTCTGGCTGTGTTCTGTGCTGCCCCTTTTTCCCATTTCTCAGGCACTGTGGCGGGCTCTTTGCGCAGGGCTCGGGTCTCCTTTCTGTGGGGGCGGTGTTGTGAGTGCTTGTGTTTCGGCAGGGTCGGGGGGTGTACTCGCTCCTGTTTCGGTTCCGGGGCCCTTCTGGGGTCTGCTGTCCGGTGCTGGTTCTGGCGGCTGCACGCTTGTGTCTCCCTCGTCGATCCTTCTGGTTCTCCGGGACACGTTCTTCTTAGGCCGGTTCCCGCGGCTTCTTTGCCTACTAGGGGGTTCCGGGTGTTCCCTGCCTTGTTCGGTGGGTTGATTCTTCCTCTTATTTCCTTCCGGTTTGGGCCCTTTCAATGGGTGTTTGCTGCCTCCTGCGTCGGTTTGGAATGTGCTGCTGTGCGTGGGGTGGTTTCGGCTCCTAGGTTGGTGGGGTTTTCCTGACGGTGCCCCGCAGTCTACGGTGGTGGTTGGGGCCTCGGTCTTCCTCTACTCCCCGGCGGCTCCATGTTCGGCGGCTGTTTCCTGCTGCTGTGTGGTTTGTCCTTGGGCCCAGTGGCTCTTGTTCCCCCTGGCGTGTCTTGTACTGGGCCTCTTGCGGGGCTATCCATTTGGGTCCTGAGTGACGTTGGTTCTCTGACCCGGCTCTGGGGCTCTGTGGAGTGTTTGGTGCCTCTGCTGTCGCAGGCTCCCGCTGGACGGTGGGTTCATTTCCTGCCTCTGCTTTCTTGGTGTCCCATGGGGGTGTTATGCCTTTGGCCTTGCTTGCCTGGGTGCACCTGATCTTGTTTGATGGATCTGGGGTTCTGCTGTTTCTGGCCTGGTTGGTGCCTGGCTGGGAGGTCGCCTGGGTATGCCGGGTGCTGTTGCGTTCGTGGGGTGCTTTCATGTGGCCCGGGGTGCTGTTGCTGCTCTTGTGCCTCTGGTGGCGCTGGCTCGCTCTGGTCTGGGGTTGAATCCTGATTGCCTGTGCTTTCAGTCTGTCCCTTGGTCGGTTTGGTTGGCCTGGCCTCTTACTGCCTTGGTTCCCCTGAGGTTCGGGGGGGTCTAGTCGGACTGTGTGCTGGTGGTGTGTTTGGTCGTCCGCCTTTGTTGTGCTGGGATGGCTTCACTTGACGGTTCGGCTGTTCGGCCGGGAGGGGGGGGGCTTTTTCTTCCTTGTGGCCCCTTGGACTTTTCGTCTCCCGGGGGGTTTTTCTTCCCGGGGCGGCTCTCCTGCGTGGGGTGTTTCCCTCCCTGTCCGAGTTATGCCTCTTGCTGTCCAGGTTCGGTGTCTCGTGGTTGGGCCTGTTTTGCTTCTCCGGGGAGTGCCTTGGGTTGAGGTTGTTCTCTGGTTTGGTCAGGCTCTGTCTGCGGGGTAGTTGCCCTGTCCTTCTGTTGTACGGAGGTCTGCTGTGTGCTTTTCCCCCGTTTGCGCTGGTTCCGTGGGTCCTGCTGCGGGTTGGACTGGGTCGGGCCTCGTTTGTCCTGGTGGCTCCGGTTTGGTCTGGGTGGCCTTGGCTCCCTCTGTTTTGGCTGACGGTGGGGCCTTGCTGGTGTTTGCCGGTGGTCCCTTGTTGTTTCCCCTATGTCTCGGGGTGTCTGGTCCGCTTGCGGGTTGGCTGTGGTGTGTCTGGACCTCCTGGCTTTGGGGTGTTCTGGCTGAGTTTTTTCTCGGTTCGGGAGCCCTTCGCCTCTCCTGTCCTGTGCCTGTCATGGGGTTTTCTTTCCTGGATTGCTGTCCGACACAGAGGGTGTCTGCATTGGATTCCGGGGCTTGTCTTGGGTTTCTGGGTGTTTTGCTTCGACTTGGGTCGGCCTGTATCCTCCCTGCGAGCTCTGTGGGCGGTTGGTTGGCCTTTCGGGGTTCAGGCGTTGGGCTGGTGCGCCCCTTGGCGTCCGGATGGTTGGGGGGTTGTTTCCTCCTGGCGCCGTTCTTTCGTTCCTTTGCTCCTTGTTGGAGTTTCTGGTTCTGCCTGTTTTCTGTCCTGTACCTCTTACTGGGGTTTGGGTGCTGCTGCTCTGTTTGGCGGTTGTGCGGGCTCTGGCAGTGTGCCTCCTTCCTGCTGTGCCTTTTTTATGGGGTGGTGTT
The DNA here is from genome assembly GCF_964263255.1 of Lissotriton vulgaris. Classification (NCBI taxonomy): domain Eukaryota; kingdom Metazoa; phylum Chordata; class Amphibia; order Caudata; family Salamandridae; genus Lissotriton; species Lissotriton vulgaris. Next base: position 583,734 of record NW_028250404.1, read on the forward strand.
CCCTTTTTGTTGCCTTTAGGCTGACTGGTAGTGTTCTGGGGCCTTCTGTGGCTGCTCTCCGTCAGTGGCGGTGTTGGCTGTGCGGCCTGCTGTTGGGCTTGTGGTGTGTTGACGCCTGGGTCGGTTCGGGGTTCCTCGCCTCTGGGGTAGCTGCTCGTTGGGCTTGCTTCCGGGTTGGGGCTCCCTGGCCGTGTTCTGTGTGGATGCTGCTGGGTGTTCTCCTCGTGCTGTTATGTCCTGTAGTCGTTGAGTGATATGTGGGACTGTGTCTCCTGGGTTTGGGAACGCTGGCTTGCGTTCTGCTCGGGTTGTGTGACTTTCTGCTTGTGCGGCTTGAGTCTGTTTTTCTGCTATGTGAAGCCGATTCTTGCTTTGGTATCTGCTCATTAGTAAGGACTGGGACGGGGAGGGCTGAAGAGGAGGTAATGACCGGTTACTCACTGGTAATATTCATTACTCCGAGTCGTAGCCCTCCCCGTCCCAGTCCTGGTTCCCATCCCTCCCTCCCTGTTCGGCTTCTTGTGCTTGGTAGTACAGGATGTGGATGGGCGGGTCACATGGTTATATGCCTTCGGGTGTGGGTGTGGCCTGGAGGGAAGGGATGGGTTTTTAGTTGCTTGGGAGTTTCTGGTGGGAGGAGCTATGCTCATTAGTAAGGACTGGGACGGGGAGGGCTACGACTCGGAGTAATGAATATTACCGGTGAGTAACCGGTCATTATTCTGTGTCACTGCGAGGCATCGGTATAGCAAGCGAGAATGCTGTGATGCATCATAATAAAGGGAGAGCCTCGAGGCTACACGAAGGGAATAAAGGCATCAACTGTTAATGTACCGAAACTACTCACAGTAGGCATATGTGCTTTATTCACTCCCTGGCTGCACACGAGGATGTGGAGTAACGGCCAGAGCTGTTGACTTTGAGGTTTGAGTCTCGGCGTCGGCTCAACATCCTGTGATTCTGGCCAAATAATCTCCCCGTGTCTACCAATATATGAATGTGTCCTTGTGTAATGTAACTGCGGCTCATGTAAAGCGCTCCAATACCCCGCTATATAAAATGGCCACAAAAAATGTACACCACTCTAACAGACTGTGTGCTGTCTAAGATCCTGGGATGCCCTTGTAGCTCAAGTCCCCCAGGAGTTGGTGTTTCCATTTCGGCAGGGATGCAGGGTCGCGGCATTGTCGTACCCTGCTGCGACCTGGAACAAAGGCCCCTGGTTCTCGGAACGCAATCGCTGGGACAGAGCTGCGCTGGGACGGAGACAGCATTTTCACGGAGAGCAGATAACTGTTTGGTGCAAAACTGCCATTATTTTGGCAGAAGAAAAGGAAATTGAAGTTTATAAGCTGACTTACACGCAAAGGGTGTGGAAAAGAGTAGGTAGCTGTAAACGCACAAAACATAAAATGAAACAAGCATTGGTTAATCCAATAGATCTTGTGCCTCTGGGACCTACTGATTTTATCAATGTTTTGTTCCATGGTGTGCAGCATCCACGATGCTGTGCAGCATGCATAAAGACAACAAATAAAAAATAAAAAAAGGTACTATGACGTTGTAGGCGCATCATTTTGTGGCAAACAATTTATTTACCGAGTTGGATTGGTAAATTTTTAAAAAGCGGCGGAAAAGCCTTTGGTTCTTGAAGCACGGGTGGAAGAAGCAACATGGAGGGCACAGATGGGAATGGACAACACATAGGACAAGTGTGGGGGAAGCAACATGGGGCAGAACTAGCAACATTAAGGGTGGGGATGGGTAGGAGGAGCAACAGGCAAGTGAGGAGGAGAGTGAGTAGGGTGTAGCAACACGGAGAAGCAATGGGAAAGAGGAGGTTGCAGGTGGGGGAAGGAACATGGAGGGTGGGTGTGGTGAGGATAAGTAAAGTGTGAGAGAACAAAATAAAGCAGAAAGGGAGAAGCATATTAATAAGAAAGCAATGAGAAATAGTGCACAAGGGTGAGAGAAACATAGAGAGGGTGGAAAGAAGCACAGAGGTGACAGAGAGAAACACAGAGTGCAAGGGGAGATACGTGCATGAAGGAGGCAGTCGGAAAACATGTGTGCTCTCATGGAGTGCTTAACCAAAAAGAAAAGGGTAGTGCTTGACAACCAAGCAGTGGAATCCTATAGAAGCTAGCGAATCAAAAGAGATAGTAAAGAGGCTATGCTCCATGGCTGGAACGAACGCAAAAATTACAAGTTGGGATACGGATAAGCAGGCAAATTAGAGTGACAGGAGGGCCCACAATATGTGTCGCAACCAGGCTCAATCTGAATATCAGCTGGTTCAGGGCGAGGAGGGAAAACAATTACCCATAAGCAAAAGAGGATAAAGAAGGTTAAAAAAATGTATGGGGTGCAGGAAAAAAATGAAGAATGGTGGTATTCTGGTACCACAATGCAAAAATGGAGGTGAACTGCTAATAAAATGTGCCTTTCCCTGCCAAAAGTAACTGCAGAGAATTCTGGTGTAATCATGTATCACAGTTTTTGCTATTTTCACTGGTCGCCATTTGTGCATAGAGCCATATAATTTTAACGTTAAGATAGCTTCTACAGCAAACTTGAACTGTAAAGCTTTAGAAAATCTAAGGATTCTGGGAAGTATTTTGGATTCCTTCGAATTCAATGAATGGACGTTCCTACCTGGAATGTTTTCAAGTAATTTTGGTTGTGCTTTATGTTTTGTTTCTTGATACTGCATTTCTGTTCTGGATGCTTTTGAGGGTGCTAATTTACCATTAGGCCAGAAAGCGTCACGAAACACATTAATGTAGTAAACAACCATCTGCTCACTGAAGATCCAATGAACGGTATCGCGTATTTGTCTGTGGAAAAAAACTGTTTAAAAACCAATATCCTAACTAGCCTTAGCTAAATAATCCTCAGCACGAGAAGAGTTAGCACTGTCAAGAGTACTGTGATATACTAACTATTCCAATCACTTTTATTTTTCTCAAAACAAATCTACATGCCTTCACGTGACGTCACCCGTTTCCTTATCCCAATGATCTATAAAAAACTATATATATATAAAACAATATGCTTCTTCACTGTAAATCGAATCCCTTGCTACGGCTTATTAAACTGTAAAATGCTTATTAGTGAATTAAGGGTGTCATTATCAGCTGGACTGAAGTTACTGGGTGCATCCCCTCTGACCCGCCCATGCAATTCACAGTCCGCTATGAGGTCCCATCACACACGTTCAGAGCTCACTTTACTAGTGGTACAACCAGGATGTGCACAAGTGAAGGGAAGATTTAATAAGGACGAACACTGTAGTTGTGTGCTGCAACACCTGCAGGATAATGCGAGAGTGCACTGTGCGGGTACGGAGGTGCATTTCGGAGGGATTACAGGGCGAGTGAGCACTCTGGGACACATTCTAAGGTCAAAAGGGTGAAATGGGTCGCAGGGCCAGTTTTGAGGTTGGAGCGGGTTGTGGCACTAGTACCAGTGGTATAGAAGAAGCTTGCCATGCCTTCCACATTTCAATGTAAAGCCCAGTTCAAGAATGTTCACGAGTCTCGGGAGAGAAGCGAACGGCCGCAGCCCCGGGTCTGCCGCGGCCGGTCCTGCAGTAAGGGGCACGGCGCATGCGTAAGGCCGAAACCTTCCATGGGGCACAGCGCATGCGCAAGCAGCGGGAGGTATAGCTAGCGTCTCAGCTTCCGAGGAGGACAGCGCGTTCGCGCGCGCGTGGCCGGCGCAAATCGCCTTGCGCGCGGCCAGGACTGTCCTCCTCGGAAGCTGCGCCGCCAACAATAGATCTCTGGCGAGAGCGAGCTTCGCTCGCTTAGCCAAGACCTAAAAACTAAGGCTACTTCCTATGCTTTGCTTTAAATGCTTTATTAAAAGCCACAAAAAAACCTTGCTTTTTCCGATCCTAAGAGTCGTGAAAGCCAAACTAATTTCTACAATATCATATCATATGGCATCGAAACCTTTCCAGGAACGCTCAGGCAAACATGTAGCTTTTAGAATGTATCCTTTATCTACAATGTTGTCAACTTCCCAGAAACTCCTGTCAAGCTGAAACAAGGTTGGAATTCAGCCTTAAAGACCTGCAGCTTGCTATGAAAGCATCTTCCCGGAAGTCCTGTTGCACATTAAAGGGAGCGGAAGCCAAACTTTGAAGGCGTATATCTGTCAGAACTCACAGCAGATGAAGGTACTTACATCAGCCCTTGGAATAATTACTATACGCAGAGGATCTGTGGGGAAAAACACTCGCATATGCTGGCTTCTGAAGAGTTATAAATAAAAATATGAACTGTCTCACGCTGCAAAATAAGAATCTGGCCTGTAGCAGCAGAAAGCATGCCTGGTTCATTATAAATCGCTATAAACAACTGCAGCCACAAAATACCGTGGGCCCGATTCACAAAAGACCTCCACGCTTGCGATGGAGGCCCAGAGTGGTGTCGCGCGGCCCTCACTCGTGGCAGGATCTCTGCATTGCAGTTTCTCATGGCGGAGGTCCCGCCACAACTACGAGGACTCCATCACGTGTGCGGAGGCCCTTTGTGAATTGAGCTCATAGTAGAGACCTATTTAGCCTACGATACGCTGAAGCTAGTGCAGTTACATGTGCAGCACACTACAACCTTGGAATTTCCGACGCTGCAGCTAAAAAACTGGAGTCATTGGTGGATATAGTTTGCGCCTGCCCGGTTCTGCTAGGGGGAAACAGCCACTACAATGTGGGCATCACATTGCGATGCCCTTCCAACGCGGTTGTTACAACGACCTAATTCTCACTATGACCTGCCATTACTAAGCAAGTGATTACATCGACTTGCAGTAGATGGAATGCTAACATTAGAAATAGTATAGTTTACAATTCCAACACCTTCCCTATTGTTACGTAGGCTGGAGTTGGAATAGTAAATTATACATTTCTAATGTCAGCACGCCATCTACTACAAGTCGATGTAGTGACTTGCGTAGTAATGGCTTTGCATGGTAACAACGCGTTCGTTGTAACGACCGCGTTGGTATGGCACGTGTGGTTATGACTCGCGTTGTAACGAGTCTTATTCCTGCTAGGAGAACACAGATACTGGTCAGCAAAAGGTTTAATCTAAAGCGTGCAGATGGACTGTCTACGCGTTTCAGCTGCTCACAGCAACCTTGATCACGACAGTAAGCACTATTTTTTTAACAACTTAAATAGTGGTGAATACCAGTGGTAAACATAAAAGAAAGATGTGCAATGGACATTGAAAACATATCCAAATCAATATTAAAATTGACTGACAGGCAGGCATAAGTACAAATCAATGTTAGGATAGTTTCTTTGGTAGAAGGAACAAAATAGTCATTATAAGCATCTCTATAGCCAAACATTTAAAGCAATTCTTAATTTGAATTATAATTCAAAACCCAAAATTGGTATACCAAAATGGTATTGTAATAATAATTACTAGCAATGTATGGTCTACCCTTTGTTCTCAGCCTTTATGGAACACTATTCCATGTATATAGGACAAAATACTTATCGAAACAATTAACCCATTAAAAGTATCTACCACAGTTGGGTCTAGTCCTTAACCATGGCTGCTAAGGGTTTTCCCTCCCGGTGCTGGGATCTCAGATTTACCATTGTTCATGACGAGCTGAGCTCGTCATGAGCATGGAAGGAGTTAATACCACAGGCAAGAGGTCAGAGATTATTAACTAACATCCTTCCCTATTCATATATAGTAACCAGTAGAAGAATATATGTATCTGCCTCAATAATCTTCCCATTTGAGCAAAAAAAACGGCACTCAAGGACAGAAGTAAATAAACAACTGTTTACTTAAGCAGTCCATTCAGACAAATGGGACGCGTTTCGGCTGCACAGCACAGCAGCCTTGATCACCTGGACAGCGCCATCTTGTGAAACATATTTATACTCATTAGAAACATAGACATAAACAAAGTACGACCTTGATAATTTTCCCTGAAAACACCAAAGGTTACAAGGACCTTAAAGTTAGGCTCAGATTTTACTTGTACAAAACCAGTGAAATTCAGCGCTTATAGCTAACTATAACTCACGTCCCTTCAATGCACTGCTGATGACCTCACATATTACATCACTCATGACATGGTCAGTGATATCACTCATGACATCTCAAGTGACATACTCACAGTGGACGAGAAAGGATACCTAGATTGTCATCTAGATTGTCAGCTGTGCCCAGGACAAAGAAAAGGGATCACACAAACAGTAACAGAAGAGTGTTTAACCGGAAAGAAGAAAAAACAAAGGGCTCACTTGGAGGAAAGCAAGTAACAACCCACACAAGGGAAATGAAAGCCAATACAGCAGTAACAGGAGAGTAGTAAACGGGAAACTGGAAATGAAGTAAATGGAAAGAAAGGCAATCTGGGGAAAAGGTCAATACAGCTGGAGTGAATGTCCAGGGAATAAGGATGCACTAAAATAATGCTGGCCCAAAACTCAAGAATGATGGAAGCAATGCAGGAACAAGAAGGAGCTACGGTTCAAGATTCCTCTGGAAACGAGGACAGGCTAACCTCAGAAACTTGGGAAAGAAGGGGTCGATCAAACAAGATCACTGCTACACTGACCAGCGGTGGACTGACGGAAACTGGGGCTTAAATAAGCTCACTATTATCACATGCCTCGGCTGTGAGCAGGCTAGGCCTGCCAGTGCCAGACACAGAGATTCTTTCCTTCTCCATCCTCCATCTCTCCTTATACTCATCCCAAACCTCATCTTACTACTATAATCTCACAATAAACACTTTCTAGACTCTTCCCTCTTCTATCCCCCATAACCCTTTGCAATCAAAATATCAGACTTACATTTCCTCTGCTCAAATTAACTCGAATTTCACTATACTAATCCACCACTAATATTTTTTGGCTGCCGGAGTAGCATGCTACTGGCTGAAAAGCGCTTCAATGCCTCATCAGGGGTAGTAAGCACTTTATAATTACAATTACAATAACGTGATGCCCCTCCCCACCCCCCAGGTCCTGCTTATGACCTCACTTATGACATGTTAAATGCAATCACTGATGGCATCTCAAATTACATCATTTATGGCATCAAACAGTCCTTGTGACACCATCCTATATAGGGTTTGTGTCCTTGAAGTGATTCAGCACACTTCAGGTGTGGACAATTTTCTATTCACCTTAATGGTATTGACCGTTTAAATACTTCACGACTCACTATTGTGAGCCAAGTGGTTGAAGGGTGTACAATTACCACAGTAAAGAAAATGTCTCCAGGTCCTATGGGCTTCACTCCGTAGTTTAGTAAGATACTGTGAGCTACCCTCAGTAAGATGCCGTGAGATGAGCACAGTGGCAGACAACCGTAGAGCCATCCCCACACCAGTGAGAGATAAGCATCCTCTACGCGGGGCACTCAAGAAGGGCCATTCTCCTTCCATGCATGGCACCCTTGATGACTGCCTGTGTGATGCACAACACTACTCTCTGGCCTGACCCTGGGCGGGGCCATAAGGGACACCGGCTGGACAGGCAAAATCCCTAGCGTGATAACTGAGATATCAGGACTAACTTCTGGGTGACGATGGCGAGAGTCCTTGAAACCCCAAATTCATCACAGGATCAAATTAAACATAGGGATGTTCAAAAGAAATTAGCTTAAACCACCATGCAAGATCAAACCCAGCATTCTGGTTGACAGCGTACAGTCTGAATCTTAGAGCACTTGTTTTAGATTTGATAAATGTAAACCAGCTCTCTGTTTTTTGACAAATGTTAAACTATATGCACGCCTATAGCCGTGTAGGAGGCTTTTTATAAAACTACAGTCTGTGCAAATCCATGCCTTTTAAAACAATAAATGTTTTATGTATATTTCATACTGATTGTAACATTTTTTGTAGAATTGTAGTTTTTTTAGTAATCGAATACAGATGGATTGAATCGTAGAGTCCGGCGGGCAATGCAATACTTTCAAGCTGTTTCCCAATCTTCACAATTCCATCTGTCCCTCAGGCCCTGTGGCTAATAATAGGTGTCTGACAGATCCGTGGCAGGCCCATTCAAGAGGCATTGCCTTCTTCCGGGAATCGAAATGTAACAATTGAGAGTTAGCGCGGGTCGTGTACGTACCCGCCACGTGAAGTTAAATCCCCTCTGGCTGCACGTGCAGGGGGGTTTGTGGAAGGGATGCGAAAGACCGCCATTAGTTCGGGAAAGCACATTCCTCCTCGCAGGCCTGGGAAACTGGCAGAAAGTCCACAAACAAGCCTTGGTAGACTGGAGTATGGAAAAAATCTCCTAATGTCCCAACAGCTCTGTGCTAATACTCAAACAAAGTAGTAATATGCTACTAGCCCTACTAGCCTCTCAGGTGCTCTATTCTTATAGGGCATTGTTACATCTTTCCCCTCTCCCCTTCCTCTTCCCTTCCTCTCCCTCGTGCACTGCCTCTTGCTTGGAGCATGGAACCATGTACCTGCGCTGTACCATCTTGGATCCATGTTCCAGAGCCTCTGTTTGCCAGTTACTGCTGCTACCTAATCTTGTATGCATGTACTGTTTCGCTCTCCAAATAAACTTCATTTTATTCTCCTTACTTGGTGCCTCTCGTCTTTACAGGTATAATGGCAGAATAGTGAATTTGCTGTTGGTCAATCTCCTTTGTTAGCCACAAATGGACCACCAACAGTCCTTCTTTCTAGGGTGACCCGTTGTTATAACAGGTGAAAAAACAGAACTCCGTAAGAAGGTCCCGGATATGAGAAGAACACTGATTGGTACATCAGCTCTCCAGCTAACTCCTCAACAAATGACCATAACTGTCATTTTTAGAACCTTGGGCCATCCCGCGTTCTAAGCATGAGACAGTCAGAACCATTGCAAGGGTTGGGTGGGGGGTGGATGGGGTTGCAATGGAATACTAGGAATACACCATATGTGGAAAGTGGTACAACACAGAATATAAAACATTTTCTTTCTTGAACAAAACATTATAAACACTGAACCATCAAATAAAACTTTCCTTGATCTCAGTGCGTGCTTTACTCTGTCAATCAAAGTGGTTTGTTTCCTCTGTGTCTGCTGCAGGGCCACTGCTAGACGCAACAACCTGTAGAACTGGAATCTTGAACATCAAGACAACAGTTCTCCTAGTCTTTGTTTACTATGAGTAAGTACAGTTGCTTGTCAGCTTGACTTGCAATTATTGCATCAAAGGAAGATTCCTCACTTGCATCACAGTGACCTTGGTACACATCGTTCTGAGCTCCTTGAAACTTTCCATGTTTCTCACCAGCTTAACACCCTTCTAATCTCTTAAAACTCCCAACATTCGCTGCCCTGGGTGATGACTCTACTGTTGTTTCTTTTGACCAGTTTAATAGGTTTGGAAAATGTGCTTTTACTTTTCTCCTCTTGGTTTCCCAAACAAATTTTGACCAGCTCACCCACAGAAATAGCACACGGTGTCAGTCTATGTACATCGCCATATTGTTTCTTTGACTGTCTCTGATTAGTTCTGACTTAGGCTCTTACCGCTTCAAGATCACCCTCACTCATCGTACGCGCAACCTGAAATTTGATTTTAATCCACCAAGGGCAAATCCATGATGTGGGTTGCTTCCCTTTAATCAAAACAAAAGTTAAAAGCCCAGTACTGTGTGTGGAGTAATTCTGTAAGACCATAATCTTTCTCATATAGCCAGAACAAAAGGAACTCCTCCCATCATGGCCAAGTAGACACTTTCTTTTAAATACCTGTTAAACTATTCTACTAACCAACCTGTTGCATTAGGTATCATACAAAGTCATTATGTGTTCTATGCTGTGAATGCTCAAGAATTTGGTCATTTCTACAGATATAAATTGAACACCATTATCTGTAAAACCAATATTTCGGGGAACCCCTCTCTACTGAAAACCTCCATAAGAAATCCAAGCATGAAACTTGTAGTTACTCTCTCCACAAACAGGCCTTTTGGAGTGGTAATTGCTTAACACAGTAGCAAACTGTACGTTACATGGCAAGGATATGAAAGGGCCCACAATGTCCAGACCAACTTTTTGCCATGCAAATTCTGCCCATTGTTCAACTTGCATAGGAGGAATGTGGGTCTTAAAGCTTTTTCAGCAGCGGCACATATGTCAAACGTGCAAACTAATCGATCAGCATCTGCATCCAATCTCGCCCACCCACATACACTTCGTACCAGACTCTTTAGAGCAAATATTCCTATATGTTCCTTGTGACAAAACTCAAGTAAATGTCGATGGAGTTATGCTTGTGGTATACACTTGTCGTGGCAAAACAAAAGCTTCCCAAACATGGACAATTCAGTTGCTACTTGCGCAAAATAATTAAGGGATACTTCCATATGCTTACTCTGAGGCCATTCTTCAATTGAGTAACTTTTAACAAGTTTCAATTCACTATCATTCTCATACTCGGTCATGCATGTACTCTTATCCATCTCCATAGCATTTACCGCGCACACATCACTCACTTTTGCCATCCTATCATAGTTTTACTTTACTAATTCCTCCTCTCCTTCTTTGTGGCATTGTAATATGGAAAGGCAATCTGCAGTTTGTTTTTTTCGACCTGGAACAAATACAATGTGGAAATTATATTTTTGGAGTTTAGAACTTAACCTCACAATGCGAGTTGTTGAATTCCTCCCACCTACCAGGGACAAAGTAGAAATCAGAGGCTTATATTATGTCTGGATGATACATTTGTTACCCCAAACACAGTGTTAGACAGGATCCGTTGCCTATGCACAAGCTAAATGCTTCCGCTCAGTTATGGAGTTTTTACGCTTAGTTTCATTTACAGTTCTGTATGCATAGGCCCCACCCATTCCAAACGCCCTGGACCTTGGAGTTAACACTGCCACAAGTCCATTATCAATAGCATCCGCAGATATTATGTATTTTTTCCATTGGAAAATGGTTTCAAGGCCGATGCATTTGTGATTTGGGATTTAATTAAATGAAAAGCATGCTGTTGCTACGAACCCCACTCAAACTCACATCCTTTACTAGTAACTTCCTCAATGGTTCCACCATGGATGCAAAGTTTGGAACAAACCTTCTGTAGTATTCACTTTACCCTAGAAACAAAATGTATTTGTCCTTGTCATCTGGTGCAGGTGCATCCTTAATGGCATCAATAAAACTTTCCTTTGGAACTACCACCTTCGCAGATATTGTATGGCCCAAATATTTGACTTGGGATCCAAATAGTTTGCATTTTTCCAAACTCAACATCAATTCCTTATTGGATAGTCTGATGTATGCTTTCATCACAATCTCTTGATGTTTTCTTTCACCTTTAGAGAACAGTAATATGTCACCTGGAAACAACTTGCATGTTCTTCCATAGCTCTGAAATTGTGAAACATCACCCTTTGGAACACTGCAGAGATGAATCTCAGTTTAAAGGCCATTCAAATAGCCTGGAAAAGGCTGTCAACTGGTTTGAAGTTTTAATAATTCAACTTGGTGGTAAGCATTTCGGAGATCCAGTGTGGAAAAAATGGAAGCACCATTCAACATTGCCAGTATATCATTAATTATCTGTAATGGATGCTGGTCTACCATGATGAGATAGGGTATAAGTACCTTCAAGGGATTTTGTTATCATATATTTCTAACAGAATTACAAACAATACTTGGCGGCCCTATACACATGAGACCGATAGTGCAAAGCAACAGTCAGCAAATGTTCAATCAATATACATAAGTCACTTCAAGTGATCCAATATAGAAGAGAGGAGAAGGTGTGTATGAAAAAATATAGTATTTAATACTCAAAGATCGATTTGAGACAAGGGTACAGAATAAATAACAATGTTATAGGAAGAATAATTCAGATGTAGCAATCAAACAAAGCCTCTCTATAACAATTGTATGCGCTTATCTGCCTGTTCACAGTTGATTTGTTGATTAAGCAGACAAAGCGTATATGTCATGATGTTATCATTAAGAGCCCTCAAATCACCCATAGTCTGAGGCTCCCATTACCATTCTTTGCTAGCACTGTGGGAGAAATGCACTCCAATGATTCTATTTCCTTAACATAGTCACGCTGCAATTGATACAAAAGTCCTGTAACTCCCTCCTCATGCTAAATGGCACTCATCTCCCTTTTTGTCTTACTGGTTCAGTGTCAGCATTACGTTTTATCTCATGTACAAAACTTTGTAACTTCCCAGTTTTTTTACAGAAAACTTCAGGAAAGGCTGACATGAATTGTTTTTCATATCAATTTCTTTGTCCACCAAAACAGGTTCATCAGCACTGGGGTTCGATTTGATTTTGATTATTCCGAAAATGTGATAGGTTAGTACAATGGTAAATACGTAAAATCCTAGGGTAAGGAAATCCCAAATTCGGTATGACATTGCGATACAGGAAATCAGATACTGTGTATTAATATTTACTTCTTTACTCAGATGTACGTGAACACAAGGACAGCCAACATGTGTTTCGCCCAAAATACTTGTGGACCAAGGGCTTTTTCAAGGCAAGCTGGTACAGCTTCTGAGTGCAAGGGTCTAGAATTAGAAGGTAGTCATCGCTGAGGTATCTGAAACATTCCAGAAGGAGATTCGTTGTTTGTCTCTGCGGTCCAGATTCTATCATATAAAAGTATGAAACACATCAGAGGTTTGACAACTTTATCATTACCTTCCCTTCCATCCCCTTGTATCATAAGTACCATATTATTTGTCATGGCACCCTCCCCCATTGAATCACCTACATCACTAGATGGATCAACCAACACTTGGGAAACAGGTGGCTTCTTTTTTTTCTTTGCCTCAAGGCACATCTTGGCAAGATGTTGTGAGGTAACACCACACCTTCTTTTTTGTCAGTGCGAGATTCATTCATGTCCATTACCCAATTTATATATAGCTCAATAGCTTTTGCAGAGGCGACCACTTCATCCAGTGTTGGAACTCTTATTATCTACAACCTTTCTTGTATATGTTTATTATTTGTGTTAACCATCATTTGGTCATGTATCATCTCATTAGTTGTATTGCTAAAGTTGCAAATACTGGATAAATATCTAAGTGATGTAAGAAAATCATCAAAGGTTTCCTCACCCTTTTACCTCATCGTATAAAAATTATACCTGCTAAGGTTGTGCCTATAGTTAAACCACACATCCAATCTCAGAATAACATCATCAAATTCATCAAGTTCATCCTTCTCTTCTGCAGCCTCAAACATACGCAGTGACCTAAAAACGTCTTCCCATTCTGAGCCTAGAACCGCATCAAAATAAATTTTCTACTCTCTGATGGCATTTTATCAAAATCAATTGCTTTCAAATAAATGCAAATTTCCTTCTTCCACCTGTTCCATGGAATTGGTGGCTCTCCTTTCATTGATAAACACTTTAATAGAGGATCTAATTGCATTTTTAAAAACAAAAATCTCAAAAATCTACAATAAGTAAGCGTATAATGTCACTGCTGAAGATCTCCCAATAAGAGTAATTGGAATGTTCACTTTATTTCCCTTGGCGGTATGGACACACCCAATTCAATGATTTCCTCAGTCAACGGCTTAGGTTTTGAAGATGCCACGAAATTGCCCCACACAAAATGGCCTCTTAATGGCTGGAATGCACAGTTTGCATTGGAAATAAGGGGAAGAAAACATTTTTGCAACCTCAAAATGAGGCTTGCACTGCCAGCAATTTCACTGAGGCTCTCCCACAGACCTTCATTCCTAGGACTCCACCCTCAGCGGTATACCATAGGCAGTTGTAGACTCCAGTATGCGGATCCGCCCCAGGAGAAGAGGCAGGGCCACAACGACTCAGCCCACCACAGACTGCTAGTCCAATCAGTGTGGAGATGGCAGGTCCGATAAGCGCCGCAAAACAGGTAAAGCACCGTTGCTTCACAGCATTCTAACAATTTGCCCACACAACAGGTAAGAGGATCATCCATAGTAGATCCCCTTCTTCGTTGCCAAAAGAGAGTAAAAACGACTCAGCACAAAGGTACCAGATCTTAAAGGAAGCGTTTTTGGTACTTCTACTCTCAAGCTAACTCCTCGATTGATGACTATGTCTGTCATTTTTAGAACCTTGAGCCATCCCGCGTTCTAAGCATGGGCAGTCAGAACCAAAATAAGGGACAGGGGTGAAATAATGGAATACGAAGAATAAGCCATATGTGAAAAGTAGTACAATACAGAATATAACACCCGCCCCCCATTATGCCCTTTACCCAAAGTGCTCTGAAGCTTCCTCACAATGAGTTACAAAAACAAAAGCTACTTAAGTTATGATTTCCATGTGTAAGTGCCACCATCCAAAGGTCATAGTTAGCTATGTTTGCCATCAGCCTGTATCAAAGTAAGTCGCCCTCGATGGGTGGTCTTATGGTATACCACCGGGGCACCAGACTGAGATGGTGGATTTCTATGTCCTGCCACGACCTCTTCACATCCTTGTAACTCAACCAAATATCACGTAGGTTCCAACTCTTGAACATAAAAACTATAACCCTGCAGAAGGAATGCCCACATCGAGCTTGGGAACTCCATCTACACCGAGCACCCGCCTGCAATGATGAACAAAGGTGTTAGGAAGTGAGCACGTCGCTGCCTAACAAATGTATACCACTGAGATCCATTTCAACACATGATCTGTAAAACCTCTGGGAGAATTCTCCCAGTGCTTAATTTGTTAACTCCTTGCGTGCTCATGACGAGCTCAGCTCATATTGAGGCACGGTGGCGCTCTGCTCATGACGAGCTGAGGTCATCATGACCGCCGTGGAGCTCCCACGTGGGGATAATTCCCCCTGCTGTGCTGAGCTCAGCTGTCATGAGCACAGCGCCACCGTGCTGCATCACGAGCTGAGCTGAGCTCATCACGAGCACCGCGGCGCTGCGCGCGGGCCCCCTCCACCCAGCACCGCGGGGGAATTAGCCCAGCGGCGAAGGGGTTAAATAGTAAATTCAGGTGCTCCAAGTTTTTTCTCAGAAGCCCAACGCCTGTGCTAAAAACATCAGGGGTGCCGTATATAAAGGTTGGGTAGTTTTGTTTTCTCCCCATGTCTTTCTTCCACCACCATACATTCTGTGCCCCTTTACTTCTCTCTTTTGGATTCGTTTTTATCCCTGCTTTCTCTCTTTGTCACTGTTTTTGCATCTTTGTTTTTATCCTTCTTTTTTTCTCTCATATATTTTTCTCTCCCTTGCTCTGGGTTAAAGTCTGATGAGAAAAAATAAGTACCGGCCACAAAAATGAGTGCAGGTGGGCCTCACCTGCAACCACTGGCTCAAATTAAGCACTGATTTCTCCTGAATAACAAGTGGAGAAGGCACATAACCAGAGCTATGAGTTGTTAATGGTGGATCTAATCATCTTATGGCAAATCCTTCCTGCACTGTCCAAAGGAATCAGAAATTGAAGAAGGCTTAGCTGGTTTCCCAAAAGCCATTGCATATTCCAAATAAACTCAAAAAGTATGTCAGAGGTCCAAATAATATGGCTGTCCCACTGTTCTGTGACGTAGCGTGCACTCAAGCTCCAGCTAATATCAGTTGCATAACAGAAAATAATAGGGCCCCCTGCAGAATGTGAAGAGGAGCCCCTTAGTCTGTCATATCTCACAGATGTTTATAGGTTTGGGGTTAAATGGGTAACCCTGATCGGTTGAAGGCCCCCTGCAGGGGGCTCCATTATGTCCTTGGGCAGGAGGGAAAACAGGATTACTCTTTAGGTCACAACGCTGACACCAGGACTATCTATCAAAATTCCTTTAGGGAAGTCATACTGCTGTGCTGGACCACAAGAGGTGTCAATGGGAGATACCATATTAGCTCTACAGACAGCTGTACCTTTAAGTAAACCAGGTCCTTCTTGGGCATACTGGTGCTGTTCCATGCCATCCGCGTCTACTTCAGTCTGATCTTTCCAGAACTTGGGGTATGAGTGGAAGGAACAGTTACATGATTCCGCAGGGCACTGCCTCTAAATCCTGTGTGTGTGTCTGCGAACCCAGTACCGAATCTTGTGCGTTCAGCTTCTTCTGGGTCAAAAAAACTGAAACAAGGACCCCAAACCTTCTAGGATCTTCCCATGGCGGCAGGACCACAGGCATGGGGCCTGGGAGGCTTGAGGTATCTTGCTCATGCTGTTTGCTACCAGATTATCTGCTGCCTGCAAATGAGTCTTAGACAGATACACAAGATGCTTCTCTGACCACAGACCCACCCTGCAGGACCAGACTCCTAGTGCTTTGAACCTGTTTTTTTCCCACCTCCTGAAATAAGCAACAGCTACAATTCAGTCTGCTCTTATCAGGACCAGCTTTTGATTTACCAACGGAGGAAACGTATGCAGTGTCCTAAAAAAAGTGGTGATAACCGCTTCCAATTGGATAAGACCTGTTTCTCGTCAGGAAATCATCTAACTGGGTCTTTCTGCTGTCCCCTATTCCCCATCCCACTCTGCTCGGATTTGCTGTCACAAACAACAGATAGAGAGTTTTCTGTGGAAACCTGGAAGTTCTCAGGAACTAGTGAGCACTGCGGAGCCTCCTTGACATTGCATTTGATTGGATACTGCTGACTCACATTCCTTGGAGTTGGAAACCGACCAATTCTGCAAAGGAGTCACCAGAAGACTTACAGCATCTTGCACCAGAGCATGGCTGGTTTTTTACCGGCCATGTATCTCTGATCCTTAGTCTGGCTGATGCTTTTTGCTGCTCTTAGAGACGTGGCAAAAGAGTTCTGACATCCTTCTTTTGAGGCATGACCATGGGACTGCCTTCACAGATGAAGAGATGTTTTACATTTATGACAAAAATTCTTCTGAAAGGAAGCCAAAAATAAGAAGCCATCAATCCAGCCAGGATTTAGTGAACTGTCTGCAGGGACGGTCTCACGATCTGGGAGCTTTGTGCAGAGGACATCTAATCCTCTGTATAAAATCATCCACAGTGAAGTCTCAGTAACCTCACGTGCTGCCAGTACTGAGTCTCTGATGTGGCACAAGTCTTGTTCACGTTACGTCTGAACAATCAATAGATTGTGTATAAAGTTTCATGTGAATTTCTGCACAATCAATTACACAAGACTGACTGGTTATCAAAAAAAGTACTAGATGGGTGAATGGAACTAGTGACATACATTTACAGTTATGTGCCTAGCAGCTTATAAGGAACCATCACTGTCCTTAACACTGAAGATCTAGACACTGGCAGCAGTCAGAACCCTGTTATCGTTAGGAATGATGGCAGTGGTGCCAATGCAGGTAAGAGCGGAAGGCCGGTTGGGCAGGGCAAAAAAAAAAAAAATAATAACATAAAACCACTTGGCGATGCGGTGAGTGGTTTTATTTTTTTCCCCTAGTCTGTCATCTGTCATCTCCCCCCTGCCTTGCCCCCACCTTGCCAAACTTCCCATCACTCTTACCTGCACCGGCCGCAACTGAATGAGGAACCATAATGAGCAGGCCATAATTCCACATCATTAAGATGCAAGCTCGAAAGACCATCAGCAGGGCACAACACCCTGCCATTGAATCTGAGGCCAGAGACACTGGCTATGAAATGTAACAATTGCCAGTACTGAGCAAAACTCCAATATCTGTTTATTAGCTAGACCCTACGAATAAAACATATAGGTCCACGTTTTTGCTACAGCATCAATTGGTTTATTTTACAACTCGCTTGAAATCCCTTTATCAATGATGCTTCATATACATGTGTATCAATAATTAATATAATACAAAGGGACAAGCTATATACAAAAAACTACATTACATCATACATGACACCCACAGACAATCAATGCACACCATCAAACATACATCATACAAATTTGGCAAGACACTAATACCACACACTCACACCATCCAAACAACACACCAGAACGGGTCAAAAAAACTTTTGCATGGCCCAAGGACTGGTGGTCAATATTCTTAATCCCAACGTCAAACGACACAATAGATCAAATATACTCCTAAGAGGATGTAGAGAGGATTACGGTGAGTAGGCGGCTGCCTGACCCCACCAACATCCTTTAAATCGAATACTTCCTGGTGTCCTACTCTACAATTGAGCAGCGCTTTTTAGAATTATTTTATTACTCAGTAGTGTTTTTAGAATGACTCACGATTTTAAAGACATGTAAACTATTGTATTGTATTTTTGCACATTTATACTTGTATTTCTGCTCCCGCCTCGGTCCCCGCAGCTGTGTGCTGTTTGTGTGGAAGGCGTGGAGACCGGGCACTAGAACGCGCAGGGCGTTCCCGGAAGCACATGGGGCGGAGCTGATCACGAGCTCCGCTCTCTCCATAAATCATGCGTCACCGCGCGCGCCTAAGGCAAGCCTGTCTGCGCCCGTCCGCGCCTGTCCCGCGCCCAGCTCCGGTTACCCTGCCCAAATCGACCCTATAATACGCCGCGGATGGTCCAGACACAGTCTTTTAGAACTAAGACCTCCAGCAGCAGACAAACACACAAGGTATAACCCGGCCTCTCCCCCGGAGCTCTTCAGCTGTTCAAACTGTCCTTATGCTCTACATCCCCCGCCGTCTTCCTCTTGCAAGGACACAAGAGAGAGATACACCCACACTCCCCCGCGGGAACTGAAAGCCTGCTTAGTCAACTGTTGATCCCTGCCCAAACACGCAAGCGACATCTGGCTCTCACTAACAGCGAACACCTGGGACCTAATGTTCCTTACAGAAACATGGACGAAAGAGGCTTCCAATCCCGATATTGCTCTAGCAGTCCCCCCAGAATATCAATTTATCGGGTTAAATAGACCCGGATCTAAAATAGGGGGAGGAATAGCTATTATCCTCAAATCCCACTGGAAAATCTCATCCAGAAAGCTAGATAACCTGGGACCTATTGAAGCCATGTACTTCAGTATCTCTGAGGCCTCTCTCCTCATCGGGACAGGGGTATTGATATACAATCCCCCCAACATCCCCCCCCCATCCATACCACGAATTTACTTACAATTCTGGCTGATCTCTCCTTAAAACACCCCCATTTCACTGTCCTCGGGGACTTTAATGTACACGCAGATGACAAAAACTGTGCAAAAGCATGCTCCCTTGTGGAGACTATGGCGGGCATTAACCTTTCTCAAAAAGTTGTAGGCCCCACACATACTGCTGGTCACACTCTAGACCTGTTTTTACGAACCTACCAGGCCTCTCTACATTGTCCCCCCTCCCCGTGACATGGTCTGACCATTTTATTATTCCTTTTAATCTCATATTTCCACCCACTAAGACTTCCACATGTAGGACAGAGAAGGTAGGAAGAAAGTGGTTTAAAGTAACGCTGGAAGCACCCTCCTCAAACATAAATGAGGATGTAGTTAACTTAAATCAATACTATACTACGGCCATCGAGAAAATCGCCCCCCTTACCAATCTCTCCTCAGCCAGAACCAAACCCTCCGATCCCTGGTTTTCCCAGCTGCTACGGGAAGAAAAAATCAAATGTAAAAAACTAGAACGCCTTTGGCGCCGCACCTATGATGCAGACGCCAAAACAATCTATAGAATGGCGCTAAAAAATTTTCATAAAACCAAACAAAGCACTATGAAAGAATATTTTGCAAGTAAAATTAGATCCCCAGACAATTCAACCAAAGTGCTTTTTCAAATTGTAAAAGATTTCACTAATCCTGAGGTCCTCTCACACAATACAGAACCCAGTCAAGAACTCTGTGACGGATTGTCAAATTTTTTCCACGAGAAAATTAATCTCATTTATGCCTCTTTTAATATAGCACAGAGATCGGTCTCAGAGGTCGTAGCGTCTGAACTTACAACTACTAAGGACGCAAAGCTTAGTGCGTTTCAACCTGTCACCTTAGACACAGCATTAAACAAACTTCAGCTATGTAAGTCAGGCTCTCCCCTAGACCCCATGCCCGCTGAAGTCTTCGCTACCATTGCCCCTGCGATCGTACAACCCCTCGTAACAATATGGAATTCCTCTCTCCTATCAGGCCAGTTTCCCGGAGATATGGAAACAAGCTACTCTCATCGCCCTTTTGAAAAAGCCAGAAGCTGATCCGACTGTACTCAGTAACTATCGCCAGATATCTCTGCTCCCTAAACCAGCTAAAATCCTAGAAAAAATTGTCCAGGAACAACTCTCTGACTACCTAGAAAATAACGATCTCCTACATGACTCACAATCTGGATTTAGGACAGGATATAGTACTGAGACAGCACTTTTAGAAGTCTCTGAGACCGTGCAGGAGAGTGTGGACAGGGGTGAGGTAGCCATGCTGGTGCTCCTCGACCTGTCCGCAGCTTTCGACACGGTCTCCCACGCCATCCTCCTAAACAGACTCCAGGAAATGGGGATCTGCGACATTCCTCTAGCCTCGATCACCTCTTTCTTAAAAGACCGTACACAACAAGTATGGTGTCGACTATTCTCGTCCAAAGATAAGAAACCGCTGAGCTGCGGGGTACCCCAGGGATCCGCTCTTAGTCCCCTTTTTTTTACGTGTATGTCGCACCCCTGGCTAAGGTGATTGAGACATCCGGGGTCAGAGTGATCTCATACGCTGATGATACTCAGCTTATTTTTTACATCAGAGATCACTCACCCCTGGGTTTTCAAAATTTTAGAATCTGTCTATCCAATATTGTAGCTTGGATGACCTCGAACACATTAAAATTAAATACGGACAAAACGGAGGTGCTGTTTTTCAACCAAGCTATCCCCTTGACACCCACCATCTGGTGGCCAGCGGAGCTTAACCCACCACCCACCCTGGTAAAAACGGCACGTAACCTTGGAGTCCAATTCGATAACAAATTATCTTTTAAAAGCCAGATTCAGAAAGTCACTTCCTCGTGTTTCGGCAAACTCTGCATGATAAAAAAAATCTCCCCCTTCCTCCCCACTGAGTCTCTAAGAACAGTGACGCACGCTTTAATCACTTCGCACCTAGACTATGCGAACAGTCTGTATGTGGGATTGCCTGCCTACCTACTTCACAGGCTACAGATCGTGCAGAACGCAGCAGCCAGGCTGATCTGTAAAGTCATAATTCGATCAACAAGAGAGTAAGGGTCGGAATAGACACTCCCATGCCCCTTATCAAATCAATATTTCAAACAACGAGAGAGTGTTAATACAAACATTCAACACCGTAGGCAAGTGGAGGATTTAGACAAGCACTACTGAACTATTAGAAGAGAATGTTGTTATCAGTAGGAAAAAACAGAGTGCACGTGCTCAAAGGCCTGGCTAAAAAGAACCCTCAGGCCCCAGTGAAACACTAGTAGCCGGTTGTCTTCATGGGGTCCACTTGCCTACGGTGTTGAATGTTTGTATTAACACTCTCTCGTTGTTTGAAATATTGATCTGTAAAGTCCCCTACCGCCATTCCATCTCACCCCATTTGAGAAAGTTGAATTGGCTTCCCGTCACTGCGCGTATCAAATTCAAGGCCCTCGTACGTTTTTAGGGCGTTGAATGGAAATGGCCCCAGATACCTTAGACACAGACTAAAATCAGTAAAATCAGCTCTCAACCTCAGATCTAACCACTTACGGCTCCTACTCCCACCTAGATTCCGACTTGCAAGGAAGGGGGCAGAGCTTTTGCAGTGGTGGTTTCCAAACTCTGGAACTCTCTTCCCATCAGCCTCCGTCTTATGGACACTGAATCTCAATTCAGGATCAAATTAAAGACCTTTCTATTCGCTGGATATTAATTTCTTTCCCCTACTGCCTGCAATCCTTAGCGCCGGGACACCCCTGTTGGGGGTAGCTGTGCGCTTAACAAATGTCAATAATAATAATAATAATAATAATAATAATAATGATAATAATAATAATTCAAAGTAATCACTATTTCCTACATCGACAACCTAAATCATTACATCAAAGAAACAATTGTGTTGCATGATTTGTTTGACATGGGACACACAAGGTCAACGCGTTTCAAACCCAACTGTTTGTAGGGTTCTCATCAGGACCGAAACATTCTTATTTCCTAAGTAGAACCAATCAGTCACTTCAAAACTGTAACAATGTTAGCATTCAGTTGGTCGGCTTGGCTGTGTGATTCCCTGTAAAATATATTGCTGGTGTCAGGGTCACCTCTAACTCACGTTGGTGCAGCCCGTCACCATAAAGTCTGTCTGTTTGTTCTTCGCATGAAAAATCTCTGTCCCTATCCACAGCCGCGTACACATCCTCCAGGTAAATTGTGTATCGCGCAGTCCCGCAATTAATGATGGGATGAGAGACACTGGCAGCAGCAGAAGTACTTCCATCATGGACCATTTGCAGCAGACAGCAACCAGAACCCTCTGACATTGAACTATAGCCCTGATTCACAAAGAGCCTCCACACTTGAAGCGGGGCGTGGTCGGGATACTCTGCACTGCAGTTACCTTTTGTGGAGATTCCACCATGAGTGCAGAGATCCCGCCATGACTGGGAGCCTCCGCTCGAGTGCAGCTGCTTTTTGTGAATCCGGCCTGAGGATCCAGGCTATGACATGTAGAACCCGGCTAGCATTAGCACTGAGGGCCAAGACACTGGAAAGAGGCTTGAACTCAGTGCTTAATTTGAGTCTGTGGTTTCCGGTGGGTGCCACCAGCACTCTTTTTTAGGGACCGGCACTTATTTTTACATATCAGAAAGCAAGAGATGGAACACACACAAAACAGAAAGACGAAAAAGGCGCCATAACAGGAGAAAGCAGGAAACTGCAAGACTGAGATAACTGAGAAGGAAGTGTCTGGTGGTGGACTAGAGAGGCAAGAGGTAGATTTAGGACTACTAGCCTTGGTGTTCGGTGGTGCTGATGGAGCAGGGGAGAAACAAACATTTTGTGTACAATATTGTTCCCTCATAACTTTAATAAAATGAATTGTGGGAAGCATGTAAACTAATCAACAAAATGCACATTCACTACACGTGGGAAACGAACTACTGTTTGCAAAAACGTAATTTACTAATGAAATATGAGTCGAACTAACATAGAACTGTGATGACGGAAATTAAAAGTAAACGGAGGTATTTGTGCATATGGTCGAATTGTTTTGTGGCAAAAGAATGCATCTGGTAAGTAAAATTACCTATATGTATGTTGCTTCGCTAGATAACAACTAACATTTGAAATTAGAACGGTGGGAGGTAAACAGAAGGTCTTATTTACAATATCTAATTTCTGTTGTGTTTATTTTCATATCAGTTCCCATTTTGGCCTGATCGGCCTAGTCTGAAAAGTGGCTTTTTAAACGCGATCGTGGAAATGAAATTAAAGATGGCCCCCACGCATGCGTAATGAGAAGATGCTAAGTCACAAGTGTATGGCCTATGCCTGGAGCAAAAGATGTCAAGGCCAG
Organism: Lissotriton vulgaris; assembly: GCF_964263255.1. Taxonomy (NCBI): domain Eukaryota; kingdom Metazoa; phylum Chordata; class Amphibia; order Caudata; family Salamandridae; genus Lissotriton; species Lissotriton vulgaris. Next base: position 607,111 of record NW_028250404.1, read on the forward strand.
CCTGGCCTACAAACGGGAGTTGTGCCAAAGTTGCCTGCATTTAAAAGTCTGGGAAAGAATGAACATTGAAACCTGAATGCGAGAAATGAATACAAACTGCTAAACAAGTACACATGTGAACATTTGATGAAGTCATGAGAACTGTGGAATGATTTTGCACTTTTACGAACTGGTTTAAGCAAGGAGGACATGAGGTGATCATCGCCACCCCTCCAATGAACCAATGAGAAATGAGTGTTGGAGAACCTGACCTTATGGGCCAGGCGCGCAGGGCACGCCTGAGATCTCCGAGTTCACCTGCTTTGGCAGGCAGAGACACGAGACACTCTGTTAGGCGTAGAAAAGCATATTTATTAGCTGCAGCTAAGCACAGTGGTCCTGTAAGTACACCAACGGGTATGTTATCAGGAGACTGCAACTTCATTCCGTGGCGCACAGACTATTATAGTACACAAGTTTACAATGCCAACTCCCAAAACATACAAAACTAACGAATAGGAATAGTTTGAAAACAAGCTATCGAATGTCTAAAACACACCCTCCTTTCAGACCCTGTGTGCTCTCCTCCCTTCAGGTTAATCAACACTAGTGCCCGTAATTTAATTTGCAGGTGGTAGAACACGTTGAATGCTTCAAAAGAGAGTCTATGTAACAATGTAACAGGAGAACACACGAAGAGAATAGCGAAGGCCAGTTAAACAAGATAAAGTCAAGAAGAATGGTGAGACCCAAACAGTGGAGTAAGACATGGATTAATCAGTCTAGACATGGATTTACGAAACGCGGGAGACCCTGACTTTGGTTTCATAAACATAGGCAGAAGTTACTCTTTAACGGGAAGGACACATAGCAGCTGCAAGGGCAAAAACATTGCGTTCCCCACGTCCGCCGTGCTGCCTGAGTGAGGCAACACAAAATGGCGGTTAAATACAAAATGGCGGCTAGATATTAAGCGAAGTCGAAAACCACGTAACCTCAGACCCTCCTTTTGCCATACTCAGGCAAAGCACAAAAAGACTCATGTTAGTCTGAGTCGATATCGATGGTCATGAGGTCATTGAGGTGTTGTTGCAACATCATTCTGATGTTCTCTGTTTCCTGTGTTACTGGCTTAGAAACACACACAGTGGCACAAAGTCCGCAAATAGCTGGACCGCACTGTAAACAAAGACAACAAGAAAAGATGATTGCCAGAATCGCTCCAAAGAAAGTTAACACCTTCCATCCCCATGTTGACAGTAGTCCCCAAAACCATCCCATCACAGACCAGTCTCCAGTGTCCTGATGAATGGACTCGGAGATGACATGTAGCTTAGAGATGGCTTGGTATACTGTAGGGCAGTGTTTCCCAAACTGTGGTCCGCTGACCCCCAGGGGTCCCTGACACATTCCCAGGGGGTCCGTAGGCAACAGTTTTAAAAGCACAGAAACGTTTCTTGTATAATTTGCAGCTTTCTAGCAAAAATAAAAGTGTCAAGAGAATGCCAGTGATTAATGTACCTGCTGGAGAGTGAGGAGAGATTTGTTCAGTGGCAGCTTTGATTTAACCAATGTAGCACAGAGGGTCAATGTGCCTACTGCAAAGAACGTGTAACATGCATCTTAAAAAGCAATATTTTATGTGCCTAGGTTCGTGGTTACTGCTTTTGTCACAGAGATTCTTTTGTTACTGTGCACTTCATAAGTGACAATCGTAATTTAGCAGAGGGACCTATAAACTGTCATCAAAGAGCTGCTTGCAAACTGCAAGGTACCAGTTATTAATTTATATTTTGTCCCAGTTATTAATTATCCTGATGCTGCTAAAAAGATATATTTGGGTGGAAATACATTTTTTATGTTAAAGTCAATGCTAACCACTGTGTTATGTTCTGAATCCTGAGTTTGTGCTTTTCCAGACAAAGCACTCTTTAAACATTTTATATACACACTGATTTACATGTATGATTCAATGTCTCTATATGTGTGTGATGTAAAGTGCTCTGACATCCTACAATGGTATGAGAGATGCTATTAAACAAATGAAATACATGTGACAGAGGGGCTATTACTTCAATATAAAATACTAAGGGCCAGGTGTACGATCTGTTTTTATATGTGCGAACAGGTTTGCGCATGCAAAAACCTATTGGGCCATGTACATAGCCTATTTCGCGATTCGCAATTTGTTTGCGACTCTCTAAAAAGGTTTTGCAACTTGCTATTTGGAAGGGGCATTCCCTTCCAAATAACGAGTCTCAAAACCATGTACAAATGTTTGCGGTCGCAAAACAGTCACAATTACCACCTACTTCAAGTAGATGGTAATGCATTCGTAAATGGGAAGGGGTCCATGCAAAATTATTTTTCAAGGGCAGGCAGTGGTCCCTGGGATCTCTGCCTGCCCATAGAAAATGAAAAGAAAATGTTTCGTTTTCTTTTTTTTTTTAAATGCATGGTAAACAGGCTGCATTTTTTTTTAAACTGCCATGTGAGACATGGTGGCCTGCAGAGCCCAGCAGGCCGCCATCGCTGGGAGGGCTGGCATTCCCAATGGGCTTGCAAATTGCGAGAGGCTCATTAATATTAATGAACCTCGCAATTTGTGACCCCATTGGAAATCCCAAACAGTGTTAAACACACTGTTGTACATTTCATTTAGCGACTCGCAATTTGCCACTCGCAATGTGTCGTCAATTGTCAGGCGCTAAATAAAAATGGTCGTACATCCGGCCCCAAAATCCTTAGTACTTTGAGCATTTGTTTTGTGTGCACACGTGTGTATTTTTTTTTTGAATTACTGTTTTAATGTTTGAAAGTTAACTCATACAAATTGCTTGGGGGTCCACGGATTCCAGTGGTAACTCAATGGGGGTCCTCAGGAGTCAAAAGTTTGGGAACCACTGCTGTAGGGGCATTATCTGGAACGTAAACGTAGCAACTGGACCCAATCAATTAACAGTCTCCGCCTCTATCAGCCAAGACAATGTCTAGAACAATTCGGTTCTGCAAAGTCATAAGGCGATCCGCCTGAAGTTCAGCTGTCAAATTATTTAATGCTCCAGAAGTTATATTTATGGTAGCATCAACCACACGAACCAGGCGTCTGATATTTCTACTATTTGCCATTGGACCCCAAAAGGGAAGAATTCCTTTAAGGAAATCTCCTCCCTCTTGTCTGGCCGTGTCTTCCGCATCAGTAACCCCTCTACCCAATCTCTTTCTATGGTGGTCTGCAGGAGCAGTATTTGTCGGAGGCAGAAGAAAAGCTATATGACATGTCCCCGAGAAATGTGTGGGAAGCCATGTATAAGCTTTATCATGACAGATAAAGTATGTGCCTTGTGATGGAACTAACGGTGAAGGAGTCAAGGGTGTATAGACGTATATGTGAGAACAATTACTCCTTTCTTGCTTAACTTTGGTGTTCTGATCATTTATTTGTAAACACAGATTACCTCTCTGGGGTAAAACCCAAATTGGTGCGAATTTCTTCTGTTTAATCTTATCAGTGAGACTAGTGACATACCCGGTCACGTTCCATCCATCATATGCTCTCTTTTCATCTTTGTGGATCTTGATAATATCATCTATTTTTGCCATGGTCACTATCCCCTTGATCAAAGAGCTATGACTGAAATCCACTCCACCATTATAGGATCCACCAGGAGGATATTGGAGTAGGTTTTGTTATGCATTAGAAAACATAGCCAGATAAGCCCAGGCAGAACCTTCATACGTAAATGAAAGAACTAAATACGGCATCCCTCTCTCTGTGTTGTGTGGTATGAGCCTACAAACCCGACAATCAGTAGTATTCACTACCAGTTGATGTTGATGTAACATTTGGATAAATGAATTGTTAAAATACTCCATTCTTCTCATCTGCTCATGGTCTGGGAGTGCTTAAAATTTATGTGGAGAAATAGTAGTAGAGGAAATTAAAGAAGTAGAAGTAGGGACAGGTGTTGGCTGCATACTGTGTACGATCCATCCTACACATGCTAATAAACTGCATAAACATACTGAAGTACATAATGCTACGCCACAACGACTGAATAATATTTTCTTAAAATGATTTATTTTCATAATTTTGACATCATTCTCTTTTCCTGCGCTATCCATTACTCTAAAGGCGTTGCTCACGATAATCTTCCTTAATCACTTAGCTGTAGTTGTTAGCCATCCTATGACACTGCAAGTCCTGTTGACCTAGTCACTATTCAGGTCACAGCCTAAGACTCCTACCGTGACCCTGCAACTTGATGGATAGTGGAAAAGGAATCTTTCACTTTTTAACACAAAACAAAAATTATAAAGCACAAAGTTTTAATTGTTCTTGGGCAACCTTTCTCTCAGGTTGTATCGTGTCTTGCCAGGTATCCTCTGGTCCTGGAATAAAGTCTCTGGATCCGATGTGTTTAGTCGTAAATGTGGAGGTACAGCTTCCTGCAAAACGTCGTCGTCCTCTTTCTCGGAATTAGTCCAGTCCAGGCTTGCACTGCTGAACGGTACGAACCTGGGTACCTTTTCACACTCACTGTCCCCAATGCCTTCTCGGACCCACTGGTCGTAAGGTAAAGGCAATGGTACCCGCTTACAATGCACGCCGTGGATACAGTTTTGTTTTCCAACCACCTTCACTGCTGTACGGGTGGTGAGTAGGACTTGTCTCGGCGGCCCCCAACGAGGCTCCAGATTTTTCTTCCTCTGGAAGTTTTTTAGACACACCCAGTCACGGGGTTGGATGGAGTGACCTGGGTCTGAGGAGGCCTCCGGCAAAGCGCTTTGGACCTGTTGACGAATAACACGCAATTTAGTGGTGAGGTCGTGCAAATAATCAACCAACAATGGATATGGAATATCTGAGTCCTTTTTGGGGCGAGGGACTCCCCAAACATTAGCAGGGCGCCCAAAAACTATCTCATATGGGCTAAGCCCCAGACGAGAATGGACTCTTGTTGAGAGAAGTGCCAAAGGCAAGGCATCAGGCCAGGAAAGGCCTGTACTAGTCTGAATCTTTTCTAGCTTAAGTTTGAGAGTGCCATTGTAACACTCCACCAAACCTGCTGACTGAGGATGGTTTGCTGCATGAAGTTTCTGTCTAATACCAAGACCCCCACACACTTTCTGCATAATCTGACCTACAAATTCACTCCCATTGTCACTCCAGACAATGCGCGGCAAACCGAACCTCGGGAAAAACTCTTTCAGAAGGACTTTGGCAGTAGACAAAGCAGTGTTGTCCTTTAGGGGGTAGGCCTCTATCCATCTGGAAATGGCGCAAACCACCACCAGTACATACTTAAGATTATTGAAACGTTCCATATGGATGTAGTCTATTTGTAATACCTCGAAAGGATATGTAGGGGGAGCAAAGTGACCTGCTCGAGTTGGAGTTCCCTTTCCTGGATTATGCATCAAGTAAACAATGCAATGCTTCACTACATTTTCTGCACATTTAGGAATATTTTCATTTTGCCATACTGGAGCTAGGAGTTTACATATACCCCTTGCATTAATATGGGCTGGCCCATGAGCCATAGTGACCACAGGTAATACATACGCATCGGGTAACAACCATCGCTAATGCTCTGACAATTCCGTCCAACATCCCATTGTATCCAACATTCCCGTACTTTCTTCCCACTTACTCAATTCTTTCTCAGTTGCTTCTTTCTGAATCATTTTCACGCTTTCTACTGTATCTTCACACATACCAGCCTCTGGAACCCAATTTGCCGGTCCTGCAATGTACATTCGACTCTCAACATTTCGTGCCGTTTCCTTCGCTATTTCATCTGCAAATGCATTTCCCCGACCCACGTCATCAGTAATCTTTTGATGCGCACTACACTTCACAATCGCTATTTGAGTGGGCAAGGTAAGTGATTCAAGAAGGTCAGTCACCAACTGACCATGCTGTATTTTAGTGCCTTGGGGGGTAAAGAATCCTCTTTCTCTCTACAAACGGCCGAAACTGTGGGCAACGCCAAACGGGTATTGACTATCTGTGTAAACAGTCACTCTTTTTCCTTTCGCCAACACACATGCTCTCGTTAACGCAATCAACTCTTCAGCTTGCGCTGAATTCTGTGAAATGCGCGCAGTTTCCACTATCGTATGTAGAGTTGTAACAGCATAAGCTGCTGTCGTCTCGCCATTAGGAAGCTTAAAGCAAGACCCATCTACCCACAGGATCCCATCCGGATCCGTAAGTGGTGTATCTTTCAAATCAACTCGACCCTTAGTTTCTTCTTCCGTACGAAGAAAACAATCATGCTGATCTTGTACATTTTTCTCATCCAAAATAGGCAACAATGTTGCTGGATTCAGAACATTACATCTCCTGATATGTATATGAATTGCTAAAAGCGTCAACTCATATCCAGACAAACGGGCACTCGTTAAGTGCTGGGTTTTCGTCCTGTTTAAAAGAGTATCTACTGCGTGTGGCACCATAATGTTAAGAGTATGATCCAACACCAATCCAGCAGATTGACGAATAGAAATTGCTGCTGCCGCTGTTGCTCTAAGACAACTGGGTAATGCTTTTGCAACTGGATCGTACGTAGCCGATAAATAGGCACATGGCCTTTGTTTCCCTCCAAATTGCTCTGTCAGAACTGATAATGCACAACCTTCCTTCTCATGAACATAAAGTGTAAAAGGTTTGCTGTAATCTGGAGTACCCAACAAAGGAGCTGAACACAAAGCAGTGCGTAAATCAGAAGAACTCTTTTGACATTCATCAGTCCAAGGAAAAGGTTGGGGCGTATCTTTCAGAGTGAGTGCCAACAAAGATTTCGCTAGTAAAGAAAAGTTTGGAATCCATTGTCTACAATAAGAGGTAATGCCTAAGAAAACATGCACCTCTCTTTGTGTGGATAGTACAGACATTCGCGCAATTGCTTGAATACGTTCTGGGGTCAATCGCCTTCCCTCCTTCAACAAGAGATGACCTAAATAGGTAACCGCTTGTCGGCAATATTGTAACTTAGAAAGCGACACTTTGTGATGTAGATCAGACAAATGTCGCAGAAGTAACACAGTCGCATTTTTACAGACATCTTCCGAATTAGCAGCCACTAATAAATCATCCACATATTGGATAAGTGTAGGGAGGTATTTGCAGAAGCGGGAGGTGTTTTCACCGGTCACATAGCTGCCCATTACCTTGTTTCCTGAGCTCCTGGGTCCGAGCGATCTTCCAGCCCCGACATTCCCTCCATTGCCGCTGCTGCCAGGACATCGCAGCGCGGCCGGCAGGAGAGGGAACTACATCCCCCAAGATCCCTAGCGGCTGGACGCCGCAAGCAGCCAATCAGTGTGCGCCCGGAGGCGCTGATAAGGAAGGACTGCCCTCATAGCAGCGGGAGGTATTTGCAGAAGCGGGAGGTGTTTTCACCGGTCACATAGCTGCCCATTACCTTGTTTCCTGAGCTCCTGGGTCCGAGCGATCTTCCAGCCCCGACATTCCCGCCATTGCCGCTGCTGCCAGGACATCGCAGCGCGGCCGGCAGGAGAGGGAACTACATCCCCCAAGATCCCTAGCGGCTGGACGCCGCAAGCAGCCAATCAGTGTGCGCCCGGAGGCGCTGATAAGGAAGGACTGCCCTCATAGCAGCGGGAGGTATTTGCAGAAGCGGGAGGTGTTTTCACCGGTCACATAGCTGCCCATTACCTTGTTTCCTGAGCTCCTGGGTCCGAGCGATCTTCCAGCCCCGACATTCCCGCCATTGCCGCTGCTGCCAGGACATCGCAGCGCGGCCGGCAGGAGAGGGAACTACATCCCCCAAGATCCCTAGCGGCTGGACGCCGCAAGCAGCCAATCAGTGTGCGCCCGGAGGCGCTGATAAGGAAGGACTGCCCCCCGCTACGCGGGAGCGCGCGGGCAGCGCCGGGCGAAGCCCGGGCAAAGGGCGGGCCCTCTGTGGCCCTCAGAGGCACGAGGAGGCCGGGACGGGCCACCCCACTTGGCCTTCTATGAGGAGGTAAAACCACTTATTGTCCACTCCACTGACTATCACAACTGGCCTGATACTGTTACTCATACCCATATGGGAGTTGTTACTTACTATACCCCCTTGGTTGAACCTAAACCCTAAGACACAAGACGAGCCTAATATTGTCATGATGGTTTGATTGAACAAATAGTACAGCTGTTTGTCTTGTTATTCTTACTTTGTTCACCTTACACTTTCCCCTATCAGCATGGATCCCCCTTCTGAAACGTCTAATACAGCGTCCAATCCTACCTGGCTAGACGATCTAAACAGTATGTGCAATATCAGGTATACCTTAGTTTCCTCACCCCATCAGGTAGCTAACCTCGGCTCGCTAGCCCACATTGGCAGCACACAGGGGCTTCTTCCGACACCCATAAAAGTAATTGTAAAAGGTACTACTCCCGTTATGGTTACTTCTGGTAAAAGGAAACATGACGGGGTTGGAGAAAGTGGGTCCCCAAACAAAACATCTAAACTGCAAAGGGCATCATCAGACTTGAACCCGCCTGTTTTCATGGATCTGTTCACTCCTGAGCTGGGCAAAAAAGTAGATGACCCCGCATCCTCTCCCCAATTGGTCTTACTGACCATGATTGAACAGCTGATCAAAACCATCATCCACCCTTTGATCGACAAAATTAACACCTTGGGGGACAGACTGACGGGGATTGAGGATATTGTCAAACTTAACCAGGCAAACACAGTAACTTCTAAGTGTTTACCACAGGTTGGTCTTCCTGAGCTGCCCAAACAAACTACGCAAAACCCAGTTCCCCTATCACCTGAAACTGTCTCCACTATTGTGTATCCATCTGTCCCTGTCCCTAAAGCTCCATCTTTACCTGTCTCAGAACGTAATGTTGAGCCTAGATTAAAAAGTACTAAGACTCTTCGTATCAATCTTCCCCCAGTGGCTGCTCCATTCGTGTCCATTCTATCGGGGGTTCCTCCCCTGAAACATGGAAAGTCTGAGAGACCGACTGATTTGCTAAATAAAGTTACGTTCTGGCTATCAAAGAACAGACCCCTACCCCACAACCTTGATGGCAGGATAGTCAGCGTGAGGAGAGTGGGATGGTTGGGTCCCCTACGTAAAGATATTGGTGGGGATCTGGTTTTAATCAGATTCAGAAGCAGACTAGTTGTCCCATATCTCCAGTCTTGGCAGCCCCAGGAAGGTGACGGTCCTATTAAAACTTGGGACCTACATGACTTCTATCCAAGTGATTCATTTATCCCCTCCCGGAAACAAAATGTCGATCACAACATTAAGCAGGGTTATAGATTCTGCCCATCAAATGAGCACATTTTCCCCTCTCTTAACCTTTATCCGCAATGTATTTTGAAGCATAGCAAGCTACCTCAATTCAACCCTTTCTCGCCATATAACAACTGTCAATACTAGGCGGGTGCTTACCATGTAAATTTCTTAGCCATTAACAACAACTGGATCAGCATATTTTACTGGACCTAACGAAATTTTGTTGCTTTTAAAAATGTATGTTGTTGTTAAATTATGATTGTATTTTTATTTTATATTGTATGCTTTTATGGTTGAAACAAAACCGAATAAAGCTTAATGAACTGATAAGTGTAGCACCAGATGGCAAAGAAAGGTGTCAAGCTGAGACTTCAAGGCTTGACTATAGATGGAGGGACTCTCACAATAACCTTGAGGTGCACGCCTAAATCGAAAACTTCGGCCTCCAAGAAAGAAACCAAAGAGATCCCTACTCTCCTCAGCAATGGGAATGCTAAAGAAAGCATTTTTAAGATCAATGACCGAAAACCAAGCTGCCGAAGCAGGAATCATAGTAAGCAAAGCAGTAATATCCGGGACAACAGGAAACTGAGGAACAACAATTTTGTTGACCTCTCGGAGGTCTATCACAAAACGATACACAGGTGGCTGAGAAGGATCAGTACGCTTTAGAACAGGCAGAACAGGACTGTTACAAATTCAAATTCAAATTCAAATTCCTTTATTCAGTACTTAAAAAGATACCATTAAAGTGCATAGCAAATACATACATACAATTTATATAAAAACAGTAAAAAAATTATTAAAAATTTCAAATATATCTACAAAAAAGTACAGTTTGTCATTTTCAGGTAATGGGGGTTTCAGTCTGCGTTCAAGTGGAGTCTACAGATATTTCCCTCATGTTCCTCAATTTTATAGCAGATTTAATAAAGCTAATAACACTTAACAAAGTATGAGGATCTGGTGCCTTTTGCAAAAATAAAATGGCATCTTTGGCGTGCTTAAATTTTCGGTTTTTTAAGATCCTTACTAAAAACTTCTTTCTAGGTTCTGAAAAGCGGGGGCATAATAAAACAAAGTGAAGGGTGTCCTGCGGAGACCTAGAGTCGCAGCCGCAGGTACCCTTCGCCTCTACCGTAGATGTGTAACCAGCAGGACTTGCCAATAAATGATGTAATAAATTCAAACAAAACCTGGTCATGTAAAATCTTTCCTGCGCATTGTACAGTACAGCCAAATATGGTTCCATTTTAAAATTTGTGCTTACCACTGGTCCATGAGCCGCTACCGAGGGTTTTTTGTTTTCAGTGAGCGCCCTCCTATCAGTTGACCATGCTTCAAATGAATTTTTAAGCAATGTTTTGTTCTGTGTGGTCAGTTGCTCTGGGTCAGTGAACATGTTTTTGCAGCCAATGCGGACGAGGGTATCCCTAACGTATTTTAACCACGTGATTTGTTCCCATTTGTCCCGGTTTAGACAGTCCATAATTATCTGTCTACTAAAGCTGGCTTCTGGGTTTGTCCATATCCTGATCCAGGCCATGAGAGGTCGAATCTTGATTTTATCCTCGATATAGGGTTCTCCCAGTTCCAGATGGGTTATATGTGCCGGGGTGCTCTGAGGGACCTTAAAAAGTCTTTTGAAAAATTTATTTTCCTCCGTTTGTATTTGTTGTATGTGATTAATTTTGCAGCCCCACACTTCTGCTCCATATAACACTTTTGCGCAGGATACAGCTTTGTATAAGTTTAGTATCTGTTCCGGTGACCACCTACCAAGCCTCCTTCCATATGCCATTATAGCACCCGTAGAGGCCACCAATTTGGATGCATGCTTTTCGGCTAGATTTTTAAATTCTAGTTTCTCGTCGAAGAGGACGCCAAGGTAGGAAAATGTCTTAACTACTCCCATCTTATGACTACCTATACTGTACGAGAAGTTATTTTTTGCATTCCGGCCTGTGGTCATGATGAAAGATTTATCCAGGTTGGCTGAAAGGTCCAAAGAATTCATAAAATTTACGAACCCATTAATACGTTTTTGGAGACCCAGTGGCGTTCGGGCTAGCAACACAGCGTCGTCCGCATAAAGGAGGACTGGTACTGAGCGCTGGCCGATCTTAGGGCAGTCCACTTCTAGTTCCATGAGGCTTTTGTCCAGATTGTTTATGTATAAAGAAAATAAAAACGGCGCTAAAATGCAGCCCTGCTGCACTCCACTTGTGCAAGGGAACGGTTTGGTCTTCATCCCTTCATTACTGTAACGGACTGTGGCCGTGGTCTCCCAGTGCAGAGCCTTTAAAATGTCTACTATTTCATAATCCACCCCCATCAAGATCATCAGGGCCCATAATTTCTGTCTATTTACACGATCGAAGGCAGCTGAGAGATCCATAAAACCCATATATATGGTTCCGTTGGCTGCAATGGTATATTTAGCGGTAAGTAAGTATAGATTTAAGCATTGGTCTGTTGTGGATCTCCCTTCCCTGAATCCATACTGTACATCAGTTAAAATGTGATGATCCTCTGCCCAAACTTGCAGACGATTTAAAATGGCGCGTCCCATGATTTTTGCCGTAACGTCTATCAATGAAATGGGACGATAACATTGGGGGTCATCCCGACTGCCTTTTTTATAGATGGGGACAATGGTTGCAGAGGACCATGAGCGGGGCAGTCCTGCCACAACTGCCTCGTTCAATACCCTGGTAAGGACGGGAGCCCACAACTCTATGTTGCTCAGGTAGAGGTCTGGGGGAATGCCATCGGGACCAGGGGCTTTATTCTTGGAAAGCCCTTGAATGGCTGATTTTATTTCTTTTAGTGTGAACGATAAACATGTGGTTGTTGGTGGTTTTGACCCTTTTTCTTGCAGTGTGGCCCCCATATGGTTGTAAAGACCACAGAAATGATTCCGCCATTGTTCAGGAAGTATGGTATTTATTATGTCCGGCCCTCTCGGGTCTTTAAAGCAAGGTTCATTAATAATTTTCCAGAAAGCCGACATATCTCTACGCTCTGCCGCTTCCCTTAAATCCTCCCATGCTCGATATTGTAGAGAGTTTTTACGAGTTTTCAGGGCTTTTTTATAAATAGCTCTCTTCCCCGCGATCTTGGCTTTGTCTTTCGGTTGTTCCGTAAGGCTTTTTTTTAGCTCTTTTAGTGCCTTGGTGCAGTCATGGTCAAACCAGCGTGGCATTAGCGGCTGTTTAGGTCCTGTTCGTGGTGAGGTTTTCAATAGATTGTTTATAAGTTTGGCAATTTCTTCAAATGCACTTACTACAGTTGGGCCTGTCACATTTTCATCTAGACAAATCTTTAAATGTGCTTGTCCCTTCCTCACTAGATCCCGATAGAATTTGTCCCCATCTATCTTTGCCCATTTGAGCCTTCTCCCCTGTGCGGTTACCTGTTCCAGGGCTTCCGGTCCACCCACTCTTAGGCTGAGATTCATGCATGTAGTGTTCAACTTCAGTGGATTATGGTCGCTGAAGGGACTCCAAATGATGTCACAATTTGTAATCCATTTTTTGAGAGTTGGGGACACCAAAATGAAGTCTAAAGTGTAAAAGGTTTGCTGTAATCTGGAGTACCCAACAAAGGAGCTGAACACAAAGCAGTACGTAAATCAGAAGAACTCTTTTGACATTCATCAGTCCAAGGAAAAGGTTGGTGCGTATCTTTCAGAGTGAGTGCCAACAAAGATTTCGCTAGTAAAGAAAAGTTTGGAATCCATTGTCTACAATAAGAGGTAATGCCTAAGAAAACATGCACCTCTCTTTGTGTGGATAGTACAGACATTCGTGCAATTGCTTTCCCTCCTTCAACAAGAGATGACCTAAATAGGTAACCGCTTGTCGGCAATATTGTAACTTAGAAAGCGACACTTTGTGATGTAGACAAATGTCGCAGAAGTAACACAGTCGCATTTTTAAAGACATCTTCCGAATTAGCAGCCACTAATAAATCATCCACATATTGGATAAGTGTAGCACCAGATGGCAAAGAAAGGTGTCAAGCTGAGACTTCAAGGCTTGACTATAGATGGAGGGACTCTCACAATAACCTTGAGGTGCACGCCAAAATCGAAAACTTCGGCCTCCAAGAGAGAAACCAAAGAGATCCCTACTCTCCTCAGCAATGGGAATGCTAAAGAAAGCATTTTTAAGATCAATGACCGAAAACCAAGCTGCCGAAGCAGGAATCATAGTAAGCAAACCAGTAATATCCGGGGCAACAGGAAACTGAAGAACAGCAATTTTGTTGACCTCTCGGTCTATCACAAAACGATACACAGGTGGCTGAGAACAGGCAGAACAGGACTGTTACAAACATTTCCTCTGGTCTCCTCAACCACACCCTTCTGAACCAAGTCATAAACAATAGCCAACAGCGTTCTCTCACCATCGATAGAAATTTTATATTGTGGAATGCGTGGTAACTTAACATCAGGCTTCACAGTAATCACATAAGGTGGAATTTGAAGCAAACCAACATCATTCGGACCCGTAGCCCAAAGCGTAGCAGGAAGCGAACGCAGTTCGAGTGGCACTTGGTCTTTAGATACGTACATCGGAGAAGTCAACTTAGCACCTAAAGTAAGATGTACACCAGATGGTGAGCAATGCAATGTGGCATGCAGACATTTCAATAAATCCAAACCCAATAAATTCTCTCCGCAATCCGTCGTCAAAAGAAGTGGAGCTTCTAAATCATACGGACCAATAGAGATAGGCAAAGGACAAGAAACAGGGTTGCGAACTGGGGCGCCAGAGAATCCTACAGAAACATTTGTTAAGCCAGACAAAGGTGCCCCGGGGAGTTTAGAATGCATAATAGAACTTCTCATTGCACCAGTATCCAAAAGAAATGGTTCTGTAACACCCAATGCTACAACATTATCATAAGGTCCATCCTGATCCACTGGAACTGATACGACTCCCATACTCTGTCTATGGCTGTCCTAGCAAGTGAGAAAATCAGCATTCTCACCATCTGCGCAATAATCATCATTGTAATACTGTGCAGACTGAGAATTCCGCTGGTCAAATAATTTGCAGAGTCCTGAGGGGGAGAGGGACGTCGTTCCTGAGACGACGCACCACGCCCTCTACCTCTGGACACGGACCGAGAATCTCCACAACCTTGTGACTGTGATCTGCCATAACGCTGCAACAAAATCGGACAACTAATCTTAAATTGACCTTCCTCTTTACAGTAGGCACATTGATTAGGACCCAACGGAAATCACGGAGCTGGGGATTCAGGTTTTTGCAACAGCTTCTGAAACTGTGGGGGCTGTTGAAATTGGGGCTGAGCAGAACGAAGAGGATAAGCCTGTTGCAGAAGAACCTTCGTTTTTAATTCTTTAGTTTTCTTCTCCGCTTTCTCCTTATCTTCCTTATCCCTATTCCCATAATATTGAGCAGTAGCTAATATCTGGGCAGTTGAGAAAACAGCCCATGCACTTTCAGATTGTTTCAATTTATGCGATATTTCCGGATGTAAATTAAAAACGAATTTATCTACAAATAATTGCTGTCCACCTTCAGTACTCATATCTTGACCACAAATCACTGACAGAATTTCGACTTCAAAAATATCGACCTACAAGAATATCGAGTCAACAATATCGAGGGCAAAAATATCGACATCCTATCTACAACATGGTAAGTACAAAAATATCGAGAAAAAAAATATCGATGTTAAAAATATCGATGTTAAATATATTGTTTTTTTTTTTAATATATAAATGTAAAATTAAGTCTATAAGACTAATAAATAAAAGAAACATATTTAAAAGTATCTAATAATATTTAAAAGTAATAAATAAAACATATATTAAGAATACATTAATTAAATATATACAGTAAATATGTTATATATATACATTGAACAATAAGTATTAATAATTATTTTACGAATTTATAAATTAATGAAATATATTGTAATTTACTAACACATTTACAAACATAAAAAAGTAACATAAATAAAATGTAAGTAATATAAAAAATAAAATAAATATTTGATATATTAACAATTAATTAAATAAAACGTTGCATAGCGTAAGGGTAAAAATTTCTATTCCTACTCCAGAGAGTACAACAGTAGGGAAAACTGACCCTGAACTCAAAAAACACCCCTTTACCCAAGAACTGAAACTGACCCTGAACCCTAAAAATACCCCTTTACCCAAAAACTGAAAACTGACCCTGAACTCAAAAAATACCCCTTTACCCAAGAACTGAAAACTGACCCTGAACCCAAAAAATACCCCCTTACCCAAAAACTGAAAACTGACCCTGAACCCTAAAAATACCCATTTACCCACGAACTGAAAACTGACACTGAACCAAAAAATACCCCCATACCCAAAAACTGAAAACTGACCCTGAACCCTAAAAATACCCCTTTACCCAAGAACTGAAAACTGACCCTGAACCCAAAAAATACCCCTTTACCCACGAACTGAAAACTGACACTGAACCCAAAAATACCCCCTTACCCATAAACTGAAAACTGACCCTGAACCCTAAAAATACCCCTTTACCCATAAACTGAAAACTGACCCTGAACCCTAAAAATACCCCTTTACCCAAGAACTGAAAACTGACCCTGAACCCAAAAAATACCCCTTTACCCACGAACTGAAAACTGACACTGAACCAAAAAATACCCCCTTACCCATAAACTGAAAACTGACCCTGAACACTAAAAATACCCCTTTACCCATAAACAGAAAACTGACCCTGAAACCAAAAATACCCCTTTACCCAAGAACTGAAAACTGACTGTGAACCAAAAAATACCCCCTTACCCAAAAACTGAAAACTGACCCTAAACACTAAAAATATTCCTTTACCCAAAATTAATGATTATTATTTAATTAGCAATTAATTAATAATGAACAATAACATATAAAGTAAATATATTATCACATTAGCTGTAATTATTATAATGTAATAATTAATATTTTTCCCCAATTAATTAATTAACAGTAATTAAAAATTATATATCAATAAATAACTCTAATTAATGTAACTTATTATTATTATTTAATTACCAATTAATTAATAATGTTAAATATGTACAAAATAATATTAATTAATTAACTAATTAATAATAATTATTTTCCAATAAATTAAATATGAATTTATAAAAACATATATTAATTAATTAATTATTATTAATATACTCCCCACCCCATTCCCCTATAAACCCACATCCCGCTACAGAAAATATATATCAATTAATCAATTAATTTTTCCCAATTAATCAATATTAATTAGCAATTAATTATAATTATTAATTCATCCTACTAATTATTAATCAACTTACCATAATTAAATTACTTCCCACCCTATTCCCCTATAAACCCACAACCCGCTACAGAACATATATATCAATTAATAAATTAATTAAAATTATTTTCCTATTATTTTCACATAATTACCAATTAATTATAATTTATTAATAAATCCTACTAATTACTAAACAATTTACCATAATTAAATTACTTCCCACCCTATTCCCCTATAAACCCACAACCCGCTCCGGTACAAAAACATAAAAGTTACTTATAAAATTATTTATTATTAAATAAAATTTATACACATATAATAGTAATTATTTTAAATAGTTAAATTAAACATATAACACATACATAATAAAAAACTATACAATAATACAAATATCGATATTAGTGTCATCGAAATTAGTAACATCGATATATATGCTATCGATATTACTTACTTCGATATTACTTACATCGATATTAAGTATTTCGATATTACTTACCTTGGGTCGATATTCTGTCCTACGATATTCTTGCCTTCGATATTATGCACCTTCGATATTTCAGACTCGATATTATGGTAGGTCGATATTTACAACTCGATATTTTGACTGTGTACCCTTGACCACTATGGTCGATGAAAGTCTCTTCAAAACGAGTAAAGAAATTGGAGACACTTTCATCGACTTTTTGTTTGCACGCGGCTAACTTATCCCAGTTAACACGCACAGCAAGCATCATCGTTTTCATAAGATCTATTATTCTAACGGGCAACTCCGTAATCAGATCATCAGGTTTGGCACCACCTACTTGTGCTGTATCTGCGGCCGCAATAGCAGCCCAGTTACCACCTAAAGCTTGATCATGATCTTGTCTACGAATTTTAGCCCATAAAGCTTGTGGGACTACATTTCCCATAAGTAAATCAATATCTGCCAAATTCATAACGCATGCATTAACAGTCTGAGACAATTCTTTATAATACCCAGCAGGATTCTTACGAGGGTCCGGTAAGGACTGCTTAAGTGCCAACACTTCTGATCTTTTCCAAGGATCATGTACCCATATGCTCTGAAAATGAGCAAGAACAGGTGGATTAGCGTTTGGGTCTGCTTCTCTCTATATTGGAGGAACCTCTCGCATGGGATATTGTGCCATTTTATGACGAACCGCAGGATCAGGCTCAAGAGAAGTTTGAGAGAAAAAGGAAGATCGGAAAGTAACAAGCTTCTGAACAGCAGACTCTACATCAGGACCCACAATAAATCCCTTATCAAATTGATCCCGTATTTCAAATAAATCCAGAGGAGGTGAACCCAAATCCATATCTTCCCACCCTTTAATAAGAGTGTTGCACATAATATTAAGGACATACCTCTGCGTAGGCGCATTCCATTGCAGAAAGGTGTCTAAAATATCACGTACGCTATACTGTAAACTACTTGTGATCCAATTACGAGCAAGAGAATCTAACTTAGTCCGTTCTTCCAAATCTGGAATCTGACTACGAGATTGTCTTCGAGATGAAGCAGGAGAAAAGAAAAGAGATCCAAGAAAAGGTGACAAAAGACCAGAAACAATTTCAACTAAACGATGCCGAGCTGTAGGAGAATCTGACAATAAAACAGGAGACAACGTATTCTGTACAGCAGGAGAAGAACCAGTAGCATCAGAGGGTAAAGGAAACTGAGGCACAGGAATTTGAGGTACAGAAGTTGATGGCAAAGGGGGGTGGAGGTGGAATCACAGGAAGAGGCAACTGGGCAGGAACCGACACAGCTGGATTAACATCAGGTTGTAATGGAGGTGCATTAGCGCCTAACACATAAGGTGGAAGTAACGTTAAGAGATGGGACACAAAAGAATCTTCGTCAGGACCCTTACTCTTTGAAGCAGTAGGTAGTACGGGATAGCATCTATCTATTGCCTACGATGCTGTCTCTCCGAAACCTCAACCATCTGATCAGCTTCGTCATTTTTAAACTGTTGGGCAGCCTGTAAAAGCGTCATATCCTGCTCTTTCTTATCTTTCTTCATTTGCTTAATTTCTTTCTGTTAAGATTCTTTACGCCAGAGGCGGAAAGAGTCAAACATTGCCGGCCGGGCTTTTCTCTTAAATAGAATCTTTTCCAAATTATCTAATATAGCAGGCTCGAAGGTACCATTTTGTGGCCACCGCAAAACACCATCTTTTTTAGTATATCGAATCCATGTTTCATTAAAAATAATAGGACCTAAACCATGTTTTGAATAGAGCTCATAAGTGGGAGTTCCAACCGGAGGAATCGGGCAAGAATCCTCTAGCTGGGAATCCCTAATACAACCAAAACAACAAAATTTCCTAAACTTACTAAATCCAGGCATTTCGTAACGAACTGGACTACTTACAAACGTCAAGGGGTTTTAGACAATATAGTCACAGCACAAACGTACTTAATCCTTGGCTTCGGTTAGTGCACTAAACGAATAACAAAAAACAAAAACAAAAGGGTGGGCGCTACCCACGAATACTTAACTAAATGCTTTCTCACGCCAACAGATGCCCGTCTAACGTCTTGCGATACTAATCATCACCAGGGGCCAAAGCAGGGTGACAGTCAGGGCAGCAGTCATCATCAGCCGTCGGGAAGGAGTAGCCGCGCCTCAAAAGACCTTCGGTCCACTTCGACATACAGGGGTCGCTCACATGGCTCGCGAAATCCTCCGGAATTTTCTTGCGAAGCTCCTTACGACCTTCAGGCTAAACTACTACCGCTGAAGTCGCCCACACCTTGGGCCGCCAATTGGAGAACCTGACCTTATGGGCCAGGCGGCGCAGGGCACGCCTGAGATCTCCGAGTTCACCTGCTTTGGCAGACAGAGATACGAGACACTCTGTTAGGCGTAGAAAAGCAGATTTATTAGCTGCAGCTAAGCACAGTGGTCCTGTAAGTACACCAACGGGTATGTTATCAGGAGACTGCCACTTCATTCCATGGCGCACAGACTATTATAGTACACAAGTTTACAATGCTAACTCCCAAAACATACAAAACTAACGTATAGGAATAGTTTGAAAACAAGCTATCGAATGTCTAAAACACACCCTCCTTTCAGACCCTGTGTGCTCTCCTCCCTTCAGGTTAATCAACACTAGTGCCCGTAATTTAATTTGCAGGTGGTAGAACACGTTGAATACTTCAAAAGACAGTCTATGTAACAGGAGAACACACGAAGAGGATAGCGAAGGCCAGTTAAACAAGATAAAGTCAAGAAGAATGGTGAGACCCAAACAGTGGAGTAAGACATGGATTAATCAGTCTAGACATGGAATTACGAAACTCGTGAGACCCTGACATCGGTTTCATAAACATAGGCAGAAGTTACTCTTTAACGGGAAGGACACGTAGCAGCTGCAAGGGCAAAAACATCGCATTCACCACGTCCACCGTGCTGCCTGAGTGAGGCAACACAAAATGGCGGTTAAATACAAAATGGCGGCTAGATACGAAGCGAAGTCGAAAACCACGTAACCTCAATGTAGCCCCTAAAAGTTTCAATTTTGGGTTTTAGATAGATAGTGAAAGGGTATAAAAGAGCTTGTGCGAATGATCTCGGTGTGGGTGACCTTTATTTTCACAACACGAAATTCTGTCGTGTGGGACGATTTTTCTTATGGTGCAAGATACTTTGACATTTTTGGGGGGACTTTAAACTTTGATGGGGAAAAGAATTAGATCTGTTGTGGAGATTGTATGTCGCGAGGGAGACATTGAGGAGGTTAGAAAGACAGTCAGCTTGGGAACCTATTCTATGTTCTGCGGTTCTATCATCGCCCCATGGGTAATGAGTACTTTTCATTTTCTTTGCTTAAAATGTATTAAATAGTGTTTTAGAATGTACTTGCATAATACATTCTTCACAATATAAAACTTTCTTTAATGAATCTAGATAAAATTCTATCAAATATAAACTTGAGTTTGTTTTATTAAAGTAAAGTCATGACAATTAAATGTCAAACATTATAAGAATATTGTGATTGAGCTGGACTTAATTGCCATCAACTGATTCCTACTAGTTTGGTCCATCAACCACATAGCGGAGTTCCTTGATGTTTGTTCTTTATGACTGTAGAGCCTTTTAAAATGTTAATGTATCTAATGTATAAAGTTATTGTATAGAATAATAAGGTACCTCTGCATGTCTTGCAGCTCGTCTACTTGTCACTGATTCAGGGGCTGTGTGGGTATGAGAGTGTGTGTGTGCGTGTGTGTGGGTGTGTGTGTGTGTGTGTGTGTGTGTGAGACTCACAGTGCTATGGGCTCCACCGATGAGTACAAATAAGTTGTTCCTGGATTGGTGATATAGATAGAAGGTTTTGTGGAAAACGTGCTGCATCAGTGCCAACATTCAATTCCACCGGCTGCGACCTTTTGAGCTGAGTCCCGGGCAGTGGCACTTTTCGTCTTTTACAAGTTAAGCACTGCTTGAAACTTGTGAGGAACTGGGGACCCTAAGCAGCAGACAGCTGACTGAACCCTGGTAAAAAAAAAACTGTGGACTCTAAGAGGCAGAGAGTGACCAGAACCATGCAAAATACCTTGGACCATAAGCTGCAGACCGTGCCAAGAACCCTGCCTGAAAACCTGTGGCCTGCAGCAGCAGACAGTGGCCAGAACCTTGCTAAAAATGTGGACTCTAAGAAGCAAAGATTGGCCAGTACCAGGCTAACCATGGACCCTAAGCAGCAGACAGCGCCCAGAACCTCGCAAAAAAACGTGGACCCTCAGCAGCAGACTGTGGCCAGAGTCCAGATAAAACTGTAACCAGCAGACAGGGACCAGAGCCCGGCTGAAAACCATGAGCCCTAAGCAGAAGACGGCAGCAGAATCCCGCTAAATGCCACAAACCCCAACCAGCAGACAGGAGCCAGAACCCAGCTAAAAACCATGGACCCTAAGCAGCAGACAGGGGTAAGAGCCCAGCTAAAAAACATGGACCCTAAGCAGCAGACAGGGGTCAGAGCCCAGCTAAAAACCATGGACCCTAAGCAGCAGACAGGGGTCAGAGCCCAGCTAAAAACCATGGACCCTAAGCAGCAGACAGGGGTCAGAGTCCAGCTAAAAACCATGGACCCTAAGCAGCAGACGGTGGGCAGGACCCTGCTAAACATGGGCTCTAACCACCAGACAGGGGCCAGAGCCCATCTAAAAACCATGGAACTTAAGCAGTAGACAGTGGCCAGTGGTCAACTAGAATCTAGGGGTGGGCGTAACTGGCAAAAATCTCTCTAGTGTAATTGCTGGTAATTTTCACAAAATTACCTGTAATTATGTGTAATTGAGTGAGAAGCATAATCCCGCATTTAGCACTATTTTCATAGTGTAAAATGCACCCTCACATCCAAAATGGGCTTGAGGGTACATGTTACACTAAAAAATATCACTAAATGCTACTGGGCATGTGAACAGCAGCATCCAGTAGTTGCTCGCTCTCTCTTAGTTTGCTGTTCCTGTGACCCGGGGGTAGGATTTGTGTCCCAAATTACTCTTCATTTCTCATGCTAGCATAATTGTGTAATTTCGGATCACAAGAGGAATGCGTAATTTCTGAAATTACTTCAATTACTCTGTCGTAATTAAAATTTTGCCCAGGCATACTAAAGAATATGGACTCTACACACCAGACCATGACCAGAGTCCAGCTAAAAATGGTGTACTCTAAGCAGCAGACAGTGGCAGGATTCCATCTAAAACAGTGAACCCTAAGCAAAGAACTTTACTAAAGCTGTGGACCCGGAGTAGAAGACAGTGGCCAGAATTTTACTAAAACTGGGACCCTAAGCAGTAGAGAGTGTCCAGAATGTTACTAAAAACCATGAAACCTGAGCAGTAGAGAGTGTCCAGAACTTTACTAAAAACCGTGGACCCTAAGTAGAAGACAGTGGCCAGAGTTTGACTAAAAACTGGGACTCTAACCAGTAGACAGTGTCCAGAACTTTACTAAAAACCCTGGACTCTAAGCAGTAGTGAGTGTTTAGAACTTTACTAGAGACAGAAGGCAATGGCCGGAGCTCGGCTAAAATCCATCCATGGACTCTAAGCAACAGACGTAACTAAACCCGTAGACTCTTCTCCAAGTTATGTAGAGCAGAAATGTCACCCTAATATCTCTGCTGAAGAAGCCACCCACCAGAAGCGGATAGAGCACATCTTCGGTGGTATTGTATGAATGTATAACCCTATTGTCAACAGATCTGGCCACTACCACTAACATGAGTGACCTCTCAATGACACCATCCCCGGAACTGGCAATACTCCAGATTACACAAGACACAGCTGACAGACCATAAAAGAGATGAAATCATGCAGCACCAGCAGTGGCCCATCTCTGCATTGGATATCACTAACCACACCAACACATGAAGAGTGGATAATAATGCTGACACTAACACTCATGATAGGGTGATCTATAAATTCAACAACCACCAACGATTATACAATGACATTTGGGAACCCAACAGGTGACATAAAATTGACTCGCTCACAAGGAGTTTAACCCTGAATACTAATGTAAGTCAACTGTCTGGCAGACATACCCTACAGGCAGCAAGATGGACATGATTCCAGAGGTGCTGTGTTGTATGTAATGTTACTCTCCTTAAGCAAATTGTTATCTCCCACAAGATTAGTCCAGATATTAGTATAAACACATCATTCATCCTAGTCTCATTGATCTCTGACATAGAGATCCCTAATGGAAGCTTGTTGAGATGGTTAATGAATTGTTTGCTTATTCTTTCCTACTTTTATGATTCTCCTGGACAGTGTCACTCATTTTGAACTTTATTTTTTACATTCATGCGTCAGCAGCAGAATCAAAACAACAAAAAAGTGAATGTGGACTAACTGCTCTATCGATACGCGATTATGGAAATACGACTGGTATATTTGGAATATATATGTTGGAAGTTTGAAGTCTCCAGATAAATACAATATAAAAACCAGTGGACTCTAAGCAGCAGACTGTGACCAGAGCCCAGCGCAAACTGCGGTCTAAATCAAAAAACTGTGTTAAAAACCTTGTACCAACACCAGCAGACAGTGCCCAGAAACCCACTTCAAATGTGGACTCTATGTAGCATACAATGGTCAGAACCCTCTAAAAACTGTGGATCTTAACCAGCAGACAGTGGTGAGAAGTGCACAAATTAAATCTGGAAATTAAACAACAGACAGTGACCAGAGCTGTGCTACAAGTTATGGACCCCTAGCAGCAAACTGTGGCCAGATCCCAGCTAAACATGTGAACCCTGGGCAGCAGACAGTGGCTAGCACCCAGCAAAAAATGTTGGAATCTAAGCAGCAGATAGTGGCCAGACCTACGCTAAAAATCATGGATTCTTAGCAGCATAAGGTGTCCAGAACCCCATTAAACTGTAGACCCTAAGAAGCAGACAGTGACAAGAACCTTGTTAAATCTGTGGACCCTTGAGGTTCCGTGATTCTGAACCCGTTCAATAAAGGTTGTCGTATCAAGACGATTTTGGTATCAGCTGACTGCAAATGACGAGTGCGGTATGTACGAGTGTTTTCCTCATAATCGATCTATGGAAACACTACGTATTAAGGGATTTTGTTCGAACCTACGGGTTTTATTTTGTGTACGGCAGCCATTTTGTGGTTACCCTCACATAGGCCGATGACTACGGCTGAACGAGTCTTTGGGACACGTGCACCGTTAGCTGACTTTTGTGTGGACTGGACAAACTGACTCCCTTGCCCGAGGCTGACCTTGTTGAGCCAGTTCCTTGTTAGGCAGCTGGTCAGATAGAGATCAAAGAGCAGGACATTGCTGAGTTTATGGTACATGCACACACCTTTCTATATTGCTTCTCATCTGTTTCTGTTCCTTCCTTTATGGCTTAATTTATGATTTGGGTTGAGGTCCTTTTATTATGGGTTCGTCCGGCCTGTCCGAGCAGGAATGTTGGATTTTGCCTTGTCATTTCTGGTGGGCTGGACAACGGAAAGTGGGCTTGTCGTCATGCGATATGTTTGAAATGTCACCGTGTGATTGGTCCGTTTGTAAGTAATTGATGCTAGCCAGGAATGTGATTTTTAGCATAAAAGATGATATCTCGCTCTATGAATTTGTGCAGTCTCTAGCGAACCACCCGTGTCGTGCTTTGTAGACCTCTGTTCCTGGTTGCAACCAATAAACTTGGTCTTTGACGTCACCTAGAAGTGTCCCGTGTCTCTGTATGCCAAGGCAGGGGAACTCGAAGACATCGGGCGTTTTCCCTGGAGCCGCTGGGTTCTAAAACCCGGTTCTTCAGTTGGCGCCCACGTAGGGCGACTTCAGCGGTACCGGTCCAAGCCTGAAGATCGTGAGGAGCTTCGTGTGAAAATTCTGGAGGAAGGCCTGCCACTTCATCGACCCCTGTATGTCGTCGTGGTCCGAAAGTCTTTGCTGCGAGGTTCCCCGCTTTCCGACGGCTACGAAGGACTGCTGCCCTGACTGTCGCCCTGTCTTGGAGCCATTAGATGATTTGTAAAGCGAGACAAGAGACGGGTCTTCTGGCGACGTCATCATTATTTCAGTTAAGTATGAGTGGAGTGTCTCCCAGTCCTTAGTTTTGTTTTGGGTATAGACTAGTGAGAGAAGATGCCTGGTCTTAGCAGACTTGGAAAGATATTGTTGTTGTGGTTGTAATAGGGATTCCCGATTGGAGGACTCGTGTCCGGTTCCTCCGATTGGAACTCCGTCCTATGAGCTCTATTTAAAACATGGCGTGGGCCCTATCACATATAATGAAGTATGGATTAGATACACTAGGAAGGACGATGTCCTAAAGTGGCCCCAATATGGTAGTTATGACACGGAGATTTTAGATAATCTAGAAGTTAAACTGTTCAAGAAGAAAGCCCGGCCGGCGATGTTTGACTCTTTCCGCCTATGGCGAAAGGAAGCCAAACAGAAAGAAATTAAGTTAGCGAAGAGAAATAAAAGAGAACGAGGTATGTCAATGGTACAAGCTGCTATACAGTTTAGGGATAACGAAGAAGAACAAGAGAGTGAACAGTTGCTTAGGCAACGTAAACTGGCGATAGATAAGTGCTATCCAGCTTTGCCATCTGAAGAGCAAGATGAGAAGAAAGACCTTGAGAAAGATCCTTTGATGTCACATTTGTTGAGTTCGCCACCCCCTTATGTGCAGAGTTCTACAGCACCTCCGCAACATTTAGTTGCGCAACCTCCGGTTGCTTTGCCTCCTGTTTTTCCACAACAGCCAGCTCCTCTTCCGTTGGCTCCTATTCCTTTGGCGCAGCCTTCTCAAGGGCCGCCGACTTTGCTACCTCCTTCGTCTACTACTCCTACTCCTGTATTGTTTACTCCTCCTGTTACTGTCCCGACCTTGGTTTCCTCTCATTCTGCTTTGTCTCCTGTTCTTTTGTCAACTTCTCCTTCTGTTCGACAGAGAATGACTGATACTATTACTTGTCTCTTTTCTCCTCTCTTTGGGTCATTGGGTATGACCCCTGTTTCAGAGCGTAAACAATTGCGTAGCCAATTGCCTGGTCCCAATGAGCGGATAGTGTTGGATCATTTAGCGTGTAAATAGGTTACTTATCCTTTAAAGTATAACTTTGAGTCTGTTATGGATGTTTTCCATCAAGGGAAAGCACCGACGCAGAGATATGTTTTTGGGACAATGTGTACTTTCCTTCGTGAAGAATGGGAAGATGGTGATTTGGGACAGTCTCCACCTCAGTTGTTCCGTATACAGTCTGAGTTCGCGAAGGGAACTATAGTGGGTATTGATGTTGAGAAAGCAGTTGGGACATTGTTGTCGTTTAGGAGTGAGTAAGCATGGGCGAATTTTGCGAATCTCGCGTTCGCGAATTTTGCGGATTTGAGAACTCGCAATCCGCAAAATCCGCGAATTCTCGCGAATTTGCGGATTTTTTTTGTGTTCGCGCTGGTTTCTGTCAGTTCGCGAGGGTTTTGTACAATTTCGCAAACGCGAACTTACCTGTCGGGTCGCAAGTTTTGCGAACTTGTTGTTTCTACGTGTCCAGCCTGTTTGGGACACTCTTCTTCATCACTGCCACTCTCTGTCACCACTGCCACTCTCTGACTACTCATGTCACCCTCTGGCCCACCCATGCCACCCTCTGTTTCATCACAGCACCCTCTGGTTGTCCAGTGTATATTATTGTGGCAAAGCAAAGCACACCTTCCCTGCCTCAAGTGACCTGAATTAATTTGGGGCTGATTAATGTGTCACAGAATATTTTTTTAGCTGGCACCTGCTTCCTTAGTGCTTCCTGATTAGTGATCTTTTGCACTTGCTAAGTGCTTTCATTGTTGCAAAATTAGTTACAACACCTGCCCTGCCCCAACTGACAATAATGAATTAGGGGCTGATTAATGTGTCACTGGATTTGAACTTCCAGCCTGGCTCCTGCTTGTCTGCCTTAGCTGTAATTCAGGACCTTTGTGTAACTATTCTGAGGGTCAGAGCAGGGTCACATAATAGTTGCAAGTAGGCAACTGAACTCTGGAGGGGCCCCTCAGGAAGCACTACAGGAAATGGCTACTAATGATGAGCTTGAACTTTTGAACCTGGTAAGTAGTTTCAGTTTTGCTAAGATCGTATTTCTGCAATTTAGCGCTTATTCGCGGGGCGCGAAGTTGAACTGGGAAGCCGCAAACTCATGCGAACAGTGCGAGCAAGCCATAAAATCCGCTGCTCGCGGATTTGCGGATTTTGCGGGAAATTTGCGAATCTCGCGGATTGCGAATTTACCGAAAATCCGCAAAATCCGCGAGCGGAACGGATTTTCTGCCCATACTTAGAAGTGAGTCTCCTTCTAGGCCATTGTTTGAGGCTGATTCTTCAGTTAGGAGTAAGGCGCGACAATATCCAATGAGAGAGGTTCCTTCGGTGTGGAAAGACGCGGTTGTGGCCAATGCTCAAGCTGGTATTCAAGCTGTGCCGGCTCATTTTCAGCGCGTTTGGGTACATGTTCCATGGAAGTGAGTTGAAGTTTTGGCCCTTAAGCAGTCTTTGCCTGATCCACGTAAAAATCCTGCAGGGTACTATAAGGAATTATCCCAGACTGCAGATTCATGTGTTATGAATCTGGCCGATATAGACATGTTGTTTGGGAATGTTGTTCCACATCCTATATGGGGATTGATTTGTCATACGGATCATGCGCAAGAGTTAGGTGATACATGGGCTCATATTGGTGCCTCAGATGCTAGACAAGTTGGTGGTGCTAAGCCAGAGGCTTTAGTTGCAGAACTCCTGGTTAGGATTGTTAATTACATGAAGACCTTGATGCCTGTCGTGAGTGTTAATTGGGACAAATTGTCTGCATGTAAGCAGAAGAAAGACGAAAGTGTGTCTGACTTTTTCACCAGGTTGGAAGAGACGTTTGTCGACCATAGTGGTCAGGACATGAGTACGGAAGGTGGTCAACGGTCGTTCGTTGACAAGTTTGTGCATAATTTGCTTCCCGAGTTGTGCAATAAGTTTAAGGATTCTGAGAGTGCTTGGGCTGTGTCATCGTCAGCACAGATTTTGGCTACTGCACAGTACTACGAGAATAGCGATAAGGATGAGAAAGATAGAGCTGACAAGAAGACTAAAGAGCTAAAGACGAAGGTTCTTTTACAGCAAGCGTATCCGCCGCGTAATAATCAGCACGATTATCAGCAACCTCAGCAATATCAGAGAAACTTGCAAAGGTTCGAGTCTTCTCAACAACGTTTTCCTGTAGGCCCTAATCGGTGTGCGTTTTGTAAAGAAGAGGGTCATTTCAAGAATAGTTGTCCGGTTTTGTTACAGCGCACGAATGGTGCTCCTGGTGTGAGAGGTCGAGGTGTTTGGCAAGCTCCTAGAGCTAGAGGACGTGGTGTGTTTCCTCAGAATGCGCGTTCCTTGCCTCCACAGACTTCTATAAATAGCTTTGATCAACAGAATGGTGCGTTTGGTAGGACGGCCCAGTACTATGTGGACGATTACTACGTTGAAGGTGAGAATATGGACGGTAATGATTGCTAGGACAGCCATAGACAAAGAGAGGGAGTTGTTTCAGTTCCAGTAGATCAGAGTGGACCTTATGTTGAAGAGATTGCGTCAGGTGTGTCAGAGCCTTTTCTGTTGGATACTGGTGCTGCGAAGAGTTCTATTATGCACTCTAAACTCCCTGGTGCACCTTTGTCTGGCTTAACGAATGTTTCAGTAGGTTTTTCTGGCGCCCCGGTTACTAATCCGATTTCTAGTCCGTTGTCTATTTCGGTTGGACCTTGTGAATTCGAAGCACCCCTTATTCTGACGACAGGTTGTGATGAGAATTTGTTGGGATTGGACTTGTTGAAAAGATTGTATGCAACGCTACATTGTTCTCCTTCAGGAGTACAGCTTACATTAGGTAAGAGAGTGATCTCTCCGATGTATTTGTTTAAAGATTGACTTCCAGCTGAATTGTCTTCTCTCCCTGATTCTCTTTGGGCTACTGGTCCTAATGATGTGGGTCTCTTGGAGATTCCGCCATATGTTGTGACGTTGAAAGCGAATGCTAGATTGCCACGTATTCCCCAATATCGAATTTCCAGTGATGGTGAAAGAGCACTTTTGGCGATCATCTATGATCTGATTGAGAAAGGTGTGATTGAGGAAACGAGGTAATGTGTGCAATAGTCCAGTTTTGCCTGTTCTGAAAAGAACTGATTCTTCACATCCTCCTGTATATAGGTTTGTGATCGATCTTCGCGAGGTGAATAAGATTGTAGTTCCGCAATTTCCTGTTGTGCCAGATATCACCGCTTTACTGACTTTGATTCCGGCTTCAGCCACGTGGTTTTTGGTGATTGACTTGAAGAATGCTTTCTTCAGCAACCCGATTGCCGTGGAGAGTAGAGATATTTTTGGCTTCTCTTTAGGAGGCCGAAGTTTCTGGTTTAAGCACGCTCCTCAAGGCTATTGTGAGAGTCCATCGATCTATAGTCAGGCTTTGAAAACACAACTTGATTAGTTTGTCTTACCTGATGGTGCTGCCCTTATTCAGTATGTTCACGATCTGTTAGTTGCGGCTGACAATGAAAAAATATGTAGAGAGGCTACTTTGTCGTTGTTGCGTCATTTGTCTGATTTCCATCATAAGGTGTCTCTTTCGAAGTTGCAATATTGTCGACAAGAAGTTGCCTACTTAGGTCACCTCTTATCGAAGGAGGGAAGAAGATTGACCCCAGAAAGAATTCAAGTGATTGCGAAAATTAGTGTGCCTACGACACAGAGAGAAGTGCGTGCTTTTCTGGGTATTACATCTTACTGTAGACAGTGGATCCCTAATTTTTCTTTGCTTTCGAAGCCTTTGATAGCTCTTACTGTTAAGGATACTCCAAATCCTATTCCTTGGACTGACGAATGTCAGAAGAGCTTTTCAGAATTACGCGATGCGTTGTGTTCGGCTCCTGTGTTGGGTACTCCCAACTAAAGTAAGCCTTTTACACTCTATGTCCACAAGAGAGAGGGATGTGCTTTGTCAGTTTTGACACAGCGGTGATAAGCAGCGTCCATGTGCGTTTTTTTCGTCGACTTTGGATCCGGTAGCTAGAGCGTTGCCGAGTTGTTTGAGAGCTACAGCAGCAGCGGCTGTTTCTATTCGACAGTCTGCTGGTTTGGTGATGGACAATACATTGATTGTAATGATTCCACATGCAGTGGATACCTTGTTAAATCGCACCAAGACCAGCACTTAACTAGTGCTTGGTTGTCAGGTTATGAATTGACACTCTTAGCGAGTCATGTGCATATAAAGAGATGCAACACGTTGAATCCAGCCACGTTCTTGCCGATTTCAGTTGAGACAGATGTTGTTGAACAGCATGATTGCTTCCTTAGGACAGAGGAAGAAACGAAAGGGAGAATAGATCTTAGGGACACTCCTCTTCCAGAGTGTGATGGTACCTTATGGGTTGATGGTTCATGCTTTAAGCTTCCGAATGGTGATACGACTGCGGCATATGCTGTTATGACTTTGCATACGATTGTTGAAGCTGCATGTATCCCACACAATTCAGCGCAAGCAGCAGAGTTGATTGCATTGACAAGAGCGTGTGTTTTGTCGAAAGGGAAACGAGTGACTGTGTATACCGATAGCCAGTATGCGTTTGGTGTGGCTCATAGTTTTGGACATTTGTGGAAAGAGCGTGGGTTCCTGACTTCACATGGAACTAAGATTCAGCATGGTCAGTTGGTGAATGAACTTCTTGAGTCACTTACTTTGCCGTTGCAAGTTGCGATCGTGAAATGCAGTGTGCATAAGAAAGTTACTGATGACGTTGGTCGTGGTAATGCGTTTGCAGATGAAGTTGCGAAAGAAACTGCGAGAGATGTAATGAGCCGAATGTATGTTGCGGGTCCGGCGAGAGGGGTTCCGGATAGAAGTATGTGTGAAGATACGATAGAGAGTGTGAAGTCCATTCAAGCTGAAGCTACAGAGAAAGAGTTGAATGAATGGAGAGAAAGTAAGGGTAAATTGGATTCGAATGGTTGTTGTATTGAGTTGTCAGAGCTTCAGCGATGGTTGTTACCCGATGCATATGTACTTCCAGTGGTTACGAGGGCTCATGGAATGGCTCATATCAGTGTGAAAGGGATTTGCAAGTTGTTAGCTCAAGTGTGCAGAGAATTTGGTTAAGAATTGTATGGTGTGTTTGATGTACAATCCTGGTAAGGGAACTCCAACTCCAGCTGGTCATTTTGCTCCTCCGACGTGTCCGTTCGAGGCTTTGCAGCTAGATTTCATCCACATGGAGAGGTGCAACAACTTAAAGTACGTGCTCGTGGTTGTTTGTGCTTTCTCGAGATGGGTAGAAGCATACCCCTTGAAAGATAATACTGCTTTGTCCACAGCTAAAGCCCTTATTAAGGAATTTTTCCCTAGGTATGGATTGCCGAGAATGGTCTGGAGTGACAATGGGTGTGAATTTGTGGGTCAAGTGATGAAGAGAGTGTGTGATGGGCTAGGAATCCGTCAAAAATTCCACGCTGCAAATCACCCCCAATCAGCTGGTTTAGTCGAATGCTATAATGGCACCCTTAAGCTAAAACTAGCCAAGATTCAGGCGAGCTCTGGTCTTCAATGGCCGGATGCCTTGCCGTTAGCCCTCCTGCCCACAAGAATGACTGTGCATTCACGAATGGGACTTAGTCAGTTGAGGTTGTGTTTGGTCGCCTGGCAAATATATGGGGAGTGCCGCGGCCGACAAAATTTTGCGAGATGGAACACCCTGTATTGCTTGATTACCTTCATGAATTCACGGCTAAAATGCGTGTTTTGCATCAACAGGTTCATGATACACTGCCACAAGCATCTGAAGATCCAGGAAACGCTATTGAACCTGGTTCTTGGGTCCTAATCAAGAACTTCCAGCGGACTAAGAACGAGCAGCCCCGCTGGATTGGTCCTTACTTGGTGCTTTTATCCACACGTTCAGCAGTACGAGTGCGCGGTAAAAAGAACTGGACCCACGGCGTACATTGTAAGAGGGCCCCTTTGCCTCTGCCGTACAACCGGTGGGTCCAGGATGGTATTCCAGACTCTGAGACTGAAACCGTTCCTCGTTTTCTGCCTTTCAGCGATGCACGTTTGATTGGAACGAACACTGAACGAGAAAGCGATGATCTTCTTCAAGAAGCTGTGCCTCCGTCGAATCGTTTGGACACTTCTGAAACTGAGCTTTTGTTTCAAGAACAGACATTGCCTGGCAAAGGCCGTTTTAATTTGCGACCAAGAGTCGCGGGACAAATAAAAAAATAAATTCTTTCTTTGCTGATTTTTAAGGTTAAGCTCTCCTCCGAGGAACTGTTTTGATTTTGTTTTTCGAACCACCATCCGGGTTCAGCTGTAAGGTTGCGGTGTCAAGTCTTTGGAGTGCAAGCCGAAGACGTTAGGTCGACGGTTCTGGTTGGTCTAAGGGTGTTCCCTGGACTGACAGACGCATTCCCTAGCGCGGAACACCCTACCGCCGCGAACAGCACGATTAGAGGATGGAGTTTTTCGAGGTGGAGATACCTGTTGAAAGAATGAGCTTCAACAGCAAAATATATACTGTGAAGAGCAGAAAACGTTTTTTAATATTATGTCTGTTTATGTTGTTTAGTTTAATGATGTTTTTAATTGGATATGTGACATTCTCTTTTCAAGTGACATTTGTACCCACTACACAACCTATGCCTCCTCCTACTGTTTCTTCGCATGCTTTTCAGCCTCTGCCCGAACATGAATCTGTCAGAAGACTGGAATTCGCTAATAATTCCTTTGTTCAGCTTCTGCACCAACACCAGCTAGTAGTAAACACGACTAATTGTTGGGCGTG
This sequence comes from Lissotriton vulgaris, assembly GCF_964263255.1. Lineage (NCBI taxonomy): Eukaryota > Metazoa > Chordata > Amphibia > Caudata > Salamandridae > Lissotriton > Lissotriton vulgaris. The sequence goes on from NW_028250404.1 coordinate 640,037, forward strand.
TGGCCTTATGCCTCATACTACCGATAAAGGTATTCCTTACCTGGTTTTTCCTTTTAGCTACAATGGTTCTGTGTGGGCATACAGAACAATGTTCATTTATGCTCGTGAAGTCTACCCCCTACGTTCTGTGAAAGATAGTCCAAAGACTAGTGCTCTAGTCAAGGGTATAGTCAACATAATTAGAGGAATTAGTTCCTATGAGACTATCCCGAGAGATGAGACGCTGGCATATATTGGATGGAACGTGACTGGATATGGAGTTAGTCTGAGTGGAAACCAGCGAGCGAAAAGATCCTCTCCGATTTGGATAGTGCCCCATCAGGGTCATTATTGTCTGAAGGTAATGGCAAGAATCCGAGAGCTCAGTTAGGGAAGAGTGTCTGTACTGAGAAGTATGTTTTTCCGTCCCAGACTTCCCCAGCGTTCTTAGCAGCTAAGGGTACCTATTTCATCTGTTACGATAGAGCGTACAAATGGTTGCCCCCTGATTTCTCGGGCACATGTTTTGTCTCGTTCCTGTTGCCTCCCACATATACAGCTGCGGCAGATTACCACGAGACGAGAGTTGCTAGAGGTGTCTTCAGTAAGGAAGATACTGCAGGACAAGAATTAGGAGATTTCTTGAAGGGTTTTTTGCCGTTTTGGGGACCTATGGCTAACAGCAGGAACATTCGACAGTTGACGAGAGTGGTTGAGTCCACCATAGTTGATACTGCCAGTGCCCTTAGTAACTTGACTGCTGAGCTCTAGTCGGATCGCCTTATGACTCTTCAGAATAGAGTTGCGTTAGATGTCATACTTGCAGATAGAGGAGGGGTATGTAAATTGATTCAATCGAGCTGCTGCGTTTTCATTCCAGACAACGCTCCAACAGTTTTCCAAGCCATTTCCAAGTTACATAAGATCTCCGAGTCTGTACATATGGACGAAGGAGATTGGTCGTTGATGGGATGGTTTTGGGGATTGTTATCCACCTGGGGATGGAAGATTCTGATGGTTATTGGGATGATCTTAGCTATCCTTTTCCTGTTCTGTCTCTGTGTACAGTGCGCTCCTGCTATATGTGACCTTTGTGCTACTTCGTGTGCAAGGAGACCTGTCCAGAGAGAGTTGCTAAGTAACAGGATGATGCTACAGCAACATCTTGATGATCTGATGAATATAGACCTGGATTCAGACTGACATGAGTTTGGGTTTATTGCCTATGTAAGGGCAAAAGGAGGGTATGAGGTTCCGTGGTTCTGAACCCGTTCAATAAAGGTCGTCGTTTCAAGACGATTTTGGTATCAGCGGACCGCAAATGACGAGTGCGGTATGTATGAATGTTTTTGTCATAATCGATCTATGGAAACACTACGTATTCAGGGATTTCGTTCGAACCTACGGGTTCCATTTTGTGTCCGGCAGCCATTTTGTGGTTGCCCTCACATAGGCCGATGACTACGGCCGAACGAGTCTTTGGGCCACGTACACCTTTAGCTGACTTTTGTGTAACCTGGACGAACTGACTCCCTTGCCCGAGGCTGACCTCGTTGAGCCAGTTCCTTGTTAGGCAGCTGGTCAGATAGAGATCAACGAGCAGGACATTGCTGAGTTTATGGTACATGCACACACCCTTCTATCTTGCTTCTCATCTGTTTCTGTTCCTTCCTTTATGGCTTAATTTATGATTTGGGTTGAGGTCCTTTTATTATGGGTTCGTCTGGCCTGTCCGAGCAGGAATGTTGGATTTTGCCTTGTCATTTCTGGTGAGCTGGACAACGGAAAGTGGGCTTGTCGTCATGCGATATGTTTGAAATGTCACTGTATGATTGGTCCGTTTGTAAGTAATTGATGCTAGCCAGGAATGTGATTTTTAGCATAAAAGACGATGTCTCGCTCTATGAATTTGTGCAGTCTCTAGCGAACCACCCCTGTTGTGCTTCGTAGACCTCTGTTCCTGATTGCAACCAATAAACTTGGTCTTTGACATCACCTAGAAGTGTCCCGTGTCTCTGTATGCCAAGGCAGGGGAACTCGAAGACATCGGGCGTTTTCCCTGGCACCGCTGGGTTCTAAAACCCGGTTCTTCACCCTAAGAAGCAGATAGTGTTCAAAATCCTGCTAAAAAACATTGGCCCCAATTAGAAGGCACTTGTCAGAACATCACTAAAAACATGGAATCTAAGGAGCAGGTACTGGCCATATCACCACTAAAAACCATAGACCCATAGCTTCAGAAACCCCAGTAACAATGATGGACCCTAAGAAGCAGACAGTGGCCAGAATCAGGCAAAAAAACCATGGACCTTAAGCTGCTATGTGGTGGACTGTCATTCGTGCTGATGTTGAGAATTAATTACTGGTGCTAAGCACCGGAAACCAGCGTCTCAAATGAAGCATTGAGTGTTAGCCACTTATGAAGTAGTGCCATTGCTCATAACTGACAGAGACATTCTCTCACTACCAATCTGGTTTTAGTCCATGCTGCAGCATGCATGAGGACAGCTATCTTACAAATTGTAGACAAGGGTCTCCCTATCAACCATTGATAAAGAGGACCCCTGACTTCTGGAATCACTGGAGCTCTTAGCCTCCTTCAACACCTTGAGGTCTCGAATGGGATTCAGTGACAACATCCTTCATTGGCTTTCCTCATACTTATCCAACCAACAGCAATTAAATCAAAGGGGCACCTTCAGGTCCCAGAACAGCCTTTCCACTCCCTGTGAATCTCAGAGTTCCATCTTGTCCCATGTCATCTTCAGTAACTACAGATAACAACATTAAAATTCACAAGTATGCCAAAAGTCTCCTTCGCACCAGACACTAAATACCCCAAACACTGCCGTCACCACATCCAGACCTTCATTCCAGCACCTACCTTAAGATCAACCCTACCAAACCTGAATACCATTTTCCCTCAAGAATAACAAGCTACCACTAATCCAAACCTGGCTGAACAACATGGACCTCAAAGGATTCAAATTCCAAACTTCACCCAAAGCCAAGGCACTTGGATTCCCCTTGGTCACTGGCATCATCTTCAAGGAATACATTGCCAAGAAAGTAAAGATAGCCTGGTGCTAGCTTACGCCAGCAATAGAGTGAAACCATTATTGCTAGAAAGCGACTTCAGAACTGCTGTTCAAGTCCAAATACTCTTGCGTTACAATGGTGGCAATGCCCTGCAGTATGGCCTCACAGTGTCCACATTGCCACACCGCTTCTTAACAACATCTTAAACGCCATAGCATCTTTCACCAAAGGGTTGAAGAAATATGATCATATCACCATCAAACTCTTGTCTGCTTGCACCATATTCAAAACCAGTGGTCTCATATACAAACCCATCATGGCCATCACCACTGAATATCTAACTAAAACGTTCACCATTTACGGTGGCTCTTGGTGTATCTGCATCCAAGACACCATCAAACAGATTCAAAGAAGAGCCACAAAGATAAAAGAAGGCACCAGGGCTTCTTTATTTATGTACCCTGGGTCAGGAACAACAACCCTGTATCCATCAGTAATGCCCAAACCCTTCTCCAATTAACAAAATAGTTTGAAAAGCACCTTTCTTAAGATGGCTACATCACGATGAAGTAACAGTCCTAATTTGCTCCCAGAACCCAGTTATCTCTCAAATCATTTGCTGACTGCACCCTTGCCTTGATACTGTACAGTGCTCCATTGTCATTTAGCCAGGGTTGCGCTATACATTTACCATACCACATTCATACAGACATATTTGAAGTTTCCTTCTGTAAAAGCTTTTCTTCTTGATAGACAACTCACAATGTAGTGCTCCCCTTGCCAGCCAGGGCCCACCTGACAGCAGGTCGAATGCTCCATTAGAACCACCTGTAGCATTCTAGGCAGCACGGTGATGGGATGACAGAAGTACCCCATTATCAAGACTACAGCACATTCCCTTTCCTATTATCATAATAATCAAAGAGAAAACAATGAAGCTTACAACAAAAACGAAATTCCAACACAAAGAGAAAACATGCGGACAAAATTAGAAAGAATAAGATACCAACGGGATAATACATAGATATGATATGGTAGGTCGATTTACAGGGGCCGAATAATTTTTATTTGAAGGAGGAGGAGTCACCACAAGTAATCCTGATATTTAATTGCTACCCTCCTCACTCACCTCCCCTGCACAGGAACCCTGCTTCTGAGGTCCACATTTTCTTCACCTGCTCATTCACCTCAATGGCCAAACATCACGCAAATTCTAAGCAGTGCTGTAGTGCTGTCAGTTTGCACCCCACACTCATCAACTTCACTCCACTACAGCCACTTTCACCTCCTCGCTTCAGCTCTAGTTGAATACTGTCTTTCAATCGTTGGTGCAGTGCTCCCCTTCTCCTGTTCCATTTTTTTCCCATCTTCCTTACTTTGTATGGTCCCTTAAATTTCAAGCAAGAACCCAACTTTCCGGGACGGACCTTTAACAAATATCCTTTCTCAATCCATGTTGTGCTTCTCCCTATTTTATTTAATTTCCAACTACCACAACAGGCTAACTTGAATCACAATCCTTGTACAATCATTTTGGTACAAGCTTAGATAGATGCTGTGCACCTTATCAGTAGATAAGGCGATTTATTTGTTACCCCAATAATACATGTCCTGTAAGACTAGAACATGTTCAAAACAACTTTTCCCATATCCAAGTCTTGCTTCAAGGTCATCTCAGTTATTCCCTTAACCAAACGATTTACCCTTTCAACCAAACTATTTGATTGGGATTACACTCACGTCCTAAGGTGTTTTATCTCATACATTCACATACGTTCTTACATCTTATCTGAAAGTAAATGACTACCTTTGCTTGTGATGATTTTAACAGAGACTCCTTCTCTTGCAAACGATTTTCTAAGATTTGTATTCAATTCATGGCAAAGCTCTTGCTCCATCAAATCAGCCCCTAAACCCTGTCATTTTGTCTCAGCCCAAATGTATTTCATAAAATGGACAGAGACATACCCATCTATAGCCACCACATTAGTAAAATGGATGTGGCCTGGGTTAGTCAGGTTTACTAATCTGTATTGAAAATATGAATTTAACTAAAAGTGTATTTAAAAAATATATTTTTTATTAAGCAGTTGTTCAATTCTCAACAATGCTCTCTGAATTAAGAATACATCCAGTAAGCCAGTCGTGGGTGATGCACATCACTAGGTTTTCTAACAGTTTGTTTTATCAAATACATTACCTTCACAGTAACTTGGATACAGTTTTTTATACCGGACAACGTTTGGCATGGAGTATCCCTAGACCCTCCCACCAGCGCCACCCTCAGCCCCTCAGGGCTCCCTGTGTTGTGCCCAGTTGCCCCATACTTTCTCAAATTTACGTGGGCATCCCCAGACCTGATATACCTCATGCTCTGCCAACTCGCACCAATCGTGATCATTTTCCCAGTCCCGGACACTCATGGTTCTATTTGCACCCCATGCTTTGGCTATATTTCGTTTAGCCACCACCACTGCTAATGTCAGCCATAGAGCAGAGTATTTGAGCCATTTCACCTCCCCGGAAATACCCAGGATCAGCCATCTGACCTCCATGGGACTTCCAATCCTAAACGGATGGCCATCACTGCTGTGACCTCGCTCAAATAGTGTTGGATCTCTGGGTATTCCCAAATGGTGTGGAAAAAGGAGCCTATTTTACCACAGCCTCTAGTGCACCGAGCAGAGTTGCCCATGTGGTGTAGCGTGAATCGAGAGTAGTAAGGTCTATGAAGTACATGTGGTTGCATCAGGCGAAATTGAGGCCTTATGGCTATTTCTCTGGGGCTTTGGAGGGCTTCCGCTCAATCATTGTCCACAATGGGACCTACATCTCCCTCCCGGGCCTCTAGCAGTGAACGAAGAAGATCCGGTGAATTATTCATTATCTTCCTGTAGACCAGGGAGGTTGCTGAAGTTATCATTGGATCAGGCAGTAGCCGGTCTTCCATGGGTGAATAGTCAGGTAGTTGTTTCCCATCAGGTAGGTAACACCTCAGTGCGTGCCTCAACTGTAAGTACTGGAATATTCACCCCATGGTGTACTCCACCTGGAGGTCCATGAAGGGCGTAAGTGATCCCCCTCTCCAAATGTCCCCCAGTTTATCTATCCGTAGCAGACTCCATGGCATGTGGCTTTATCATTTCTTCACCTCCCGAAGGCGGTCACTGTCCCATAGTGGCGTCTCAGTGGTCAATTTGTCCCCCCAACCCAGATACTTGCTTGCTGTGTGCAAGGCCAGCACGACTGCTTGAGTGTGGTTTGGAAGTGTGCCCCCCCTTCTCTTTTCATACAGGATATCTGGGTATGCCAGGTCACCCATAGCCTCATGGTCAGCCCTATAGGCTGTTTCATATCAATCCCCAAACACCACTCATTCACCACCATCAGCTGAGCAAACCAGTAGGTGTCACGGAGGCCCAGAACCGCCAAGCCTCCCTCGAATACTCCTCGCTGGAGTTTGGCCACGGATATACGCACACCGCCTCCGTTCCAGAGCAGCGTACGCAGCTCGTTATTTACCAGGGTATTTTGGAGAATGTATAAAAGTGTATTTTTTATTGTGTTTGAGGTATGCAGGCTTACAGTGTGTACCAACATTGTGCTACTTTTAAAGACCACATGGAGGAAAACTGTTGTTTCTCACTCGAGTTGTTTATCTACATGAAGTGGGCCAGCACATGAGCATCCAAGAAACTAACGTGTGACGTAGCAACGCACCTCTGATTGAATTAATAAAAGCATGTTTAAGGTCTCTTTAGTTGGACACCCAATTTACATTACATGTAATGGGGTGACCCTGTAACCCTCAGAACCTGGGTGGGTAATAAACTGAATAATAATGGTTCTGTCGGATAGAAATACACAGTGTTTTAGTATTTCAATTATGTTTTTTGTATACTTCGTCCCTACTCAGGATACAAAGATAGCGGTACTTATACCAATACAAACAACCACACTGACCACAAAGTAAAAAATGAAAGTAAATTTTTACTCATACACTTTCATATTTCGAATTTGAAACACAAATTACTCCAGTTGCTGTCCCTAAAATATACTTAAAACATATATGACACATAGAATTTGTGCAGAAATGGTACACAATTAAAACAACAAGAAAAATTGTTAATTCCTATACTTATTGGCAGCGACAACTATATATACACAGTAATCTAGTAGGTACATTAATTTAATCTTGGTTCCTAAAAGATTTTCGATAGTTGGTTCGTGTAAGAAGGGATTGCGTCGACGTTTCGACCCTGGGGAGCGATGCGGTGATTTAGCGCATCAAGGGCGGGTCTTCATCAGGACTGTATATATGTAGGACAGCCTGTTAGATATAATGAACATGTATCAGGGATTGGTCAGTGGTATAACATACGAACAAGTGAGGGCATAGTCGTTTGCTCACCTCTTGCAGACCTTGCTCCACTCGGAGTCCGGGTCTCTTTCTGAAATGTACTGCCGGTCTGCCGACTCAGACAGTATAGACGTTCCTTAGACCTATAATTAAGGATGTGGTAGTTATTCAAATCCCTATTTTTTTTCTTTTTTTATAAAGACCTTTATTTACCATTTGCAGACAGTACACAGCTTCTGGGCTACAACCTCTGGGGCCGGCCGCCACCTTATCTCATGTACGTATTATTTTCTTGATTACACAGCCCATGTGGCACCATCCCGGAGGTGCGGAGGCGTTATACATTTATGTGTGTAGTTGGTTCGCGATCAGAATGCGGATTTGTGTAGGTCTAATTTTGTATTTTATAACAATAAACAACATTAACATGAAGTTACCACATTCTGTCATCAATTCTACAAGAAACGGGTGTAGCACCCCAAATCCGGCTTGTAATCGCCAAGCGTCTGTTTTGTGTGAGCAGATCTAAGACCACAGTTTGCTCTTACCGTTTTCCTTCACGGTAGGGTGATTCCATATGACAATCAATTGTTACAGATTAATCCATCCACCCTCCCCTCCCCTTCCCACTCATGTATCTAGTTATGTCCTTGGGTCCCTACCTTGACCCCCACTATCTCTCCCCCTAGTCGTCCTCACCCTCCTCATCTGATGTCAATGTGTCTTCTTCCTACAGAGGTTCACGTATGTCCCCCCTGAAGACGTTCCATGGGGTCCATATCTTGTTCCATTTGCGTGGGCACGCTCTATTGGTGTATAAAGTCCTCTCTATTATCATGACCCTATCCATATTTGAGCACCATTGTGTTAGTGTTGGGGTATCTACCGCACCCCATTTTTGTGCTATGTCGCGTTTAGCTATTATCATACCTATCATGGACCACTGTTGTCCGTGTCTGGAAAGGTCATTGGGCCCCCATATGTTTAGCAAGCATTTTTCGTGGTTCGGGAACCAGGGATATCCCCAGTGTTTGTGATACAGTACGCATGATTTGTCTCCTGAACTCCCGAATGCGAGGGCATTCCCAGATAGTGTGAAACAATGTCCCCTCTTCTCCACAACCGCGAAGACAATTTGGATGTTGTGCCCTCGGTATTGTGTGGAGCATCTTCCTCGTATAGTACACCCTATGTAGGATTTTAAGCTGTATAAGTCGAAATTTTGCCGATATGCCCACCTCCTTAGGCGACGCTAGCGCTTCGTTCCATTCGGACTCGTCCATTTCCCCTATGTCCTCCACCCATTTGGCTCTCAGGTTTATCGTTGGATCTGCTAGGTTATTTATCAGTTTACCATACGTGAGTGACGTCGCCCGCTCCTGCATATAGTCCGTGAGGAGGCGGTCCTCGAGGGGAGATGCCTCTGGGACTTTTCGTGCCACGTGGAATGGCTGTCAGAAGAGTGTGTCGCACCTGTATGTATCGAAACAATTCCGTGGGCCCCAGCTCATACCGCTGTCGCAGCTGGTCAAAGGGGGTCACCGTGTCTTTTTCCCACAGATCTCCCACTGTGGACAGACCAATGTTGTTCCACAGCGTGAAACCCTTACTGCGTCTCAGGTTACCCAAGGCCCGCGTGTCCCACAATGGGGTGAGTTTTGTGAGTTTCCCCTTCCATCCCAGTTTTGCCTGTGCTGTATGCCACAGTGATGCAGTAAGCTTTGTGGGCCCCGTGAGGGAGCGCACTTTTCTTTGGTCATAAAGAGGTGCCAGTATGTTGTTGGTACCCAAGTGCTCCCTGTCCGCCTTGTATGCTGGGTCTTCCTGAGGTGCATGTAGCCACTGGTTAATGGGTTTTAGTTGGGCGGCCCAGTAGTAGAGTTGCAGGTTCGGTAACGCAATCCCTCCATCGTACCATCCCCTGTGCAATTTTTCAAATCCCTATTTTGATCATTACTTTAATGCTACGTTAATGCGCCAGATTCCTTTCTGTAATACATACCTCTGTAATGATTAACTATACAGGAGGTAGGATGAAGCGTTCTTTCTTTAATCTGAAATAAAGGGAGTGATGTATTCCATTAATGCCGTATTTACAGTAGAAATTGGCTACATTTTATTGCCCGTGACCCTTGTGCAAATGCACCTACTCACGGTCTCGATTTTAAACTGGCCAGACTATGGGTGCATTGACAACGACCTGTGGGTACTTCAGTGTCTTATCTTTATCGTGAGTCAAACCAAACCAAAATAACAACCCCGGATTGGCGTGATATCCTACTTACTTTCCAAATTACATGGTGACCGCGCGGCTTTAACGCCGATCTCATCTAGTTCTACTGTGTCTTGTCCCATATAGACAGCGGCGTTTTACAACCCAGCCGAAATGTTGTATTTTTAATTTCAACTTCCAATTAACCAACTTCCATGGTCCTGACAATTAAAGTCGTGTATGGCGTAATCACTCTACCCACACCGGTGTCTCTTTAAAAACAAACCCAGTCTTTACGTGATAGCCAACGGGATTACCGCGTTAACATGCATTTTCCTGTTTCTTTATGCTGTTACAAAGCTAACAGTTCTTGTAGTTCGTGTGAACCCTCACCAAAGCATGCCGACCCTTGGGCTTCGTTTACACTTACTTTTCGTTCGCGTAATCCGTGTCCTTAACCTTCTGATTGTCATGGGGGATTTCTTCCGTCTACACTTCAGCATACAAAGCATGTTTAAGGTCTCTTTAGCTGGACACCCAATTTACATGTCATGAGAACTGAGATGCACGTTTAACCTTTTGCGGAGGTTACTCTTTTGCCAATATTCTGGTAAACTCTTATTCCAGGTTTATAGTCAGAGATAACCAGTCAGCTCTAAAGTGTAAACACAGTTCTGGTGTGGACTTAAATGGCGGTATGCATATGTTGGTGCACATTCCTGTGGAAAAATGCTGCGGCATTTCACACCCTTACCCTAGTCTGGAAGAGTAATTACTTTTATTTTACGAGAAGGTGGATTGTTTATTCCTAAGGAGTCCAGGCCAGCTGTGCTGGCCCCATGCCCAGCACTGGTTGAACCTTCTGGACTCCCTCAAACCCACTTCCTTGAAGCTGGCAGGAAGTGAGGACAAAGACAAGCAGTGACCTTTCTGATTAGGAAAGACCTCCACTATTTTAAATAACGTGAGACCTTTGACCTGTCTGAAAGCAATGCTCTCTAATTCCTGTGATGTCCTGAGAGTTGTTGTGATCAGTGCCCTTCAGACTTAAGATCTGCTCCTGGTTACAGAGCGTCCATATTTACTGCCATGCTGGGCTCACCTTCTATGTTTTTTTTCAATTAATAATTTAAAGTATTGTATTGTAATTGCATTTATATAGCGCTTACTACCCCTGACGAGGCTTCGAAGCGCTTTTTCGGCGAGTAGCACGCTACTCCAGGACCCATAGAGGAATACTGTTGAATTATTATAGTGAAACAAGCAAGTACATTTTAAGTGGTGGATAGGTAAGTCGTTATAGATCAGTCAGGTATTTGGATTCGGATTCCGAAAGATAGCAGAATCTTGAAGCACGCTACTACGGAAACCCATAAAGGATTAGTGCTGAATAAGTATGGTGAAATATGAAAGTAATTTGAGTGGTAAGGTAATTATAAAGTAAGTTAATTATAAAGGTAATGTAGAACAGTATATCCAGGGCCGCTGAAATTATGTGGCAGGGTAGGACCAAATTATGCAGCACAGTTGACTAAATTATGCTGCAAGAAAAGGCACCTTATGTGGTGTAATGCTACTCATTTTGTGATACTATGACATCATTATTTTGTCAGTTTTACTCATTGTAACTCTGTCTGTGAAAATATTTCACCTAATTAATCGTTTAACAATCAAAAACAGCAATACACTACTGAAAGATGGCTAATCAACCTTTGTGAAGGGACTTGAAGAGCACAGGAACATGTCATCATTTTTTTAGTAACATTTTAATACCTTTTGGTCCATTTGAGCTAGAAACTATTTTTTTGTTAAAATGTGCAGATTATGCCGCAGATGATGGATTGAGTGGCGAATGCATCAAATCTAAAATCATGCAGAAAATGCTGTGGCTACAGAATCTCATAATTTCAATGGCCCTGAGTATATCCCTTCCCAAAGACTGCGTTGCTAAGGGAAAGACAAAAGCCCTCACTTAACAATGTCCTTTCAATGCTGGAGACTTGATCAACAGTGTAGTTTCCGTCTGCTCTGCTTTACCCATTAGCTGTAGGGCGGGGTAGCCCGATAAGGGCTGAGCAAGTGCACTCTTGTGCAACCCTTAACCGCATCTCTGCGGCGGTTATTTTCGCGCTACGCGGCTTTTTTCTAAAAGCCGCGTTAGATGACGAGCTCAGCTCGTCATCCGCACACGCCCCCGTGGCTGATGACGAGCTGAGCTTGTGATCAGCATCGAAGGGGTTAATGTGAATATCGATATATAGTGCAAGGCTTGGCCCAAAAGTGGATATGCTCTATCATGGCAAGGTTTGTTTATTGTAGATTAAGTAAAACCTTTACAACTGCAGAGTTATCTAGGGTATAATATACAACCATCATAAAACATTAAAGGATTTGTAAGCCTTTATCAATAGTCATTGCATAATGGGTGCATATAACAGGAACAATGGGATCAACTGATGACCGCAGTATGAGTAGAACCAGCACTACAATGCAGGGAAACACCCATTTCTCTTGTAAGTGGGCAATTAATGACTGTGTCGCAGAATATTATATACAGAAATATTGTCTGACATAAATATAATATCTGAAGTATTATTCACTAAAATATTGTCTCATTGGGTGTAGATTGTCTACAATGAGATCCCACTGTTTTTATTTTATTTTATATTAGGACACAGTATTTATGCCAGATGATATTTTGACCCGCAGCCATGTGATAGATGTGTGGGCCTGGTGAACAGCTACAATTGAACACCCCAGAATAATTCCTCAACAGCATGCCTACAGTTGCATAAATCCGAGATGGTGCATACCTCAGTTTCATGAGGCAATGTGTCACCATGTCACAACTGCGGTCAACTAAGTAGGACAGACTCCATTTTTGAGTTCTAGGGCAGAAATGGAGATTTCAAAAATATATTGAAAATATTCTAAAGGTGCGATACAGAAATAAAAATAATAAATAGGACAACACAAAATAGTGAGCAAATCAGAAACATTATAAGTGCCAAGTGAGCAGCAAAATCAATAAGAAAATGGGCAGCAGTAACATCAGTAATTGTTCATAAAAACTGTCATTCACCCCCAAAATCTTGAGTTTATATAATCTTGGATAGGAAATCGTTAATGTCTGCAAAAGCATTATGTTGTGAGCAAAAGAAGTGTACTACTAGCAAATCAGAACACAGTTGTATTACACGTCATATTGCCTTACCATCTAAGCACTATCCTACTACATGAAAATCCATTCTGCCCACTATGCAAATGGCAGGACAAGCTAGTTACAAGAACAATAGCAACTATTGTGAATGAATGCTGTACAGTGAGCTTGCAGAAAGACCCTGCAAAAGCTCCATCATTAGGTCCAAGTTGGAAAGTTGTATTTAAGACCAACAAAAACAATGTTGGTTAAGACATACGATTTGGACAATATAGTTTCGAGACCTGATTGAGGCCTATTTAACATAAGCCAGAAAAGCATACTTTGTGTATAATATTTGTTTTGAATGCAATAGCAACATGTCATTGTGCACATGTATATTCAAAAGTGAATCCATGTTCTGCATATTGTTAACAATGCACAAAGATATAAAATGCACAAATGATTCCAACAAATGCAATTAGACTTAAGAGCACAGGCTTGTCGGCTGAAAATTCAGTCAAAATGTGAACCAACATTTCTGTACCTGCGCTGTTCTACTGTCAACGGAGAACCCTAGTCATAGTTAACATTTCTCAGCATTTATCACCTTCCTTAATATGGATAGATAAACCCTATAAAGGTCGATTTTTTCTTTATTTTGGTATTGCAAGAAACAGCGACTGATTTTAAGTCCTCTGGATACAAGGCTTAAAGAAATAATTGTTCTGTGTGTTAGGCACCACACTTGCCCTGCTGAACCCCTACGCTTTAAGACGATTCTGTAACCAGAATTGCTGTAGCTTTCTTTTGACAGTTTTGTCATTCCTTCGTCAGTTTCTCTTCTTTCTACCCATTCAGGTGACAGTGACTTGAGTTATTGGTCTCAAATGGCCAGAACTTCCACTATGACCTAAGTGGAGTGGGAAAAATGAGAATACTAAGGAATGTAAACTATATAATGATGGATAGGGGTAAAGAGAGGTTTTCTTGACAGGTGCTATTCAAATTTAAGACCAGGTACAGCCTGAGGATTTATGTTGTGAAATTCTAACAGATCAGGTATCCTGGGTTACTCAGGAAGCTTCAGTCTCAGAGCCAGCTGAAAGAAAGAACAGTTGTGTACTTCTTAGCACATAAGTAAGGCATCTAAGTACTTCTCAGCCAATTGGAATAAATTGTGTCTGTCCTCAGGGTTTATTTTGCTCTGCCGGTTCGCGGTGCCTGCCACTTGGTGCATGGAAATCAGCGACACCCCCCCCCCCACACATACACAAGGGGGGCCCGCAACGGCCCCCAAACCCAATACCCGCCAGCCTTTCCATTGCAGCATCACCGTCATGGAAATGTCTTCCTAAACCCACATCCTGATCTGGTGGACGGTGCCTGCTAGGCACCACCACCATTTCAGGGACCCTGCACCATCCGCCAAGCAATTGGTTAGATTGCTTTTGGCGGACAAGCAGCAGATGGACTTTGTGTCCGCTGCGATACACACCGCCATCCTAATTTGGTGGTGTGTAATGAGCTTGGTGATGGCGGAAGGACCGCCACCGCCGGCCCGGCGGTGGCCATTCTTCCGCCATCATAATGACCCCCTATGTATTAGGAATCAGGCCAGACGAAACGAAAAAGAGGGAAAGAGTTGGGCTTTGGAGGGTTAGATCTACTATTGCCACTCCAATGTAACCAAGAGCAGGGAAAGTGCTGGACTTTTTTAAGGGGTATGATTTACTATTTCTACTCCAGTCTCAGCAACAGTAAGGAAAGTGCTGGACTTTGGAGAGGTAAGATTTATTATTCCCACTACAACCTTACCAATAGTAGAGTGAAATTTAAAATTCCCACTCCAATGTAAATTAAAACAGGGAAAGTGTTGGACTTTGCAGGGGTTCGATTTTTATCATCATAAGTTTCGTTATTCGGCACCAAGCAATAAAAGTAGAGTTTATATTCCCACTCCAATCTAAGCAATGGTAGGTGAAGTGATTGACTTTCAAGGGGTTAAATTAACTATTCCCATTCCAAAGTAAGCAAAAGTAGGGAAGGTGCTGGACTTTAGATAGAGAGTTTAGATTTACTACTTCAATTCTGAAACTTTAAGGAAAACATTTTCAAACATAAAAAAAATAAAAAATATCTAAACATATTTAAGTAAATTCACTTTGCTCCCTACTACACCCATAAAACAAATAAGTATAAATAATAAATACAACATGTATAAATGAAACATATATATATTAATTATTAAATAAAACAATTAAAAGTAAAACAAATATTAGTAACAAAACAATTTTCCTATATTTTTAAAATAAAATAAACAGATGAATAACAATGAATTTCATTTTTTTCCATAAATAATTATCAATGAATCATATTAATAACATAAAAAATCATTATGTAATGTTATGTGATGTTATGCAGATTTGTAGTGTGCACAATATCCCTGGAGGGTATATTGGGGCTGAGTAGCTGTGAGACTAGCCAAATCTAGAGCCAGGACTTATGCTCCTTGCATAATTCCGGAAGTGCGGAGGAGGCTCTTATATATAGTGGCAGGTCGGTGTACAATTTAGGAGTAATGTAGGGGAAGGCTCGACTGTCAGATCTAGTTTTCAATACGTGTGGACTGTGTGCAAGTTGGAGTCTGGATGAGTGGTGGTGTCTGGAAGGTTTGTGAAAGCAGATGCAATTATTGATGCGTGCTGGGCCAGTGTCTGCAGTGCCTAATTGTGTTTGTTTGTGTATGGTAAGCCTGTGGAGTTTCTTCAGGTGTGGTTTGATGTGAGTGTGGCATGAGAGGTAGAGTGTGATTCTGGCCATTGAGTTCTGAATAGTATGCAACCTTTTGCATACCATAGCATGATTAGAGGGTATTTCCGTAGTCCAGCTGGCATGTGACCAGAACATGACAAACAATTTTCAGGGTGCTGATTGGGAGCCATTTGAAAATCTTCCTCAGAATCTTTAGGGTACAGAGGCATGAGGGGCTAACAACAGTGATTTGTGCAGTCATGTCAAGTGTTCAGTCGATGATGACCCAGAGGTTCTTGGTGACGGTTTTGGTCCTAGCTCTGTTGGCCACCAGGTGGAGTCCCACGGTAAAGTGCTCTTCCCAAAGATCACAATTTTGGTGGTCTTATTGGTGTTCGGTTTTATACAGCTGGTCTTCATCCAGTGGGCAGTTTCAGTCTTGCAGGAATTGTACTTGAAAGGAGTACTGGGTGTTTTATAAGTGAAGGAGAGAATGAGTTGCATGTTGTCAGGAAGGAGCAGATCCATCGGAGTGCGTGTCCTTGGATTCCGATGTGGTGTAGGTACTGGATGAAGAGTGGTTTGGGGGGCCATGTCAGATGCTAGGCAGTCGTCCAGGACGATGAAGGCCACTGTGACACCTCTATCTAGAGTCATGCGGATGTCATTTGTGGTGGAGATGAGGGCAGTTTCTGTGTTGTGGTTGGGTCTGAAACCAGACTGTGTGGTGATGAGAAGCTGAAGGCCATTGAGGTATGTGGAGAGGCATTAATTGTTGAAAATAATAATTTATATTTAAAATAACTTCCACATAATCCTTTACAAACACAACTAACTGCTATTAAATTAAAAATTACTCATTTAATATTTTTAAATTTCTATATTAAAAATACAAACTACACTAAGCAAATAGCAATTAATCAATTAAATAATTTACATGATTGGTTATTAATGAATCATTTCATTGACATAAATATTATTAAAAATAAAATATAATAATGTATATTTTAAACAGCTTTGCACCATAATCCCCAAAAAACCCACTAGCCTCCTACTAAATTTAAATTTGCTAGTTAAACAAACAAAATCATATTAAAAGTTACAAACTACTCTTCAAATATAAAAAACAATTATTTTGATAAAATGGCCTAATATTAATATAATAACGTTATATAAATATAAATAATATTTAAAAATGATATGTCGTACACCTATATTAGAGAAAACAATAATATATACAATAGTTCAAAAATTATATTCTTACATTCTATATTCTGTCCCAATATGTTCTTGAGTTGATGATATTTTTGACACATTATTCCTGTCAAGTCATTTTTTCTTCAATATTTTGGCTGATTACCATTTTCAGGCAATGAGGCAATAGAACCCTATTTAGACATTGTAGGAACTCAGTACTGTGCCTGGCAATGTGTGGAATTGTTGCATTGGCTTTTCGTTTCTCTCTCAGTCCACACTGATTTGGTGTCGCTTCATTTTTTGTTGTTTTTCCCTTCACATCTCCCTCAGTATCCTTTATTCCTTCTCCTCCTTGTAATATTGCCTGTCTTGTCTTTTTTCCACTTCTTGTAGAGCCTTACCTGTGTGTGTTCCTCAGTGTCAAGTCGGCTCCCGGCTTGTCATAGCACCATTCGCTGCTGAAACTAGTAAGCCTAGTTTCAGTTCTTATGTGTTTGTTCTTGCTGTCCAGCTAGAATAGCATACTTATTGTATGCCCTCTGCCTTCCAGCTGGTCAGATCTACATCTTATTGTAACATGCAGACAGAGTGGTGCCGTTTCTTGAAACAGAGTAAAACCCCGAGAGTGGGCTCCAGTCTAGACTTTCTCTTCCCCCCCTTCTCTGTTTCTCCCCCAGCGTCTGTACCTGGCGGTTTGTTTCATCTTGTTCTTGAACCCAATTATTCAGGTATGGCTGTAGCTTTTAGTGGATCTACACTACCGAAACCTGGCCCAAGGTATGGTGGAGTTGCGGAATATTCAGTAGAGAATGTCAAGTTACCAGAATATCAAACCCAAAATATTGAGGTCCAAGACATCAACAGCTAAGTCTACATAGGTAAGTACAGGTTTACTACACTCACCCCTCCATATATGTAACTAGATTATATATATCTTCAAGGTAGGTAGATGTGAAGTTAACAATAGTAAACCTATACTTTCCTAAATACACATAACTTCTCAAGATTTTGGACAATTACATTTGGCCATGATACTCTGGTAACTTGATGTTTCCTACTCGATGTTACAGATGCTAATAATATTAAACTATACATATTACAGACTACAACCCTAGGTATAAATTGCACATCTGAAGAAACTATAGGTAATGATTAATAAATGAACAGAGAAACACAGGAAAGGGATTTTCAATTCTGCATATGACCTATGCAGAACAAAATAACCCTTAAAATGTACTGGCATTAGATCTAGATTAGAAAAATGCATACACTATTGACTTGTGGCACTGATGTACACACCTGCCACATATAGAAACTTTAAGTGTGTAAGGCAGAGTGTATTTATGTCAATGTACTTTACACATGTGCAGTGTACCTAAAGATGAGCGAAAAAAGTGTTGATGCATTTTTCTCTCCTCTCCTCTTCTCAAGCGCAGCACAGCAAGGGGTTCATCTCTAGACATTATTAGAACATTAGAACGTTGAGCACTCCATTGCAGACAATAGAGTGCTCTGGGCTTCTATGGGCCAGTAGAAGTGAGTAGAAGCCTGCAAAAAAACAATCTAGTGTTGTTTTTCATTAACAGCTGCTGCTGCGAACAAAGGCCTGCAAATTTAAATCCCCTCAGGCTCCGAGAGGCCTTTGTTTTAACCAATTAGAACATTCTGACCTCTGGGGCTGAATGTTCTAATAGCCTTAGAGGCCTCCTAGTGGGCTCTACTGGCCATTAAAGGGCCGCTCCCTTGTTAAAGCTTGAGTGTTTCTTAAATGGCGGTAGAGCCCGCTAGGTTGGGCTCTAAGGCTATATTAGACCATCGCCATCACTAATTACTCCCCCGCCAGAGACCTACGTTCTTCTTCTAAGTCTCTGCTAGTTATCCCCCGGTTCAGAAAAAAACTATCTGGTGGCCAGAAATTCTGGGTACTGGCACCCACTTTCTGGAATTCCCTTACCCCCTTTCTCAGATCTTCTCCTTCATACATGGAGTTTCGTAAAGCACTTAAGACTTTTCTGTTTGAGCAAGCCTTCAATCCTTAGTCCTTTCTTCCCTCAGTTTGAAACTCTATAGCGCCAAGAAACTGCTCAGTGTATGTGCGCTTTACAAATAACCCCCAAAAAATAAATAAATAAATAAATAAATAAATCGGAATGTTGAGAGCTCCAATTGAAGACAATGGAGTAGCTTCAGGCTTATAATTGGCTGTTCTAAACTTGAAGCTCCAGCATTGCAATGTTTGTCTTCATGTTTCTCCCTTTTTTAATTTAGAACATTCAACCCTTAGTGGGTGATATGTTCGAATAGCATTATAGTCCTTTTGCCTCTGGCTGGGGTCTTGGGCCTATAAGTCGGGTTCAGGGCCTTTAACAACAGATATAGCCCCCAGCAGCTGGCTACACACCTATGTTAGGCCACACTTTCCATTCACACCAGACTGATATGAATTCCAAGGCGGCTTCAGACAGATGTAAGGGAATTCGCTTTTGATTCCCTTTCAGTCTTGGGAACTACTGATTAGCAACTGCCCCTGACACCACATGCCACAAATCTAAAGCGGTCTCCGATGAGGGGGAGGTATTGGCAATCCATATCGAAGCAGGGTTGACATGAAGAGATCCACCAAGGAAGAAATGACTATTCCACTGGGCAAGACTGTGGCAGGATGTACGTAACATAGAAGCGGTACCATACATGTAAATGTCACTGGCAACCAAGAGGGAAAACATAGTGGTAATCTTGAAGAAACTCTGTAAAACACATGTTTGACCATACTTTTGCCTGCCCATGCAGGATAGCCATCCATCACCAAGTCCACAGTTTCCAGTCACTGATATATAGCGCTCTGACTGAATTTGTCGGTTTTGTGTGCTACCAGGGTTTAATGAAACTATGACTGTTATTAAGTAGATTACAGCACCAGTGACTGCACAGCCAATGATAGTTGGCGCTTCCTTTTTTTTTTTTAGTGTGTTGTGTGGTGAACGGTGGGCCATCTAACGGTGTGTCATCAATGGCTCCTGTGACGTTGGAACGTGTGCAGAGGTGTAGAAGGCCTCCTTCACACACTGTAACTCACCAGGAGCCTTAGCAAAGTGAATTACTTCAGTGCAGCAATTCACTTCTCGAAGTCCCCAGGGTAGGAAAGCAAGGCTAGGGGGGAAATCCTTTTACTACCTCACTCCCCTGCTTTGGAACCAGCTCCCCAAACACCTGTGGCAATGCCCAGATTATCTGCACTTCAGGAAACTTCTTAAGGCATCCCTGTTTTAACATCTTCATCAACCTGCCAGCAGCTTCGCCCAGAAGTGCAGAGATACCCCATCGGGGGTGATTCAAGCGCTTTACAAAACCAACAAATAAATAAATACAAAAATAAATAAAATGTTTTCGAGCACAGCACTTAGGATGGGTGAAAAGAACGTGACTCCACTATGGAAAAACCCCATCTCCTATGGTAACTGTGTACCAGGGTGAGCGAGAGGCTAGTGAGTGCAGTGCTGAGAGTGCCTGTGGACCAGGGTGAGCGAGAGGCTAGTGAGCGCAGTGCTGAGAGTGCCAGCCTCTGCATTGGGGGCGCTTGACTTCTCTGGTTTTCTTAGTGAATGTAGATCATGGATGACGTAACACCTCTGAAGATCACTCGAAATCTCGTTTCACTCTGCTGGATTAGTGCAAGCCTTGGCGAGAGTGTTCTCTCCCCCCATACTTGTGTGCTCATTCTCCGGACCCCATTGCTGCCTGCACCCTGGCACTGTGAATGCTGCAACCATTCAGTTTTCATGAGGTGTGTTTTGGGATTTCTTGTATACGTTGCACTTTTTGCACCTTAGTTCGACTAGTGCAAACCTTTTGCTTTGGAAACTTTGCATTGTGTTACATCCACTCGCAAGGTTGACCTGATATTTGCATTGTTAGTGCCATCATGATTTTACATTTTTGCAAGGTCACTAAGGCCATTACCAATGTGCAGGGTCTCCGTGGCTCTGCTCCCTCGTTGTTCAAGAGGAAGAACACACAAGAGAGAAGATGAGACCTTTTCTTTCCGGAAGTGACCTTGAAACAATGTTATTCATCAATTCATTGCACTTGGGGATTGCAGTAAAATGCTTTTAAAATAGTTGTGAACCTCCAATCTACTAAATCTCTACAATAACATGACCCCAATCATGAATAAAGACTATCCCTTTTACCAACTGCTGAAATAAAGGACCAACAGTCAGGGGCGGCTCCTCCGCTAAGGCGAAGGAGCATTGCCCCGCTGTTCTCAGAGCAGGAAAAAAATAAAATTAAATTAAAATAACCTTGTTATTATCATTTTTTTCGTCTTCGCTATGGTGTTGGGTTAGGGCAGGGTAGAGCTGGTGTCGGAGCCTGGAAGGAGTGGTTCATGAATACTCTAAGTACGCATGACGGTTTGGCCAGACGTCTTGGCGAGACCAACCAGTCATGCAGACTTTGCATGTTTCCCACCAGGCTGCAATGCCCAGCCTGGTGGGAAACATGCACAGGCGCCCTGTCCCCGTCAGAGCGCCAGACAATGGCTCACAGACCAATCACATAAAACTGCGCTGGAGTGTTGTGATTGGCTTAGGGGAGCCTGTGCACTTCCGGGACTTGTCAGCAATGACGGAGGAGAGACGGAGGCGGCCACGAGAAGGTGTTTTAAAAACAAATGTCAAGTCTTGTTCCCCCCTCATTCCCCCATCCCGCCACACCCATTCTTTGCCATCTTCCACTGGGCCTGCTTCTTGCATTAGCACTGTGACAGTATGTTGGTGCAAGAAAGACACACCAGATTCAGGAAACCTTATTGATAATGAGTTATTTACTACACTAATGTAACATAATGAAAGGAATATCTGCGAGACTCCCCTTCGTACCCACTATACTTTACAGAGGTGCTCTGAAGATATATATGTTGTGTGATGAGCTGTAGACATAGGTAGTAACTACGCTGTAAAATAGACATTAAAGTGCAAGACCCTTCCTTGACATACAAAAACGGATTAATCACACCGACGACCCACTCCAAGACACTTGTGAGAAATGGGAAAGAGACGGTATAGACATAGACGACAAAGATTGGGTAGCGGCCATAGCATCCCCACTGGAGGTGGCTATATCGGCCAGACTGCGGCTTGTCCAATTGAAAATACTTCACAGGGTATACATAACGGGACCATGTCGGTTAAAAATGGGGGCCAGAGATGACGGCAGTTGCAGGAGACACTGTGGTAATGTGGAAACCTTCATGCATACATTGTGGGAGTGTACACACATCCAGGGGTATTGGAGAGACATACTGTAATAATGAAGATACAGGTGATAATTAGGTTCAAGTAGGAGGTCTTTATTAAACAACCTCATCCAGCATCAACAGGAATAACTGCCACACTTAGAACATTCACAAGGTTCCCCTAAGGAACATTCCCCTGACTTGGTTCTATGTTGGAACATCCCTCATAGAACCAAGACACATCATCACACATACACAAGACTATTAGCGAGGTCCTCTCCATCACTGTCCGCCCCGAAGCCAAACAATGTCTCCTGAATGTGTGGGATCCCACGGACCTCAACAATAAGCGCAACCTTTGGGTAACACTGGGCCTTATGGTGGCTGAGAGAAATATAGCACGATTATGGGGGGCAACCCATGCACAAACGCTAGAGGCCTGGGAACGAGACATGGATTGGTGCATGTTCAGGGAAAAGACAGTATACATAGCACGAGGGTGCCTCCAGAAATGGTCACGTATCTGGAACGACTGGAATATATACTGAGGCAAAATTTGCACCCCCCCCCCGAATATACCCTCCCATGATGATCCACCGTCAAAATAAATGTTGTCACAGCCAACAAGTACGTACTCTTGCATAGATCTGACTGTAACAGTAATGAGCTATATATATATGTCTCCATTTTGATGTACCTGATGTCGATGTATTAATTGTTAAAAAGAACTATTAAGAAAAAGTGCAAGACCCCTAGTTAGATTACGTTTCTGACAATATGTACAAGAGATAGTATTAATAGTTTACAGTAATTAACTTGGTGTGGAAAGGCAATAATGCATATAACCAGTGAACAAGTAAGAACCCACGAAGATTTAGTAAAATAATAAGTATCGATATGGTAACTAATTAAACACACTAATCATGGTTCGTCTTTTTAAATATATTGCCTGTACCATGACTGTATAAAACTATATAGCAATCCTCATACACGGATCACATTAATGTGTATGTACATGCCTTGATAAAATAAGAAATGACTTTACTAAAGTGCAACTAAATGGTGGTCTATTAAACTTGTTTTAAAATGCAGTGGCCACTTGGTCCTGATGAAGGCTCCTCATAATCAATTATGGGGCTGAAACCGCTGTTGACAGTTATAAACGCTTATGGATGATCACTGGTTGTAAAATCAATCTGACATCATTCACAGATAGGAATTGTTAGCATAGTGTGAATATGCTGAGGAAACTTATTTTTGTGTGTTCCATTTAACGTCTTGCGCAGCCCATTCTTTTTCTTTCCGCCGACCTCTAGGACGTGATGCACATCCTCTTTAGATTTCTTTCCTCTGATAAGAAAAGGGTTGATTTAATCAAAATACAAACGCCATTGTTTGCATTTTGGAGTATTTGAAAACATTTTAAGAAGCATATGCTCATAGAAAGACCGTTGGGCAGCTGTATCACAAGATGAGAGCCCTTCTCTGTTATCTTTTTGTCCAGTAGTGCTGTGGGATCCTGTAACAATAACAGGAAACGAAAATGGCACTTTGTCATGATTGGATGAAGCTGCTGCATATGACACTGCCTATTATTTCTTTGCCACAGGGCACACAAGGCCATATGTATGAACACATTTTCCCATAGACACAGAATGGGTAAAAACCTTTAATACATATGGCCCGCAGCCACTGAATGAGGACCAGGCATGCTTGGGGTCCTAAAAACACAGATCACACACTTAAACCTTCTAAGGGATCCTTAGAGTTTGATGGCTGACCACAAGCCGGCCAGTCCAGCAGAGGCTCTGGACTCCACCCCACTAGCATATGACGCCCTGCCATACTTTTAGATATCTTCCCTCCCTGACATGGAGCTATAGGGCTTCAGTGCGCCCGCCAGTCCAGTGTGGCAGATGCCCTGAAGCAGGCGCCATGTTTTTTTTTTTACTCACACATTATTCATTGTTTAATTGAAACATACCCCCAAAGCAGGAGTTTAGTTCAGTCAAAATAAAAATAAAGCCCTGACGTCACAGAATTAGATCTCTGTTCATAGGAGCCAGTGTGTGTTTTTCCATGCCCGAGAACCATACGCTCCAGAGCGGGGAAATCCAGGAATTCTTACCCCAAGGGTGGGCGACTGCGACTGTAAGCTGGTGACCCACTAGTGGCAAGAGGGCCAGGTAAAGCATTTCTGCATGCTCCAGCTGAGGTTGCCAAAGGGAACTCATCCGTTCCATCCCTAAATAGGGCAGGTAGTCTAGACCCTGAATGTGGCCCTTTGTCTCCGGGCCCTAAGCAGGCTCAGCTTCTCCACTATGGGGTCTTGTGTTTGACTCAATTGTGACTCGAGAAGTGAATTTTCGGGGGTGAAGGCACACACTGGGCCACAGATACAACTGGTGGGGGCATCTGCAAAGGGCAATTGTAAAGAGTGTGTGCACGCGCATACCCACATGCGGACACACACACACACTCCCACACACACACCCACCCACACAAACACACACACACACACACACACACATATATCAATATTGAATTTGCCCAATCAAACAGAGAAACATGCACCCCAGGAGCTGTGCAATGCAGCCAATGTAGTTTATTGGCAGGATTACAACCCGCAGGGCCTACGCAGCCTCCCCTGTGGAGGACTATCAAGGGTGGAGAGGAGCTACAGTATGGAGAAAGGTTTTACTGCAGAGCAGGAGATCATGATGCTAAGACCCACAGACAGGGGTTATTCTGATTGTGTTTGGATTGCGGCAGCGGCCCATGGAATAAAAACCTGAAGAAGCAAGAAGAAGAGAAAGTTCTAAGTTTCATCACCACTTACAGCAAGCAAACGAGCAGGAGAAATTAAAGATATTCTCCTCAGACAGGGGTCTATTTTAAAGTTTGATTAAGGAATAGCTGTGGCTATTCCAGACTATCCAAAGGTGAATTTTAGGAAGAGTCCTTTTCTCAAGGACAAACTCAGCAGGAATCATATGAAACCCAGAGCTGAGAACAGTTGCAGAGACATAAAAGGTTTCTAGACTTTTAATGAGTGTAAAGCTTGCAAGTACAGTAAACGTTCAGGCATACAAAGTTCTACCAAACAGTACAGATATATTTCAAAACACGTCACGTGTAACACAAATCATGTTCACAAATGTCCATGCAACACAATATAAGTTGGCAGCACGATTGACTTCCTCAGGAGAGAGGGATAGAACATCAGGATGTTATACATAATGTTATCCAAACATTTTAGAGATATTAACAAGAGCAACCGTAATTTGCTTTCATTCTTTGGATTGCCCGTGTCCTCCTGGTGTAAAGAGCTGAAAGCCGAGAGCTAGCTGTCAGGAGGCTGAAGAATGAATATATATTATCACTGGAATCCAGAATGCCACAGGGTATGAACTCCAACAAAAAAATGAAATTAATCTTGCTCCTTTGTAAATTGTGACAGGATTAGCAGCTTCCATGTTGTGTATTTTCTAGATATGTACACCGTGGCTGTTGGTAGTCGCTGTGATTTTTTGTTCACTTAGATCCTTGAACCAAGATTGTTAGAAGATGGCTGGAAGTTAAGACAATTTTTTTTGTTTATCTAAATGATACTGTAGTTCATTTTCTTTGTTACCACTCCTTTATTTATTTGTAGTCATTTTCTAAACACATGTTTTGTCTTTATTGCGGATACATCCATATAGGAGATGACTTGTGAGATAGAATACAGAGATTGTCACACTTGTGTTCCATTAAGAAGTGACAAGGTTGCACATTTCCGAAGCAGACAGTATTTAGGTTTTTGGTCCACTTTGGCATTCTCATTTGGATCTTGTTTCCACTGCCTTGTGCACTTTATCATGATTAGAACGGGTTTTGGGAATCATATTATAGCTTTTCAGTGTTTAACAGTTTTTCATGCTGTGGTCGGTTCCATCTTTTTTTTTTACTGAGTTTTATATAGCACGAACTTCACCCGAAGGTATCGGGCATCAGAGCACTTTACATGAGCACCAGTTGTGTTTCATGAGGACACATTCATTTTTGTTAGGCACAGGGAGATTAAGTGATTTGCCCAGAATCACAGGATGTTGCGCGTCCTTGCCAAGACTCGAACCCGGTTCCCCAGATTTGAGGTCGACAGCCCTAGGCGTTAGGCCTACTTGAGATTATACTTCTTAATGGTTATATACAGCTCCTCCGACATATGTTGGCTTGAGGCTGTTTTTGACACTTTATTTCACATTGTTTAATCCGTTGTTATTTTGCTTTGGGTGCTGAAACGTTTTAACAATACACAGTGAAGAATGCAGTTTTGAATGATCTAACTATTGTGGGTATGATTTGTAAAGGCAAGCTTACACTTTTGTGTAACTTTACACTTTTTGCAATTCAAAGCTTACACTTTTGTGTAACTTAACATTTTTTGCAATTCAGAAGGAATTTTGCTAGTAGTATCTTTATCACTGTGGAGTCTCCGAGTTCAAGGTGCACATAACAAGATAGGCAGTCGTAAATATACTACTTGTAAAATTCCTTTGTGAATCAGGCCCTGTATCGGTTAATTCTTATATCAATTTGAGATATGTACTTTTAGATGCATAGAAAACATTGGACATGTTTTTATATATATATATATATATTTTGTTAACACATTTTAGAATTGACATAGCCCAAGATGGCGCCCGCAGCATTGTCCAAGATGACGTCCAAATGTTGGTTTTATGCACCTTTGTCACTTTTCACTATTGGAATGAAATGTGTATATGTGTATTTCATTGTCCTACCACTACCCGTGATAAAGGCCTGTGAGGCCGAAAAACGTAGGATTGTTTTATAGACACTAAACCACATTTTTAGCACTACACAGCTCCTGGAGTGTGGATGTTTTCTG